>NC_138770.1:552919095-553609281 GCF_965119305.1 Pelophylax lessonae
TGCCTCCAATCAGCCTGTCCTCCGGGTCTGGGCCTCAGGTTAGAGCAAAGAGGAAGTTGGAGCAGTCCATGGTCTGGAAGCACAGGGTACGCTGCGCCCGCTGCTTCTCGCCTCTTTAGGGGGCGGGGTCAGGGGGGGCGAGGTCAAGGAGGAGGCGACCACCGTGGAGCTCTTCTCCCAAGTCCCGGACTCAGACCTATCTTCCCTTGGCTGGCCCCTCGCTGATCACCGCGCTGTGTAGCAATAAATGCCCAGCCACCTACACCCTAAGAGTGCTGCTGATTGCTGCCGCGCCGCCACAGACAGGGCCGATCATAGACAGCCAGGTAGAGAAAGAGACACACTGAGAAGCTCCAGGCGCCCTCTCCTCCCAGTGGAGAGTAGGCAAGCCAGCTGCCGTGGTTGCGCCCTAGGCGGCAGTGCGCCCTAGGCGGCTGCCTGGTTTGCCTAGCGGTAGCGCCGGCCCTGGGTGCATCTAAATGAATGAAATGTCACTTTGTGAATAAAGTTAAGAAAATAGGTTAACAATGCCTTGCGTTTTTACAATGCATGTTTTTTTTTTCTTAACAGTGTTTAAATGTAACAAAGGGCTGATTCATACTACCTGCACAGTAAGGCCTTGTTCACACCAGCGAATGGGTTGAGTGCGTTTACACGTGAGAACCCCAGCAGGAGTCTCTGGTCATTAGCTGCAGGAGGCAGCCCCATTGAAAGCAGGAAAAGGGAGGTTGCCAACTCCCACAGCTAATCGTGGCACAAATGACGTCCGACATCGGCCGGTTCAATAAAAAGCGGCCAACATTTGGCCTGTCTGTAAGGCGCTCGGTCGGACACAAGCTGGCTTCTGTTGGTCGAGCATGATGAAAAACCAGCAGCCGACCGACTCCCGATCAGCGTTCTCAACCAATGGCAGAGAGCGCTGATTGGAATGTTCTGGCGGGGGGCCATCCCCCTGTCAGAACACAACAGCTCAGCAGGGGAGATCCCTATACTAACTTTGCATAGTTAGTACGGCGGCTACAACCTGCTGGGATGAGCGATAAAAAACTCATAGTGTGTACCAGGCTTTAGTGTACATCATTTGCATAGCTCCCAACTGTCCCTGAGTTCGAGCGATTGTCCCTGATTTGCAAATTTGTAATAAAATACCTCTGTCCCTCTTTCATCTTCATTTATCCCTCATTTTGGTCTGATCTATATAAAATTGTAGCACTCTTTTAGGTAGGTGCTAGAAGAGAGTATCGTTTTTGGGTCTTTCTGCTTACCAGGAAGATTGCCAGGTAAATTTACAGTGGGTACGGAAAGTATTCAGACCCCCTTAAATTTTTCACTCTTTGTTATATTGCAGCCATTTGCTAAAATCATTTAAGTTCATTCTTCTTCCTCATGAATGTACACATAGCACCCCATACTGACAGAAAAACACAGAATTGTTGACATTGTTGCAGATTTATTAAAAAAGAAAAACTGTACTTGTACATTCATGAGGAAGAAGAATGAACTTAAATGATTTTAGCAAATGGCTAAAATATAACAAAGAGTGAAAAATTTAAGGGGGTCTGAATACTTTCCGTACCCACTGTATAGTGCTCTCTGCCTATCAGGGAGCAGGATCCATTGGTAGAGTCTGCTCATGGTGCTCAGGTGTAGCTCAGCTTGTCTGAATGTTTTACACTGGTCCAATATCCTGATCTCCACTTGGAGGTTTGGCGCATGCTCACTGCTTCTCCGCTTGCGTTTCACGCCGGCGAAGAACTTCCGTGCGTGTGGAGCGCTGAGGTTGGTCGCAGTCCCATTGCGTCATGACCTCGCGCATGCGTGTGATTTGGGGGAGGCGCCGAGCTCCGGCGCTCCAGGAAGTCCACATATGAGACACAGCTGAACAGGATCATCAATTGGAATCAGGAAATGGTGGGAACAAATCAATCCTAATTGCAGGTACTATTTAAACAAAGTTCTTTTGGCAGTCATTTGCAGTTTTGCCTGCCATGAGCGTGGTTATTCCTTGATCTCTATATGCACTTGAAGGTAAGCCCCCCAATCATGATTCTATATTGTCTTACATCTGATACTCCAAGATATGAAATATATACTCTGATGCATATATATATATGGCTTTTTAGCACATATATGTGCAATATTTCCTTTAATATGCATCTCAATCTTTTTTACTCCTCTGGATATTTTTCTTTTTGAGGAGACCATTCTTTGATTTTTTGTTCGACAGGGTCTCTCGTTTTTTGGACTTCAGCCGCCCTATCAGCTTAGGCTGTGAACATGCATTCTGAATAGCCTTATTGGGATTTTCATCTTTGCTGATCATCTTGTCCCTGTCATGTCTCACCAGTCAGACTTTCCACAACTTGGTTGTTTTTAACTTTTGCAAGCGACATAAATCTATAAATAAGCGTCCTCTTCTGCATCCTCTTCGGTGATGTTGGAGTCCCACAATGCACTGCACTGGCCCCGCTCATCACTTCTGGTGCAGGCGCAGCATCCCTGCACAGCTTCTGGGCATCCCCAGAAGCTGTTTAGCAGGGAATGATGCGCCTGCACCGGAAGTGACGAGCGGGGCCGGTGCAGGCGCATTGACTCCTGGGAGCGATGACGTTCAGCTCCCAGGAGTCATCGCAAGCAGCAAGTGACGGCGCGGGCCGTGGCCGCAGAGGGAGGAAGTGGAAGGAAGGTGAGTATATTTTCTTCAATATCAAGGTAAGTGAACAAAAGAAAAATTCGGGAGCATCCATTTCTTTTTCAGGTGACCCTCAGCAAGCGGATGGCCCAAAATTAATTTTTTTTATTTTGAGGCCGGAACTCCGCTTTAAGGTTAGAACTACCCCTGAGGAAGCAGTTACTACAGACTTTGAAACGCGTTGGGTATTTACCTGCTGTTCCAATGTGGTCATCACCTGCATCTTGTGACAAGTAATATGTATTGCTTGCTGATTTTATGCTTTCCGTATTTATGTATTTTCAACAAAGCATTGTATTGATATTTTATATACGTTTTTTCAATTATCTATTTTTGGAGTGCCGTTAAAATCCCACCACTAGGAGAACACTTTCTCTTTTTACACTGGTCCAATAGGGAGGCATATTGGACAGTGAGAGGAAATCTAAAAATTGAGGGCACAGGCATTGTTACAGCCCTGGTGATTGTCAGAGATGCATGCTGGGTGACTGCATAAATGCCAAGGGCACATGTGCTTGGGGTCTTTGGGTGGGGAGCGGGGTCCTGGGGGGAGGGGGCAGCTGCTCTGCCTCTGTAGAAGCTGTCATGCGGCCTTGGGTAGTCAACCTGAGATTCTAAAAGTCAGATAGGAGCTGAACCCAGATGTCCTGCAGAGCTGACTGGAAGGAAGACACTGGAAAGGATCTGAATCTGCCTACAGATCTGTGTGATGGGGCCTGTTCTGTGAGGGCCACCCCTTCAAAAAGAATAGTCAGTGGACTGGTGTCAGTGAAAGGGATGCTAGAGAGTGTCCTGAAGATAAAGTAGTTGCATCAAGTCTGCTGCTAGAGAGAGCAAGAAGACTTAATTCTTCTATACAAGTGGCAGTATAGTTAAAGCAGTGTGTCTGCTTCCACAAATAATCTGGTGAGGGCAAGTGAGAGCTGTCCTTATCTACTGTGAATAGTTCAGTTGGAGTATCCCACTATTCCCTTCTCCCATCCAAGTTCCACAATAAATATAAAAACCCCTCGATTGTTTATTGAGTAACGAGTAAAAGAGAGTAAGGAGGGATATGTGAAAAAACCCCAGCAACTGTCTGCAGGCCAAAGAAGTCAACACACAACAAGCCCTACAGGGACAGTGCCACATTTGGGGGCATTGTCCTGGATTTTCCTGAGTTACAGAAATGGTTGCTACAAGCAATGACCGTATAGATACCCAAGAAATGCCATGTCTTCTTATGTAAAGTGATGGAGTGTCAGCGAAGAAAGGAATGTCTGCTTCACAGTGATCAGTGCAAGTGTGCTTTTGAGTTATGGTCAAGAAAGCAGTAACCCGGGATGCAGGGATCGGTGCGTCAGGGGTTGTGTCAGTACATGTGCTGTAGAAGAAAATGTCTGCTGTGCAGTCAGTAATAGCAGGACAGATTCAGCAGCAGTGGGGGAGTTTGGTTGACATGCAAACAAAAAGGTGCAAACCAGAGCTCAAGTAAAGACAGAAGAGGCAGATGTATGTGTGTCTTTGGCAGGGATTACAGTCTGCATGTGCAGTACCAATCGTGCAGGCTGAGCAGTGTTATGGCAGCAGCAAAGAGGTTACTGTACCAAGTGGGAGAAAGTGTTCCAAAGAGATCTGCCTAGCACAAGGAGCCACCGCCGGAGAATCAGTTAGTCTAGGGACGTGGGCTGAGCTGCTGTCCGCGGGCCACCAATCCGAATGGAAGGGAGCTGAGACGTCACTTCCGCCATTGGGTGTAGCTGAGGAGAAGACACGTGTGTGAAGGAGCAAGATGGTGGAAGCCGAAGTGAGTCAAAGCGCGAAGGCTATCCCACGTGTTGGCGGAGAGAGCCTGCAGAGCAGAATGAGATGCAGAATCCGACCCTGTTGAACACAGGAGTCCGATTGATGCCCAAAGGAAATCTGGCATTGTGCACCGAAGGGGACAGGGAGCATCTTGGACTGGTATGTGCAGATACTTGAATGTATCCATGCTGCTGTGAGCCTGGGGCCAGTGTGGGCACTGTGGTGACATGTCCCTGAAGTTGGAACAGACCGATTGCCAGCCCAGAAGGCTATATGTGAACTGGAAGGTAGGGACCACCTTTGAACGGCTAACACCAGTAGTGGCTTCTCCCTTTGGAAAAGGGATGGGAAGTGCCGAGAACACTGCTGGGGTCGGGACCAGTGGTGTAGACCCACACAACCATCTGCCAAACCAGAGAGACCCACATTTCAGAGGTGCAATGCACACAAGTTGTGAGGGTCAGGCACAGGGTGCCTTTGTTGCGGTCCCAGCAACAGGAGGTTCAGCTCTTAAAGAGGCAGAGGGGTTTCAATGGATCCAGAAGCTGAGGTCCTCTAGTTCATCCAGTGAGGAAGAGGCAGGGGTCATTGATGTCACCCAGTTTTGAGTGCCGATTTGGATCCCTGGAAGAGGGAATCTGTGAATGGGGATCAAATGTGGAGACTAAGTGGGACTGGGGAACTGAGGGAAGAAGAAGTCATCCAAGTTCCAGTACAGAGAGTGAAGAAACAGAGGCAGCGGTCGTTCGAGGTGTGCGAGGAATCTCGGGTTCTGTGAGGCCTATGCCACAAGGATCCCAGACTTATCCCAACCCCACACCTATGCTTGGCCCGAGCACAGAATGACGCTTATTCCAAATTGATCTCTAAAGTGGAGACCCTGTATGCAGGTGGAAAGGAGACAGGCAGAAACTTCCCAGGTTCTCTCGTTTCCAAAGGCTCATTCAGAGAAAGGTGGCCATGGAATACGGATATGATTATCCATATGCTCCTGCTCCACGGAAGGTAATAGAGGAAATTGAAAGCAAGAGGGAGGCTTGGTATGAAGAAGCTGTCTGGGTCTTTCTCTATGTCCCTAACCCACATTGGAACCCATACAGGCCTCACCTGTGGGAAACCTTCCCATCCATCAAAGAAAATTGGAATCTGGGGCTGGGGTTGATATACTGTATAAGTCAACTGTTTAGACAAGAAAGGCCAAGCTTGGGCCATCAGCATTTTGAGTCCTGAAGGCAAGATGGTTCGTGTACCTCATACTGACCATTACTACTGGGGTACACTGAGTTCTTGGTCTGTTTGAAGGGCCCCATGTTACAAAGGGGCTGTTGAGCCCGAAGCATTACCACCCTTAACATGTTGCTATTGGGGCTAAAAGTAATTTTCCCAAATCCTTTATCCCTTCTATCCTTGCAAATGAAGGAGGGGATCATTAAAAATTGCCATTGTTTTATCACCTGGAAGAAAACAACTTCTGCTACAGAGGACTTCTCCTGTTAAAGTCAGGGGCTGCTACCTGGAGGGGGGTAAACCCCTAGTTCCCAGAGACACTTTGTAAAGATCCTTTGGGCCAATACTATTTCTAAGGCAACATTTCCTTAATTAAGGGAATGTAGACCTGCGCTGACTTAAGGACATTTTGTGAAGATACTTCATTTAAGGACACTTTCTGAAGATATTTCATTAAGGACACTTTGCAAAGATACTTCATTAAGGACACTTTGCAAAGATTCCTTTGGGCCAATGGGCCAGTGTTATGTTGAATGAAAATTTGTGCGAGTTGCTACCTTTTGAGAAAAAAAGGGGTAGTGACTCACTGTCTCTTTAGAGAAAGGGCCCCCTGAAGAGTTCCTACAGACACTCACAAGTAGGCCAGCTATTGTTAAGGCTCCAGCAAATAGAGCATGCTGCCAGGAAAAGATGTGTTGCCTCCTTGTTGCAGAGGGAAGGACACTGCAAGCACCAGTTGGATGGACTCCGCACCTCTTTATCCTAACTTGTGAGTCTGGCTATAATAGGAAAGAGTCATTACCCTGGTAATTGAGAGATACTTTGCCTATTGCTAGTCATGTGGTTCATGAATGGAACAAGTATAAAATATGTTTAGTCAGTCAGAATAGTAGGTTGTTCTGTTTGTCTATTACATGAACACAACAGGACGACGAGTCAAGAGTTGCCCTTAGGGGCTGGATGCATCAGCTGTCTCTACATGAATGCTAGTGATAGAGATTATTCAGGTGAGAAGGTTGCCTCTGTGGAGAGGACAGTCTCACTGTAAGTAGATGGAATGTAAATTTGCTACATGCTTATGTTTTTTTTCGCAGGTTTTCAAGGAGTCTCCATGCCTCTGTGGAGGCTGTCCATGGCCCATTTCTGTATATGACATTTTACTGGTAGAACATTTCTGTATGTTATTTGTACTATAGTTAGTCAGGGTGTTTAATTATTTTCCCTGTCAAGAAGTTTTTGTTTGGCAGGGAGGGGTGCACTAATATAGTGCATTTGGCGTATACTCCCTTGTACATTTAATGTAAAGCAGATGTCTATAATTCTCCACATAAATGATTGTGCTTACTGGCCACATATGGGGCATGACCCATGGCCTTGTACAAATCTTATTTCCCTTTTTCCCCTTTTCCAAGATTGTGGGATACTCCTTGTAGATTTTTGTACAGATATTTTTCTAGGGGCGGATGCCGAGAGCCAATAAGGACATGGCTCGGTTTGGCGGGGGGTAAATGTAGCACCCTCCTAGGTAGATGCTAGAAGAGAGTATAGTTTTTGGGTCTTTCTGCTTACCAGGAAGCAGCATCCATTGATAGGGTCTGCTCATGGTGCTCAGATGCAGCTCAGCTTGTCTGAATGTTTCACACTGGTCCAATTGGGAGGCATATTGGACAGTGGGAGGAAACCTGACAAGTGAGGGCACAGGCATTGTTAAAGTGCTGGTGATTGGCAGAGGAAAGTGCTGCCCCTCCTCTGTCCTTATCTACTGTGAATAGTTCAGTTGGAGTATTCCACTATTCCCTTCTCCCATCCAAGTTCCACAATAAATATAAAAACCAAATACCCTGAACTGTTTTTCGAGTAACAAGCAAAACGGGAGTAAGGATATGTGAATATGTGAAAAATCCTCAGCAACTGTCTGCAGGTAATCAGAGGGAGGCCTAAGAAGTCAACACACAGCAAGCCCTATGTGGACAGTGCTACATAATTGTATATAAAATGCTCTTTTTATCTTTCAAAAAGTGTTTCCCAGTGCTAAACCTTCCATCCAAATTATAAATTGCTGCATTTGTAAATTTCAAAAGCCAGTTTTAAGGAAAAGTAGGGGTAAAAAAGGCACTAGGGTAGAACTAATATTTTTTTTGTTCAATTCTCCTTTAAGGGGGAGTGGCATGGGGTGTGTCCTATGTCTACCTACTTTTGCTAATAGGTGTCCCTCGTCAACTCAAAAAGTTTGGAGGTATGCATTTGCATATTGTTCCAGTGCATGTACATATACAGCATCCCCTGACAGTACCCTGGATCAAAGAATGACACCTGAACCCTTGATCATTAGCCCTGCAAGTCCATGTACAGCAAATATTAAACCATCTGTTGCTCGGCGCGTGCAGTGTGCAACACTCAGAAGGAACTAAACATTAATCTCCCCTGGGGGGCTGGGAGAAGTCCCCGTCTTCTGGTTTGGATTGCTCCTCACCCAGCTGCTGACCTCTTCTTCTCCTGAGTTCTGCAGGTTGCAGATCAAGTGTAGTATCTGTTCTTATCAGTGATCCAGTAGGGGTGCTGTGCTGTCATTCTGACTAGACCAAGGCCGGAGTGTCTGGCTATGTATCCCTGCTGGAGTGATGGAGGCTTGGAAGGTTAGTCCCAGCTGGGACAGAAATCGGTGCGTCCACAGGCAGTTGGGGCATAAGAGTAATTCCCCCAGGAAAGCTGGAAGAGCCCAGTACCTCCTGATTGGGCTGGGAAGGTAGAGAGTCCACGGTGTCTGTGCTCCCTGAGGGTGGTGGCCCTATGGGTGCTCTTAGTAATACTTTGGTGTTGGACCCCACTGTGTGAACAGGCACATGGTCACAGCCACCAAAACATGTTTTCTGCACAGCGCCTTTTAATGCTGGGCTTTTTGGCTAAGTCCAAGGCAATTTTTGTCTTCCAGGCCTCAGGGCCTGGCCACTGCACTTTTGCACGGCCACTTTTTTATTTTATTTATTTTTCACCCACTGTTTTCACACTGGATGAAGGGTTTCCTTGGGCTTGTCCTGACATCTAGGGGGATAATGTGTCATTGTCAGGTTCCTTCCTCTTCTGCCCCTGGGGGGGGTCTCTCTTCGTGAGAGCCCCTCGACCAATTATTTGATGGTCGGCTTCAGCCTTCTGGCTAGGCAGACCATTGCAAACCCTTTGTCCCTGTCAGGAGCCTTGCGCCCCCCTGGGATCAGGGAAGAGGTCCTACCCCTTCGGGGGTGGACTAAAGCACACCCTGCACTTTTTAGTGTGTGTTTCACATTCACGTTTTTTTGTTCACTTAAAAAGTAACTCCACTTTCGTGGGGAAAGAAAATAGCAAATCAAGAAAAAAAAATATAGCATATACATTTGCGACACAAATCATATTGTAATTGAATGTCATTAAAAATGACCTTTCCTTTTCAATCTGCAGCTGTTGTAATTTTCTGAAAATGCAATGCAATATGTCTACCTGGAGGTGTTCTGTACACAGAATGTATACTGACCACACCACAGAAACATAATTTCCTGCTTGTGTGATTGACTCATAGATTTTCCCAGAAGTCTGCCTAAAATACAAGACAGATTCCATCCCCTGCAACAAAAATGTAATTTTTGGTGAGATACTCCCAATAGGAACACGTCTAAAGGGATGCAGGCCCAGCAGCTTTTCTCCTTAGAGACCTGCAGCTGCCACAGCTGACAGATAATTATGAAACCACTCCCATTTGACCCACTCAGCACACAGGCACAGAGGAACAAACAATGATTTCTTCAGAATAACAAAAGGTAGGAATCTGCAACAAAGTTTGTTAACCACTTGCCGACCGCCGCAAGTACATATACTGCGGCGGTCAGCCCCTCACAGGCAAAGTGACGTATATATACGTCACTAGCCTGTGAGGCTCTGGGGAGCGAGCGCGCTCCCGCGCGGTCACGGACCCGCCCGTGCGTGTGACCGGCGGACCCGATGTCCGCCGGTCACTCTACGATAGTAGAACCGTTGATCACTGCGATAGTAGGACCGTTGATCACTGTTTCTACAGCTCAAGCCACAGCCAATCACAGTTAGAATCACGCCCCTAGGGACACACACCACCCCTCCCTCTCAAATAAAGTTAACCCCTCACTGCCAGTGTAATTTTACAGTAACAGTGCATATGTATAGCACTGATTACTGTAGAAATGCCACTGGTAACCCCAAAAGTGTAAAAAATTTCAGTCAAGGGTCCAATCTGTCCGCCGCAATGTCGCAGTACCACAAAAAAAATCGCAGATCGCCGCCATTACGTGTTAAAAAAAAACAACAAAAATGACAAAAATCTTTCCCTTTGTTAGTAAACGCGATATCTTTTGCGCAAACCAATCAAAATACGTTTTTTGCGATTTTTTTTTTTTACCAAACATATGTAGCATAAAACAAATTGGCCGAAAATGTTAAAAAATTTAGATTTTTACATTTTTTTGGGGGGGAATTTCATATAAAAAAATGTGAAAAATATTGTTATTTTTGCAAAGTTGACGCTCTTTTTTTGTTTATAGCGCATGATCAAAAAATCGCACAGGTGATCAAATACCACCAAAAGAAAGCTCTGTTTGTGGGAAAAAAAGGACGTCAAATTCGTTTAGGTACAGCATCGCACGACCGCGCAATTGTCCGCAATAGTCACGCAGTGCCGAATCGCAAAATACCCCCTGGTCAGGAAGGGGGTAAAATCTTCCGGGGGTTAAGTGGTTAAAGGCTTGTCATAAAAAAAAGATATATATAGCCCTTAAAGGGTTATTATTTCAAACTATTGCTTTCAATAAATTCCACTCTCACTCATGTTTCAAAACTATTCCTTCCAAAAATGTTTTACTGAACACAAAATCATACATTGTGGATCTATAAGAGAGAAATATAAATGTATAGAAGAAGGAGGAAGGGACTACTGTACATAAAATTGATAGATCAGGTCTAAACAGACTTCTTGATTATGCCCATAAGGAATCAATCAAAGTCGATCTAGAGATGTTAACCATAGAGGGGTGTCTTTCATAAAAATGAGTGACATCCCATCAAAAAAAAAAAAAGTACATAGATCACCCAGAGGGGAATGTTTTTTTCTCAAAAAAAGTGGAGTTACACTTTATTGTTTTTTTTCGTTTTAGGTTTTTGCACCACCACTGACTTAAAGACACCATTGGGCAGAAAAATATTTGCCTTCCTGATTTGGAAATCCTGAGTTCCAACATGACTCTTGCTGGCAGACTGCTGAATCCTCCAAATGGTGGTACCCAGTGCAGTGCCATCTTAGGCACGCCTATTCACCTCTTCATGTAGCGGTAACATGAGGAAAAAGGCATTACCATAATGCACAGAGGAATGCCATCTAAAGTCACAGTATAGTAGGTGCCCTCCGACCCACATTGCAGCACCTACCATTTGCTGTGCTGAATTAATAAAAAGGTGCAGGTCCAGCTTTTATTTCATTGGATGGGCAGCCTTAAAGCAATGTACATTAGCACATGAAATTCTACTCTTAATGTGATGTGTGTGAAGGCACATACCTCAATGCTAGTCATTCTAGAGGTGTGAAGGGGCCCTTAGTAAATCGGCTCAACTCATTTTTATCCAACGCCAAAAACATTTTTGTCTGCACAGCTTTCAAAGATGAAACAACATTTATATGTTTTGGATTTTAAATGTAGTACCATAATGCAAGTCTTATAATTAAACTAGTTACCACTGGCATCTAAAACGTTTTGCATTCTGTGACATGTTGCTGTGTGCTTTATGGTACAAGTTGTTTGTTGGCTGCCTTTATGTCCTAAGGATAGAGTGTAAAAGGATATGCACTCCCTCCATTTGCCCATCTGTCTCCACCACTTGTTTCCCCACCCCAGCTCTGTTCCATCTGTCACTGTAAAGTGACCTTACCCCAGAATCTCCTACAGGGGAAAATACAAACGTGCTTGTTTTTTGTTTTTTTTTTATTGTTTTTTTATATTAATCTTTACTATACACCATCATGAAATGAGTTTTGTTTTAAAATACTATAATAGAGCTAATGATGATCCTTGCTTCTTATTACATCTACAGTACATTACTTATACAGTATGCTATCACTTGCTTACAGTAGGTTATGGAAAAGAATATACATTGGAATATGTTTATGTAAAACCCTGATTTATTTTATACAGCAGCTTAATGACTTGAAATGCACTCATAATATATTATGCACATGTGCACATAGACATGAAAAAAACCGCTTTCAGAGGCGTCTGCCATTTTTTTTCTTTAAGCCTTTGAACACAGCATGTTAGCTATTGTGGTGTAAATCTGCATTTGCATGCTGTGTTTAGGGAGGTAAAAAAAAAAAAAAAGCCCCAAACTCACGTTCCTGGAGAAACGCAATTGCACTTTTTACACATAAATCCTCATAAACATGCGTAATAAATAAAGAATAAATGGATATTATAGCCAATAGAAGGCTTTTACCCAAATACGCTTCAAAACCCCATACACCTGTAAGCACGCATAACCGAGAATAGTTACGCTTCAAAACTATCATTTCTTTAAAGCTTTATTTTTCTATCAGCTTCCGGCAGAAAGATTCAGAGTACATTGGAATATTTTATTAAGCCCGTGTATATAAGGCCTTAGAAAGACTTTTTTTTAAATAATTGCTGGTAAAAGCCTGGAACAATTAAATATTTCAAATGTTTATTTGCAGTATTTTCCCTTTCCATAAATTATTTTCTATCAACTTGCAATATGCATCTGAACTTGCAAGGGAAGTCAGCCTTTCCAGGAAGAGTTAATTTCCTGGCACGGGCACATTTTCCCCTCCCACCTGCCCAGGGTTGGTCAGTAAATTTACAGACAGTTTGTAAAAAATCAGTGATTATTTTTAAACTGTCTGTAAATAACAGGGGCTGATAATTTTCCATGCTGTGTTGGCTTTTTAAGTATAAACCAGGCAAATTACTTGCTATGGGTATTGTCAGTGTTTCAATATTGTGTTTATAGCACTGATTGTCTTAGTTTTTAATAGGCGTTCTGTCATTTTTCAGGTTGTCAGTACAAAATGTTCTCCATCAGTACATTTTTCATGTTTTGTCAGTAAAAAATGCTGGGGGAGGTTGGCAACACTGCTTCTGCCATGTTATACCCTCTCCCCCACTGGTAGTGTTTTATTACTGTGCTTGCCCAGCTCCTCTGCCCCTCCCCTACTTAAACTTTATTGTAGCTAGGGGGTGAGGAGTGAAGTTTGAATACTATATAGTGTCACTTGAGTGACAGCTCTGAGTCTGCTGGAGCTGCTGGCATCATATCCAAAATGGTGGGACCCTGCAACAGCCTCAGGACTTTTAAACGTCTACACAAGGAAGGGTTTACAGGTAAATACCATGTGTACTATAGTCCTCCATAAACACCGAGACAGCAACAAGGGCTAAAGGGCTAGTAACGCCCATTACTGTTCAAGAGCGGGGGGATATAGATGTTTTTATTATATGTTTTTGATTATATATTGTTTTTTTTGTACTGCGTTTTTTTTTTTCTGCTTTATTTTGTATACAGGGGCTGCGAGTGACTTATCATGATCCCCTCATGTATTCATACATTTAGGGGCATTATTTCCCAAATATATGTTTTTTCTGTAATTTTTATTAATATATGTTTTGCCATATTTATGTTAGTTCTGATATTCTATATCCCCCCGCTCTTGAACAGTAATGGGCGTTACTAGCCCTTTAGCCCTTGTTGCTGTCTCTGTGTTTATGGAGGACTCTGTTTATGTTCCTGGGTCAATGTACTGCTTCCTGTGTGGGGCGGGCCCTGGGGCACTTCCTGGTTTTCCTCCGACGTTGCTATGCCAGCAGCGACGCTGAATTGAGCGGAGTGATGCATATAAAAAGAGTGACGTCCGCCCCTCCGCCCATACGCTGAGGAAGTCCCGCCCACGGACGATACGCGTGCGCAAGGGGGAGGAGATCGTGACGTCACTCGTAGCCCCTGTTAGCAGAGCGTTCCGCTCTGTCTGGAGATCAGCTGGATTGCTGTACTGCTCGTTTTTGCATTACCTTGAAGTAAGAGGCTGTCCATTTGTTTTATTAATAAATTGTGGTGTTTGAAACATATTGCACTATGGTCTGCCCCCTTTCTATTACATGGGGATCGTTGTGAACACCTTTACAAAAAGGAGAGATGCCCTCTGTGATTGCTGTCCTGGTCAGGATTTTCACATTGCTGGGAGTGTACTTTTAAGGCTGTCTTTTCACAGCCTACAGGTGAGAGGCTAGCACCTCTGGTGAAGGATTGCACTGAACAAGCACTTGTGTCCTGTTTACTGATCAGCACTGAGCACTTTCATTGGGATTTCTTATTGGACTGTTTTCTCCTCTTTTTTACAAGACTACTGCGTGCCATTCATAGACTTTTCATTTATCCATTGATGTTTTTATTGTCTTATTGTTTTAGCGCTGCACTTTTCACTATCAGTTTTACATTGGGTTTTACATATTTTTTACCTTGGTGTCAGCTGCTTTTATTTATTTCCATCCATTTATTTATTCATGCTTGCGCCGATATTCCTGTTTTTTCATTGATTTTTCAAATACCATGTGTAGCAAGGTTTCCAGGCCTGTGGCCTGATGTGGGTCTGCCATTAGTACCGAAATCCTCCCCAGCCCATGTGAGCTGAGTCCTTGGGTGTGACAACTGAAGCAATGACAAATCCGTTTGTGGTTTGTTTGTTTGTTTGTGGTTTTTATTATAAGTTAAAGGGGATGGGAGAAGGGAATGAGTGGGATACTCCTTTAGGCTCTGACTAATTACAATTGGGACTTTGGTCCTGAAAATGCTCGTTGGCGCTTCCTTGACGCCAGCCGGTGCCAGCCAATGCTCACTAACACTGAGCACACACTGCAACTTGATAGAAGTGCTGAATCCTCGACTTAAAGTCCAGAAGATTCAGGACTGTGAAACTGTAGAACGAGTCCTGACGCTGTTATGCTGTACAATTCACTGAATACTGTCCCTCGCTTTGGCTAGCTTGAGGTAGTATGAAGTAGAATTCTGCAAATCTGTACTTGCAACTGACACACTCTATACAATTCAGGGCCCAGATGCAGATGCTCCCTTGACTGTAACTCTTCAGGGTCATCTGACTATGTACCCCCTTTGTAACTTCAGGGTCCTCAACCTAGGTACCCCCTTTGCAGCTAGCTGACACTGGATCCCATAACCTCTTCCGGAGTGGTCCCCTCTGACTCTAGGCAGACCCCCAGGGGCAATCCTCAGTACTCACGACCTGTGTAGGCTTTCCTGGGACTGGACCCCTCTCGCTCTCCGCAGGCTCACCGGACCCCCTCAGCTCAACTCAGAACTCTCTGGACACTCAGGCGACACCCCGAGACATCCACCTTCCTCAGACAGGAGGAGAGACAGCCGCACTCTCCTTTCTGGGACTCTGCTCCCGCCAAAGACACCATGCCACGCACTTCCCCCCAAACTTATATCCACTCCCAGAATCCTTTGCAGCACAATCTGCCTTCTGGTTTAGTTACAAGCTGGGATGTGTCCCCTGATTGTGCTTCCCACACTGCCCTATGAGAATTCTCTCACAGGAGCCAGTGGGGATACTTCTCCCCTCAGCAGGCACATCTGGAAGCCCTGACACCCTAGCTAAATAAATCACAGCCCACAGCCCTGCTGTTAGGCAGACAAGGCCCACTGTACATTTACCTAGCACCTACCTGTAGGGTGCTACATCCACCCCACACCAAAATGAGTCAGGTCCCTCTGACTCTGAGGCAGCCGCCTCCTATCAAAAACTCTGCCAAAAATCAGGAGTATCCCACAAACCTGGAAAGGGGGAAAAGGGAAAAACGAATTTACAGAATAAATTAGCATGAAAAAATATATCTTTACAATCTGCTGTACATGTATATACATATTTTAAGGTGCATGAAAACTGATGCACCCCCCGCCAAATAAACTCCTTTGGTGGGGAACAATGAAGAAACCGGCATTATAACATCCTGACTGTCTAACTCTAAGGTGGTCCCACCTGTATAGCGAAAAGGAAGCAAAAGTTAGTCAATCTCATCACATAGAAATCACATCACATTTCTAACTTATTGAACAGTTGAGTGGAAAGACCCTCCTTCAAAATTTCAAGGGTGATCTTTCCACTCCCTCCCTGACTACCTCTGCCAACCAGTGTCTTGACACGCCAGGGTCCTCCTTTAACTTGAAGGAGCTTGTTCCCTAACACTAGCTGTCTAGACAGAGTCCTATTTGTTAAAGTGAAACACCGCACCCTGCTGTCCCTTTGAGCACTTCAGTGAGGAACCAGGGCAGGTCACAGTCTATCATGACCCACAGTCCTGCTGAGTCAGGGAAAAATCACAGGGGTCAGGAAGGGTACCCCACACCAAAGTTCTTGACCACTCACAAACTTTGCAGCAATTTCTTCTTCCGTACAGACTGTCGATGAAGTCCCACACAGCCATTTGTAATCCACAACAGATCCCGGCCCGATGGCCCAAAGGATCACACAAGAATCAACTCTTGATGGCCCAAAAAGGTCTAGCAATGCAACATTTGACTTTCTTTTCCAAAGATCCTGGCCCGATGGCCCAAAAGGGTCTATTTCACTTCAACAGATGCAATTCAAAGTCAGCATTATATTTTTCAACAAAGAAATTTCCTTGGTCAGTTGTTGTAGCCAGCCGGCCACACACATTTTTCTTTGTCTTAGTCATTCCTGAACTCCTCCCACTTTGGTGAGGTACTGAAGATTCTTACTTTTAGATGTAGTACTCTGGATGAGGCAATTGAACATATTCTCCGTTCTCATTCTTGACCCGGATGGACCAACCATGTCTCAAGCCATCCGGACGGCGGACCTCCACCCTATCAATATAGATGGAGCGCCCGTAAAACCACTGAGCCTTGACTTTAGTAAATTTTTCTTTCAATTCCTCCTTTGGGGAGTCCCTATATGGCTTGGAGGCAAAGGGATAGTCCCAAAAAAGCTCATCACACCAACAGTCCCTGAATTTCTCCACCAGCAGCATGACCTCCCTTGGAGCATAGGGGTAGTCATAACCATACTCCAGTGCAACCTTTTTTTGCATCCAGCGCTGTATTCTAGATAACCTGGGAAGGGTCCTCCAGTTACCTCTCCCTGGTGGAGAAAATGGGGTGTGAACTCTCTGGATCATTTCCTTATAGGCAATGTTCTGATCTCGGGCCCTGGCAATGTTCCCTGGTGGGGTGAGGTCTGGGACCCTTGTGACATAGGACTCACAGAACCCCAATTTCTGAGCAAGTTCTCCTCTTTCAATGGCCTCCTTGGCTTCCTGGTCAAAAGGCACAACACCTCTGGGACCTGGGGAGCTACTGCCAGTCTCTGATCCCTATTCCAACTCTGTTTCCTCAATGGATCCCCATTCATCTATATCTTCCTCCAGGGACCCATATTTTGCTTAGAAAGATGGGGAATTCACCCTGATAGGGCACTTCTCACCTTCACTACCGGTGCTGGAAGAATTCACTTGGGGAATTTCTGGCTGCACAGGCTGGGGAATACTGATAGGGGCGGATGCCGTTAGGGCCCTGACCTGCGGTACATCTGGCCGGGTCCCTAATGGTTGGGGGGACACGGATCCCCCTTCCTATGGTGCTCTGCGACTGAACTCCCTCCCCGCAGAGTGTGAGCCCACCGACTGCTGGCAAAGTCTCCATCTGCATCATCAGCCTGAATATCCCTCTCCCTGCACCACGGAGGAACTTAGACTCGTTCCCTGTCACCTCCTGAGTGAGGCCTGTATCCCACATGACTGTAAGCTTCCTGGGACGGCCCTTCGCCCTGAGCAGGAAATCACCACATTGCCCACATTGGACCCACGCCTGCACCCTCAGAGTAACAGTGGCACACTGAGGACATACCACTCCCAGGAACTCCCGACCTCCTCCGGTGCACAACGTGAGCCCGCCATCCGGTACCATCCGGATACCGGTATCCCAAACTAGCGGGGGATCCGGCTGGTGGATCTGCTCTCAGCTCTGCTCTGCAGGGTTTTTGCCCATGGTGGCAGCAATAGCAGGAACACCCTTCGCCCCTCTGGTGAACGACATGTCTCCTTTCTCTACACGTGTCTCCCACGCGCCCGAAGGAGGGGTATTAATAGGGTCCCCTCTGCCTCTCCGGATTGGCCAGATGTTTCCGCTGTCTCTACCCTTTCGCCACGTTGGGCAATCACTCCTCCCCTTGGGCAGTCCTGCTTGTAACGCGCTTTCCTGCGCGGTACTGTAACTCTTCCCCCGCCATGCTGCTGCACTGCAAGCATTTGGGAAATAGTTGCAAAGTGGAGTATGTCACTTGCTAGACATACAGCTGCAAGAAAAAGTATGTGAACCCTTTGGAATGATATGGATTTCTGCACAAATTGGTCATAAAATGTGATCTGATCATCATCTAAGTCACAACAATAGACAATCACAGTCTGCTTAAACTAATAACACACAAAGAATGAAATGTTGCCATGTTTTTATTGAACACACCATGTAAACATTCACAGTGCAGGTGGAAAAAGTATGTGAACCCCTAGACTAATGACATCTCCAAGAGTCCAATCAATGAGATGAGATTGGAGGTGTTGGTTACAGCTGCTCTGCCCTATAAAAAACACACACCAGTTCTGGGTTTGCTTTTCACAAGAAGCATTGCCTCATGTGAACGATGCCTCGCACAAAAGAGCTCTCAGAAGACCTACGAATAAGAATTGTTGACTTGCATAAAGCTGGAAAGGGTTATAAAAGTATCTCCAAAAGCCTTGCTGTTCATCAGTCCACGGCAAGACAAATTATCTATATTTGGAGAAAGTTCAGCACTGCTGCTACTCTCCCTAGGAGTGGCCGTCCTGTAAAGATGACTGCAAGAGCACAGCGCAGACTGCTCAATGAGGTGAAGAAGAATCCTAGAGTGTCAGCTAAAGACTTACAAAAGTCACTGGCAAATGCTAACATCCCATGGATTTCATGGGAGGATACCACAGAGGAAGCCACTGCTGTCCAAACAAAACATTGCTGCACGTTTATAGTTTGCACAAGAGCACCTGGATGTTCCACAGCAGTACTGGCAAAATATTCTGTGGACAGATGAAACCAAAGTTGAGTTGTTTGGAAGACACACACAACACTATGTGTGACGAAAAAGAGGCACAGCACACCAACATCAAAACCTCATCCCAACAGTGAAGTATGGGGGTGGGGGCACCATGGTTTGGGGCTGCTTTGCTGCGTCAGGGCCTGGACGGATTGCTATCATCGAAGGAAAAATGAATTCCCAAGTTTATCAAGACATTTTGAGGAGAACTTAAGGCCATCTGTCTACCAGCTGAAGCTCAACAGAAGATGGGTGTTGCAATAGGACAATGACCCAAAGCATAGAAGTAAATCAACAACAGAATGGCTTAAACAGAAGAAAATACGCCTTCTGAAGTGGCCCAGTCAGAGTCCTGACCTCAACCCAAATGAGATGCTGTGGCATGACCTCAAGAAAGCGATTCACACCAGACATCCCAAGAATATTGCTGAACTGAAACAGTTCTGTAAAGAGGAATGGTCAAGAATTACTCCTGACCGTTGTGATCTGCAACTACAGGAAACCTTTGGTTGAAGTTATTGCTGCCAAAGGAGGTTCAACCAGTTATTAAATTCAAGGGTTCACATACTTTTTCCACCTGCACTGTGAATGTTTACATGGTGTGTTCAATAAAAACATGGCAACATTTCATTCTTTGTGTGTTATTAGTTTAAGTAGACTGTGATTGTTTATTGTTGTGACTTAGATGATGATGATCAGATCACATTTTATGACCAATTTGTGCAGAAATCCATATCATTCCAAAGGGTTCACATACTTTTTCTTGCAGCTGTACATCCGCCCACCTTAACTGCACTAGGGCCTCCACTGCGCTTTTCTTGCCTAAAGCCAGCAGCCCTCTCTTGCTCGGCAAGAGCAGCATCCCGCCACGGTCGATACTCCTCTTCCTTGCAACGCACGTGCAATTAACATCTTCCATACTGGCTCCGGGACTAGCTCCACGGCCCTCCTCGGCGTGGCCAACTACGATCCCCACAGTATGTGTGCACCAGCCATAAAGAATAAATGTCCCCCTGTTAAATGCACGGTCAACATTCTTCCACATGCTTGCACCCCCACCCGGCCCCTGGCACCTCTCTTCCCCTGTCCCTGGCCTCCATTTTCACCGTCCACACTGGGACCTCTGGTGTCCACTTCTCTGTCCTTCTCTGGACCCTTGATGCCATTTTCACTGTCCACGCTAGGACTCCTTGCTATCAGGCAGTTGCTGCATTCAGGCATCCTGACACACTTGTCTCCTGCTTTCCACTTCCTGACAGTAGAATACATCTCATAATCCATATGAAGAGTCTTGGTCACTTTACAGTCTTTTCTGGAGCATTTGCGTTGCCACAAGCATCCCTCTCTGTGGGCCTCTAGCCTCAGTCCACTCTGCCTGCCTCCCGCAGTTGCAGTCTCAAACCCGGCCTGATGCTGATGTAGCAGTTTCGGATACATAAATGATTTTTTTTGGACTTTTTCTTGTGCCGTGTAATGTTCCGGTACCTTTGGTACCCTAAATTACACTTTCCACAAGTGTATGCGCCCTACCATTTACTTTTGGAAAGGTGCGCATACACCTTTAAGACTGGAGCTGTCATCACTCAGCGCCGGACTAGATGGCTATTTAAGGCGTCGGTTCTCACTCACATGTGTTCGTTCAAACACCCTTACTTGGATGCTAACCTTGCTTGAAGCTTCCATGCTTGCAAGCTTACTTCGCTGACGGAACCTCGCTGCGCTGATCCCTGTATCCCGCTACTGGATCATCCGCCTCTCCTGAACCACCCTTCGGCTGTATCGCTAATAGTGCTAAGTACCCCGCAGGGGAATTCTCTATAAACTTATACTAAGCTTACACTATCTAGCTCTGCATAGTAAAGACTGTTTATTACATCTGCATAAACTAGATTGCTAGCTCTTGAGACTACTGCTACTTTTCTGCACTGGGTTGATCTCTTTTGTATGTCCACCTGCTATTCTATCATCTGCTATCATACAACATTGCTAAACCTTCCTGCATCCATCTGCTACTGTCTCACCTTCAAGTGTCTATCACCTATCACCTCCACTCAACCTATCCCTCAACCTTCATCATTGTGTTACCACATACATAAAGTCACTCTAGGAACCAGCTTGCTAATTGTGTGTATTTACTGGCTGAAATAAGACCTTCCACACATGATGAGTCATTGAGGTTGGGAATGGTATCTCAGCATATCTCTTACATGACTACTGACGTGGAACTATTTCTGCAGCTGAAAATCCACACCATATAAGAAACGCAGGAGCGTTACAGATTGAACAAACCTAAAATGGATTCAGCAGAAATAACCACTCAGGTGACACAATTAAAACAGCAAGTATCTGCGTTAATACACGCACTTGCTGAATTAAAAGAAGACAATCAGGCTCTGTCGCAGCAGGTAATTAGACTGACACAACTTACCTCTGCTCAGTCCCCTGAACCCAAGATAAATCCCCCTTTGGTATTTACAGGCGATCGCAAAAAATTTCGCGAATTTAAAAACGCATGTGAGTTACTTTTTTTGCTAAAACCTCGTACCTACCTTACTGATCACATTAAGGTTTGTACTATTATTTCTTACCTATCAAGCGATCCTCGAGCCTGGGCAGATTCTCTTTTTGAGAAAAACGACCAGTTTCTCAACTCCTATGCCTTGTTCCTGGCAGAGCTCACTAGCCTATATGATGACCCCAATAGGCAGAGTACTGCTGATCTTCAGTTAAGATCCTTGAAACAAGGTGGGAGACCTGTAGAAGACTTTGTCGCAGAGTTCAAGAGATGGACCCTTGATTCAGAATGGAATGATGCATCTCTGAAAACCCAATTTAGGCTTGGCCTATCAGAAGCCGTTAAGGACGAGCTCGCCCGAGCGGATCTGCCAAAAACCCTGGATGCATTAATACAACTCAGTATTACCATAGATAGAAGACTACGAGAAAGAAAGGCTGAAAAGATGGGAATGCCATTATCCGTTTCCTCTCGGAGTCTGGCCGTTGACCCCGTTCCTATGGAGATAGGAACCATACGCCCACCGCTATCAACTATGGAAAAAGCCAAAAGACGAAATGAAAATCTCTGCTTGTACTGTGCATCCCCGGATCACAAGATAAACGTCTGTCCCCTAGTCAACAAAAAGAAGGGTGAGTGTTCACATGTCTCCCTAGGAGGATTGACAACTTCATTCACTAACCCCTACATTTCTGTTTTTTTGACATTACAGTGGGACCAGAACAGGATTACTACTAAGGCCATGATTGACACAGGATCTTGTGGAAATTATATGGATATATGTTTTGCTGCTTTAAATAAAATTCCTATTATTTCTAAACTCAAACCTGTCTCAGTAAGTCTTATTACCGGTGTTCCGTTATCCTCTGGTCCGATCACCGATCAGACACAAGCACTTCTAGTCACTATTAACGAGTCTCATAAGGAGACTTCTACCTTTGATTTAATACCATCACCCCACTTTCCCATTGTGTTGGGACTTCCCTGGTTGCACACACACCAACCAACCATAGATTGGAAGAAACGGTCTTTGACCTTCCCTTCTTGTTATTGCGAGGAAACGTGTAACCTCCCGTTTTCCGGGAAGATTCTGTCTGTGGTGACAGATGAGATTGCACCACTATGTTATCAGGATCTTTCTGAGGTTTTTCTTGAGAAAAATGCTCAAGCATTACCTCCTCATCTAGACTATGATTGTAGCATTGATCTACTCCCAAATAGCAAATTGCCGTTCGGTCATGTTTATCCTCTTTCACAGGATGAACTTGCCCATCTCAAAACCTATTTGGATGAGAACTTGGAAAAAGGTTTTATTAGACCTTCCACTTCTTCCACAGCAGCAGGACTCTTTTTTGTTCGCAATAAAGATTCAAGTCTCAGACCTATCATCGATTACAGGAAATTGAATGCTATCACAATAAAAGATCGCTATCCTCTACCGCTTATCCCTGAGCTCATTGAGCAGGTGCGTGGAGCTACCTATTTTTCAAAATTAGACCTGAAAGGAGCATACAATCTCATTCGAATCCGTGATGGACACGAGTGGAAAACTGCATTCAGAACTAGATACGGATTGTTCGAATATCTTGTGATGCCATTCGGCCTATGCAATGCCCCTGCAGTTTTCCAACGATTTATAAACAATATTTTTAAAGACTTACTAGATGTCTGTGTTGTGGTATATCTGGACGATATACTTATATATTCACGGACCCTGTCTGAACACATAAGACATGTAAGACTTGTATTATCGAGATTGCTTGCACATAATCTTTATGTGAAGCTGAAGAAATGCTTGTTCCATAAAGATAAGGTACTCTTTCTAGGCTACATCATATCCAAAACCGGAGTCGAGATGGACATGAGTAAAATATCCTGCATTCAGGATTGGTCTACACCAACTACACGCAAGGCGCTACAGCGATTCCTGGGATTTTCAAATTTCTACAGGAAGTTCATAAAAAACTTTTCTGCTATTGTGAGACCCCTCACACAGCTCACTAGCATAAAGATACCATTTAAATGGTCGGAAGAAGCAAATAAGGCTTTCCACTTGTTAAAGACAAGGTTTACTTCCGCTCCCATATTACGCCATCCAGACCCATCCCTCCAATACATTCTGGAGGTAGATGCGTCAAACATGGCAGTAGGAGCAATACTCTCCCAACGACCTACCCACACTTCACCACTTCATCCAGTCGCTTTTTTTTCTAAATCCCTGAGCAGTCCCGAGATAAATTACCCCGTGGGTGAAAAGGAACTGCTTGCTATAAAATTGGCTCTGGAGAATTGGCGACATTTACTCGAAGGCACCCAACTACCAATAATTATATACACGGACCATAAAAACCTCCAATATCTTCAGACTAGCAAAACTCTCTCGCATCGACAGGTTTAACTTCCTAGTGACCTACACACCTGCAGATAAGAACAAAAAGGCGGATGCACTATCACGACTAACTGAAGAAAACTACTTTGAAATCCCTTCCGTTCCTATAATACCTCACAAACGCATTATTGGAGTTGTCCGTTCCTTAAAGGAAGAGGTTCTGCATGGTATAAGTTTGGATTCACCCCCACCACAACTAAATACTGATGCAGAAGGCTTCCTCTACTACAACGACAAACTTTACATACCACCTACCCTACGCACCAAGATCTTGGAATTATCGCATGATGTGCCTATGGCAGGACATATGGGTATGACAAAGACTTTCAATTTGATTTCTCGACAATTCTGGTGGCCTGACATGAAAACATCTATACAAAAATTTGTCTCTTCATGCAATGTCTGTGCCAGGTCCAAAATTGACACTACGAGACCATCCGGTCTACTATGCAGTCTACCAATACCCCAAACTCCATGGGAGGTTTTGTCATTGGACTTCATCGTAGAATTGCCTCCTTCCAAAGGATTTAATACCATCTTGGTGTCAGTGGACCATCTGACAAAGATGGCACATTTCATTGCTATTCGCAGACTACCTTCGTCCAAACAAACGGCAGAACTCCTGATAAAACATGTCTTCAGATTACATGGTATCCCAAAAACTCTTCTGTCTGACCGTGGATCCCAATTTATTTCTAAATTCTGGCAAGAACTATGTCACATACTACGGATTGAGCGGAAGCTCACTTCTCCTTACCATCCGCAGACCAACGGACAGACTGAAAGAGTCAACCAATGCATCGAGCAGTATTTACGTTGTTACACTTCTTACCAACAGGATGATTGGTTGGATCTTCTCCCCCTGGCAGAATTTGCCTACAACAACGCAACTCACAGTACAACCAAGCAGAGTCCGTTCTACTTGAACTATGGGTTCCATCCCTCTATTCTCCCTCCACGCATCCTTCCTTCAAATAACCCAGTAGCCTCAGACTATCTTTCCCAAATAAAGGATTCTCTGGGTTTACTAAATACTACCATTGCACACGCTCACAGTCAACAAAAGAAGTACTATGATCTTCGTAGAAGACCTTCTCCACAGTATACTATCAGGGACCTCGTTTGGCTCTCAACAAAAAACTTGAGACTGAAGATCCCTAGCAAAAAGCTTGGACCTCTGTTCTTGGGACCTTTCCCAATCAAGAAACTTATTGGAAAAGCTGCAGTGCAGCTTACATTGTCAATGGACCTAAAAATCCATCCCATTTTCCATGTGTCGCTACTAAAACCCCATGTTCCGTACCAAGGAATAAGGCCTAATATTCCACCTCCCCCTCCTGTACAAGTTGAAGGTGGAGAAGAATACGAGATAAAAGAGATTCTGGATTCTCGTATCTACAGAAGAAGACTTCAGTACTTGGTTAGATGGAAGAACTATGGGCCCCAAGACGACACCTGGCTAAACACCTCTGACATACATGCCCCTAGATTAATCCGCAATTTTCATGCGAGATACCCAGACAAACCAGCTCCAGAGGCCTTCAGGAGCAGGCCTTAAGGGGGGGGTATTGTAATGTTCCAGTACCTTTGGTACCCTAAATTACACTTTCCACAAGTGTATGCACCCTACCATTTACTTTTGGAAAGGTGCGCATACACCTTTAAGACTGGAGCTGTCATCACTCAGCGCCGGACTAGATGGCTATTTAAGGCGTCGGTTCTCACTCACATGTGTTCGTTCAAACACCCTTACTTGGATGCTAACCTTGCTTGAAGCTTCCATGCTTGCAAGCTTACTTCCCTGACTGAACTTCGCTGCGCTGATCCCTGTATCCCGCTACTGGATCATCCGCCTCTCCTGAACCACCCTTCGGCTGTATCGCTAATAGTGCTAAGTACCCCGCAGGGGAATTCTCTATAAACTTATACTAAGCTTACACTATCTAGCTCTGCATAGTAAAGACTGTTTATTACATCTGCATAAACTAGATTGCTAGCTCTTGAGACTACTGCTACTTTTCTGCACTGGGTTGATCTCTTTTGTATGTCCACCTGCTATTCTATCATCTGCTTTCATACAACATTGCTAAACCTTCCTGCATCCATCTGCTACTGTCTCACCTTCAAGTGTCTATCACCTATCACCTCCACTCAACCTATCCCTCAACCTTCATCATTGTGTTACCACATACATAAAGTCACTCTAGGAACCAGCTTGCTAATTGTGTGTATTTACTGGCTGAAATAAGACCTTCCACACATGATGAGTCATTGAGGTTGGGAATGGTATCTCAGCATATCTCTTACATGACTAGTGACGTGGAACTATTTCTGCAGCTGAAAATCCACACCATATAAGAAACGCAGGAGCGTTACATGCCGTTGCCAATGGCAACTGGCCCAGTAGCTAATGGCAAAATCCCGGACGAGCCCCCAAATGTAGCAAGGTTTCCAGGCCTGTGGCCTGATGTGGGTCTGCCATTAGTACTGGAATCCTCTCAAGCCCATGTGAGCTGAGTCCCTGGGTGTGACAACTGAAGCAACGACAACTCTGGCATCTTTGTTTGTGGTTTTTATTATAAGTTAAAGGGGATGGGAGAAGCGAATGAGTGGGAGGCTCCTTTAGGCTCAAACTAATTACAATTGGGACTTTGATCCTGAAAATGCTCGATGGCGCTTCCTTGACGCCAGCCGGCGCCAGCCAACGCTCACTAACACTGAGCACACACTACAACTTGATAGAAGTGCTGAATCCTCGACTGAAAGTCCAGAAGATCCAGGACTGTGAAACTGTAGAACTCCTGACACTGTTCTGCTGTACAATTCACTGAATACTGTCCCCCGCTTTGGCCAGCTTGAAGTAGTATGAAGTAGATCTCTGCAAATCCGTACTTGGAACTGACACACTCTATACAATTCAGGGCCCAGATGTAGATGCCCCCTTGACTGTAACCCTTTAGGGTCCACTGACTATGTACCCCCTTTGTAACTTCAGGGTCCTCAACCTAGGTATGCCCTTTGCATCTAGCTGACACTGGATCCCATAACCTCTTCCAGAGTGGTCCCCTCTGACTCTAGGCAGACCCCCAGGGGCAATCCTCAGTACTCACGACCTGTGTAGGCTTTCCTGGGACTGGACCCCTCTCGCCCTCCGCAGGCTCTCGGCACACCAGATCCCCTCAGCTCAACTCAGCACTCTCTGGACACTCAGACGACACCCCAAGACATCCACCTTCCTGAGACAGGAAGAGAGACAGCCGCACTCTCCTTCCTGGGACTCTGCTCCCGCCAAAGACACCATGCCATGCACTTCCCCCCAAACTTATATCCACTCCCAGAATCCTTTGCAGCATAATCTGCCTTCTGGGGTAGTTACAAGCTGGGATGTGTCCCCTGATTGGGCTTCCCACACTGCCCTATGAGAATCCTCTCACAGGAGCCAGTAGGGATATTTCTCCCCTCAGCAGGCACATCTGGAAGCCCTGACACCCTAGCTAAATAAATCACAGCCCTGCTGTTAGGCAGACGAGGCCCACGATACATTTACCTAGCACCTACCTGTAGGGTGCTACACATGTGAAACATAATGAATGCACAAATAATTCTATGGGAAAACTGTTGCTGAAATGAATGGGCTGGTGCCTTCTCTTTAAAGTGAAACTTAATCTGAAAAGAGAAGTTTAGCTTTATTTCCCCCCTCCCCCTCCCAATTTGGGAGATTTTTTTTTTCCCTGGGATTTGACAGGTTGCCACTGCCACTTGGATCACCTAGGCTAGGAGAAGGCTAACTTTGAGAGGCAGAGATCTGCCTGAAGAACATGAAAGAGATCAAAAATCTGGGATTTGGTACCCTTATCTTTTTTTAAAGAAATTAACTAACCAGGCCTAACTAAATAGTAAGGAAAATTGATATTAAAACAAATGTCACTGTATTATTATAAACTCACAACTACCTTAAAAAAAGGACAGTGTCAGCAGGGCAGTGGACGGTGTGTGGACAGTGTCAGTAGGGCAGATATTGGTGTCAGTAGGGCAGAGGATTGTGCCAGTTGGGCAGTGGACGGTGTCAGTAGCACAGTGGACAGTGTAAGTAGAGCAGTGGGTGGTGTTACTAGGGCAGTGGACAGTGTCAGTAGAGCAGTGGACGGTGTCAGTAGGGCAGTGGATGGTGTCAGTAGAGCAGTGGACTATGTCAGTAGTGCAGTGGAGAGTGTCAGTAGAGCAGTGGACAGTGTCAGTAGAGCAGTGGATGGTGTCAGTAGAGCAGTGGACGGTGTCAGTAGAGCAGTGGGTGGTGTCAGTAGAGCAGTGGACGGTGTCAGTAGAGCAGTGGACGGTGTCAGTAGAGCAGTGGACGGTGCCAGTAGGGCAGGGGTTGGTGTCAGTAGAGCAGTGGACAGTGCCAGTAGGGCAGGGGTTGGTGTCAGTAGAGCAGTGGATGGTGCCAGTAGGGCAGGGGTTGGTGTTAGTAGAGCAGTGGACAATGTGAGTAGGACAGTGGATGGTGTCAGTACGGCAGAGGATGGTGCTAGTAGAGCAATGGACGGTGTCAGTAGGGCAAGGGTTGATGTCAGTAGGGCAGGGGTTGATGTCAGTAGCGCAGTGGACAATGTGGATGGTGTCAGAAGAGCAGTGTACGGTGTCAGTAGGGCAGAGGATGGTGCTAGTAGAGCAGTGGGCGGTGTCAGTAGTTTTTTATTTATTTATTTATTTTACAATTGTTGTTATTTTTTTATTTTGTACAATGCAGTTTTTTTTTATCATTTTTACAATTTTATTATTATTATAATTTTTTTTAGGAGCCCAATGGAGGGGCTTTGGTGAAATATCAGGGGTCCAAACGGACCCCTAATGTATCAATTTTGAGACAGAAAGAGACTGAGGGCAGAGATTCCCCAGTCCCTTTCTATACAGCTTCAGCTGCACTGGACAGTGAATGAATGGGAAGTACTCTGTGTTGAGCAGCTTTCTTATCATCCACATACTAAAGCATAGTAAACACAAGTTTGAGCTTTATTGGTCAGTGATGCCACCCATCATATTCAAGGGCCAGCAGTGAGGCTTGAGAGGAGTGAACCAATCTCACTATTTACAGTTCCTAATGATCATTTTGACTTTCATTTTTTATTGAAGATAAGTTTAGCTTATGCATTTGGCATTACTGAATTGCCTAGTTTTATGATCATTTTACTTTAAACTTTGGTTTATACATACCTTTATATTTCACTTATATACATTTTTAGTGATGGTGTCCCATTAAGTATGGCGGCTAGAAGATTAATTGCAAACTAATTATTTACAAAAGAAGCAAGGGTTTTATAGGGAATGTAGCTTTCAAATCACATCTTTCTATTTTGAGGTTAATGTGCAATTATATTTTGTGCCAGAAAATCCAAGACCGGTTGCTAAGCAACTGTCAAAAGTACTGATAAAATATATTTGCATATATTTTTTGAAAGCATTAATAAATAATCACAGGAAAAGCATTGTACAACAATAATTATATCACTGTCAAACCATTTTTCTGATTTGTAAAAGAACCAGTTTTTTTTTTTTTTTACTTTTATTTTTGGAAGGATGCAGATGCAGTGGGTGTGTCGTGTGTGTGTGTTTTTTACCCCTTTAGTTATAAAACTTTGAGGCCTCCTTTACATGGCCATTTAGCGGCATTCACTGGTCGCCAGTGACAAGAATCAACAAATTCTTTCAGCTAGAATGACAGGGGCATGTGAATAGCTGAGCCTGCGTCCGCTTAGCCTGAACAAAGTATTGGTAGGCTGATAGCAGCCATCGCTGTTCACTTATAGCCGCAGTAATGGTCCAGTGTGCGGTTACATGCTAACAGTGATGGCTGCTGCAAGCCTATTTAGGCCCCTTTCACACGGTGACAGAGTCCGTTCTGCTCAGCGGGGGATCGATCCACCGATCCCCGCTGAGCAGGCGAATGACAGATCCGTCTCCGCTCTGTGTCCAGAGAGGGAGCTGTCAGATCCCTATGGGGAGATCAGATGAGAACGGACCGCCTGTCCGTTCTCATCCAATCCCATCCAATCCGATCCTCCAGACAGATGGAAAATTGGGTTTCCATCCATCCCGATTTTACGGACAGGATCGGAATCGGATAGCAGCGGGTGTCAGCGGAGATGTCTCCGCTGACACCCACTGCCCCATAGGGGATGCATGGAGCATCCGATCAGGTCCGCCTGAAAAACTGACAGGCGGATCGGATTGGATCGCCCGTGTGAAAGGGGCCTAATACTGCACACTTGTACAGGCTGAGCGACCGCTGCTATTTGCATATACAGTGCCTTGCGAAAGTAATCGGCCCCCTTGAACTTTTCGACCTTTTGCCACATTTCAGGCTTCAAACATAAAGATATAAAACTGTAATTTTGTGAAGAATCAACAACAAGTGGGACACAATTAGGAAGTGGAACGAAATTTATTGGATATTTCAAACTTTTTTAACAAATAAAAAACTGAAAAATTGGGCGTGCAAAATTATTCAGCCCCTTTACTTTCAGTGCAGCAAACTCTCTCCAGAAGTTCAGTGAGGATCTCTGAATGATCCAATGTTGACCTAAATGATTAATGATGATAAATAGAATCCACCTGTGTGTAATCAAGTCTCCGTATAAATGCACCTGCACTGTGATAGTCTCAGAGGTCCATTTAAACCGCAGAGAGCATCATGAAGAACAAGGAACACACCAGGCAGGTCCAAGATAATGTTGTGGAGAAGTTTAAAGCCGGATTTGGATACAAAAAGATTTCCAAGCTTTAAACATTCCAAGGAGCACTGTGCAAACGATAATATTGAAATGGAAGGAGTATCAGACCACTGCAAATCTACGAAGACCTGGCCGTCCCTCTAAACTTTCAACTTATACAAGGAGAAGACCTTGATCACTCTGGATGAACTGCAGAGATCTACAGCTGAGGTGGGAGACTCTGTCCATAGGACAACAATCAGTCGTATACTGCACAAATCTGGCCTTTATGGAAGAGTGGCAAGAAGAAAGCCATTTCTTAAAGATATTCATAAAAAGTGTTGTTTAAAGTTTGCCACAAGCCACCTGGGAGACACACCAAACATGTGGAAGAAGGTGCTCTGGTCAGATGAAACCAAAATCAAACTTTTTGGCAACAATGCAAAACGTTATGTTTGGCGTAAAAGCAACACAGCTCATCACCCTGAACACACCATCCCCACTGTCAAGCATGGTGGTGGCAGCATCATGGTTTGGGCCTGCTTTTCTTCAGCAGGGACAGGGAAGATGGTTAAAATTGATGGGAAGATGGATAGAGCCAAATACAGGACCATTCTGGAAGAAAACCTGATGGAGTCTGCAAAAGACCTGAGACTGGGACGGAGATTTGTCTTCCAACAAGACAATGATCCAAAACATAAAGCAAAATCTACAATGGAATGGTTCACAAATAAACATATCCAGGTGTTAGAATGGCCAAGTCAAAGTCCAGACCTGAATCCAATCGAGAATCTGTGGAAAGAACTGAAAACTGCTGTTCACAAACGCTCTCCATCCAACCTCACTGAGCTCTAGCTGTTTTGCAAGGAGGAATGGGCAAAAATTTCAGTCTCTCGATGTGCAAAACTGATAGAGGCATACCCCAAGCGACTTACAGCTGTAATCGCAGCAAAAGGTGGCGCTACAAAGTATTAACTTAAGGGGGCTGAATAATTTTGCACGTCCAATTTTATAAGTTTTTTATTTGTTAAAAAAGTTTGAAATATCCAATAAATTTCATTCCACTTCATAATTGTGTCCCACTTGTTGTTGATTCTTCACAAAAAGTTACAGTTTTATATCTTTATGTTTGAAGCCTGAAATGTGGCAAAAGGTCAAAAAGTTCAAGGGGGCCGAATACTTTCGCAAGGCACTGTACCTGTCATTCTGGCTGCAAGAATCCACTAATTCGTGCTGCTGGAATCTGGTGTATGCGGCTAAATTGCTGTGTGAAGGAGGCCTTAGGGCCCTTTCACATGGGTGGCATCTGTGAGCAGATCCCCCACTTAATCAGAGCACAACAGAACAGAAGTCACTTTGGTGACATCCATATCCAGTTAGGTTTTTCCTCCAGTCTACAATCCAGAGCTTATGGACCCATGTTAAGCCTGTAAGAAAGCGGATACAAAAGCATGTGCGTCCATTTACATCCCTCTACTTCTAATCTACTGTATGTAAGGTCCAAAAAAATGGAAAAGGATGTAAACGGACGCTTGTCTTTTTACATCTGTTTTTCTTTTTAACCTGCACAGATTCAGAGATAATCAGATGCATATGGAACCACATCTGTTTACATTCAATGTAAATGCAAGTAAAGGGTTAGGACCCTTTCACACAGGGAGTCCGTTCAGATCGACCTGTCAGTTTTTCTGGCGGATCTGAGCGGACACCCCATGCATTTTTATGGGGCAGCGGATGTCAGCAGAGACATGTCCGCTGACATCCGATCCGTCAAAACCAGACGGATGGAAACCCTATTTTCCATCCGTCTGGCGGATCAGATCGGATGAGAATGGACAGATGGTCCATTCCCATCTGATTCCCCCATAGAGATGCATGGGGACCTGACAGCTGTGTCTCCACACACAGCGTGGAGACACAGCTGTCATCCGCCTGCTCAGCGGGGGGATCGGCGAATCGATCCCCCACTGAGGAAAACGGAGTCCGCCTGATGGACTCCGTGTGTGAAAGGGGCCTTAATGTTGGCGCTCAAAGTAGATGACAGGATAGGGCAACAATTAAAAATCATCAAAAGATAAGCTTAGTCCATAAAAAAGTCCATAGAGGGGGGATGGGTATACTTTAAGTGGACTGGTGGGTAATATGCAGCAAGGACAAGCTCTTCAGTAAAGTCGACTCTGTAGGTTAAAGTAAAAGGAGAGACAAAAAGAGCACCTCTAAGTGCAGTATTGTTTATTGGACAATAAAACTTGCCAAATGCACACTCACATAGATCAGTAAAACAAGGCTCATCAAGTGGGACAAAACCCAATGGTGGGCGCGGTGTATCAGGGATCCAAGGTGTCGAGGCCAAAATAGTGGCGGGAGACGAGGAGGGTGCAGGGACTCAGCGTCTTCCGGATCGGCTTCATGTAGGACCAGCTTGGACTGCAGCGTCGAGGGCGCGTGATGTCACCACAAACAATAGCCCATATTTACAATGTGAAAGAAGTTTGTTTGAAATCTTTGCAAATTAAAAAGAAAAGAAAAAATCCTATATATTTAAGTGATCACAGCCTTTGCCATGACACTCAAAATTGAGCTCAGGTGCATCCTATTTCCACTGAGATGTTTCTACAACTTGATTGGAGTCCACCTGTGGTAAATTCAGTTGATTGGACATTATTTGGAAAGGCACACACTTGTCTATTTAAGGTCCCACAGGTAACAGTGCATGTCAGAGCACAAACCAAGTCATGAAGTCCAAGGAATTGTCTGTAGACCTCCGAGGCAGGATTGTATTGAGGCACAGATCTGGGGAAGGTTACAGAAAAAATTCTACAGCATTGAAGGTCCCAGTGAGCACAGTGGTCTTCATCATCCATAAATGGAGAAGTTTGGAACCATCAGGACTCTTCCGCGGGCTGTCCAGCCAAAATTGAGCAATCGGGGGAGAAGGGCCTTAGTCAGGGAGTTGACCAAGAATCACTCTGACAGAGTTCCAGTGTTTCTCTGTGGAGAGAGGAGGACCTTAAAAGAAGAAAATGGTCACACACCACCACGGAATCCAATGAAGAAAAGTGGTACAAGGTACAGGCCTACCCTTCTGTACCTTGCACCACTCATCACCTGGACAATACTTTCTCTACAGTGAAGCATGGTAGTGGTAGCATCATGCTGTGGAGATGTTTTTCAGAGTCAGAAACTGGGAGACTAGTCAGGATAGAGGGAAAGATGAATGCAGCAATGTACAGAGACATCCTTGATGAAAACTTGCTCCAGAGCATTCTGGACCTCAGACTGGAGTGAAGGTTCATCTTCCAACAGGACAACGACCCTAAGCACACAGCCAAGATAACAAAGGAGTGGCTATGGAACAATTCTTTGAATGTCTTTGAGTGGCCCAGCCAGATCCCAAACTTGAACCCGATTGAACATCTCTGGAGAGATCTGAAAATGGCTCTTAACATAAAACCTGATGGAGCCTAAGAAGTCCTGCAAAGAAAAATGGGCGAAACTGCCCAAATATAGGTGTGCCAAGCTTGTAGCATCATACTCAAAAATACTTGAGGCTGTAGTTGGTGCTAAAGGTGCTTTAACAAAGTATTGAGCAAAGGCTGTAAATACTTATGTACATGGGATTTTTTTATTTTTAATAAATTTGCAAAGATTTCAAACAAACTTCTTTCACGTTGCCATTATGGGATATTGTTTGTAGAATTTTGAGGGAATAATGAATTTAATCCATTTTGGAATAAGGCTGTAACATAACAAAAATTGAAAAAGTGAAGTGCTGTGAATACTTTCCGGATGCACTGTACCTGTAAAATCTACAGTATTCCTTGGAGTACAAGACAGGACACAAGGATAGTTGAAGATGATTGGGTAATATGCTGCTACCATCACTGAGGTAGCAGCATATAATGTTTTCGACTAAGTCTGGCCATACGCGGTGCAAATTTATTTTTTTCCTGTAACCATGGGTTGACAGTCAGTGTTGATGTGGGAATCCCTCCTGCCGAGCCATTGTCTTCTCCCAGACCCTCCTGCCAGGCCATTGTCTTCTCCCAGACCCTCCTGCCGGGCCATTGTCTTCTCCCAGACCCTCCTGCCAGGCCATTGTCTTCTCCCAGACCCTCCTGCCGGGCCATTGTCTTCTCCCAGACCCTCCTGCCGGGCCATTGTCTTCTCCCAGACCCTCCTGCAAGGCCATTGTCTTCTCCCAGACCCTCCTGCCGGGCCATTGTCTTCTCCCAGACCCTCCTGCCGGGCCATTGTCTTCTCCCAGACCCTCCTGCCGGGCCATTGTCTTCTCCCAGACCCTCCTGCCAGGCCATTGTCTTCTCCCAGACCCTCCTGCCGGGCCATTGTCTTCTCCCAGACCCTCCTGCCGGGCCATTGTCTTCTCCCAGAGGGGGAAGCCATTTCCGCCAGGAGAAGACCGTGATTATCACTAGCGGCTATAGCAGGTGCTAACGATAATCGCAAGAGAATCCGGCAGGCTTGTATTATCCAAGTTGATCGATCAATCATTTTTGTACATTCAGCTTGCCTGTTAATGGTTCAAATTCGAACCGTTTAAGGGCGGCCTAAGGCTGTGTCAAAAAAAGAGAGTGACTTTGATGTTAGAGGGAAGTTCAGAGGTTGCTCAAACTCGTCTATCGTTACAAACCTATTCTTTATACAGAATACAACCTCTTCTTTAACACCTCCTGGCTTCACAATCCTTTCTTTTTTATAGTGTAAGTGTAGCATATAGGGAAGACTTTATGGTTTCCAAGAAGAAGTTGTCTCATGCCAAAGGAAACTCGCTGATTTAATGCAGAACTAAGTCCTATGACAAGGAAGCTGCCATTCTAGCCTCTGTTTGACCTGCAGACATGGTGCTACACATGTTATCAGCTATGGCACCAGCCATTTGATAAACTGACAGTTTGGTTGAGAGCCAACATAAGCACACTAGTAACTTTAACAGTTCTCATTCAAGGCATTCTTTAAATGTAACTGTTTTGAGAACCCGCCTAGAAAGCTGCCAGTTTGGTCGCTGTTTGATCTGCAGGTGCCATGCTACTGCACATGTGATCAGTTATGACACCAGGCATTTCATAGCTTGACAGTATAAATGTCTCTGGCCCTTATCATTCACCACAAGCCTTGAATGTAACTGTTTGAGAAACAGTTAAATAGATGGGTTTAGTTCTGCTTTATCAGAACTAAACCCTCCTTATTTACAGAAAAGAAAGCTGCCATATTAGCTTCTATTTGATCTGCAGTTACCATGGTGCTACACATATGACCAATTATGCCAACAGCCATTTGATGGCTTGACAGTTTGGCGGAGAGCAAAAGCAATTGTGACAGTTGTCATTCACTGTAACAACAAACAAACACAGGGGCGCACCGGCCTAGTCCATTATCATTTGGATGGTTTATTTAAAAATAAAGATTAAAAATACTCACAAACGAGTTCTTGTTAAAAGCATATCACCTAAGGAACGCAGTCCTCAGTACAGGGATCCGAGGGTGTATTGTCCCTTGAATTCTTGAAGGCTAACACGTTTCAAGGCTTAGCCTCTTCCTCAGAGCCTCTGGGACTCTGAGGAAGAGGCTAAGCCTCGAAACGTATTAGCCTTCAAGAATTCAAGGGACAATCCACCCTCGGATCCCTGTACTGAGGACTGCGTTCCTTAGGTGATATGCTTTTAACAAGAACTCGTTTGTGAGTATTTTTAATCTTTATTTTTAAATAAACCATCCAAATGATAATGCACTAGGCCGGTGCGCCCCTGTATTTGTTTGTTGTTACAGTGTTTCCAGAATTCCCTGGTCGTGTAAGGGGCAGCAAGGCCATAGCATTCTTCCTGGGTTGTCGTGTCCACAGCTCCAGAAAATAGTTGAAAGACCCTAATAAGGTGGACTTAAGTCTACACCACTCTGAGCGCAAGCAACGGGGGCTTTGCACCAAAAAACTTTTTGTACAGTTGTCATTCACTGCATGCCTGGAACGTAACTGTTTTGATAAACCAATAAATCAATGGGTTTAGTTTCGCATTAAAGGATATGAAACCCCAACATTTCATATCCTTGATATGTGCCTGTCGTTCAATGTACTTGTGTTAAAAGATATCCTGCTCTCTTTGTGTTGCTTCTTTTGTGTGAAATCCCTGTTCCTGCCAGTCCCTTTATTCTGATTTCGAAAACGGACCACACTAGGCATTGAGCACAGTGTAGTCAGATTTTCTAGCAATGCTGAGAACTCAGGCTGCTTTCCTCCAATAATTAGACTTATGCTGACTACCCCCGCCCACACACACGCACAGTCATTAAGTGGGGAGACCAGTGTGCTATTGTTTCTCCTCCTCCAGCACTCTAAAGATCCTTATGCAACTGAGAACAGAGGGTATGTGATCACTTTTAACTAGTTCCGTCTCGCCCGCCACAGTTTTACATCGGTAGCTTGACGGTAAATACCAGGGTTTTGGCAGCAGATAGCTGCCATAAACCCGGTATTTTTTGAAACTGCCGGAGGTCCTCCTTCACATAAGGGTGGTCCCAGCGGCAGATTCGCCACAGGATCACCCTTACGGTGCGGCGAGAGAGGTGCCCCCCTCCTGCCGCTTCCCGGTCGTTTTCCCCACTTACCGGACCCGCCGGTAGCAGGGAAACTGATCCGGTCTGCGCTCCTCACAGGCAGGAAGTCGAGTGAGGGCAAGATGACCCTCACTTGACTCTATGGCCTTGGAGGACCGGAGCAACGTCAAACGTCGTCTCCTAACATTGTTGTCTCCTAGCAAAGCCAATTTTTTTTCATCATGAAAAAAAAATGACTTTTTTTTAGTGTAGATGTGAGATCTGAGGTCTTTTTGACCGCAGATCTCACATTAAAGAGGTCCTGTCATGCCTATTTCTATTACAAGGGATGTTTACATTTTTAAAAAAAAAACTGTGTAAAAATAATAGATAAAATAAATAGGGGAAAAAAAATAAAAAGTTAAAGCGCCCTGTCCCCATTAGCTCGCGCGCAGAAGCGAACGCATACGCAAGTCCCACCCACATATGTAAATTGTGTTCAAACCACACATCTGAGGTATCCCTGCGATCGTTATAGCAACAGCAATAATTTGAGCCCTAGACCTCCTCTGTAACTCTAAGCTGGTAACCTGTAGACATTTTTAAAATGTTGCCTATGGGGATTTTTAAGTACTAAATTTTGTTGCCATTCCATGACATGCTGGGTATCTATTTAATCGGCATAACATTATCTTTCACATTATAGAACAAAATTGGGCTAACTTTACTGTTTTTCTATTTTTTAATAAAAAAAAAAGTGATTTTTTGCAATCAAATTGCGTTTGGAAGACCGTTGTGCAAATACTGTGTGATAAAAAATATTGCAACAATCTCCATTTTATTCTCTAGGGTCTCTGCTAAAAAAAAAAAAAAAAAAAAAAAAAAAATATATATATATATATATACATATATATATATATATATATATATATATATATATATATATATATATATATATATATATATATATATATATATATATAATAAAACAGATTTTAACTTGTAAACAACAAGTGTCAGAAATAGGCCCGGTCCAGAAGTAGTTAAATAAGGAGAACAATCTGAATTTAACAAGGCTTGTGGTACATATTCAAAGTGTAATAATTTGCCTTTCATTTATATTTTAAACTGAAGAGTTGTTTTAAAAGAGGAGAGACAGTTCACATATGCATTAAGCTGGCTATACACTACACTGTACTGGCCATACACTAAGTTCTCTTCCCACTGGTGGGTCCATCGTTTACTTCCTTCAGCCCCATAACAGAAGAGCCTTACCTCCGTATGGACCTGGTGCAGGGATGTAAACAATGCAGGAGAATGTGCATTGCACGTACAACACACTGAATATGACTGCAATGCTCTGCAGGCTTTAATGCAAAGAAAATAATAAATCCAATTTTTTAGTTTTCTTAACGTGGGTGTACATGTACTTTAGCAACACTGGTGTTTCATCCATAGGGAGAGCTGTGCCACGGCTGTAACTCCAGCAAGCATACCATTTAAGCTCAGGAAACCTTTAATGAGTTAATTATCGAATTACACCATGAGTCTACAGTACTGAACTTTTTTCACAATATTCTAATTTTCTGAGATATTGAATTTTGGTTTTTCACTAGCTGTAAACCACAATCATCAAAATTAAAAGAAAGAAATACTTGAAATATATCACTCTAAGTGTAATTAATCTGTATAATATACAGTATCTCACAAAAGTGAGTACACCCCTCACATTTTTTGTAACTAAACAATGTAAAGTAGTGAGTGTACAGCTTGCATAAGTGTAAATTTGCTGTCCCCTCAAAATAACTCAACACACAGCCATTAATGTATAAACCGCTGGCAACAAAAGTGAGTACACCCCTAAGTCAAAATCTCCAAATTGGGCCCAAAGTGTCAATATTTTGTGTGGCCACCATTATTTTCCAGCACTGCCTTATCCCTCTTGGGCATGGAGTTCACCAGAGCTTCACAGGTTGTCACTGAAGTCCTCTTCCACTCCTCCATGACAACATCACGGAGCTGGTGGATGAAATGGCGCTTTTCCACTGCATGGAACCGTACCGGTTCGGCACGCTTTTGTGCTTTTCCACTGCTGGTACCGCATGGTATAGGGTCGGAACGGTTCGGTACGGTACGGTATAGGTTTGCTTTTCCACTGCATGGAACCGAACGGTACGGTACGGTACGGCTCTGAAAAAACAGTACCTACTCGATTGTGGTTCCAACAGGTACCAAACTGGTACCATATCCCACAATCCTTTGCATGCAGTCACTACTAGCCACTGATTGGTCAGAGAATCCCACCCACCCCGTTGTTATCCCACCCACTTAACTTAGTACTACTTTAGTGGAAAAGCAAACCTATACCGTACCATACCGAACCGTTCCGACACTATACCATGTGGTACCAGCAGTGGAAAAGCAAACCGGGCCAAGCAGGGCCGAGTAGAGCCGACCCGGTACGAGCCGGTACTTGCAGTGGAAAAGTGCCATTAGAGACCTTGCGCTCTTCCATCTTCCGTTTGAGGATGCCCCACAGATGCTTAATAGGGTTTAGATCTAGAGACATGCTTGGCCAGTCCACCTTTACCCTCAGCTTATTTAGCAAGGTAGTGGTCGTCTTGGAGGTGTGTTTGGGGTTGTTATCATGTTGGAATACTGCCTTGTGGCCCAGTCTCCAAAGGGAGGGGATCATGCTTTGCTTCAGTATGTCACAGTACATGTTGGCATTCATGGTTCCCACAATGAACTGTAGCTCCCCAGTGCCGGCAGCACTCATGCAGCCCCTGACCATGACACTCCCACCACCATGCTTGACTGTAGGGAAGACACACTTGTCTTTGTACTCCTCACCTTGTTGCCGCCACACACACTTGACACCATCTGAACCAAATAGCTTTCTCTTAGTCTCATCAGACCACAGGACATGGTTCCAGTAATCCATGTCCTTAGTCTGATTGTCTTCAGCAAACTGTTCGCAGGCTTTCTTGTGCATCATCTTTAGAAGAGGCTTCCTTCTGGGACTACAGCCATGCAGACCAATTTGACAATTTTATGTAGTGTTTGGCGTATGGTCTGAACACTGACAGGTTGACCCCCCACCCCTTCAACCCCTGCAGCAATGCTGGCAGCACTCACGTCTATTTCCAAAAGACAACCTCTGGATATGATGCTGAGCATGTGCACTCAACTTCTTTGGTTTACTATGGGAAAGCCTGTTCTGAGTGGAACCTGTCCTTTTAAACCTCTGTAATGTCTTGGCCACTGTGCTGCAGCTCAGTTTTAGGGTCTTGGCAATCTTCCTATAGCCTAGGCCCTCTTTATGTAGAGCAACAATTTTTTTTTTTCAGATCCTCAGTGAGTTCTTTGCCATGAGGTGCCATGTTTAACTTCCAGTGACCAGTATGAGAGAGTGAAAGCAATAACACTAAATCTAACATACCAGCTCCCCATTCACACCTGAGACCTTGTAACACTCACGAGTCACATGACACTGGCGGGAGAAAATGGCTAACTGAGCTCAATTTGGACATTTTTAATTAGTGGTGTACTTACTTTTGTTGCCAGCGGTTTAGACTTTAATGACTGTGTAGTGTGCTGAGTTATTTTGAGGGGACTGCAAATATACACTATATAGACCGATCGCCCGTCTTTTGTCCCCGGGCTGTCCTGTCGGCTGAAAAGTGCAAAAGACTGCACACGAATTTTGTCCGCCGACTGCAGAAGTGATGTCATGTGATGGTTAACTTTCCCTGTGTTTTTTCTTTTCTGAGCATGCCCAGTCTTGCAAATCTGCTGTCTGTCGGCCGAAATCTGTACTGACTGGCGAACAATCGGCCGTTCTGGTGTCGGCATACAAAAATTTTAATGCTTGCACGACAGATTCTGTTCGGCCGAAAGTGCGCTGTCGGCTGTCGGAAGCATCATACTAACAAGCCTACAATCGGCCGATCGGTCGTCGGCCGAATCTTTTCGGCCGACAATCGGTACGTGTGTACGGGGCTTTATACAAGTTGTACACTCACCACTTTACATGGTAGCAAAGTGTCATTTCTTCAGTGTTGTCACATGAAAAGATCTAATAAATAATTTACAAAAATGTGAGGGGTGTACTCACTTTTGTGAGATACTGTATGAGTTTCACTTTTTGAATTGAATTACTGAAATAAACTTTCTGATAATATTCTTAGTTTTTTTAGATGCACCTGTACCTCCATTCTACACAGTCATCTCAGACTCTATTTTACTACACCCCCTTTAAGCCACACACAATATTTAGTGTAATTTAACCACTTGCCAACCAGCTGCCATGTATATACTACGACAAAGTGGCGTTATTGCACGAAACTACGCTCCTGTACGTCATTTCGTTCAATATCCACATGATGGCGCCATCTCGCCATGATTGGATGTCAATCAACGGGTCCGGTGGACCCGATGTCCGCCGGACACCCGCGATCATCCCTGGGAGAGGCAGAACTGCGATCTGCTTATGTAAACAAGGCAGATCGCCGCTCTGCAAGGGGACAAGATGGAGGAACCAGGAACTCTGTCTTTCCCCAATTAGTGAAACCCCCCCCCCCCACAGTTAGTAAGCACCCCTTAAGGACACACTTAACCCATTGATCACCCCTGATGTTAACCCCTTCCCTGCCAGTGTCATTAGTACAGTAACAGTGCATTTTTTTTAACACTGATTGCTGTATTAGTGTCACTGGTCCCCAAAACATGTCAGATGTCCTATTTGTCCCCCGCAATGTCGCAGTCCCGCTAAAAATCGCTAATCGCTGCCATTACTAGTAAAAAAATTAAATCAATAAAAATTCCATAAAAATATCCCATAGTTTGTGGACATTATAACTTTTGCGCAAACCAATCAATATACATTTTTTGGGATTTTTTTTACCAAAAATATGTAGCAGAATACAAATTGGCCTGAAGTCATGAATAAATTTGATTTTTGAAATTGTTTTTATTGGCTGTGTTTTATAGCAGAATGTAAAAAATATTGTTTTTTTTTTTTCAAAACTGTTGTTCTTTTTTTGTTTATAGCACAAAAAATAAAAACCGCATAGGTGATCAAATACCAGGTGATCAAATTGAAAAATTGGGTTTGGATCTACATTGGAGGTTCAATAGTCGTGTCTGCCACCATCCCAAAAATTATTTGTGGTATTTGTGGTGCCTCAAGTCAAGGTGGGATTTTAAGGGCAGGAGTAAAGGGGATAATCAGTAGTAGTGTAGTAGGTACTACCGATTATCCCCTTTACTCCTGCCCTTAAAATCCCACCTTGACTTGAGGCACCACAAATACCACAAACCAGGTGATCAAATACCACCAAAATAAAGCTTTATTTGCAGAAAAAAAAAAGGACATGAATTTTACTTGGGCACAGCGCTGCAAAGTAATGCAGTGCTGTATCGCCAAAAATGGCCTGATCATTAAGTGGGTAAAACCTTCCGGTCCAGAAGTGGTTAAACCATGTCCACTCCTCGAGTACCGCATTATTACTTCTCTTGCTTTTCGTATCACGCCCATATTATATGAATGCCACACACCTATTTAGGCCCCTTTCACAACTGTGCGACTTGGGACTGCAAAGTTGCATGACAAACCGTACTCTATGCTTTCCAATGAGTATCATTCATATCTGTGCAACTTCTAGTCGCAACAACTTCAAAGTAGTCCCTTTGGTCCGACTTTGACACGTTTTGAGGTCCAGAGACCTCAAGATTACACAGGCATTTCTTCAAGTCCATACAAAATCGTGACAAAAAAATTGCTCGACTTTTAGGTTGCACAAGTGTGAAAAGGGCCTTAACCCCTTCCATACCGCGCCATTATAAAATGACGTCGGCAGGAATCCTTTCTCGATCCGGGCGGCCGTCATATGACATCTGCCCGGTCTCGCCGCTACTGCGCGCCCCCGGGGGCGTGCAGCGCGGCGATCGGAGGTGAGGCTCGTCCCTCGGACTGAGCTCAACCCCGATCAAGGTAAACAGCCAATGAAATTGGCTGTTTACCACGTGATCGGCTGTGTCAATCACAGCCGATCACATGAGCGGCTCCAGCGCGAGACGCTCGTTCCTTCCTCAATGCGCGCCCCCCCCCCCCCCCCCAGGGCCTCGCAGCGTGCGATCGGGGACGAGGCTTGTCCCTCGGACAGAGCCCATCCCCGATCTAGGTAAAGAGCCAATGAAATTGGCTTTTTACCACGTGACCGGCTGTGTCCAATCACAGCCGGTCACAAATGTCAACAGAGAACACGGTAACTAGCTGTCACCATGTTCTCCTTCTCACACACTGATCCTGTGTGAGGAGGAGATTGTGGAACAGCTAGTTACCAAGTACAGTGCACCCCAAACACACTGATTGCCCCCCCCAATACCTGTCACCAGCCCATCAGGTACTCTGATGACAGATACTCGGGTACTCTGATGGGCTGATGACAGGTACTCGGGTACTCTGATGGGCTGGTGACAGGTACTCGGGTACTCTGATGATGGGTACTCGGGTACTCTGATGACAGGTACTCGAGTACTCTGATGACAGGTACTCGGGTACTCTGATGATGGGTACTCGGGTACTCTGATGATGGGTACTCGGGTACTCTGATGACAGGTACTCGGGTACTCTGATGACAGGTACTCGGGTACTCTGATGACGGGTACTCGGGTACTCTGATGACAGGTACTCGGGTATTCTGATGACAGGTACTCGGGTACTCTGATGATGGGTACTCGGGTACCCTGATGACAGGTACTCGGGTACTCTGATGACAGGTACTCGGGTACTCTGATGACAGGTACTCGGGTACTCTGATGACGGGTACTCGGGTACTCTGATGACAGGTACTCGGGTATTCTGATGACAGGTACTCGGGTACTCTGATGGGTACTCGGGTACCCTGATGACGGGTACTCGGGTACTCTGATGACGGGTACTCGGGTACTCTGATGACGGGTACACGGGTACTCTGATGACGGGTACTCGGTACTCTGATGACGGGTACTCTGATGAATGGTACTCTGATGACAGGTACTCTGGTACGCTGATGACAGGTAATCGGGTACTCTGATGACAGGTACTCTGGTACTTTGAGTACCCGTCACCGGAGTACTCGAGTACCCGTCATCGGAGTACCCGAGTACCTGTCACCTACCCATCAGAGTACCCGAGTACCTGTCACCTACCCATCAGAGTACCCGAGTACCTTCCACCTGCTCATCAGAGTACCTGACACCTGAAGTACCCGAGTACTTGCCACCTGCTCATCAGTACCCATCACTACTCATCAGTACTCATCAGTACCCATCAGTACCTATCACCTATCAGTACTGATCATCCATACCCATCAGGTACAGTATCAGTATCACCTATCAGTATCAGTACTACTCATCAGTACCTATCACCTGCCCATAAGAGTACCCGAGTACCTGTCACCTGCCTATCGGAGTACTCGAGTACCTGCCACTTGCTCATCAGTACCAGGGTACCTGTCACCTGCCCAGCAAAGTACCCGAGTACCTGTCACCCTTCATACAGCCACCATGTCTAAGTCCAAAAAGGTTTATATGCGTCCTCCGTTTAAACCTAAATACCGGTGTTATGGCAGCAGATAGCTGCCATAACCCTGGTATTTTTTTAGACGGTGGACGGTTGGCTTTCCGATAAGGGTGGTCCCAGCGGCAGATTCGCCGCGGGATCACCCTTCCCGGGGTGGCGGAAGAGGTGCCCCCCCCCCTCCCGCCGCATTCTGGTCCTTTTCCCCGCTTACCGGACCCGCCGGCAGCGGGGAAAACGATCCGATCCAGACAGGATGTCGAGTGAGGGCAAGCTTGCCCTCACTCGACTCTATGGTCTTGGAGGACTGGAGCTACGGCAAACGTCGTTGCCTAGCAACCAGTTTAAAAGTCCCTTTTTTTTTTTCCTTTTATTTAATTTTTTTTTTATTTTTTTCTATCTTTTAGTGTACTTGTGAGATCTGAGGACTTTTTGACCCCAGATCTCACAAAAAAGAGGTCCAGTCGTGCCTTTTTCTATTACAAGGAATGTTTACATTTCTTGTAATAGAAATAAAAATTATCAATTTTTTTTTTTTAAAAAAAACAGTGTAAAAATAAAAAATAATAAATAAAATAAATAGCAAAAAAAAAAAAATAATTGAAGCGCCCTGTCCCCGCGAGCTCGCGCACAGAAGCGAACGCATACGGAAACCCCGCCCACATATGTAAACAGTGTTCAAACTACATATGTGAGGTATCGTCGCGATTGTTAGAGCAAGAGCAATAATTTGAGCCTTAGACCTCCTCTGTAACTCTAAGATAGCAACCTGTAGAAATTTTTAAAGTGTCGCCTATGGGGATTTTTAAGTACCAAAGTTTGTCACCATTCTGTGAGCGTGCGCAATTTTGAAGCATGACATGTTGGGTATCTATTTACTCGGCGTAACATTATCTTTCACATTATGGAAAACAATTGGGCTAACTTTACTGGTTTCTTATTTTTTAATTCAAAAAAGTGATTTTTTTCCAAAAAAATTGCGTTTGGAAGACCGCTGCGCAAATACGGTGTGATAAAAAATATTGCAATAATCTCCATTTTATTCTCTAGGGTCTCTGCTAAAAAAATATATATAATGTTTTGGGGTTCTAAGTAGTTTTCTAGCAAAAACAACTGATTTTAGCTTGTAAACACCAAATGTCAAAAATAGGCCTAGGCAAGTGGCTAGGATGCATGATGATGCTCCTTGGATGTTGGGCCCCTCTATATGGCTAGGCTGTGAAAAAGTCTCACACATGTGGTATTGCCATACTCAGGAGGAGTGGCAGAATGTATTTCGGGGTGTCATTTTTGCTATGTACATGCTATGTGTTAGGAATATCCTATAAATTGACAACTTTGTGTAAAAAAAAAATTTTTTTTATTTTTTTCCCACATTTGCCAAAAACTTGTGGAAAAAAATGACATGTTCAAAGGACCCATAATGCCTCATAGAATATACGTTGGAGTGTTTGCTTTCCAAAATGGGGTCATTTTGTGGAATTTTCCATTGTATTGGTGCTCTAGGGCCTTGAAAAGTGTGATAGGTAGTAAGAAAGTTTTATGTGTATTTATGCTCCTAAAACGCCTTATGGTGCTACTTGGACGTGGAGTCTCTTTTTGTGGCCAGGCTGTGTAAAAGTCTCACACATGTGGTATCACCATAATCAGAAGGAGTAGCAGAATGAATTTTGGGGTGTCATTTTTGCTGTGTACATGCTATGTGTTAGAAATAGCTTATAAATTGACAACGTTTTGGGAAAAAAAAGAAAAAAAAATGTTTTTCTTCATTTTCCCAAGAATTGTGGGAAAAAATTATAACTTCAAAAAACTCACCATGCCTCTTACTAAATACCTTGGACTGTCTACTTTACAAAAAGGGGTCATTTGGGGGGTATTTGTACTGTCCTGACATTTCAGGGCCTCAAGAAAGGAGATAGATCAGTACATCTGGTGTGATCAATTTTCAGTAATTGGTACCATAGCTTCTAGACTCAATAACTTTCACACAGACAAAATAATATACACTAATTTGGGTTAATTTTACCAGAGATATGTAGCAGTATAAATTTTGGCCTAAATGTATGAAGAAAAATTAATTTTTTGCAAAATTTTATAATAGAAACTAAAAAAAAGTTTTTCAAAATGTTTGCTCTTTTTTTGCTTATATCACGTAAAAAAAAAAAAAACCCAGTTGTGATCAAATACCGCCAAAAGAAAGCTCTATTTGTGTGAAAAAAATGATAAAAATTTTGTTTGGTTACAGTGTAGCATGACTGAGCAATTGTCATTCAAAGTGTGAGAGTGCTGAAAGCTGAAAATTGGTCTGGGCAAGGAAGGGGGCCTAACTGCTCTGTATGGAAGCGGTTAAAGGTAAAAAAAATTGCCTTTAGAATGGCTTCAAATCACTTCCATCACTTCCTTCTCCTTGCCAGGACTACTTGTCCCAGGGGCGTTGCTAGGTGGGAAAAAGACCAGGGGCTTCAGCCCGAAGATAAATTTGATAACCCCCGCCCACATTTTAAAGTAAGCCCCGCCCAAGCTCCTCCCATATTTAAAAGTAAGTACCGCCCAAGCTCCACCCAATGGTCCCCTCAGTCAAGGGTCAGTCAAGGGGTGGTATGGAGAGGAGTACAGGGGGTGAGAAATTGGGTGGTATGGAGAAGAGAGAAGTAAAGGGGGTCAGTCATGTGGTGGTATGGAGAGGAGTACAGGAGGTCAGTCATGGGGTGGTATGGAGAGGAGAGGAGTACAGGGAGTCAGACATGGGGTGGTATGGAGAGGAGTACAGGGGGTCAGACATGGGGTGGTATGGAGAGGAGTACAGGGGGTCAGACATGGGGTGGTATGGAGAGGAGTACAGGGGGTCAGACATGGGGTGGTATGGAGAGGAGTACAGGAGGTCAGTCATGGGGTAGTATGGAGAGGAGAGGAGTACAGGGGGTCAGACATGGGGTGGTATGGAGAAGAGTACAGGGGGTAAGACATGGGTTGGTATGGAGAGGAGTACAGGGGGTCAGACATGGGGTGGTATGGAGAGGAGAGGAGTACAGGGGGGTCAGTCATGGGGTGGTATGGAGAGGAGAGGAGTACAGGGGGTCAGTCATGGGGTGGTATGGAGAGCAGAGAAGTACAGGGGGTCAGACATGGGGTGATATGGAGAGGAGAACAGGGGGGCAGATATAGGGTGGTATGGAGAGGAGCGGAGTACAGGGGGTCAGTCATGGGGTGGTATGGAGAGGAGAGAAGTACAGGGGTTCAGTCATGGGGTTGTATGAAGAGGAATACAGGGGGTCAGACATGGGGTGGTATGGAGAGGAGTACAGGGGGTCAGACATGGGGTGGTATGGAGAGGAGTACAGGGGGTCAGACATGGGGTGGTATGGAGAGGAGTACTGCCGGCATCAGATGGAACATAAATTAATGCAGCCTAAACTCAATCCTATTAAACTCCTTTGGTGTAAATGTAAACAGCCAGGTCTTCTTGTCCAACATCAGTACCTGACCTCAAAAATACACAAGTTCTCACAAGCTCAATACAAAATCTTGTGGAAAGCCTTCCCAGAAAAGTGGAAGCTGTTTACAGATGCAAAGGTGAGACCAACTCAATATACCACCCCATGACTGACCCCCTGTACTCGGCTCCTCTCCATACCACCCTATATCTGCCCCCCTGTACTCCTCTCCATATCACCCCATGTCTGACCCCCTGTACTTCTCTGCTCTCCATACCACCCCATGACTGACCCCCTGTACTCCGCTCCTCTCCATACCACCCTATATCTGCCCCCCTGTACTCCTCTCCATATCACCCCATGTCTGACCCCCTGTACTTCTCTGCTCTCCATACCACCCCATGACTGACCTCCTGTACTCCTCTCCATACCACCCCATGTCTGACCCCCTGTACTCCTCTTCATACCACCCCATGTCTGACCCCCTGTACTCCTCTCCTCTCCATACCACCCCATGACTGACCCCCTGTACTCCTCTCCTCTCCATACCACCCTATATCTGCCCCCCTGTACTCCTCTCCATATCACCCCATGTCTGACCCCCTGTACTTCTCTGCTCTCCATACCACCCCATGACTGACCTCCTGTACTCCTCTCCATACCACCCCATGTCTGACCCCCTGTACTCCTCTTCATACCCCCCCTTGTCTGACCCCCTGTACTCCTCTCCTCTCCATACCACCCCATGACTGACCCCCTGTACTCCTCTCCTCTCCATACCACCCCATGTCTGACCCCCTGTACTCCTCTCCATACCAACCCATGTCTGACCCCCTGTACTCCTCTCCTCTCCATACCACCCCATAACTGACCCCCTGTACTCCTCTCCATACCACCCCATGCCTGACCCCCTGTACTCCTCTTCATACCACCCCATGCCTGACCCCCTGTACTCCTCTTCATACCACCCCATGTCTGACCCCCTGTACTCCTCTCCATACCACCCCATGTCTGACCCCCTGTACTCCTCTCCATACCACCCCATGTCTGACCCCCTGTACTCCTCTCCATACCACCCCATGTCTGACCCCCTGTACTCCTCTCCATACCACCCCATGTCTGACCCCCTGTACTCCTCTCCATACCACCCCATGACTGACCCCCTGTACTCCTCTCCTCTCCATACCACCCCATGTCTGACCCCCTGTACTCCTCTCCATACCACCCCATGTCTGACCCCCTGTACTCCTCTCCATACCACCCCATGTCTGACCCCCTGTACTCCTCTCCATACCACCCCATGTCTGACCATTGTCCCATCATTTTTTTTCCCTCCTCTTACATGTTATACGTGGGAACACTCACCTGCCCAACCCAACAGATCCAGCAAGCATTGTCCTGCTGTGATTTGCAGCACCTCTTCCACAGGCCTGTGAATGGAAAGCGAAGCATCCCGGTATATGTGGTGAACACATTTCAAAGTCTTAGAGACGTCATGGTACAGGAGATGGTCAGAGACTGCAGACATGGTACAGGAGATGGTCAGAGACTGCAGACATGATACAGGAGATGGTCAGAGACTGCAGACATGGTACAGGAGATGGTCAGAGACTACAGACATGATACAAGAGGTGGTCAAAGACTGCAGACATGATACAAGAGGTGGTCAAAGACTGCAGACATGATACAAGAGATGGTCAGAGACTGAGGACATGATACAAGAGACGGTCAGAGACTGCAGACATAGTACAGGAGACGGTCAGAGACTGCAGACATGGTACAGGAGATGGTCAGAGACTACAGACATGATACAAGAGGTGGTCAGAGACTGCAGACATGATACAAGAGATGGTCAGAGACTGCAGACATTAAACAGGAGAGGGTCAGAGACTGAGGACATGATACAGGAGATGGTCAGAGACTGAGGACATGATACAGGAGATGGTCAGAGACTGAGGACATTAAACAGAAGATGGCCAGAGACTGAGGACATGTTACAGAAGATGGTCAGAGACTGAAGACATGGTACAGGAGATGGTCAGAGACTGCAGACATGATACAAGAGGTGGTCAGAGACTGCAGACATTAAACAGGAGAGGGTCAGAGACTGAGGGCATGATACAGGAGATGGTCAGAGACTGAGGACATGATACAGGAGATGGTCAGAGACTGAGGACATGATACAGGAGATGGTCAGAGACTACAGACATGATACAAGAGGTGGTCAGAGACTGAGGACATGATACAGGAGATGGTCAGAGACTGAGGACATGATACAGGAGATGGTCAAAGACTGCAGACATGATACAAGAGGTGGTCAAAGACTGCAGACATGATACAAGAGATGGTCAGAGACTGAGGACATGATACAGGAGATGGTCAGAGACTGAGGACATGATACAAGAGGTGGTCAAAGACTGCAGACATGATACAAGAGATGGTCAGAGACTGAGGACATGATACAGGAGACGGTCAGAGACTGCAGACATGGTACAGGAGATGGTCAGAGACTACAGACATGATACAGGAGATGGTCAGAGACTGCAGACATTAAACAGGAGAGGGTCAGAGACTGAGGACATGATACAGGAGACGGTCAGAGACTGCAGACATGGTACAGGAGATGGTCAGAGACTGCAGACATGGTACAGGAGATGGTCAGAGACTACGGACATGATACAGGAGATGGTCAGAGACTGCAGACATGATACAGGATATTTTCAGAGACTGCGGACATGATACAGGAGATGGTCAGAGACTGCAGACATGATACAGGAGATGGTCAGAGACTACGGACATGATACAGGAGATGGTCAGAGACTGCAGACATGATACAGGATATTTTCAGAGACTGCGGACATGATACAGGAGATGGTCAGAGACTACAGACATGATACAGGAGATGCTCAGAGACTGAGGACATGATAGAAGATAGAAGAGCACTAGGGGGGCTGGAGAGCACAGGCGAAGCAGAGAGCACTGGAGGAGCTGAAGGGCACGGTGGGGTGGGGGTGGGGGACTGGAGAGTATTAAGAGGGGGTTTGGAAAGCATTGCAGGGGGGTTGGAAGGCGCAGGGGGTGGAGAGCACGGGGGGGACAGGGAGCATAGGGGGGAGGGAGATGAAAAGCACCGGGGGAGGGCTAAAGAACAGGGGGCAGTCCAGTGCACTGGGTGGGGGGGTTAAGAGCACTGAGGCGGGGATAAGAGCACTGAGGCGGGGATAAGAGCACTGAGGCGGGGATAAGTGCACTGAGGCGGGGATAAGTGCACTGAGGCGGGGATAAGTGCACTGAGGCGGGGATAAGTGCACTGAGGGTGGGGGGGGGGGAATAAGAGCACCGAGGGGGGGGGAATAAGAGCACCGAGGGGGGATTAGAACACTGGAGGGGGGGGGGGGGTTAAGAGCACTGGTGAGCCAGCAAAAGAAGTTGTATAGGAGGGGGATGGGGCAGCTGCATATAGAGGAATTGATCTTTCCCTATTCTTCCTGCAGGAGGGAGAGGAGGAGAATCAGTTATTCAGCAGCTGCAGAAAGAATAGGGAAAGATGAATTCCTCTATATGCAGCTTCCCCATCCCTCTACTACCCAGCACACACACACTTGGGCAATGGGCACTCACCTTCTTCCCGCCGAGGCTCCGCCCCCTTCTTCCCGCCGAGGCCCCGCCCCCTTCCCGCCGCGGCTCCGCCCCCGCTAGTCCCCGGACTGAAGGAGCTGCCACTGCCTGCCCTTTACACAGTGCCCTTTACGCCACTGCATCCAGTGATTGGTGGGCGATCTGGGGCAGCCGCAGGGCAGGAGAGTGATTGCCGCTGTCAAGTAGCATTGATTTCGGGTGTGGGCGGGACCGGTATGCGGGGCTCCACCCCATTTTTCCGTGCATAGAGAAACAGAAGCTGTCTGGGGAGGAAGGTGGGCGTGGCATACCGGCCCCGCCCACACCCGACATCAATGCTGAAACTTGACAGCTGCATTCACTCTCCTTGCGGCTGCCCCGGATTGCCCACCAATCATTGGATGTGCTTTATAAATCTTACACTGCTGAGGTATGTAGCCCCGAGTTCTCGGCCAAACCCAGGCTTTGGGACTCGGGGCTAATCATTTTAAAAAAGCAACAGGAGACTCGGGGCTTTTGGGGAGCACACTCGGGGCTATAGCCCAGGTCAGCCCCCCCCTGCCGACGCCACTGACTTGTCCCATGAGGCATTACTCCTCACACATTCACAAGCTTACTGACATGTATGGAGGTTAGGAATGGTCTCAGGCGTGTTCAGGAAACCTGCCAGGACACCAACAGCATTTCCCCATCTGCACAGACTGGGAAATGTCTCACTGCCTATGATTAGCCGTGTGCAGTGTCGGCTTCCTGGGAGGATCAGGCAGATGGGATCCCGAACACGCCCAAGCCCATCTCAAATGGAGGGTGTACTGAGCTGTATGTGTGCTGCACAGTGTATACCAGTGATGGCGAACCTTGGCACCCCAGATGTTTTGGAACTACATTTCCCATGATGCTCATCTACACTGTAGAGTGCATGAGCATCATGGGAAATGTAGTTCCCAAACATCTGGGGTGCCAAGGTTTGCCATCACTGGTGTATACTGACATGTATGGAGGTCTACTGAGCTGTATGTGTGCTGCACTGTGTATACTGACATGTATGGAGGGTGTATAGAGCTGTATGTGTGCTGCACTGTGTATGCTGACATGTATGATGGTGTACTGAGCTGTATGTGTGCTGCACTGTGTATACTGACATGTATGGAGGGTGTACTGAGCTGTATGTGTGCTGCACTGTGTATACTGACATGTATGGAGGGTGTATAGAGCTGTATGTGTGCTGCACTGTGTATGCTGACATGTATGATGGTGTACTGAGCTGTATGTGTGCTGCACTGTGTATAATGACATGTATGGAGGGTGTACTGAGCTGTATGTGTGCTGCACTGTGTATACTGACATGTATGGTGGTGTACTGAGCTGTATGTGTGCTGCACTGTGTATACTGACATGTATGGAGGTGTACTGAGCTGTATGTGTGCTGCACTGTGTATACTGACATGTATGGAGGGTGTATAGAGCTGTATGTGTGCTGCACTGTGTATGCTGACATGTATGATGGTGTACTGAGCTGTATGTGTGCTGCACTGTGTATAATGACATGTATGGAGGGTGTACTGAGCTGTATGTGTGCTGCACTGTGTATACTGACATGTATGGAGGGTGTACTGAGCTGTATGTGTGCTGCACTGTGTATACTGACATGTATGGTGGTGTACTGAGCTGTATGTGTGCTGCACTGTGTATACTGACATGTATGGTGGTGTACTGAGCTGTATGTGTGCTGCACTGTGTATACTGACATGTATGGAGGGTGTACTGAGCTGTATGTGTGCTGCACTGTGTATACTGACATGTATGGAGGTGTACTGAGCTGTATGTGTGCTGCACTGTGTATACTGACATGTATGATGGTGTACTGAGCTGTATGTGTGCTGCACTGTGTATACTGACATGTATGATGGTGTACTGAGCTGTATGTGTGCTGCACTGTGTATACTGACATGTATGGAGGGTGTATAGAGCTGTATGTGTGCTGCACTGTGTATACTGACATGTATGGAGGGTGTATAGAGCTGTATGTGTGCTGCACTGTGTATGCTGACATGTATGATGGTGTACTGAGCTGTATGTGTGCTGCACTGTGTATACTGACATGTATGGAGGGTGTACTGAGCTGTATGTGTGCTGCACTGTGTATACTGACATGTATGGAGGGTGTACTGAGCTGTATGTGTGCTGCACTGTGTATACTGACATGTATGGTGGTGTACTGAGCTGTATGTGTGCTGCACTGTGTATGCTGACATGTATGGTGGTGTACTGAGCTGTATGTGTGCTGCACTGTGTATACTGACATGTATGGAGGTGTACTGAGCTGTATGTGTGCTGCACTGTGTATACTGACATGTATGATGGTGTACTGAGCTGTATGTGTGCTGCACTGTGTATACTGACATGTATGATGGTGTACTGAGCTGTATGTGTGCTGCACTGTGTATACTGACATGTATGGAGGGTGTATAGAGCTGTATGTGTGCTGCACTGTGTATACTGACATGTATGGAGGGTGTACTGAGCTGTATGTGTGCTGCACTGTGTATGCTGACATGTATGATGGTGTACTGAGCTGTATGTGTGCTGCACTGTGTATAATGACATGTATGGAGGGTGTACTGAGCTGTAGGTGTGCTGCACTGTGTATACTGACATGTATGGAGGGTGTACTGAGCTGTAGGTGTGCTGCACTGTGTATACTGACATGTATGGACGGTGTACTGAGCTGTATGTGTGCTGCACTGTGTATAATGACATGTATGGAGGGTGTACTGAGCTGTATGTGTGCTGCACTGTGTATGCTGACATGTATGATGGTGTACTGAGCTGTATGTGTGCTGCACTGTGTATACTGACATGTATGGTGGTGTACTGAGCTGTATGTGTGCTGCACTGTGTATGCTGACATGTATGGACGGTGTACTGAGCTGTATGTGTGCTGCACTGTGTATAATGACATGTATGGATGGTGTACTGAGCTGTATGTGTGCTGCACTGTGTATAATGACATGTATGGAGGGTGTACTGAGCTGTATGTGTGCTGCACTGTGTATACTGACATGTATGGTGGTGTGCTGAGCTGTATGTGTGCTGCACTGTGTATACTGACATCTATGAACGGTGTACTGAGCTGTATTTCCCGATATGTAAACAAATAATACATTATGTATGCAGGCCAACTAATCAGCTAACCAACTGTTCGATTATGAAAATAGTTGACAACTACTTCCATAATGGATTAGTTGTTTCAGCACTGGAGTATTCCCCTGGGACTTCCCATAGGTGTAGCCAGACACCTTTCCTGCCTAGTGTCCTCCTCCTGTAGGGGGCAGCATAACCCAATGCCAAGAAGTACATAAGCTGTGTCCATCCATGAACGATAGAGAAATGTGCTCATATGGTAATTACTGACACTTTATTGGAACAGCTCCCTTAATGTTCTAGCAGTGCCCTGACCCTCCACTGGGGTGAATACGGTAGTGGGGGCGGGAGCAGTGGCTGTATGTGACGGTTGCTTGTTGCCCCACCCACACCAAGCGTGGCTGCAGGCTGGCTATTCTATGTGGAAAATGGCGCAGTGTAACATTACATTGTATAAGAGGGGCCCTGGTGTATAGTGAAGGCGGGTATAGACACCGGCTCTATGGGGAGGGGTTTAAGCTCGCCTGAGGGAAAGGAAATGCGGGCTGACTATAGGGGGTAAGTTTGGCTCTCCAGGGCGCACGCGATTATAAGCCCCTCCTTCTGCAGAGGGCGGAGCGGGTAGAACCTTAGAAAGCCCTACAAGCCTCAGCTCCAGCCAAGCCCCTCCCTATGCAGGGGCGGAGCCGGCACATCTATACGGTTTACAGCTCCTGCTATAGGCCCCTCCCCGTGCAGGGAAGAACTTTGGCGAGCCCTATAGTCTTCTGCTTATGCTGAGCCCCTCCCTATGTAGAGGGCGGGGTCGGTAGGACCGCGGCGAGCCCTATAGTCTTCAGCTCATGTTAAGGCCCCGCCCTGTGTAGAGGGCGGAGTCGGTAGAACCTTGGAGATCTAGGCAGTGTAGAGCTCACTCTCTGCTTTCCTCCCCCAGAGGGCATCGCGCTCCGTCCTTGTTTGCTCCGCCATTTTGAAGGAGCAGCGCAGACTGAACGTCGCCGCATTCGGTTTCCCTCAGAAATCCTTTTCCACCCCGACAATATGAGCTCCCCTGTGAACGTGAAGAAGCTTAAGGTGTCGGAGCTGAAGGAAGAGCTGAAAAAGAGGCGGCTGAGTGATAAGGGGCTGAAGGCCGACCTAATGGAGAGACTGCAGGCCGCCCTGGACGAAGAGACGGAGGCCGGGGGAGGGGTGGTCACCGGGGTGGCGGACGAAGCAGGCGATGCCGCGGAAGGAGCGGACACGGAGGCCGGCACCGGGGAGGAGGAAGAAGAGGAGGACGAGGAAGGGATGGAGGTAGGCGGAGAGAATGGCGGCGATGAGGAGGAAGAGGAGGAAGCTGCCGTCGCCGCCCAGGATGACGAGAATGGAGACGACCAGGGATTCCAGGAGGGTGAGGAGGATGAAGACGAGGAGGATGAGGGCATCCCGGTGGGCATGGAAGAAGAGGAGGATGAAGAGGGCTCCAAAGATCAAGCTAAACAGGAAGCGGAGAGTGTGCCCAGCGGGCCCCGGCCCCTCATGGCTATCAAAGTGGACGAGGCGGGAGCGGCAGGCAGAGGCGGCGGTAAGCGGGTGTGATTGTGCTACTTCCGGGCGGCTTTCCGTACAGGAATAGTCTGTAGATGGCCTTCCGTACAGTATGTGCAGCGGTAGTCCTATGGATGGCGGAAGGCACAGTGATTGTCTGTGATTTGGCCTTCCGTACAGTCTGTGCAGGGATAGTCTTATGGATGGCCTTCCGTACAGTCTGTGCAGGGATAGCCTTATGGATGGCCTTCCGTACAGTCTGTGCAGGGATAGCCTTATGGATGGCCTTCCGTACAGTCTGTGCAGGGATAGCCTTATGGATGGCCTTCCGTACAGTCTGTGCAGGGATAGTCTTATGGATGGCCTTCCGTACAGTCTGCAGGGATAGTCTTATGGATGGCCTTCCGTACAGTCTGTGCTGGGATAGTCTTATGGATGGCCTTCCGTACATTCTGTGCTGGGATAGTCTTATGGATGGCCTTCCGTACAGTCTGTGCTGGGATAGTCTTATGGCTGGCCTTCCGTACAGTCTGTGCAGGGATAGTCTTATGGATGGCCTTCCGTGCAGTCTGTGCAGGGATAGTCTTATGGATGGCCTTCCGTGCAGTCTGTGCAGGGATAGTCTTATGGATGGCCTTCCGTACAGTCTGTGCAGGGATAGTCTTATGGATGGCCTTCCGTACAGTCTGTGCAGGGATAGTCTTTCCGTGTTTTTCTGTACTGTCTGTTCGGGGAATTCCTATATAGTCAGTGCAGAAAAAGCTGCGCCTGAGGCCGGTATTACACCGGCCTTTCTGTTCAGCGAGCAGAGGGCCGCAGGTCACGTACTCCTCGAGGCAGTATTGTGTCGGCGGGATTCGGATTTGGCTACGTCACTTCCGGGGATGCGCCTGCAGCTTCTTGGCGGCCGATTGCTGTGATGAGCCGCTGGCAGACCCCGCACCTGCTGCCCCCTTTTTCTTCAGGACAGAGAAGGCCATTATGTATTTCGCTCCTCATTGTTTAGCTCTTCTGGGCGGGGGATCTGCAACAGCTCCATTTTGGGATGCTATCTATGGGATAAATCCTGTATCTCTCCTCAGTGTGATTGCATTGTGATGGTCACATGTATCGATTATGATCGTTTTTAGTTATAGGGAATGACTGCTTATATGATTTACAGTAATAAATGAATGCCACTCACCACCTGCTCAAGCAGCGTGCCAAGCTTCTGATTTGAGTAGAAGTAGGTCGATAGACAATGGCAGTTTTCTTTGTTTTTGTTTAAGATAAAAGAAACTGCGTTTGGCGGACAATTGAACTTTTACTAATATATATATATATATATATATATATATATATATATATATATATATATATATATATATATATATATATGTATGTGTGTATATATATATATATATATATATATATATATATATATGTAGTTTATCGTTATATATTCGATGGCAAATCACTTGTGGTACATAGATTGACCACTAATACTTGTATGGCTTTCTTTAGAATAGTGCAGTGTAGAATATGAAATCAGTCTAATGGTATTTTGGCTGTATTCTCATTCACTGAAGATTATCACTATTTTATGCTGAGCGGAGATCTTAAAATCATTCAAAAGACTGAACACAAAGATCCGTATACTTTGTTAATGTAGCCTGGTGTATGGGGTCGTTTACCCCATGTCCTCCTATGCTTTTTTCTATGGTTTGTGTAGTTTTCTGTGTTCATGTGGGAAAAAACAAAGAACATGTAATTAGACTTTATGAACTGAATATTTTAAAAGCCAGTCATAGATGGTTGATTTTTCTTTCCTGTAGCCAAGGGTTGCAAGAATTTTTCTTGAGGGTTTATCTTGTATTTCCATCATGGACGTTGATGGGGAAACCAAGCAATTTTTGTTTTTCTGTAACCTGCGGAGCCATGAGAACACAGTGATTATTAAACCCATCAGCAATAATCACATGAAAAATCTTAATCTGGCTGTACCCAAGTTGATCAATTAAACTTTGGTACAATCAGCCTTGCTCATACATGGTTAGAATCTCAGCCGGTCCCTGTTGAATCAGCCAATTTTCAAACCATCTATGACCGGCTTAAGAGCTGTGAGTTAAATGGAGTACACATTTTGAGTGATTATTGAAGTTACCAGGGCAGCTTGGTGTAACACTTTTAAAATGGCCTTTGCTTGAAAAAGCAAGATCTGAGCATTGACCCCCCATATATACGCACACGCTAACTGTTTGGGTTAGTTGGGGTCAGTTACACTTGTTTTGACCTTAACACATATTCTGCCACATATTTGTGGTAAAAATCACAATAAACGTACATTGGTTTGCACAAAGGTTATTGCATTTTTAAGCTAGGGGATAGATTTAGAGGTTGTAAACCTCCAGAATTGTGTTTTTTTTTTTTTTTTTTTAAACGAATACCTGAAAGACGCGCATAATGAGCTAAATCTCATACTAGCTCATTATGAAATACCTTAGAATGAAGCCCCCGCAGTCCCGACCGCTCACCTGCCTCATGGGTGACATGTTCGGTCACCCTTCTTCCGTGTTTGCGGCATACGGCCATCTGATTGGCTGGCGCCGCAATGACGTCACTGCGCGCGGGAGCCGACAGTCACAGCACAGGGCTCTGAAGGAACGGCACGAGCGGCCGTTCCTTCAGAGCGCATGCGCCAGTGACGTCACTGGCTGCATGCAAAGTAAATATCTCCTAAACAGTACATGTTTAGAATATATTTACAGTACCTATAGGTAAGTGTTATCATAGGCTTTACCTATAGGTACTAGTTGCAGAGGAGGGTTTACTTCCTCTTTAAGTAATCTTTAATTTTTTTTTCTTTTTCCGGGACTGCAACATTGCGGCGGACTGATCAGACACATGACACTTTTTTTTTTTTTTCTTGAGCGGACCAGTGACACCAATACAGTTATCAATGCTAAAAATATGCAGTTACTGTACTAATGACACTGGCAGGGAAGAGATTTATACCAGGGGTGATCAAAGGGTTAAGTGTGTGCTCCTAGGGAGTGCTTTCTAACTGTATAGGGGTTGTACTCACTGGATGAACGAAGACCTGTGTTTCTGAATAAGAGGATAAGAACAGCGACGTGCCTGTCTCCATCGGGAGTGATCATGGGTGGCCAGCAGAGTAGTAGCTTAGTAGTACCCCCAAGCTCTGGTGATGTCCCCCCTCAGATGCCCCCACAGCTCTGCTGATCTCTTCTCTCTGGTCCCCGCTTACCTCCCACTATATTGCTCCCATGCTGCTTACCACTTGTGACATCTGCTAGTTTCTTGTGCTCTGGTCCCCTAGCTACTGATCTTCTGCTGCTCAGTCCTTTTTTGTCCCCGCTCACTTTCTGCTAGAGGGTTACTTTGTTGCACACCATGTTTGCTGTCAGCTGGTTGCTCTGCTTCAGTCCGGACCATACTCACCTTCCTGCTGCACACCAGATGTGACATGCACCGGACGCTTCCAGAATATGTAAATGTGAACTGGAAGTGACTGCTGATGCCAGTTCGCTGGTTGGCTTCCCGGTGCATCCTGGGATATCTCTTACCTGCAATACCTCCAAAACAAAGCTAGTACTGAATTAAAGCCCTTCAAAAGATTCAGGTGCTGTAAGCGAGCTTTGTAAGACTTCCATGGAGGCTTGAAAAGGACTGTAAGGTAACAATTTTATTTAGTGACATGGGCTTTAATTGGCATTCAGAAAGCTTTTAATTAAAGTGGAGTTCCACCCTATTTTTATACTTGCCTCCATCTTCTCGCTCCGGGTCACCTGAAAAAGAAATGGATAATCGCATATTTTTTTTTTTTTTTACTTACCTCGTAGCGAAGAAAATATACTTACCTTACTTCCTTCTTCCTCCTTCCTCGGCCGCGGCCCGTCGTCACTTCCTGGCTCTGCAATGATTCCTGGGAGCTGGACGTCATAGCTCCCAGGAATCATTGCGCCTGCACCGGCCCCGACGTCAGTTCCGGGTTGCGCGCGTCATCCCCTTCTAAACAGCTTCTGGGCATGCCCAGAAGCTGTGGAGGGATGACGCACGCGACCCGGAAGTGACGTCGGGGCCGGCGCAGAGCATCGTGGGACCAAAGGCGGAGGAAGAAGACGCCGAAGAGGACGCGCTGGCTTCAAGCTGCCCACATCTGAGATGGCAGCGCTGGACAAGACGTTTGCAAGGTAAGTATTTGTCCTAACAGGTAAGTGCAACCCGGGACAGATCAGAGGCTAGCCATTGTGGAATGCACTAGCCCGGACTGTCCCGGGGGTATTAAAAAAAAAAAAAAAAAATCCAGGGTGAAACTCCGCTTTAAGCATGTTCAATGCCACATTTTGAAGCAAGTGTAAAAAAGTCCTTATTTTTGCAATTGCTTGAAGTTTTCCCATTTTAAACAACTTGCCTTCATGTAATGCAATTAATTGGAGTTTCTTAACATGCTGCATTTTTAAAAGCACTAAAAGTTGTTGGCCTCTAGCATAACATTGCACATAGGCAGGCAGTAGGTTTCTGAGACTTTTGTATTACCATTGCTGTTACAAACCCCATTTCTAAAGCCTAGATAAGTAAAAGGTATTGTAAAAGTAGAATTTTTTTTTTAAACGCATTAAGATAAAGACCTGTGTGCAACAGCCCCCACTAATACTTACCTGAGCCCCATTTCTATCCAGCAATGTTGCAGGAGTGTCTCAGCTGCCAAGAACTCCCACCACCCCATTGTCTAAGATAACAGCACAACACGATTGGCTCCCACTGCAGTCAGTCAGGGGAGAGGGGCCAGGTCTCGGCTCAGTGTCTGAATGGACGCGGAGCTGTGGCTCGGGTGCCCCCAGAGCAAACTGTTTGCTGCAGGAGGAAGGGGCCAGGAGCGCAGAATAGGATTCGGTCGACTGTGCAAAACCAACTGTACAGAGAGGTAAGTATCTATTAAACAAAAAATGCTTTACAATCACTAGCTGGATACCTAAAAGTGGTTACTTTGTAAACATGATATCCTTATTCATGTTTGTACATTTTGTGAAGTTATTGCCTTGTGTATGGATCTTGCTATACTTAATACTAAGGATAAGGTTTTCCAACTGTAAAATTGAGGCTTCATTCAGCTGATGACTCATGTAAAGTGCTGTAATGACTATGCTTTGCATTCACGTTAAATGCTGGCAGTCATGTTTAACAAGTACTACATTTTCTTTTTACTTTAGAAGGCAAGGATAAGGATAAGAAAAGAGGAGTGAAAAGGCCACGTGAGGATCATGGTCGTGGTTATTTTGAGTACATTGAGGAAAACAAATACAGCAGGTTAGTACAACAACCCCCCCCCCCCTTTTTTTTTTTTTTTTTGTCTCTTCACATTTCATTAGTTTCTAATTTTATATTCTTTTTTTTTTCAAGGTCCAAATCACCGCAGCCACCAGTTGATGAGGAAGATGAAAAGGTGGATGACACAAATGTTCTTCTTGATACGTGTAAGTAGAATTATTTTTTTATATATATTTTTTTCTTCCTGCACATAGTGTCTATTGCCAGATTAACCACTTAACACCCGCTTGCAATGTACCGCGGATGGTTTGCCTCTTTACCCCTGCATCGCCTACTTCTGGGTGTTGGGTGTGCGCAGTGTAACTGTACGCAGTGGGAACCTGTCTGTAAGGCCGGCCATACAGCAAATTCTTTTCTTCAATCACAGTAACCAGGAAAAATTCACTTGATTCCCACATCAGTGATTCTGGTATCCCCCTGCTAGGCCTTTATCTTCTAGTGTCGGGGGGGGGGGGGGGGGGTGCGCCCTCCTCCCCTGCTGGGAGAAGATAATGGGCTGGGGGAGGGGAGGATCCCCACATCACTATAAATTCCATGAAAAGCTCTATTTTTGGGGAAAAAAATGATACAAATTTTATTTGGGCACAGCGTTGTGCATGACCGCACAAATACCAGTTAGTCACAGTGCGTTTTAGCAAAATAGCCTGGTCATGAAGGGGGGTAAAATCTTCTGGAGCTGACATGTTTAAAAAAAAAAAATGTAATACTGTGTGCTTTTGATATTAAGGGTGAAAATGGTAAATGTACACTTAGAAATTGTGGGCCAAAAATATTTGTTTTCTCTTTAGATAACTGTGACCTACATTTCAAAATTTCCCGGGATCGCTTAAGTGCCTCTTCCCTCACTATGGAGAGTTTTGCCTTTTTGTGGGCTGGTGGCAGGGCTACATATGGTGTTTCTAAGGGCAAAGTGTGCTTTGAAATGAAGGTAAGTAGCGAGTCGATGTTCAGAATGTTAGGCCTTCCTTTAGTTTTAGCTCAAGTGACTATATATTTTGCTGCATTTCACAGGTTACCGAAAAGATTCCAGTGAAGCATCTGTATTCTAAAGACCTTGAAGTTCACGAAGTGCGTGTTGGTTGGTCCCTAAGTTCATGTGGCTCTATATTAGGTAGGTTAGAGCTTTAACACTTGAGTTTTGATTGTCTTCCCTGCAAACACGTGTTTTTTTTTTTTTTTCTTCCTCTTGTACTAATTGGAAGGTAATCTAATGTAATATATGTACACCCTCACAATGAACTTATTTGGTCTGGTAAATATGGCATTTAGCAGCTTCTTTTCTTTTAATCCTTGCCGTTTGTTCCGATTGTGTCTTGACCGGTGCCTTAGGTTTCCATGCAGCATGCTATGGGGCCACTGTTGCATGCAAGGGCTAATGTCTCCCTACACTGTGGGCATCAATAGGAAACACACAGCCACATAGCCAAGGCACTCCCCTGTTCCTTTCCCTCACTTCAAATTAGGAGACTACACTGTTTACCAAGCAACTGGTTTTCTAAAGTTACACCTCATATGCTTACACATGTGTTTCCCCTGCTGCTTTAGACCACTGGGATTGAAAATCCTCATTGCTTCTAGACATGGGGAGTCTGTTTCTTGCTCCCTCTCATCCCATGTGATAGTTGACTGTTTTAGGAGCCAAGGTAAACTTTAACATTCCCAAAAATGAGCTCAAATGTGCTTTCAAGGCTTCAAGAAAGCTGCCTAAATCTTAATAGTAAGCTTTTACAAAAGCATTTGCAAAGCTTTCAGATAAAACCACCCTTCATGCTTCACATTCAGGCTGAAACTTGTGTTAAAGCGTAACTAAACTTCACTGCAGTGTTCTGGAGCTACCACTGGCTGCTGACACGGTAATCTTCCAGGTACTGATTGCCGGCTGTTTATATTGGCCGAGGTGACTTCACTTCTATGCATGCACAGGAGTTTATTCTTCTCGGCACTGCTGAAATTGTACACTGAGCTGTTCAGAAGAGAGCTAGTATGTGTAGCATACTGTAAAAAGACAACCTGTACCTTACATTGTTTTACATTTGGAAACAAGTGGTATGAGCATATCAGCCCAGACAACATGGATACAAACTCACTTGTGTTTAAAAATATCAATAAAAAAAACAAACCTCGTTTAACTTCTAGGTGAAGAAGAACATTCTTATGGATATTCTTTGAAAGGATCCAAATATTGCAATGGTGTAGCAGAAGACTATGGCGAGAAGTATGATGAGAATGATGTGATCACTTGTTTGGCTGTAAGTTCTTGATCAATTGTGTGTGGGGTGTTTTTTTTGCAATAGTATATGCATCATTGCAGTTTTTACTTATGAAGTCTCTTTAAAGACCAGCTGTTGCTACTAGAAAAAAACCAGCGAGTGTTTCTACGTTTTTAAAAACCTATAGTCTTTGTTGTGATCTTTAGGGATCTGGGTGTTAGCACTAGATAGGTCAGGGAAGTGCTTTTTATTTTTTACCGCTCAAGATTTAGCTAGTGTAATGCCCATAGTATGGGCACAGGTGCACACATTACAGGCAATATATAATGCAATAATTGTATGGCAATATATTTTAATGGTGGTTGGGGGCTGTTGAAAAACTCCTTATGTCCTAGGATTTCTGTGGCCAGGTCAGTCCCCAACTTTTTTTGCATTTCTAGCCAAAAAATGTTCCCCCCCCCCTTTATATTGCCTACATACTAGGACATCCCAGGGGATACTGAAGTACATTTTAGAAGTAATTGCAGATGGCTTGTGTAGTGTGAATATTCTTGGTAAAAAACCGTTTTCCTTTTTGCAGAATTTTGATGGTGATGAGTTGGAGCTGTCTTATGCAAAAAATGGTCAGGATCTTGGAGTGGCATTTAAAGTCAACAAAGAAGGTCTTGCAGATAAGAATCTCTTCCCTCATGTCCTTTGTCACAATTGTGCTGTAGAATTCAACTTTGGCCAGCAGGCTGAGCCTTTCTTCCCAGCTCCTGAAGGTTATACATTTATTCAGAATGTTGCATTGGAAGACCGTGAAAGAGGACCCCTAGGACCTGAACAGAAAAAAGATTGTGAGGTGAGAACTTTCTCTGCTGTTCAAATTTTGGTTTGGAATACTCTTTTTGGCACAGTTATGTAGCAAACCTATAACAAACTGATGTCTGTCTTAGGTAATCATGATGATTGGTTTGCCTGGAGCTGGAAAAACATCATGGGTAACCAAGCATACAACAGAAAATCCTGGAAAGTATAACGTCCTTGGAACAAATAACATCATGGAGAAAATGATGGTAAGAAACTTTCAGACATTAGAATGAGCTGAGTGTCATTTTTTTGTGTAGGGATTCAATGCTGTTTTGTTTCCTTGTGCTTCTTGCCAACTTGCTGTGGCAGTACTGTACAAGTTAACAGGGTCATTTGAATAAAGACTGTCTGCTAGATTAATTCAGAGGGATCAAAGCTTTAAAGTAGAAATGTTTAATGTACAGCAATTGAAGCGCTTTTGGAGACACACAAGTGGGCCTAAAACCTTAAAACGACGAACATGCAGCTCTTGCAGAAGAGACCTGCTATATCTTTTCTGCAGTAAGACAGTTGCCTGTCTGCTTAGTCTTCTAATGTGCACTCAGCTGCCCGTGTGTGGAACAATGGTTGTACTGGAATAAGACTCCTGTGTGCATGGTGTGGGACGAGGTCGTCACTTAGCCACCAAGGAGAAGCAGCCATCCAGGGATGTAATGGTCTCATCCAGAAGGTGGAGGGGAGTATCTTGTGGAGTTAGGGCCCTTTCACAAGTGTCGTCCGCTCCGTGAAAAAAAAAGAGCGGAGCCAAAAAACTGAACGGCCGTGTGAAAGAGCCCTAACATTTTAAAATGTAACGAAGCCCACTGATTTTTTTTTTTTTTCCTTTGTTGTTCCCCCAAAACTATTACATTAAAGGCATACCTTCCTTTTTGAACAACGGTTTCAGTACCATTGTGCTTTTTTTTTTTTGCTCTTTACTGAACTGTTTAGCCATCAGCTGTCACAGCTGATCACATAAGTGCAGTACCGTAACTACAGATCGGAGGCTAAGATGGGAGGCAAATTACCTGTTCAATATTCAGGTTTTAGTCTAGATTTGGCGCTTTGTACAGATGTTTTACATTTCATGCTTTTTGGAACTATATTGCCTAAAACTGACATCTAAATGCAGTGACATCTCTCATCGCAATCTTTTGATGTAGGTTGGTAATAAAAAAGCAACTGACCCTTCCAAGCTAAATGCTTTCCTTCAGAGGGCTCCACAATGCCTTAGCAAGTTCATTGAAATTGCAGCTCGTAAGAAGAGAAACTACATTTTAGATCAAGTAAGTCTTTCTGTAATCGTATACAAATGTTGAATTGCATTTATGTTTGGCTCTTCCTTTGCTGTAATGACAGATTTTTGTGATTCCCACCCTGCTACTTTTAGTGTAAATGCTTTACTTCTGTAACACAAGTGGTATATTTCATAGGAGTGGATTGACTATTGTAAGATTTGAAAGAAATCTCTCCTTGGCTGAAGGCTAAATGAATGCCGGTCATTAACTACCCTCTCTTGAATTTCTGGATACTCTTTTGGGCCCAGAATGTACATTTTTCACTTTTTTTTCTTGTATGGGGTTTCCCTGTGAGTTTTTGGAGGGGGAGGAGGGGTGGTTATGGTTTGAAGTCCCCCTTTTTTATTTTTTTTTAATTAGTAAAGTTTTAATATTAAAACGGGACATCAATTTTATTTGGGTACAGCGTCTCATGACCGTGCAATTGTTAAACTAACTCAGTCCCGTATCGCAAAAAAAAAAATGGCCTGGTCATTAAGGGGGTAGCGGCATGTCATGACACGTCTGATCACTGGAGGAGAGCGCACTGAGTTCACAGCATAGCTAGGGGACTGACCACTGTGTATTCTGCTTAGTGCGGTTAGTTTTAATAGGAAAGCATAGGGACTGGCAGGAACACCTGGGATTTCGCACAAAGTAAGCAATACAAAGAACAGGATACTTTCTCCTACAAGTACATGGTACAGCAGGCTCATACCCCAACATTTCATATTCATGACAAAAGATTTAAAGTGTTACCCCCATCACTTCCTATTTTGATATGTGCCTGCTGTACCATGTACTTGTATGATAGTCTCCTGTTGTATTGCTTCCTTTGTGTTTAATGCCTGGTGTTCCTGCCAGTCCCTCTCCTTTTATTAAAAACTCACCACACTAAGCAGGGGAGCACACCATGGTCAGTTCTCTAGCTATGCTGGGAACTCGGCGTTCTCCCCCCAATGACCAGACTTGCCCCGCTACACAGCCAATCACTGTAAAGCTTTGTGTACTGCTGCTTCCATCCCCCCCCCCCCCGCTCTTATGTAGCTGAGAACAGAGGGAATGTGATCACTTATACAAAAGGGCAAAAATGAATTTAGAAGTGTGTGGGGTTTTTTTCTTTTTTGCTATGCAAGTTTTGACTTTCATTTTTTATTTTTTTTAGCTGAGTAGTTTTACAGGGTGATAAGTTTTCAATCACTAAGTCAAAACACCTACCCAAATAGGAACAAACCTATGTTTGCACTGTATACCTAAACCGGTTTTTCTTTCCTTATAGACCAATGTGTCTGTGGCTGCTCAGAGGAGGAAAATGTGCCTCTTTGCAGGCTTTCAACGTAAAGCTGTTGTTGTGTGCCCAAGTGATGAAGTGTATAAAGAGAGGACACAAAAAAAGGCTGAAGTGGAGGGAAAAGACCTTCCAGAGCATGCTTTACTTAAAATGAAAGGTAAGTCCAGCCTAAATCACACTAGGCAGGGAAATGTATGACCAGTGTGTTGAATTTTATTGGATGGGGGTTGTGACCCTGATTAAAGTTAATCTGTAATGAAAGCTGTTGTGGTCATCCTCTTGTCAGAGATATTTTGACACAACCAGAATAGGTATACCGATAATTCTTTTGACCAGTTCTTTGATTTTCCTTATTTGTATGTTCTTGGGTCAGGGATTCGTAATATATTGCCAGTGGTTCATATAAACATTTGCATTCTTGGAAAATCAGCAGCTCATATTTCTTTAATAGCTTTACTTTAAATCATTTTAGCCTAGGCATGGTTTGAAACTTGAGATTAATATATTTAAGCCAATCTTTAATGATTTATATGCAAGGGGATTTCAACCACTCCCAAGTGACTAACCACAGGTAATACAGGGATAAAATCCTTTTTAGATAAGGTGATCTGTTTATCTGCAACAATCTGTCCTGTCTTCAACGCACAGAACTTGCGTAGAATCTGTCACCATCTGAAAGCAGGGAGTGTGGATCTGAATTCACACTTCACAGCTAAGGGAGAAGAACTCAACCCTGTTTGGAGGGAAGGCACGTAACCCCTTCACACTATACAAGTGCAGCTGTGACTGTCAATCACAGGTTGTGTGCTGGAGCTTTCCTCCCTCACATTTAATCTCCAAGAGAAAAGCTGTCAGAAGTGACTCCTGCAGATAACAGAACTAGGCAGCAGAGGGAAATCAAACTTAACTTTGGATAGTGACAAATACACAATATAAAGTAAAAAGATGTGCTCTGAGATTTGCAACCACTTTAAACCAAGTTCAAGTAGCATTAACCTCTATCCTGTGTTACAAGTTTGAGCATTTTATTTTCCTTTGTAGGGAATTTTACCTTGCCAGAAGCTAGTGAGTGCTTTGATGAAATAAGTTACGTGGAACTGCAAAAAGAAGAGGCTGAGAAACTTGTAGAGCAGTACAAAGAAGAAAGCAAGAAAGCTCTTCCTCCTGAGAAGAAGCAAAATGTTGGCTCCAAGAAAGTAAACAAGAACAAAAATAATAAGTCTAGAGGAGGTGGCATGCCGCACGGACACGGCGGGCACAGAGGTCGTGGAGGTGGAGGATATAATGTGCGCGGTGGAAACTTCCGTGGTGGAGGTATGTAACAATGTCAGATTTTTCTAAAATTTACACTTCATAGATTTTACATTGCATTTTCCTGGCAACTGTGGTCACAAGGCCACGTTTAAGATGGTGAATCTATTCAGCAGACACATGAAAAGCGAGAACCTGATGTATTTAGGGCTGGTTCACACTGGTACGATGCCAGACATCACATGTGATTCGAACTGCTGTGCATACAAACCGAATTCGCATCTCATTCAATCCAAACACACGTAGGACCCTTTTATTTTCTTGTCCGCAACAGAATCTGATCGCATGGTTCGCATGCAATCGGTTCCTGTCTGAATTCAGTTTGCACTGCATTCTGCGAACTGATCTGGGGTGGTCATTAACTTTGTATTGACACCCTCAGACGTTTGCAGAGAGCAGTATGAACTGCCGATGATTCAGGTGCGATGCAGGAACCCGCTCTGGGTTCGCAGGGTTTCCCACATCGCACCAGTTGTGAACTGGCCCTTAAAGTACTTTTAATGGCAAATTTCTGAGATGGGTGGGAGTTGCAGGCATTGTCTGTACATTAGAGCTCTCCTATGTTTTTACCTCCCTAAGTGCTTATGGATTTTATTCTGGAAATGTGTAGGCTTACAGCTAAAGGGCTTTTCACATTCATACTAGACTTTGTTTTGGTAAAAAAAATAAATAAAATGTTTCCCTCTAATTTTAGCCCCAATGAACCGTGGAGGATTCAACAGAAGGGGCGGTAACATGCCACAGCGTGGAGGTGGTGGAGGAGCAGTTGGATATCCATATCCTCGTGCCCCTGTCTATCACAACAGAGGAGGAGGTTATGGTAACCGTGGAAACTTTGGTCGCGGTGGTGGAGGTGGAGCTGGAATGCCCAACCGTGGAAACTACAACCAGGTAACACTTTCTGAAAAACATGGCATTTTCTTTGGATAACCAGATTCTTTTCAGAATTGCAATGTAATTACTGAATCTTTTTTTTTTTTTTTTTTTTAAATCTACAGAATTTTAGAGGAAGGGGAGGCAATCGTGGTTTCAAAAACCATTCTCAGGGGTACAACCAGTGGCAGCAACCGGGTGTAAGTATCTATGTAGGTGAAGGCATCACTCATTGGGAATGGTCTTCAGTTTACTGAAACAATTACCAGTCAGGCATCCAACATAAAACTTTTAGCTTCTTGTCATCCACATATTGTAGCATATTCAAGTCTTTATACTGGATTTCTCGGTATGTAATTTTTATTGGGCTCCTAGTTTTAAGTAATGGGATGACATTTTATTAAAATGTTACACATGACCTAAGCAGTTCTTGTTGGCGTCTAAGCTTACAAGCTTGTTAACATGTTAATATTTACCCCTTTTTCTAATTGCAGCAATACTGGGGTCAAAAGCCATGGAGCCAGCAGTACCACCAAGGATATTATTGAATACCCAAATAAAAATGAACTGATACATATTTCTCTTCAAAACCTTCACAAGAAGTCGACTGTTTTCTTTAGGTTAACTTTTAAAACAAAACAAAAAAAAACATTCCACAAGAGGAAGTGCCTGCGGGTTCTTTATTGGTTTTGTTAAACATTTTGTTTTTAGTTGCTTTTTTATTTTTTGGGTTGAATTTTTGTACATTTTTATTGCAGTTTTTAAGTAATAAGAACCTTAGCATTGTGCACGATAAAGAATTGTCAGTATTTCAGGGTTCTTTATTTTTCTCTGTAATGGTTTTTTGTTTTTAATTTCTAAATTCTATGAAGTAAAGAGATCGCTTTGTACTTGTCATTATTTTAGGAATCCAATCCCCTAACTAACCGTGCATGGAAAGGAAGTCAGGGATTTGCTGTTTAAGTTTTTTTGGTTTAAAATTTTGTAGTGGTCCTCAGATATTCAGCCAGTCATTCTTTATTTAACCTCCATCTTGCTAGTTTAGGAAGCAAACATCTTGTCTTGTTAGATCTTGGAAGGCTGTTGCCAGCATAAGGGGGAATGCGCTATATTTGGCTTTTCTGAGGAAGCGAGCTTGGTGTGTTAGGTATTTAATGTTTTACTTTACCTCTGGAAACCGCAGAGACTTCAACTTGTGAAGGTTTGAATATTGTTTTCTCCATTTTTGTTAAAACACTTCGATTCTACAAAGAAAAGGCTTGAAATGCCTGTTTCTTATTAAACTAAACTTGTTGTAAATCTAGCTGTCTGATGGGATCTGTATGAAGTTAGCTGTGTTTGTATCTCCCACTTACCCATCCCTTGCAATTTTTTATTTGCCTAGTGTGCTTGTAGTTGCACCATCATTGTAAACTAATTATATTGTGAGTACATTTATTAGATAGCATTTCTTAAAATGTCAGTTCTTTATATTTTGCCTGCTAACCTCTAAAGAGGGTGAGCTGGAATACATCGATTAGAATTTTTATTTGCAATAAACAAAAATGAGTTCACACTGTTGTGTTTTGGGATTGTCAAAAACTTTAAACATAATCCCTTCCCCATACAACTGCCACGTTATTCTTCACTTATGCATAGACTTGATTGCAATTAAAGAGATCAATGGATTGTGCTGATGTCCACACTCTTTCCACTCTAAAGTAGTGGATTGGGATCCCGTCCACTTACAGCAGCCTGGCCTTGGTCCGTATGCACATCTCAAAGGCCATGGCGTGGCACTCGCCTCAGATATACACCTGCTGCTTTATTTTGCTACCCAAGACTTGTTCAAGGCAGTTCAGCGGTGTCCCAACCCTGCGATGAGAAGCATGGTATAAAGTAACCCGTTACATGGAGGGAATGCCACCTATATCTCAGCTGAATGGTACAAAATGCTTTGGAGCACCTGACGTTCTGTGGCTTAATGCCCTTGAGGTAAAGTTTGACAAGCAGTCTCCCGTCTTTTAACTATGGATGGGAGCAACTATGAACTGACTTTCTAAATAAAAAAAATAAAGTACATGCTTGATTACTATATAACTAACAAGTCTCTGGTAAGTTGTACATCTCCGTGAATCCCTTTTTATAAGAAGGGATCTTCCCTCCCCTTATCTAGTCTGAAATAAAGTACTCTTTAATTTCACTGGTGCCTTACTTTAATTTTGTGTGACTGTCTCTGGAAAATGGCTGTTAATGGATAAAATCCCTAAAAGTTGATTGCATTCAACTGCAAGCTTTTTTAAACAAACTGTTCTTTGGATGTCTGGCTCATGTGAAGAGGGGCTAGTTCTGCAGTGCTACTAAAGGTTTTGATAGCTGTAGTTGAAGGTAAACAAAGGTTAAAAAAAACTGTCAATGAGCATAAACCTAATGAGCCTAAAGGATGGTACTCTAAAACATTGTCAAGTGTGGGTTTGATGGTAGTGGTGCTGTTAAGGAGAAAGTGGTCATCAGTTTAGAAATGTTCCAGCTTGAGCAGCCTCTGGTGTTAATGGCTTTCATAAACACAGAATATCTTTAATTCACAAAGGGTATTTAATGTCAAGTTTTTCTTTTAAACCTTTTGGCATTTTTTTCCTTACTTTAATCAGCAATATTGGGCGATTGGCACTAGTGTGCCTTTTTGAAGTGTTATTTTGGTTCTGCTTTTTGACAAATCTGAACCGGTTTGGCTGCTATATATTTTATTGGCAGACCATTGTAGAAAAAAATGAACTCCTTGTGGCTGCATACTTCATAATCTACTGGAATCTGTCGTCTATTGCAGATAGTGTGGTACAAGTATCAGGTCTATCTTGGTGTCATACATTAGATTTGAATGTGTGTGATATGGGAATTTAACTTTTTTAAAGTATATATGTAAATATTGTCTGTCTTTGTTTTTCAGACTTCCTTTTGCATGATATCACTTAAAAATGTGAGTAAAATTGAGCTCACCATTTCCAAACAGATTAAAACATTTTAGGCCATATAAACTTAAACTATATTACCTTTTTCTGCTGCAGTAAAGTGGAGTGTTAATAGCTTGGCGCCATTTTCATACCAGTTTTTGGTATTCATGGAAGAACAGTCTATAAACTGAAATGACTGCTTGCAAATTAGACATAGAGCAATTTCATGTGTCTCAGTGGTAGGAGTACCTAACTTTTCTCTCATACTAGGAAACGTGCATTTGTATTTGTGTGCAATATTTTTAATATTGGAACTAAAATGTAACTGGAGTTTTTGGATAGATCATGTGCAGGCTCTCGAAGAAATGCATGTGTTCAGTAAAGACAAGGCTTTCCAGCAAGTGCAATTTCTAGAAGGATAAATTGTTGCATGTGAATCGAACCAATGAGAACATTTCCTCATTGGTCCTGACATTCATGTTTTACATTAAGGGGTTCTTCAAAATCATAGGCAGTGCTGAAGAGAACATTTACATTCTACAACAATTTTATATAGCAAAGGATTTAGAACCACTTTTAAAATGTGCTGCTATATCTCTTTTGCTTACTTTTGTAGGATGCATCTTGAAAAACAGTGGTACAAGGGGTTTTAGCACTATCTAAAAATGGGTAGCAGCTGCGCCACTCATTCATTTTGGTGAGACAGGGTAGGCAAAGATGTAGACGTATACAGTAGTTGGCATGTCAGAACTTTAAGAAAATTCTGCTTGGATAATGCTGTCTGTGAGGGCCTGTAACATTGAAAGCCTATCTGGAGTAGGTGGGGGATAACTACTCCAGTACACCTCATCCTGTATTATACTTTTGTAGTACTGACCAGGCAAGTTTGAGAGCGGCTTGTCCTGGATGAAAAGGCTGACATTCAGATTTATAGTTGTCCAACAGCTTTTATGCGGCTTATTGAAACCTGCTGCATTAGGCTTGCTTACACTAGATGTGATATTACAACCCTTTGCATTAAGTTTTACACTGAATGGCATACTGTGAATAGCATGTTCTTTCAAAACCTAAGCTTGTAATGTAGCTCTTTCTCACAATTATGCATTAATAGCCCCCACGCTGCAATTCATCTATGGCAGTTGCACAGAAATTGCATGGTTTTTATTTTTTTCTTTAAAAAAAAAAATATATTTCAAGGTATTCAATTTTCTTGTGTTTTTAGGTTTAATATTTACCAGGTAATAAGACATTGGAAACTAATTTCCAAAGCATACCTGCAGGCAGTGCTTGGCTTCTCCCCAGGCTGTCAAGCATGCAGAGTGGGTGACCATAGTGTTTGTGTTGTCCCAGCACTGTTCTGTGCTGATGCACATCCAACAGGAAGTGCGTGGGGGGGGGGGGGTTGTTAAGAGGGTTTATTCACTTTAGAAGTTTTGGCTGAAGGCCAGTCTGCAGGGTATAGGTTGATAATTTCAGAAACTTTTGTGAAACAAGTAGCAGGCTATAGGTTGATTTCTGCAACCTTTTTGTAAGTACTGATTTTGTGTCTGCGGTTTTGTTTTGTAACAAACTCTTTAAGATAGTGTGTATATGTAACATTCTTTTTGTGTTTTTGTTTTTTTACAGTAGCTTGAATGACCTATTGGTGGCACTTTTATTGGTAAGTAGCAATGTGGTAAGTATAATCTGGAAGCCAACCTTGGCAAGTGTCCTAACCGATGGGCCAATATCAGGGTATTCAGTATGCCTGTTGATCCTGAGACACAGCTGTTGAAATTGTCAGACCTATATTTACATTGGTTTGAGGAATAGTTCATTTTTCCATGGTTTCTCATCGCTGACAATAGCCTAGGCAGAAACCTAATGCTTTTGGAAATGCCATGTTTAGAAGCTGTGAGAAAAGGGTTTTTGTGTGGAAGGCAAGGGTACTCCTGAAAAGAACTGCATAGTTTAAGATGTTATGTTTAATGTAAACCCCCTTCTAGTGCAGCGAGGTAAGGCAAAACATTGTGTACATTCTAAGTCTATGCAATAAAAAGTAACAGCCTTCAGAAAACTGCTAGAGATTTTATATCAACTTTTTATTACACCACTGATTTTGGTTTGACGTACTAAACACTGTTGGAGAACAAATACACCTATTTAAGCTAAAATTAGGGCAACTATAAAGCCATGTAAAAGCAGTTTTATTCTTTTTAAAGTGCACTAGAATCTGAGCTTTAGTCGCCTGTCTTTTGCACGCTGGTCACTCATCAAGCTCTGCTACATGTACTGATGGGGAAAGTACAGGTAGGATTAGAGCAGTTATGTCTTATTATTCTGCAGCTACTCCATAGATGGGGAGGTGTGATGCCAGTGTAATCTACAATCTGTACCCCTATAGCTTGCAAACTTGTATGTTTCACAAATGGCCGAGGAGTGCTAAATGCACAGTGGAAATACTTTTTTTTTTTTTTGGAGTTCAGCGTTTAACAATCCTCCAACCTAATTTGGAATTTTCCTATCCTTTACAGAACAGGGCATAACTGCATCGCCTCTATTTAGATTTCTAATAGGTGCTGCTCAAATAATCGGCTAGGGCACCAGCCATTTGAAGGCTTGAAAGGTCAGTGCTGACATGAGCACACTGGCATATGTGGATGTTATCACAAGAGACATGCCTTAAATGTAACTATTTTGGGAAACCATTGAATTGGGCAACCCCCCCCCCCCCCCCCCCCCCCCAAAATGTGCCATTACATTCTAGCAGTCTGTATAATTGCCTCACTTTTATTGCTGTAAACAAAATGCCTGACCCACCACCATGGATCACAACAGTATGAAGCCTTAATGAGCAAGGCAGTATTTTGTGATTAGCAGCAAAATTGTCATACATTTTCCTGAGAATGTGTCAAAAAAAAAAAGGCACATGAGCCCTGTGGAGAGCTGTTTCCTGCCAGAGCCTGACTTTATTAAGCTGCAGGAGGTGTCAAAACTGGATCTGGTTATTCCAAAGACATGCTAGTAGTTTTTAGCTCTTGTCTAAATTGGCCCTAATGTGTATGAATGGGACTAAGGGACAATTGTAAGCTCCTTGAGGGCAGGGACATGTATGTGTGTGTCAGATCATAGGCAGTAATTCTAGCACCAGACCTCCCGTGTTAATCTAAAGGGGTAACCTGTAAAGCCCTTTAAAGTGTGGCCAATTGTACAGTTTACATCCCTTGTCCCCATTGCACAGGCATGCACAGTTTTAAAGCGTGGCATGTTTATATACTCAGGGTAACCCTTTTTGTTTTACCAAAGAGTTGGGTTATTTAGTGTTCTGTTTTTTTTTTTTTTTTTTTTTTTTTTACCAAAATTGTTTGAAAAACGGCTGTGCAAATACCGTGTAACAAAATTGCAAAACCTACCAATTTTTTTATTCTCTAGTGCCTCGGCTTTAAAAAAGTGTGTATTTCATACATTTAGGCTATGTATTCTTACATCTTTTTGGTTAAAAAAATATCCCAATAAACTTTATTGGCTGGCTTGTGAAAAGTTATAGCATCTTCAAACTAGTATGTATATGTAATGAATTATTTATTTTTATACTAATAATGGTGGCGATCAGACTTTGGCAATCGGTGACACCAATACAGTAATCAGTGAAAATTAACTCCCTACTAATGGGTTAATCTACCGCTTTTAAAGATTTTATTCCTTGCTTGCCAGGGACACAATCCATCACTTTCCCCCTGGCAGAACAGGGCTCTGCCTTGTTTACATAGGCAGAGCACTGTTCTGTGTCTCTTCTTGCCAATCAGCAGGTGCCAGAGGATGTCTTTTTGCTGGCACCTGCTGATGGGCTTGTGCTATGTCAAATCATAGCAGCGCTGTGGCGTGCGCCCCACCCGACGGTGCAGGATCATGTACTTAGTACGCAGGAGAGCTCTGCCACTGCTTAACGAAGTTGTGTGCTTAAGGTGGATAGTATTTGATAGTGTGAACATGTGCTCTGTATTTTAAAGTGATCAGCCAACAGAATAAAGCGTATGTCAGGACAAAGCTTGCCATTCGTGCAGTGTTAAGCTGAGCTTTGGAACCGCCCTTGTAATAGGGTTCCCTTGCGCTAAGAGTTAAATGCTTGTTTTTTGCTTGAGGTACCAGGAAAAAGGTTAGGAGGCTGTGGGTGAGCAGCCGTTCTGGGGTGCCGTCATGACGTCCCAGAACAAGAGCTGCGCAGTCATTGACGGTGGGCGGGTGTAAAGTGGTTAAATAACCCAAATCGGCATGGTAGGCTTTTCTGGTTTCGATTCGCTTTTACATACATCCTGTGTACCTTGAAGTACACAGCTTAATGGAAAAAACCTTGGGTTATACTTTCCTACAAGAGAAATAGACACTAGGCACAAATAAAAGCCGGCCTCCATGAGGCTATAACTCCTCCCACCTCATCTCAGTTTTGCTTGGGTCATGGGGAATGGATGATTCTTTGCATCTGTTTTTCTGTGAATTGAAACCCTCCTATCCTGGGAGTGTCCCCAGATAGCCAATTTGTGAGTAGGCGTTACCAGTTTTATGTATACTGGTGCTCCCTTTACAGCAGTCTTGCTGTTGGCAGTGCCACTCTTGTCTGTGTCCAGGTAAGCACAGAAATCTCCTGTTTAGATCAAGCCAGTAGCCTGGGGCTTTCTTGCTGACTTAGTAGGCCAAAAACATTGGCAATGTTCGTTTGTTCCCATTTCTAAAGACTCGTCTGAGTGGCTGTAGCAAGTTTGTTGCGTCAAATTTCATGTGTATTCTACTACAGGGGCAGTTGGTTGAGCACTGTCTGCATAATAGGTTTCCTCAAATCCTTCCTTTGGCTGACATGTACTGGGCTGGGGTATGTGTACATTTTGGGTGCATTCAGTGGGCTTGTTGATTGGGTTTTTCTTTTTTTATGGATTTTGAAGTATAGTTGACAAGAGTGCATACAAGAGTCATGGGTGGGACCTGGGGTAAAGATGTAGGGGTAAGTCATGGTAGAAGTATTACACACCCTCTTGTATAACCTCAGAACAGATGAAATTAAATACAGGTCCCTCTCAAAAAATTAGCATATTGTGATAAAGTTCATTATTTTCTGTAATGTACTGATAAACATTAGACTTTCATATATTTTAGATGCATTACACACAACTGAAGTAGTGCAAGCCTTTTATTGTTTTAATATTGATGATTTTGGCATACAGCTCATGAAAACTCAAAATTCCTGTCTCAAAAAATTAGCATATCATGAAAAGGTTCTCTAAACGAGCTATTAACCTAATCATCTGAATCAACTAATTAACTCTAAACACCTGCAAAAGATTCCTGAGGCTTTTAAAAACTCCCAGCCTGGTTCATTACTCAAAATCACAATCATGGGTAAGACTGCCGACCTGACTGCTGTCCAGAAGGCCATCATTGACATCCTCAAGCAAGAGGGTAAGACTCAAAGAAATTTCTGAACGAATAGGCTGTTCCCAGAGTGCTGTATCAAGGCACCTCAGTGGGAAGTCTGTGGGAAGGAAAAAGTGTGGCAGAAAACGCTGCACAACGAGAAGAGGTGACCGGACCCCGAGGAAGATTGTGGAGAAGGACCGATTCCAGACCTTGGGGGACCTGCGGAAGCAGTGGACTGAGTCTGGAGTAGAAACATCTAGAGCCACCGTGTGCAGGAAATGGGCTACAGGTGCCGCATTCCCCAGGTAAAGCCACTTTTGAACCAGAAACAGCGGCAGAAGCGCCTGACCTGGGCTACAGAGAAGCAGCACTGGACTGTTGCTCAGTGGTCCGAAGTACTTTTTTCGGATGAAAGCAAATTTTGCATGTCATTCGGAAATCAAGGTGCCAGAGTCTGGAAGAAGACTGGGGAGAGGGAAATGCCAAAATGCCTGAAGTCCAGTGTCAAGTACCCACAGTCAGTGATGGTCTGGGGTGCCATGTCAGCTGCTGGTGTTGGTCCACTGTGTTTTATCAAGGGCAGGGTCAATGCAGCTAGCTATCAGGAGATTTTGGAGCACTTCATGCTTCCATCTGCTGAAAAGCTTTATGGAGATGATTTCATTTTTCAGCACGACCTGGCACCTGCTCACAGTGCCAAAACCACTGGTAAATGGTTTACTGACCATGGTATTACTGTGCTCAATTGGCCTGCCAACTCTCCTGACCTGAACCCCATAGAGAATCTGTGGGATGTTGTGAAGAGAAAGTTGAGAGAAGCAAGACCCAACACTCTGGATGAGCTCAAGGCCGCTATCGAAGCATCCTGGGCCTCCATAACACCTCAGCAGTGCCACAGGCTGATTGCCTCCATGCCACGCCGCATTGAAGCAGTCATTTCTGCAAAAGGATTCCCGACCCAAGTATTGAGTGCATAACTGAACATAATTTGAAGGTTGACTTTTTTTTTTTTGTATTAAAAAAACTTATTTTATTGGTCGGATGAAATATGCAAATTTTTTGAGACAGGAATTTTGGGTTTTCATAAGCTGTATGCCAAAATCATCAATATTAAAACAATAAAAGGCTTGCACCACTTCAGTTGTGTGTAATGAATCTAAAATATATGAAAGTCTAATGTTTATCAGTACATTACAGAAAATAATGAACTTTATCACAACAAGATATGATACCAATCATTTAAATTAATCACACCTGATGGTACTGGTGTCCGATCTAATTTCTTGAGGCTCGAACATCCCAAGACAGTATAAATATTCCCGGAATTACCCCTTTTTTTTATTTTGGAAAGTAGTCCAAAGTATTTAGGGAGAATGGCGTTTTTTTAGGGTGTTTTTTGTAAAAAAAAAAAAAAAATGTAACAAGTTCTTAACGTGGCATTGGAATTACTTGCAACTACACCCCAAAACACATTTCGCTACTTGAGTATATCGATACCACATGGGAGACTTTTTCAGAGTCTAGCCACATCGACAGGTGCAACATCCAAGTAGCACCTTTAGCCATTATCCACTTTAACCACTTAAGCCCCAGCCCTATTTCGGACACTTTGTTTACAAGTAAAAACCAGTATTTTTTCCTAGAAAACTACTTGGAACTCACAAACATATTATATTTTTTTTTTTTTTAGCAAAGACTCTGGAGAATAAAATGTCGGTCATTGCAAAATTTTTTGTCACGCGGTATTTGCGCAGCGGTCTTTAAAACACAATTTTTTTGGAAAAAATTTGAAAAATCACATTTCACTGCATTTAAAAAATACTAAACAGTAAAGTTGGCCTATTTTTTTGTATATTGTGAAAGATGATGTCACGCCGAGTATTAAATAGATACCCAACATGTTACGGTTTAAAATTGCGTGGGATGGCGACAAACTACGGTCAATAGAGATCTCAATCGGCGACGCTTTAAATTTATTTAACGGTTACCAGTTTAGAGTTAGAGTGTAGCTCTTTTTTTTTTTTTTTTTTTTTTTTTAATTATTGCCCACGCTCTGGCGGTCGCGGCAATACCTCACATGTGTGGTTTGAACAGCGATTTCATTTGCGGCTCGACTTGCGTATACGTGTTTTTTTTTTTGTGCGTGAGCTAACGGTGACGGGGGGCGGCTAAATCTTTTTTTTTTATTTTTTTCTTTTTAACTTTATTACAGGTTTTAAAAAAAAAAAAAAAAAAATCTGATCACTTTTATTGCTGTCACAAGCAATGTAAACATCCCTTGTGACACCAATATGTAGTGACAGGTATACTTTATGGAGGGATCGAGGGTCTAAAAGACCCTAGACCCCTCCACTACACTTCCATGTATGCAAAACGCCGAAAACTGCGTTTTTGCATACAGCCGTTTTTCAAATTTGCCGCCTTTTGCAGCACAGTAACCCAGAAGTGACGTCATGGACGCCGCCTCCGGGTTACGTCATCGGAGACCCGATCGATGCCGTTTCCGGCATTCATCGGGGCTCCCGGTGGGACGGGAGCCCTGAGCAAAGCCGCGGGAGGGGTGGGGGGGGAACGTCCCCTCCCGCTCACCCGGGTAACGATCGAGCGGCTCCCGAGCCGCATCGGTTGTTACCGACAGAAAGCCGACCGTCTGCTTCAAACCAAGGTACCGGGATGATGCGTCTAGCTAGAGGCATCATCCCGGTATAACCCCGCAAAGTTACCCGACGTATGGGTACGTCGATATGCGGTAAGTGGTTAAGAACAGGTCTTATTTTGAAACTGTAAAATCAGTATTTTTGCCAGAAAATACTTGGAACCCCCAAACATATTTTTGTAGCAGATGCCCTAGGCCTAGAGAATACAATGGTGGGTTTTGCAAATTTGTCACACGGTATTTGCCCAGCAGTTTTTCTAACAATTTTACACACCAACGTATAAATGTCAGTGCACACAGACAAAATGCACATGTTTTTGGTAAAATATTGTTGCCCCTGGTAAATGGATACCTAAAACGTTGTTCTTTAAAATTGCGCAGGCTTGTAAAATGGTGCCAAACTTCAGAGTTTAACTATTTCCTTAGATGCTTCATAAGCCTTGGTTACTAGTTTAGCATTACACAGATCTGGTGGTAGAATTTTTTGCTCACGTCCTGAAGTTTGCCGTGATACCTTGCATGTCGTGCGATCGCAGTTTACATTTGCGTACGGGACCAACGCGTGCATTCCCCTCTTGCACGGGGCGGTTTTACATTTAATTTTAATTTTTTTTTGATGGTACACTGACAGATGTTGATGTCACAATGGAACACTTGCAGATGTTTTGTGCACTGATGCAGATGTTCATGGGACAGTGGTACTTGGTGTACTATGTGTGGGGATGGCTGCAGTCTGTGATCTGTAACTGCTTTCAGCAGAGAACTGTCACAGGGACATGTCTGTTTACACTGAAGGCTGTGATTGGACCCAGCCATCACGTGATCAGGAGGGCCAATCACAGCACTCTTATCCCGATCTGTGCTTGGCTGTGTTGGAAGATCATAGGATTGCACCGCTGTGTGGCTTCTCTTTGCGGGACGTACTGGTATGTCTGCTCAGAACAAAGCTCCCGCCCCGCCCTTTATGTACTGTAGGCGGGGTGGAAGCTGTTAAGAACCTTCGTACACACCCCATATGAAACGTGTGTCCTATTTGGAAGATTTACTTTCTGTCCCATAACCAAAAGAGAATTTTACTGAGTGAAAGTCCTAGAGTTGGTGACCTGACTGGTGTTCTAACCCCACTCTGTCCAGTGAGTTTTACCGGACAAACTGTCTCCCTTTTGGACTGCTTGCTACAACTGAGAACTGAGCAAGTATGAGGTGAGAGGGTTTATAGCCCTAAAAGGTTAGCCTTGAGTTTTCTATGTGCCTAGTGTCCACCTGCCTCATGTAGGTGGCAGTATAACCTTATATTTAGATCATGCTAGGTCTCTTTGTCTGAAGTTTTAAAGCAAGTCCAAAAGTCCTATGCTGCTGTATTTACTCCCAAAACCGTTCCACCCACTCTATGGGAAAATTAGCTCCAGGTAGTATCCTCTGCAGGAATTTTTACACCCCTAGTGATGTCACGGAGTAATGCTTTTTTTCTAGCTACAGAAGCAAGGTAAGAAAATTGTAATATGTGAATTAGTGTGGTAGATTCTCCTCCATCCCCCGGAAGTGTAATCAGATAACTTCAATAAAACCGAATTTTAAGGCATTTAGTAGCTTTAGAGATCTAGGCAGTTGAAGTTGAATTATCCTGGCCTGTGAAATATTAATGTGACACTCCAACCACCCAAACAGTGCTATTGGGCGTTTAACCACTTGTCTACTAGCACCATTTATAAATGGCAACAAGTAACAAAGGATTTTAAACACATAGCTGCTCTAGCTCTTTCCCCGCCATACCATATCGGTTTGCTGATCTCACCTTCCAGTGAATAAACATGGAAGCATCATCTATTTCACTTCTTGGGTTCAGAGTTCATTCCCTGACTGGTGTGACCATGGTGGAAGGCTAATCAAGCACAATGTCTCCTTAAAGGGTATCCACTTTTGCGAGAGGCAATTAAAAAAAAAAAAAAAAAAAAAAACAAAAACATACAATTGCTACACAAGCCACGTAATTTGTTAAACTACCTTTTCAGGCTGCAGCTCCTGTAAATTTTTTGTACACAGTTAAACAGAACTTTCCCAGAAATGTATATTCCTGCTTGTGATTGGTTCACTGATTTTCGTACAAATCTAAACCGATACAAGTTTAGGTATCCTCTGCTGTAGCAATTCTAATTTTTGGTTAAATACTCCATAAGGGTTTATTGCTATTGCAACTTTCCTCCATTAGAACTTTGCAAGTGCATCAGCTGATTAAAGAGTAATTTGAAACCAGACCTCCAGGGGCTTATAATATACAGCTTTTTCTTCAGAAAATAAATGGGTAGGATTCTGCTTCAGTTTGTAAAATCCTTGCATTATACATTGATCACCCACAGCCGATTGTTACTCTATAACCACTTGCTGATCAGGCCTTTTCTGGAACTTTTTGTGTACAAGTTTAAATTGGTATTTTTTGCCAGAAAATTACTTTGATTCTCCATGTTTTAGACAGTATCTTACAAGTGAGTACACACATTTTTTGTAAATTTTAATATATCTTTTCGTATGACAAAATTGAAGAAATGAAACTTTGCTACAATGTAAAGTAGTGAGTGTACAGCTTGTATAAGTGTAAATTTGCTCTCCCCTCAAAATAACGCAAAGCCAATGTCTAAACTGCTGGTAACAAGTGAGTACACCCCTAACTGAAAATGTCCAAATTGACCCAAGTGTCAATATTTTGTGTGGCCACCATTATATTCCAGCACTGCCTTAACCACCTTGGGCATGGCGTTCAGAGTTTCACAGGTTGCCACTGGACCCCTCTTCAATCAGCGCTGGTGGATGTTGGGAGACCTCGAGTTCCTCCACCTTCCATTTTGAGGATGCCCCACAGATGCTCAATAGGGTTTAGGTCTGGAGACATGCTTGGCCAGTCCACCTTTACCCTCTGCTTCTTTAGCAAAGCAGTGGTCGTCTTAGAGGTGTGTTTGGGGGTCGTTATGTTGGAATACTGCCCTGCGGCCTAGTCTTTGAAGGGAGGGGATCATGGTCTGCTTCAATATGTCACAGTACATGTTGGCATTCATGGTTCCCTCAATGAACTGTAGCTCCCCAGTGCCAGCAGCACTCAATGCAGCCATGACACTCCCATCATGCTTGATGCAAGACACGTATATTTGTACTCACCCGGTTGCCGCCACACCCGCTTGAGACCACGTGAAGCACATAATTATCTTGGTCTCATCAGACCACAGGGTGGTTCCTGTAATCCATGTCCTTAGTCTGCTTGTCTTCAGCAAACTGCAGGCTTTCTTGTGCATCATGTTTAGAAGAGGCTTCCCTCTGGGACAACAGCCATGCAGACCAATTTTATGCAGTGTGCAGCGTATGGTTTGAGCACTGACAGGCTGACACCCCCCCCCCCCCTTCAACCTCTGCAACAATGCTGGCAGCATTCATATGTCTTTTTCCCTAAGACCACCTCTGGATATGATGCTGTGAATGTGCACTCAACTTCTCTGGTTGACCATGGTGAGCCCTGTTCTGAGTGGAACCTGTCCTGTTAAACTGCTGTATGGTCTTTCCACCGTGCTGCAGCTCAGTTTCAGGGTCTTGGCAATCTTCTCATAGCCTAGGCCATCTTTATGTGGATCAACAATTCTTTTTTCCAGATCCTCAGTTCTTTGCCATGAGGGGCTATGTTGAACTTCTAGTGACCAGTATGAGAGTGAGCTGCTCCCCGTTAACACCTGAGACGTTGTAACGCGAATGAGACACGTGACATTGGGGAGAGAAATGGCTAATTGGGCCCAGTTTGGACATTTTCACTTAGTGGTGTACTCGCTTTTGTTGCCAGTGGTTTAGACATTGACTGTTATTTGGAGGGGAAAGCAAATTTACACTGTTATACAAGCTGTACACTCACTACTTTACATTGTAGCAAAGTGTCATTTCTTCAGTGTTGTTACATGAAAAGATATAATTTACAAAAATGAGGGTTTTAATCTTTTGTGTGTATTTAATTATTATTATTTAGGAGACCTTAAATGCTGATGGTTACAATATTTTGTCACATTGTATTTGCGCAGCAGTCTTTCAAACGGAATTTTAAAAAAAAAAAATACTTTATTGAATTTAAAGAAAACACTGAAGTTGGCACAATTTTTTTCTGTAGACTGTAAAAGATGTTACACTGAGTAAATAGATACCTAACATGTCATTTAAAATTGCGCACGCTCGTGGAATGGCAAACTGCAGTACTAAAAAAAATCTCCATAGGCAAAGCCTTAATTTTTTTTACAGGGTACCTGTTTAAAGTTGCATTAAACTTAATTTGGTGTTACTAGTAAGTCCTTCACTATCATCAGCAGCGATTGCATCCACACATGGGTTATCGCTGTGAATATTGGAGTGAAAATGATTATAGGGCCATCATTCATAGTTAAAAAGCCTTCACAGGTTGTGTTGCATATGGACAATTTTTAGGTACCAGTTTGTCTGATTTGACCCTTTTGGTGTCTAAAGTGTGCAAAAACTACAATATGGCTTGGGTAGAGAAGTGGTCAGTGTGACCGAAAGCTTTATGTACCAGTAGGAGATGGGGGATCAACTTTAGGAGGAAAACTGACATTTGCAGATATATTAGCTGCCTGTATCTCTTGCACTGCGGATTGCTTTGACATGCAATTCATTTTAAAATTAACATTGCACATTTCTTTCGTTCATTGGCGGACACAGCTCTTGATTCTTCCGAACCATTGGTTTATACTGTCCCCTACACGAGTAGGACATTGGGCAGGAAAAAGCTTGACTACGCCTATAGGCAGTCCCAGGGGGTATACACCCACTTTCAGCTACAGGCACTCAGTTTTTTTTTTTTTTTCCTATTGTGAAGAAATCAGGTGCCCTAAATTCACATATGTCACAAATCAGGAGGTGAATATGATACTACAATAAGCATCTACCACACTCCTGTGATGTGTGCCTGGGTTGATGTGCAATCAAGTGTGTATATGATGACCTCATATACTCATATTCATACATAGGTATAAACATGATAAATAAAATCGTGGTTGGATGAATGTCACTCAGGTGAAAATCAAGATAGAACACAAAGGTGTACACTAAGGTGAGTCTCAACATAAAGTGTCACTTGAAACGATCGTAGCCACCACTGTATAGTATGTGCAAAACGTAGAAAAAAAAGGGGGGAAGGTGCATATAGTCCCAACTATTTCTACACAAGTTGGTGATGAGATCCACACAGCAGATTCTCCTGGACTTGTCGGGTGCAAATAGGTTCCACCACCTTATTGGGGACTGGCCCCTTACCAGAAGGAAGGTCAAGGGCGAAATGTCAGCTCAGCAGTATAGTGGATATGCAGGAGAGTGGATGAAACACTCAAGTGGGAGGTTCAGCCTCTTACCAGATCAAACTGTAGTAGGGCTCATATCACACTCATATCGTGGTACCTCTCCCAATCCTGGTCTTCCACACTCTGGGCGATATCGCTCTATTGTCACAGGTCAAGATTTCGAAGCCTCTTCCCCCGTACACCAGGACCGAACAGCGCACACTTCTCACCGAGACCCACCGATCAATTCAAATCTGCACCTCCCGCCAAAAGCCAGCCAATCACCGGCCAGCGCACAGGTATTGCGCAATCAGTGCTGACCAATCCGAAACTAGCAGAACGGTCCAGCTGACCGTTTCAAGTGACACTTTATGTTGAGACTCACCTTAGTGTACACCTTTGTTTTCTATCTTGATTTTCACCTGAGTGACATTCATCCAACCACGATTTTATTTATCACGTTTATACCTAGGTTTATGAATGAGTATATGAGGTCATCATATACACACTTGATTGCACATCAACCCAGGCACACATCACAGGAGTGTGGTAGATGCTTATTGTAGTATCCTATTCACCTCCTGATTTGTGACATATGAGAATTTAGCGCACCTGATTTCTTCACAATATTCACTATCCCTATTTGGTTCTAAGGTTGCAGCTTCATTTATTTCACAGATCCTGCGCACAATTTTTTTTCACATACTCAGTTTTTTTTTTTTTTTTTTCCTGCCTAGTTAGGACTTAGTTCCTTGCTGAGATCTCTTGGCCTGGGGATTTTCCTTGTTTTTTTCTGTCTGAAGTGATGCCCACCCTGTTCCTAGTATGGCAAGTAGCTGTCCCCAAGCGGACATCTCCAGACCTGTGAACAAAGCCCCTTCAGCATGAAGGTGCGCCCTCACCACTATCTGGAGTGGGGGATGTCTTCGTCAGACTTCCCTGGTACAGGACAAGTGGGTCCACTAGGTCATAAGGTCCAGCTACAAGATTGAGTTTCTTTCTTACCCTCCCTCCGTTGAGGTTCTTCCTTCCAACATGCTGCTGTCCCTAGACCGCTCCGTTTTGGGCCAGTGCAAGACGTTTAACTTTAATGGGCGATTGTCCCGGTTCTGACTTCGGAAAGGTTTTCGGAGGTTTTACTCAAACCGGTTTACAGTCCCCAGGAAGGAAGGTGCGTTCAATTCTGGACCTCAAGGTGCTGAACTGCTTTGTACTGGTTTAGAATGAAGTCCATTTGCACGGTGCATCTGGGATTTTCTTGCCTCTATCGACACTTACCTTCACATTCCTATGTGTCGGTCACCAGAGCTTCCTCCGCTTTGCCGCGGGAACGGGGCATTATCAGTTTGTGGCGTTACCCTTTGGCCTTGCCTCCACTCCTCGGGTGTTCACGAAAGTGTTCATCCTGGTGCTAGCATTGTTGCGTCAGGATTGCGGTCCTGGGTTATGTGGACGGCCACTTTCTGCGAGAAGTCTCCTACTGTGCTGTTGGAAAACCTGGAAATACCATAGGGCCCTGAAGGAGTTCGGCTGGATTTTGAATCCTTCAGAAGTCTGCCTTGGTTCTTTCCATGAAGCTAGACTATCTGGGTCTGACTCTAGACTGGGTACACCTTCCTCTGGACAAACTCCATAAACTGCAGGCCGCAAGTCGCCTCCTGCTGTTCAGCAGATGGTCATCCCTCTGGACTTGCATGCGGGTGCTGGGCCTGATGGTGTCGACCTTCAAGACGGTCCCATTTGCACAGTTCCATACAAGGTCCCTACAAAAGGGAGATTCTGATCAAATGGGACAAGAATCCGCAGTCTCTGGACAACAAAGTCCATTTGAGCTGGAGTACAAAAGGGTCCCTGATATGGTGGCCTCGACATCCGGGGCTCCTGCAGGGCAAATCCTTCTTCCCCTAGTATTGTACGGTGGTCTCCAGATCGCCTCCAAGGATGTCCAGTGCGCATTCAATCAGACAATGCCATAGCCATGGCTTATGTCAATCACCAAGGGGGCACAAGAAGTGTCCTTGTGGCTCTGGAGGTTGCTGGCATTCTCAGGTGGGCGGAACGTTTTGGTTCCAGCCCTTTCCGCCGTACGCATTTCTGGGGTAGAAAACTGGCAGGCAGATTACCTCAGTAGGCAGGTGTTGGACCAGGGGGAATGGGCTCTTCATCTGGAGGGATTTCATCAGCTGTCTCCGGTGGGGCACCCCGAGGTGGATCTGGTATTTCAGCTCAACAGAAAGGGGCTGAGGTTTTTGGCACAGTCACAGGATCCTCTTGCAGACGCTGGTGGCCCCGTGGGGTCAATATCTTCTGATTTACTCCTTCCCACCTCTCAAGCTTCTGCCAAGACTTCTATGCAGGATCGAGACAGAAGGGATTCTGGTCACTTTGGTGGCGCTGGACTTTCCTCCCCTGGCCTGGTAAACCGATCTGGTGCGACTGGTTTCCGATGGTCCTTGGAAGCTTTCACGCAGGGAGGATCTGCTGTCCCTGCTTTAGTCGTTGGCTTTGACGGCTTGGCTGTTGAAAGCCAGGTGCTAAAAGATAGGGGTTTGTCTGAATCTGATTCCAATGCTGTTAAAAGCTACTTCTAGGAAGATCTTACGTCGTACGTGGAAGACGTACATCATGTGGTGTGAGTCTCTTGGGGTTCACCCTCGCTCATTCTCGGTGGCTCGGATCTTGACCTTCAACAGAAATTGGCCTTGAGTAATATCAAGGGCCAGGTTTAAGCTTTGGCGTTCATCTTCTAGCAAACCCTTGCCCACACACTCCCCTGGTGCGTACCTTTTTACTCAGGGTGTTCAACATTTTGGTTCCTCCAGTGTGGTTTCTGTTGCTGCCTTGGGATCTCAAATTGGTGCTTTTGGTCCTCCAGATGCCTCCTTTTGAGAATCTTTAGGAGATTGCCTTGCTTACGCCGTCTCAGGTGGCTTTCCCTGTCAAGGGGCACTCTACTCGGGTGCTCAGTGCCTCCCGTCATCTGGCATCTGTGATGCAGGTTTGCAAGGTGGCCACCTGGTTGTTGGTGCAGACTTTCACAAGGTTCTGTGGATGTGTTGGCATCTGCGAATGTTTCTTTTTTGGCGGCAGGGTTTTGCAGGCTGCTGTTTAGAGGACCTGGTCCTCTTTGAGGGTGACATTTTTTTTTTTTTTTTTTTTGCAGTTCCCACCCCTCATGTTTAACACTCCTTTTCAAGGGACATCCCAATGGTTAAGGAGGTCAGAAGCTGTCCAATGAACGAAAGAAAATCCCCAAATCCATCTCTCTGTTCATTAACGGACACAGCACCCACCCCCTTGTGGAGTTGTAATTCTTTTTACACTGCTTGTAACAAAACTGAGTACCTATAGCAGAGAGGGAGTATACCCCCCTGGGACTGCCCGTAGGCGTAGCCAGACTTTTTTTTTTTTTTCTGCCTAGTGTCCTGCTACTGTAGGGGGCGGTATAACCTAATGGTTAAGAAAATAAGAGCTGTGTCAGTCAATATCAGAAATGGATGAAAGTTCTGCTTCTGAGGGGAATCTGTTAGTGGAATGGGTAGTGATCGATTCCTAATGGTTCTGATTACTGGGGCCCTGGTGTGCAAGGTTTCTTTATACTACAGAACATGAAACTAGATCTGTAATCCCTCAAATATTTAAAGAACCTGGGTTGATATGACTACTGCCTAGTCTTGAAAATGAAGTACTTGTGCACCTGTAGTCTCAGGAAGTTGATGATGCACTTTTTATGTAGAAAATGTTACTGGTGAAAATAAAATGCTTGCTCATCTACTTTGTATGCTTCTATCTTTTTAGCAGGCCTGTCCTGCTAATGCTGCCATGCTAGCAGGTAAATATGGTTACGCCTAGGAATTAAACATGCCTTTTTAAAAAAGCACGAATTACATGAAAATGAGGGTTGGCTAATTTTGGTGCTTTATATTATATTTTCAATAACTGTTCTGGTGTACCTAAAAACCTGAGCTGAAAGATATAGGCTGCTGGTGTAGGCTTCCATTCAGAACTTGTACCACTGTGTAGTTGGTCGAAATAGAAACCAGAGGAGCAGCATAAGTGTCAGTGGCAGCTTGCATATTTCAGTGTTTTGGTTTTTTCTTTTTCCTTTCTTCCTTTAGACGTTTGTTCAACCAACCTAAGTTTATGGCTTCATATACTCATATTCTGTATGCTTATAGGTTATTTTAAATTGGCAATGCTATAAATCTGCCTTAATCCAATTTTGCCTCTAGTTTCCTCGTTCACAAGATTTGCTGTGATAAGTAAAAAAACATTTCTGACTGATGGAAATTTTGTTTGCTGAACTATTTTAACAGGTTTGTAAGTTGATGCACACTATTTGGAAAGTATATTGTAAGCCAATTGAAAATCTGCCCCCAGGATTTTGTCAGGGTTGTCAGATTTTTTTTTTCATTTCTAGCCCTGTAGACTCAACAGGAAGTGAGAATCTTTTCACAATCAAAGATGTCCTGAAACCCCCACCACACACTTTTCCTGTTGTGGTAGCTACTCATAATTTTGCATTGAAGTTTCCTGTAACCAGGCATGAAAGTAAGAGTATATCCCTGACATACAGCAAAAAACCCTCACTGTATATAAATGGGTGCCAAAGCGCAAAGTAGTAGTCTTAACGTTGCATAGTATATCTGGTTGAAAAAAAGGCACATCTATACAGTTCAACCACTACAGAAAAAGTGCCTTGACTGATATGGATTACCATGTCACAATTGTTTTTAATTACAGTTCAAAATGAAGGTTTTGCAAAAGATTGGATAGATCCATTTGAAAAACAAAATAGCCAGCACTTCTCAAACTGCCAGAGTAGTAACCATGCAATAAGCCTCTTCACAATCCAATCTAGCCTTTTTGTAGTGCCTTTACCTCTCGTAGGAGGATTATCTGATTGCAGCACTCTTCCTCTATCCACCACAATACCCGAGTGCAAATATACTATCGCACTGCTTTTTCAACGCAACTATACAGCTCCAAGATGTAAGCCAAAAACAACTGTCCCCTTATAGTACAAATACACCCCTCAATTCATATATCTACAAATCCACATATGTATACATACTCATAGACAATAGATCCGTTTTGATTGTGGTGTCCTATGAGCCCCTATTTAAAGCGGAGTTCCAGCCTCAAATACCTTTTTTAACTAAAAATACCCCTATAATACTAATCCATCACCCTTTTATGGAACCGCTATTCTCATACTTGCAAGGTGTACAATATTGGATTTTAGTCAAAATCGTACTTTTAAAAATGCTGTATGGGCGCGGCCATCTTAGACGTGGGCATCTGAATCCGCAGTGTAATCTGCTTTGTCCTTCCGGATTCCAGGGAGTGTTCTGGAAGTTCTTCCTGATCCCCCCCCCCCCCCCCCCCCCCGAATAAAAAATTTAGAATGCCAATTGTTCAGCATAGCGAGCACTCCAGGAATAACTAAAGTTGCAAAAATAGGCTGGAACTCCACTTTAAGTCCTTGTTTTCATTTTTGTATTTCTAGCTATCCTTCCCCTTAATGAACCTTATTCAATGCTCTTGTACCTTTTTTGGTATTGCTTCATGTCCAGTAAATCTCTATTGCATAAATAGTCAAGATCCGGTTCAAAGTTCTTTTGGGCACACTGTATTTGAAAAGTAATTTGGATTAGTGCATTTTTTTTTATTCTGTCCTAATTGATAATCAAATCCATCCTTTTATATGACCACTGTCTAATGTACCATTAGTTCCTAATGTAGAAATCCCAAACATAAGTTACAAGTGTTTTGTAGATGTAGCAATAACTGCAATACCTAAAGCAGAATTTTGTATCTGAGCACCACAAACTGAATTGATTTTAATATTCATGGTAAACTCTCAATCCATGCTTTTTGTTGAGAAATCATTTTGAAAAATATCCCACTAGCTTTTCTAGCTGGGGTTATCTTGAGTATGGTATTTCTGTGGCATTTACATCCTCAAACCTATCTCTGAGGCATGTATTGTAGGTAAGAGGGTGTGCTGAGAGAGCCCCTCCAAATAAAGCGATTAAGACTTTTGTAATATATACACTAACATAATGTTGGCAACAGAAGTAATTTGTAAAAAAAAAAAAAATTGAAAACCAATTTAAATATAACATATATTTACGAATGCTAGCAGCATTAGGATTAAAAAAATGGTTAATGACTTATTTGTGAAAAAAAACTTAGTTTGTAGTTTTAATACAAAACCCACAAATATGCACATTTGTATGTGTTCACAATAAAATAGATTGGCTTCCAACCATGTAACCAGCTATAGCTTGTTGTACACAGGGGTCAAGTCCTGGGGAAAGTGTGGGGACTCATCCAAGATTGCACCCCCCCCCCCAACTTAAAAAATGTGGGGTTTTTTTTCCAAATTAAGGGCAATATTTTTTTTATTGTATAGCCCTGTATAAAATGGAGCCTGCTGCCCTTTTTTTTTTTTTTTTATGGTGAACTGCCCAAAAAAATATACAAATGATATCACTAGAAAAATGGGCGCTGGCAATAGTATGGGCTTATGGAATTGTTTATATGGCTATTGTGGTTATGATAAAAATCTAGGTGATAATCTGTAGTTTGGGTAAATCCTGATGTGTGCTAGTGTCTTCTAATTAAAGTGTGACCAGTGAATAAATATAGGTATAAATCTAAAATAATACCTTTTATATAAACTTCTTGATAATCAAATATTTTGTCACAAACTGTGCCATATATCTGTGACTTTTGTGAAAGCACAGTGACACTTGTGATTTAGTGAAAAAATAAATGTTGGTAATATCAATATAAATAGTAAACAAATATTAAACAATAAAATGTGTAATCCACAAAATTATTGTGCAACAGGTGAAACATTCTGTGAAAATTAGTTCTTCTGAGTGATTTTGTGCTCTTGATAAAATAAGCAATTTCTGCCTCTTGCCAGATGGCTTTAGGTCGCCAGGACCTAAATCGCTTTTGATCCCTTTTATAGGATGGATCAGTCCTACAACAAACTCCTCCACTCCACTTTATGGGTCTCTATGGGTCTCAATCAGGTATATGTGGAAAAAATGGTGGGGAAGCCAAAATAGTGTGATACCGTTTTTATTTTTAAAATCAATATTAAAAGTAAAATGGCTGCTTACAAAGTATAGTGCCTTTCCTGGCATTAGGTGAAGCCGCTGTTGGTATATTTGAGGGTCTGTATTGTTGTGTTTTTGGTGCTCTGTTAATACTCGGAGTCTCATCTACAGCCCTGGTAGCATGGCAGCGGCGGCGTGCGCTCCAAGCAGGAAAGAAAATATTCAGTAGGCTACCTGATGACTGGAGACAAACGCGAAATTCATTGTGGTCTCTTGTAATACCTAGAAACAGAGAGCCAGCGATGTAATTTCCTTACTGCTTGGAGCGCACGCTGCCACGCTACCAGGGCTGTAGAGGAGACTTGAGTATTAACAGAGCACCAGATGCATAACAATACAGACCCTCAAATATACAAACAGCGGTTTCACCTAGTGCCAGGAAAGGCACTATACTTTGTAAGCAGCCATTTCTTACTTTTTAATTATTTTACAAATAAAAACGGTATCGCACTGTTTTGGCTTCCCCACCATTTTTTCCACATATACCTGATTGAGACCCATAAAGTGGAGTGGAGGAGTTCGTTTTAGGACTGATCCATCCTATAAAGGGATCCAAAGCGATTTAGGTCCTGGTGGCCTAAAGCCATCTGGTTAAGAGGCAGAAATTGCTTTTTTTTATCAAGAGCACATTGGAGCACAAAATCACTGAAGAACTCATTTTATTGTTTAAATAGTTTTTTACTATTTATATTGATATTACCAGCAGTTTTTTTTCACTAAACAATCACAAATGTCACTCATTTTATTTGTGCTTTCACAAAAAGTCACATATTGCACATCGTGACAAAATATTTGATTTTTTTTTTTTATCAAGAAGTTTATATAAGGTATTTTAGATTTATACCTAATTCACTGGTCACACTTTAATTGAAAGACACTAGCACACATATCCGGATTTACTCAATCTACAGATTATCACCTAGATTTTTATCACAACCACAATGGCCATATAAACCATTCCATAAGCCCATACTATTGCCAGCGCCCATTTTTCCAGTGATAGCTAATTTTCAATCTGTCTGTGGCCGACCTTATAAAATACATAAAAGTGGGATATGGAGAGGGAAAATAAGAGGGAGGGAGAAAGGCAGGCATTTTTAGCAGCTTTTAATTACTGTTGGGGTCATAACATGCTTTCTCCTTGCCTCCAATCAGTTTGCAGAGCAGCTCCATGCCACAACACAGGAAGCCCACGGAAAGTAATGGACGGTGCACCCATCGGTTGTGAGGCAATATAAGGTGGTGCAGCACTCTTCCTGCTACCACCCATTGTTCAATAGGTAGCTGATGCGTAGCCAGCTTACTATGTAGGTGGCTGGGATGAAACCATTGCGGGCTCAGAGTTCAGGAGCCACTAGCATGTAAAGCCGGCCTCTGGTGCGTACCTTTTTAATGGTAGCTGGCTTATGTAGAAATTGGTTGTCCCCCGGCCCGGTTCGCCCCCTGCCAGTCCTGCAGGATGTCGCTGCTAATGGGCACAGCGGTCCTGCTGTGGAAAGTACAGAAATGCTGTTCCCATGCATTCCTGCAGCACTTGAGCCCTGCTTGTACATCACAGCAAATCTTAGCCATTACAAAGGATTTCACATTGGTCCAAAACATATGATGACCTTTTAATGTTAATACTAAGATCCCTATGTAATAGAACGTGTGGAAGATCCATCACAGTTTAGTTTCACTTTAAGCTAGCTATATTGATGTAGGAGAACTTTTTCAGGCCAGACCTTATTGGAACAAGTGTGCAGTGAAGACTACAAGCAAATCTGCAACCTCCAAAAAATAGCACGTGGTTTGATAAGTGCGTGAATGGGTCCCCCCCCTAGCAGTTGGATAATCTGTCCAATTTCGTATACTATACACCCCCCCTTTTTTTTTTTTTTTGTTACACAATTTTGTAATCAAGCATTAAGAATAACTGTTTTCTCTCTAAATCGTGATGTCTTCTAACAAATCTTTTTATTAGAGGTGGAAAGTGGTGAAAAAAAATCTTCCTCCCTGAAAGATATGAAAGGGTGCTCTTTGATATCCATGCTTGAATTACATTAATAAATCTTACTATATTTTACTCTTGCATGTAAAAATAAATATATTCAACAAAAACTTTGCTTGCTGGGTTTTCTTTTTTTTTTTTTTTTTTTTTCTCTCCTCAGGATTCTAAATTTGGTAGTTGAAATGCAATGTAACCTTTACATTCAGTTGTTGAGCTATAGGCAACATAAAGACCTGTGATGCAGTCAGTTACTAGCATTCCCTTCTTCCCAAAAAAAATTTGCCAGTAGATGTTTTCTTTTTAAGGACTTGTTAAGCTACAAGTTTGTGCCCCCTCTGCAAAACCAACCAAGCACCCACTGACCAAATGACATGCAGCCTCAGTTGTATCACTGCCCTATTAACCTTGATGCGTTTAGCCGTATGTGTAATGCACACATGGCAAAGGTGTGTGGCCTTTTGAAGTTTTAAGTGTTATGACTTGTTGCCCCATGACGGTCTGTCAACTGCCATAAGAAAAGAAAATCCACCACACATCTCAATGAGCCCTTGATCGTAATGGTATTCTGCAGTGTTCGTTTTTATTCCAACCCTTGTAACTGTCTATCTAGATCAGTGGTTCTTAACCTTGTTGGAGGTACTGAACCCCACCAGTTTCATATGCGCCTTCACCGAACCCTTCTTAATTGGAAAAATAAAATATGATTTTTTCAAATTCAAAACATAGGTATACATACATAGGTGCACAAAATGAACAAAACCATTAAGAACAAAACCATTAAAACATGATTTTCACACAAAAACATAATGAATATTTACTGCAAATTAGTGTGACTTCTGCTGTTGTCTTTCAGAGACCAGTTCAGAAATGCTCGGCTTTATCTTGGCAAGTGCCACTCATGTCATTATCATGTCTCATGTCACATCACCCTGGCCTGCTGTAAGGGGGGATCTATATGGGGGACGGGACCTCGCCTCACCCTGGCCTGCTGTAAGGGGGGATCTGGTCCCCCATATAGATCCCCCCCTTACAGCAGGACAGGGTGAGGTCCCCCATATAGATCCCCCTTACAGCAGGCCAGGGTGAGGTCCCGTTCCCCATATAGATCTTCCCCCTTACAGCAGGACAGGGTGAGGTGAGGTCTGGACCCTGGCCTGCTGTAGGGGGAAGATCTATATGGGGGACCCCAGAGTGGCCTAACCTCACCCTGGCCTGCTGTAAGGGGGGATCTATATGGGGGACCCCAGAGTGACCTAACCTCACCCTGGCCTGCTGTAGGGGGGATCTATATGGAGGACCTCATCTCACCCTGGCCTACTGTAAGGGGGGGATCATGTCCCCCATATAGATCCCCCCTTAAAGCAGGGTGAGGTCCCGTCCCCCATTTTTAGATCCCCCCTCCTTACAGCAGGCCAGGTTCCCCATAAAATAGATCCCATTTACATAGTGTTCTCACACAGTCACTAGACTAGTACAGCCAGTCCTACCTTTTTTTTTTTTCACCTGTGTCCCGACTCCCGATCACAGGCTAGGTTTTCCTCCTGCAGGCTGCAGCACCACTGGCTCTCTGGCCTCTCACCTGCCGGCTTCTGCGGCTGCCTGGCCTGGTGGTTCTCTCCCGCACTGCGCTGGGTGGCCGCTGCACGGGTTAGTCCCTCTTCGCACCGCACATCTGGCCTGTCTCCAAAACCCCCACCACCACTCCACAGTGGGCGATGCTGGATCGGATTCGGCCAGGAGCTGAGCTGCACAGCCAGCAGTGAGAATGAGCCAGGGGCAGAGGGAGCTGCGAGCAGAGGGACATGCCCGAAATTGGAGAAATAGTCCCTGACAGCGAAGTGGTACTAGCGGAGGGACTGACCCACCGAACTCCTGGGGTTCGATCGAGCCCAGGTTAAGAACCACTGATCTAGATTGTTTGCCTGTTTCAGACTTCTGGCACTCTCCTCTTCGATACTGAAGGTTGTGGGCAGGCCCTTGGCATGCTGGACCTGCCATATATGTGATGTCAGAGTTAAAGAATACATTCACCTATAGGAACATGTTCTAGTTTTCCACCTGTTTTTAAGGTGGACCATGTTCCCTCTCCTGCATACGCTCAGCGATTCACCTACTCTGTAGGATAACAGTACAGGGTGGCATTTACTGTACCAGCTGTCACTTTTTGAAAAGAGCATGGCTATGTAGGGCTCTGCCCCACAGCTGTCATTCATCAGAGTTCTGTTGAACTACGAGTACTGAGATCCCTTGCGTCTGTTGGCTTGTAGTTCTTAATGAACTATCCGAGCGCTGTGGTAGTTAACCACTTGCCTTCTGTGCACTTAAACACCCTTCCCATCCAGGCCAATTTTCAGCTTTCAGCGCTCGCACACTTTGACTGACAATTGGGCGGTCATGCTACACTGTACCCATATGAAATTTTTATCATTTTTTTCACACAAACAGAGCTTTCTTTTGGTGGTATTTAATCATCTCTGGGTTTTTTTATTTTTTACAAAAAAGACAGAAAATTTTGAAAAAAAAAGTTTTTCTTATTTTCTGCGAGTAAATTTTGAAAATATATTTTTCTCCCTCACTGATGTGCGCTGATGAGGCTGCACTGATGGGCACTGATAGGCTGCACTGATGGGCACTGATAGGCTGCACTGATGGGAACTGATGAGGTGGCACTTATGGGCACTGATGAGGTGGCACTTATGGGCACTGATGAGGAGGTACTAATATGCTGCACTGATGAGCATTGATAGGCGGCACTGAGAGGTGGCACTGCTGGGCACTAAGAGGTGGCACTGATGGGCACTGGCGGATGGCACTGATGGACACTGATGGGTGGCACTGATGGGCGGCACTGATGAGCAGCACCCTCAGTGCCCATAGTGCTGCCAGTCAGTGCTCATCAGTGCCTAGATGAGCAGGCACTGACTGGCAGCACTATGGGCATTGATGGGGGGGGCAATGTGTGTGGTTTTTTTACCTTTAGTAATCAGGGCACTGGTGATCAGTGCCCTGATTACATTTGTCTGTGTCCCCAGCGGCTGTCGGCTCCCCCTCCTTCCTCACACTGCAGTGTCTGTGTGAGGAAGGAGCGCCGGCGATGAGAGATGATCTCATATGTTTACATATGAGATCATCTCTCATTGGACGGCTTGATCACGTGGTGAATGGCCGCTGTGATTGGCCATTCACCACGATCTGTGATCGGCCGTGTCCAAGGGACACGGCCGACACAGATTCTTCCCGATGCGCGCTCGCGGGAGCGCGTGTCACTGGAGGCCGTTTAAAAACGGCCTCCCGAAACTTCAAGTCCGCGCTGCAGCCGTATATAGGCTGTAGCGCGGATGGGAGGGGGTTAATTAATTCAATGTGAAACTGCCTGCCTGTATAATGTACGGGTAAGGCAGCTTACGCTGACAGTCTGCAGATGGCATATGGTACCAATGATAAGCTTAGTACTGGTGCAATGCTCTTAAGGCTGCTTAAAAATTGTGTATGTGTGTGTGTATATATATATATATATATATATAATATAATATATGAATGTGTGTGTGTGTGTGTATATATATATATATATATAACCTATTTTTACCTGCAAAAGAATTGCATTTTATTTATTTTAAACAGTTCCGGCCTGACCATCAATCTGTTATTGGCTGGGCGGGAACTGGTTAAGAAAAAGCACAATGCATGATTAAATTATGTCTGAATGTCGTATGACTTCCTGTCAGGATATACTATCTGTCACCGACCATGTCCACGAAACACAACTACTAACCGATCAGAGTACCGGCTCTGCCAGTACCTTGTGACTGCCGTGACTAATCGTAGCGGGTCAAATGAGTTAAAGGATGGCTTCCTTTGGTGCCATTAAATGTGTACAATTGTGTGATCTAGCTTTAATTGGTCAATTTGATCACAAGGTACAGACAGGGCCAATCACAGCCCATCTGTACCATGTGATTTGCTTTACCTAATCACAACAGAACAGCCTGAATCTGTTTCATTCAGTAAAATGCTTGCTTATAGCAATGCAATACATTTCTATAAGCAAACCTAATGTGTAAAAAAAAAAAAAAAAAACACGCTGATCACTTCCCTAGAGCAGTGGTTCTCAATTCCGGTCCTCGGGACCCACTAACAGGCCAGATTTTAAGTATTACCTTGGGGGATGCAGACTAGAATACTGCAATCACTGAGCAGCAAATGAGATCACCTGTGATGTAATTTAGTTATCTTGCAAACCTGGCCTGTTGGTGGGTCCCGAGGACCGGAGTTGAGAACCACTGCCCTAGAGCAGTAAAATGTTACTATAGTAACATTATGTAACAAACTGCGTTTTCCCTGCGCTACAGAGTATATAGTACTTAAATGCAGCTGCTCATCACAATGTGCTACTATAAACAACTCGAGCAACACAGCGCAAAAAAGTAGTGTGCAATCTATGAATATAAAGAAATATCTTTTCTTAACCATTTTAGCCCCGGAGGATTTTGCTGCCTAATGACCAGGCCCTATTTTGCGATTCAGCACTGCGTTACTTTAACTGACATTTGCGCAGTCGTGAAACGCTGTACCCAAATAAAATTGACGTCCTTTTTTCCCCCACTAATAGCTTTCTTTTGGTGGTATTTGATCACCTGTGTGATATTTTTTTTTTCGCGCTATAAACAAAGCGACAATTTTTGAAAAACTATATTTTTCACATTCTGCTATATAAAATTCCCAAAAAATTTAAAAATCAAAATTTTTTAACATTTTAGGCCAATTTGTTTTCTGCTACATATTTTTGGTAAACAAAAAATTGCAATGAGCGTATTTTGATTGGTTTACGCAAAAGTTATTGCATTCACTAACTACGGGAAAGATTTGTAATTTTTTTTTTTTTTTTGTGGGACTGCGGTGGACAGATCGGGCCCCTGACATTTTTGACACTTTTAGGGATACCAGTGACATTACTACAGTAATCGGGGCTAAAAATATGCACGGTTATTGTAATAATGGCAGGGAAGGGGTTAATACTAATAGTGATCAAGGGGTTAAATGTAAGCCTAGGGGAGTGATTCTAACTGGGGGGGCTTGTGAGATCATCAGAGACATGTAATCCTATATAGCAGGATCACAAAGCCTATATGATCACTTCAGGGAGAAGGACGGGCGGCTGTGTTTACATCAGCCGTCCGTCCGTCCTTCTCTGTCAGCGGGGGGAGATTGTGTGTGGCCGGGGGCCATCGTAGCTACCTGTCATACGCACTGGCTCCCCAGCTGCCGAGCGGGGGTGGGAGCGCGTGCTCGCCCCCTAGAGTCTCCTGATCGAGCAACGTAGTCCTATGTCGGTTTGCCCAGGAGCGGCTGCCTGCCGTAGTAAATCTGCGGTGGGCGGTCGTCAAGTGGTTATATTGTATGTGTATAGATTCCCACCAAACAATATATTCATTAAAACGGTAAATAATAAATGAATAATGTGCAAACCCAAAAAAGGTGGATACCCCAATATTTTAAATCAGCAAGTGTCCAGTGAAAAAACATATGCAAAGTAATATACACAAAATTCTTTCTAATAAACAACACTTTTGGTCATTGATTCAAGAATTTTGTGCATATTCTTTTGCATATGTTTTTTTCACTGGACACTTGCTGATTTAAAATATTGTGGTATTCACCTTTTTGGGTTTGCACATGTGTTGCACATTATTCTTTATTATTTACCATTTTTATTAATATATCGTGTGGGAATCTATACATATGTAATTTTTTTTCCAAACCTCTTTAAGAAAAGATATTTATTTATATTCATAGATTGCACACTATTTTTTGCGCTGTGTTGTTTGAGTTGTTTATAGTAACGTTATATTCCTCTGGTCAGTCATCAGTGCTTCCTCCGCTTTGCTGTGGGAGAGGAGCATTATCAGTTTGGAGTGTTACCCTTTGGTCTCACCTCGGGTCTTCGGTGCTAGCGTTGTTATGCCAACAGGGGATTGCGGTACTGGGCTACTTGGACAACCTCCTTCTGGGAGCAGAGTCTCCTGCTCTAGTGGTTAACCTGGAAATCACCATAAGAACTCTGCAGGAGTTCAGCTGGATTCTGAATGTTCAGAAGTCTGCTGGTTCCGTCCACAAAGGTGGACTATCTGGGTTTGACTGGACTCGCAGATGGGGACCTTCCTTTTTGGCTCACATGCGGCCTTTTTGTCCTTCAGGGTCCCAAGAAAAGGGATCTAAACCCTTCAGGGCCTTCACTGGAGGTTCCAAGAAGTCTTGGTCGGGCAAACCGAGAGCGGGTTCTGCCAGACCTGCGGATAAAAATTCCTCCATAGGAAGGAGTGCCCTTACCTGTATTGGGGGTGGGGTCCTCGCTGTTTTCAGATCCATGGACTTTTCTAATCCAGGACAAATGGGTCCACAAAGTAATTCGCTCCAGCTACAAGATTGAGTTTTGATCATAGCCCCTGGAAAGGTTCTTCCCTTCCAACCTGCACTTATCCCCAGATTGCTTAAAGCAGGGATTCCCAAACTACGGCCCTTCCAGTTGTTCAGGAACTACAATTCCCATCATGCCTAGTCATGTATGTGAATGTCAGAGTTTTACAATGCCTCATGGGATGTGTAGTTCTGCAACAGCTGCAGGGCCGTAGTTAGGGAATCCCTGGCTTAAAGGATCTCTATGGGGCAGTGCAAGACTTGTTACTTCAAGCAGTGATTGTTCCCAGGTAGGAGGGCAAGGTGCATCCAATTCTGGACCTCAAGGCGATAATCTGTTTTGTGCGGGTACGGAAGTTCCAAAATGGAATCCATTTGCACGGTGGTGGCGTCCCTACATCAGGGGGATTTTCTCGCCTATATCGACATCAAGGACGTTTACCTTCACATCCCCGTATGTGTCGCCCATCTGCACTTCCTCCGCTTTGCCTTGGGAGAGTAGCATTATCAATTTGTGGCTTTACCCTTTGGTCTCGCTTCCGCTCCTCGGATCTTTACAAAAGTGTTGGGCCCTGTTCTAGCATTACTGCGTCAGTGAGGGATCACAATACTGGGGTACCTGGACGATCTGCTTTTGCGAGCAAAGTCTTAGAATGCTCTGTTGGCCAACCTGGAGTTTACTCTGCAAACGCTGAGGGAGTTTGGTTGGATTCTGCATTTTCAGAAGTCTGCTCTGGTCCCGTCCACAAGTCTGGACTATCTGGGTCTGACTCTGGACTTGGCCCGAGTGTTCTTTCCTCTGGAAAAACTTCACAAGTTGCAGGAGGCAACACTGCTGTCCAGTAGATGGTCATCTCTGCGGGCGTGCCGTTTTTTGCACAATTCCATACGAGATCTCTGCAAAAAGAGATTCTGGTCACTTAGGGTTCTCAGTCTTTGGACGATCTGATCTTGTTGAGCCAGAACACGAGGGGGTCCCTGGTTTGTGGCTTCATTCTCTGGCACTTCTGGCAAAGTTATTTCTTCCCCTATACTGGACGGTTGTTACCATGGATGCGTGGGAGGCGTCCTTGGCACAGTGTATGCTCAGGGGGTCTGGACTCTGGAAGAGTCCAGGCTACCGATCAATGTACTGGAGCTCTGAGCGATCAGACTTTGTCTGGATCTTTGGACAAGTCGTCTCCAGGGGCACAAGAAGTGTTCTGACGACTCTGGAAGTAGCTTGCATTCTAAGGTGGACAGAACAGTTTGTTCCAGCCCTCTCTGCTGTGCTCATTCCAGGAGTGGAAAATTGGCAGGCGGACTATCTCAGTCGACAGGTATTAGGGAGAATGGTCACTTTAGGTGGAGGTGTTTCATTAGTTGTGTCTCCAGGGGGAACTCCCGAGGTGGATCTGTTAGCCTAGTTAACAGAAAAGTACAGAAGTTTATGGTACGGTATACGCCTTTCCTCCTCTCGGGCTCCTGTGCAGGATCAAGATGGAAGGGATTCCGGTAATCCTAGTGACTCCAGACTGGCCTCGCCGGTCTTGGTTCGCCGATCTGGTACAGCTTGTCGCTGATGCTCCTTGGAGACTTCCTCTCAGGAATATCTGCTGTCCCAAGGACCGATCTTCCATCCTGCTTTTACAGTCACTGGCTTTGACGGCTTGGCTGTTGAAAGCCAGGTACTGAAGGAAAGAAGGTTTTCTGAATTGATGATTCCTACGCTTTTAAAAGCTAGAAAATCTACTTCTAGGAAGATTTACCATTGTACTTGGAAGATGTACATTGCATGGTGTAAATCCCTGTGGGTTCACCCTTGCTCCTTTTCGGTGACTCGAATCTTGGCCTTCCTCCAATGAGGGGTTGAGCAGCGGTCTGGCCTTCAGTACCATCAAAGGCCAAGTCTCGGCCTTGGCGATTTTTCTTTCCATTGGCCACAAACTCTTTGGTGCGTACCTTTCTCCAGGGAGTGGGACACTTGGTTCCCCCGGTGTGGTCTCCATTGCCACCGTGGGACCTCAATTTGGCGTTGTCAGTTCTCCAGGAACCTCGCTTTGAAAATATTTGGGAGATTCCCCTGCTTACGTTGTCCCAGAAGGTGGCCTTTTTGGTGGCTATTACTTCTGCGCGCAGGCTGTCTGAGCTAGTGGCACTGTCTTGTTAACCTTCCTTAGTAATTCACAGGGATAAGGTGGTTCTTCGGCCATGTCCATCGTTCCTTCCAAAGATCTCAGATTTTCATCTGAATGAAGAGGACCTTGTGTTGCCCTCCCTGTGTCCCAAGCCTAAGCATCCTAAGGAAGTTGCCTTGCATTCACTGGATGTGGTTTGGGCAATAAGTGTACCTGGCAGCTACGGAGTCATTTCGGAAGTCAGACTCAAGATTTGTCCTTACGGATGGACCTTGCAAGGGGCTGGCCGCTTCTGCTGCGCCCTGGTCGTCTGTACACACATTCACCAAGCTGGCAGAAAAGTCCACCTCATGAAAGTTTGCCTCCATTTTAAGGTGGCCGGCGGGGGGGGGTTTACTTGTTTACACACTGTTGGGTTTCTCAAATTTCTTACTGGGTCCATGACCTGATAACGTCTGGCTACTAAAAAGATTTTATATTATCTGCCAGACAGGTTCTTTCATTCCAATCACAACCTTTCCTCGTCTCTCTTCAACCTCTGGTTGGCTGCTGAGGGTTTGGAGTGATTACTTCAGTTCCCTCTTACTTGGAAGAACTTTTCCTCAGAGTGGAGTCCCATTCCTTCCTGAAGGACAATCTTGGAATCACCATCCACACCTTGAAGGAGCTTGAATTAATTTTTAACTTCAAAAGGGTAACGCTGGCTGCAACTCTACACTCCTGCCAGAAAATATCTGGAGGCTCAGAGCTCATTGTTCAGTTGCTGATGTGCAGGTAGGCTTCTCTTTAGACTTGTATATAGGCTCTGAGCCTCATGGTCTCTACCTTTTAAGGCAGTTCCATACAAGCTACACCACACTCGAGTTCTGTAGACCGTTTTATGAAACGGGAAAAGTCATTGGACATTCAAGTGAGATATCTAGTCACTTCCTCCTTGTTGTGGTTCTCCATTGCTGATAACCTGCAAATCCTTTCTGCCTCTCCAATAGGAAGCAGTCACGACAGATGCTGTAGACCAGTGTTTCTCAACCGGGATTTCATGGTGATCTACCCATCAACCACAGGTAGATTGAATATCCTCTGCTGACTCATGCACATCTACACTGGAAAGCAGCTCTGATTATGTAGCTATGCAGTGCTACTCTGCGCCAGCCCCTCCTGTCCATCCCGGGTGCTTGTATGTGACATCATCTGGAACAGACAGGAAGGTAGGATTGGACGAGGGTCTGGCGGGGAACAGTGTGGCAGAAGAGAACTTATCACACCCGTTTCCTTGCTTAGCTCTGTAAATGAAGGAGACTGCTGCTCTGCCATCTGCCATGATAAAAAGTACCATGATCTAAAACATCCAAAGAAAAAAAAAAAACAAATTTCTTCATAAAAATTTGTCCAAAATGTATTCTGCTACATGTCTTTGGTGTAAAAAGAAAAAAATCCCAATAAGTTTATATTGATTGGTTTCCGTAAACCTTACAGTGTCTACAAACTCTGGTATATATAGCGGGTAAAATAAGTATTGAACACCGGTTTTCTAGATAAATATAATTCTAAAGGCGCTATTGGCATGAAACTTTTCCCACGTCGGTAACAACCCATACATACAAAGAAACCAAAAAAAATTCAGAAATTAGGTTATGTGTAATAAAATGGTATGACACAGGGAAAAAGTATTGAACACGCTAACTGAAATGTATTTAATTCTTCGTACAAAATCCTTTGTTGGTAACGACAACTTCAAGATGCCTCCTGTTTGGAGAAACTAGTCGCATGCATTGCTTAGGTGTGATTTTGGCCCATTCTTCCACAAAAACAGCCTTCAAGTCTTGAAGGTTCTGTGGGCCCCTTCTATGAACTCTGATGTTAAGTTCTTTCCATAAATTTTTCTACTGGATTCAAGTCCGGTGATTGGCTATGCCATTCTAGCAGCTTTATTTTCTTTCTTTGAAAACCAATTGAGAGTTTCCTTGTGTTGCTTAAATGTCCACCTTCCTTTTTATAATCTTCATCCAGATTTTTTTTTATAGAGAATGTTTTTATAGAGAATGTCTTTTTACTTTTTTTTTTTTTTTTATTCATCCTTCCTTCAATGACATGACGTTTTCCAGTACCATATGCTAAAAAAAATAGCCCCACACTATGAAATTCCCATCTCCAAACTTCACTGTTGGTATGGTGTTTTTGGGGTGATGTGCAGTGCCATTGGGCCTCCAGTCATGGTGTGAATTATGGCATCTAAAGAGTTTAATTTTGGTCTCATCTGACCAGACTCTATTCTCCCAGTATTTCACATGCTTACCTAAATGTTGTGCAACTTTAAACTAGCTTCAACATGCTTTTTCTTCAGCAAAGGAGTCTTGCATGGTGAGCGTACATACTGGCCATGGGGGTTCAGTGCATTACTTATTGCTGTGCATTAGTTATTACTATTGTTTTCTTTGAAACAATTGTACCTGCTAATTCCATGTCTTTCTGAAGCTCTCCACACATGGTCCTGATAATTCTTTTCACTCCTGTCCAAAAATCTTGCGAGTATCATCTGGTTATGGCCAGTTTATGATGATTTATGATGTAATTATGTTCTTTTCACTTCCAGAATATGGTCCCCAACAGTGCTCACTGGAACATTCAGATGTTTAGAAATCCTTCTGTAACCAATGCCATCAGTATATTTTGCAAGCTCTTTGCTTTTACCCATCATGAGATGTTTCTTGTGTGACACCTTGGTAGTGAGACACCTTTTTTATAGGCCATCAGTTGAGACTGGACAAGCTGATATTAATTTGCACTGACAATGGGCAGGATTGCTTTCTAATTAGTAATACATTTCAGCTGGTGTCTTGGCTTTCCATCCCTTTTTGCATCTCCCTTTCTTCATGTGTTCAATACTTTTTTCCCTGTGTCATTCCATTTTATTACACATAACTTAATGTCTTAACTTATTTGTATGTATGGATTGCATGCTTTGTGGTGAAAATTTCATTTCAATAGCACCTTTAGAAATATATTTACCTAGAAAAATGGTGACATGTTCAATAACTATTTTACCGCTGTATATTAAAAAAAAGCACATTTTAGCATGCAAAGTGCAGATATGTAATAAACATTGTTACCGTCTTCATTGATGCATCCCTTTCAGATGGCTAACAGATCACAAACCAGAACTTTATGGCATAGTAACCATGGTAACCTATAAACAGATGCATGGATTTAGGAAAAGGTTTGCATATAAAGTACTATTGGTTTACTAGTAGAGCAACCTATAATCAAAAAACTGAAAGGGCTAGGGGCACTGTGAGCAATAAATGTCATTTGCTCTCCTCCACTTATGGGCTGTCTTTTTTTTTTTTTTGCTGCTGCCTTGCCAGGCATTTTTTTTTATTTTTTTTAACTATCATGTCACACTTACCATTCGGTTAATGAGGTTCAACCCTCTGTATTTTATTGTTCTCCTACTAATGGCATTTTTTGTGACTGCAGGTTTTCTCCTCTTAAATACTCCTGCTGGATATGACCCTTAGATGCTATTACCAGCTCCTTATCACATGCAAGATCTTGCATCTTGCGTGTCCCACCCCTCTAAACACTGGTATATAACTATAGTATGATGTAAGAGCTACAAATACTTTTTCTATTTTCTCAGTCACTGTATTCTTCCTCTACATTACCATTTCAGTCTACTTGTGCACTCCTTTATCAGTCTTTGCCACCCTTGCTCTATTTCAGTGGTCTCCAAACTACGGCCTGGATATAGCCCTTTACTTGCCTTTATCTGGACCTTGGGGTACTAATCCTCCCACTGATACAAGACAATATTTTGCATACTGACACCAACAATGGGGCACCATTTCTCCCACCGCTACCAACAATAATATTAAATGTAGGAAATGTTTACTCCTACTGATGGCAGGGAAATTTCCACTCCTGCTGGCCACAGTCCAGCCCTTCTAGAGTCTGAAGGACAATAAATTAGCTCTTTTTTAAAAAAAGTTTGGAGACCCCTGCTAGTTTTTCCCATACCACAATAGGCTGCCAATAAGTTTGTTGCTTTAATCACGCCAGCGGTCCACATTTCATATCTGCCATCCAACAGATGAGAGCAATATGGTTTACTGTATGCTATACCTGTGCAGCAGCGTTCAAGCGGAGTTCTGGCCTCAAATACCTTTTTTTAACTAAAAACACCCCTATAATACTAATCCATCGCCCTTTACAGAACCGCTATTCTCATACTTACAAGGTGTACAGTATTGGATTATAGTCAAAATCTTACTTTTAAAAACGCTGTCTGGGTGCGGCCATCTTGGATGTGGGCATCTGAAGCCGCAGTGTAATCTGCTGTGTCCTTCTTCCTGATTCCAGGGAGTGTTCTGGGAGTTCTTCCTGATTCCAGCCTCCTGAGAGTGATGACAAACCGCTCCCAGGATGCAATGCAAAGGCGGAAGTGATGTCGGGGGCAGTGGCCACAGAGGGGGGAGAAGGAGAAAGTACAATCAAAAATGCCCTGAAAATAAGGTAAGGGACCCCCGGAAAAATTGAAAATGCCCAATTGTTGATCAGCATAGAGAGCACTCCAGGAATCACTAAAGTTGCAAAATAGGCCGGAACTCCGCTTTAATTTTTGCATCAAATTTAGTTTTAGTGATAGTTATTTGACTTAAATGCCATTTTAGTTGTGTTTTAGTTGACTAAAATCAGGTGCAACTTTAAAATATATTGTGACAGGAATTCAGGTAAATCTGTGGGTGTTGTCACAGACGGGAGATACATTTCTGCCTTGTTTAGACAATTTACCAATTACTATCAGGTGTCAACTGCGCAGGTAGCCAGAAAGGTTTAAGGACGTTGGAAAGCTTCAGCTATTGAGAATAAGGCAATTAAGGCCTCTATAAGTTATCCAGAGGATGACTACTGATTGCTGCATACTGAGGCTTTTTGCGTAAAGGAGAGCTGTGAGCTGAGAAAGACTTCTGAAGGTGAGGTGGTGTTGACTTTTTCTGTGTGAAAATAAAAACAAATAAACTATTGGTTTTCTGCTGTATGACCAGCAGTGTCTGCCCAGCAGTAGGTTGGGACAGACTCCAGAGGTAGGTTCCTGTGTTGTGAATGTAGACGCCTGTAATGTTCTGGTACCTTTGGTACCCTAATTCCACTTTTCCTAAGTGTATGCGCCCCACCATTCTCTTTTGGTAAGGTGCGCATACACCTTTAAGACCGATGCTGTCATCACTGAGCGCCGCTGGAGCGGCTATTTCAACCTCCGGCGGTCTCACTCACATGTTCGTTCAACGCCGCATAATCTGCCTTGAAGCTCTCATGCTTGCAAGCATACCTCGCTATCGGAACCACGCTGCTGATCCCTGTATCCCGCTACCGGATCATCCGCTCTTGCCGAACCTCTCCTCTACTACATTGCTACTAGTGATAAGTACCCCACAGGGGAAACCTCTATAACCTTCATACTAAAGCTTACACTATCTAGCTCTGCATACTAAGGACTATTTCTACATCTGCATTAACTAAGATTGCTAGCTCTTGAGCCTAATACCATCTGCTCTTGCACTGGGTTGGTCTATCCTGTATGTTCACCTGCTACTCTATCATCTGCTACCATACATGATTGCTAAACCTATCTGCATCCCATCTGCTACTATCTTACTTTCAAGAACATTCCTTTCAAGTGTCTGTCATCTACCATCTCTACCCAACCTGTCTCTTCAGCCTATCATCACTATATTTCTATACATATAAGTCACTCTAGGAACATCTTATTGAGTGTGTGTATCTACTTGCTGAATTGAGACTATCCACACATGATGAGTCTTGGGAGTTGGGATTGGTGTCTCAGCGTTTCTCTACATGACTACTGAAGTGGAATATTTCTGCAGCTGTAAATCCACATTATACATAAAACGCAGGAGCGTTACAACGCCCCAAGTAGCCAGGGTTTATTTTATGTTTTGTTTGATTTATGCTGTTTGGATGTTTGCACTTGTTTCCAGAAAATTGGAAGAATAAACCATAGACCGTTGTTTTCAACCACTCCTCGGCTGTCTCTCTGTGTAGCGAACCCACCCAGGGGGTTCCCCACACCCGCTACCGAGCCAACCCCTTACACAAACTACAGCCATTTTCCTAGGATGTAAGGTTTTTCCCACCACTAGATCACTTTTCACTAAGGTGACCAGGCTACCTGAATCAAACAACACCACAATATCTTTACCATCTAAGTACATTCTATATAAAGGTTTCTCATTCCCCTTTACTGCAGTGCATGTGGTTGCAAAAAGGGACTGTCGTCTCTCTGTCAGAAAGTCACACTGCATGGGTTCATCACCCGCTGGGCAAACCGCTGCTACATGTCCCTCTTCCCGGCAACGGTAACAAATCAACCTTCTTGTCCTCTCCTGTGGGATGGGTCTTCCAGGCCGCTCTCGCCAAACATTAGCAGTAGTCCCGATTAATACCTCTAGTTGCTCTTTGGTCCCTCTCCACCCCCATCCCTTGATGCAGTCTTACCTATAGGTGGGGAGGGTCTGGTCTTGGGGTGAAAAGTCTGTGCATCTCTGGGGAAAGAGGTCAAATTCTCTGTTGTTAGGTACCTTTCGACCAGGTCTAATAGTTTGTCTGCGGTTTCCAGACCACCATGGCTCACCCATTTCTGCAGGGTGTTAGGAAAAGACCTAAGAAATTTGTCCATGACTATTGATCTTAGCCATTGGGTTATACAGGAGTAGGGCACTAGGCAGAAAAAAAGTCTGACTACGCCTATGGGCAGTCCCAGGGGCTATACTCCCTATCTTTGCTATAGGTACTCAAATTTTTTTTTCTGCCTTGTCAGGAGTAAGGACCTAGTTCCTTGCTGGGATCTCTGGTCCTGGCAATTTTTTCTTTTTAGATAGAAAATTTTCTCCTGTTTTTTTTCCCTGTGAGATCTACAATCAACCGCTGCACTGGGTGACGGGCTGGATAATCTAGATCCAGTGGTCACCCCAGTCTGGCTAGTAAGTGCGTTCAGATCTCAGCTCTGCGCTAGGTCGGCCGGGACATGGCCCCACCAGACGAGGGCTGGCCTGTGAGTTAAACGCCTTGCGAGGCTGCATACGACCAGGTCTCGGCCCGCGTCGCATCGTTCCTCCTGGTCGACCCCCCCCCCATTTCCATGGGGAGGGGTCCTGTCTGGAGCAGTGCCCGCCTATATCCTTTATGGTGAGTAGCTGTCTCCCCCTGGAGGGTTTTGGGGTGGACTTGGGCCCCTCCTTGGAACAGTTGGACCTACAGGTTCCCGTCAGGCACCCCCCTTCCTCTGTCCCCCCCATCCTACCCCCCCTCCACTTATGCTGCGGCTGTGTGGGTGATCTGGTCCATCTTCTGGGGTGGGGGCAGGGCACTATGCTGGCGATTGGGGGGGGGGGCGTGAAACCTTAAAAGATGGAGGACGCAGCTACGACGGAGGCGCAGGTTCCTTTTGGCACTCACAAGTCATCCAGAGCAGCAAAGTTGTTTCCTTTCTCCGCCTATTTGGACAAAATTGTCGCTTAAGAGTGGGGACGACCAAAGCGTCCCTTTGGGGTCCCTAAGCGATTTGCTAGGCAATACCTCTATAAAGAGTCCCTTATTAAGAAGTGGACTGTTTCACTAGTGGTGGACCCTTTGGTTTCCAGATTGAACAAGGCAACCATGATTAAAGTCCCATTTCCTCATTTCCCCTCCCCTGTTTTCCCTTTCCTCTCCACATATTATTATATAGTTCTTCAAGGGAGCAGTAAGACTCAGGCCCCAGAAGAAGCCAAGATTCCCCAAATGGGATCTCCCTTTAGTCCTGGACTTTCTGGCACAACGCATCCATGATACAGCTGAGCCTCTTACCATTATGGAGTTGACGTTGGTGACCGCTTTCCTGGTGGCCATTATATCTGCATAGAGAGTCTGAGATTGGAGCCTTAGGGGCACAAGAGCCCTTCCTAACATTCTTTCCGGACAGGGTAGTCTTAATCCCAATGTTGGAAGCAAGATCAAAGGTTACCTCTGTCTTTCACGAGAACTCGGAAATAGTTTTAGGCAGGATGAGGGCTCATCTGTCCATCCACTGGATGTGGGAAGGAAATTGCCTCAAGCAATATCTGGAAGCTACGGTTCCCTTCTGGCAGTCAGAATATTTGTTCATCTCCCGTCAGTGGGAAGAATAAGGGACTACGGACTTCCTCAAGGTCTATTTCTTCATGGATCATCCAAGATATTCAATGGGGTTACAGGGCTAAGGGCTTGACTCCTCCAGTGGCGGTTACGGCTCACTCGACTCGGAGTGTTTCCACATCCTGGGCAGTCTCCAGACATGTCGCTTCTGAAGAGATTTGTAGAGCAGCATCCTGGTCTTCCATAAATACCTTTTTGTCTCATTATTGTGTTGAGCCAGCGGCTCTTTCTTCTGTTAATTTTGGTTTACAAGTCCTGTCAGGTGACAGAGTTAAACTTGTGTTCAGCACCTGCCCACCCTGTTTGTGTACAGCGAGTTATTTCCCGATACGAATGCTGCCATGGAGTCTGTCAGGAAAACTGAAAATTGATACCAAATACTTACCCTCCCTCGTTGCCTCCCAGTTTCTAAGGAGGATAGTTACAGAACATGTGTGCTGAACAGGTGCAAAGATTTATGTGAGTGGATGTCCTAAAGGGTAGGTTTGGAGGCGGGACTAAACCCAAATTTGTATGCTGCCATGGAGTCCATCAGGATAGGAAAATTACAGTAAGTATTTGATATCAATTTTCCGTTTTTTTTTTTTTTTTTTTAATATCTGCTATAAAACATTACCAATAACATTTTTTTTAGAAAATCAAATTTTTTTATCAGTTTAGGCCAATTTGTATTCTGCTACATATTTTTGGTAAAAAAAAAGAAATCCCAAAAAGCGTATTTTAATTGGTTTGTGCAAAATACGGGATCAATTTTTGTTTTTATTATCAATGGCGGCGAGCAGCGATTTTTAGCAGGACTGCGACATTGCGGCGGACAGATCAGACCCCTAACTGACATTTTTGACACTTTTCGTGGACCAGTGACATTAATACAGTAAGCAGGGCTAAATAATATGCACTGTTACTGTAAAAATTACACTTGCAGGGAAGGGGTTAACACTGGGGTTGATCAAGGGGTTAATGTATGCCTGTTGGTGCTTACTCACTGTGGGGGGTGGGGCTCTGTGACAGGCGGAGAGAAATTGGGGTTTCAGCTTAGCTGAAACTCCTGATCTCTAACAAAAACAACTGGTGACTGTCCACACCTGTAACTGGTCTCTGCAGCAAGGAGCATTGGAAGGGCAATGCATATAACAAGACAAAAAGTTTTCCAAGCTCTCTTTACCGACCAATCTGCGACCAACCGAATTGACCTGTAACTGGTCTCTGCAGCAAGGAGCATTGGAAGGGCAATGCATATAACAGCTCTGTGGCTTACGCATGTATTTGCAAATGTGTGCAACTAAACCCCTGTTTTTAACACGTACTGTTGGACAGGTCAATTCGATTGGTCGGTAAGGAGAGCTTGGAAATCGTTTTGTCTTGTTATATGCATTGCCCTTCCAATGCTCCTTGCTGCAGAGACCAGTTACAGGTGTGGACAGTAACCAGTTGTTTTTGTTATAGATTATATTAACCAGGCAACGCACTGACATCTTTGCTGCCATTGTGCTATAGGCTGGGTGTTCAGTGTGCCCCTGTGCCTTTAAGAAGGGGTGGGCTCCCTTCAGGTATATCTGTCCTACACCTGTCCATTAAATGCATGTGCTTCCATCGTTGGAGACTCACAGAATTTAGAGTTAGGACCACAGATAATGGGGTGCCTTGACGGGGCTCTGTGGCTTACGCATGTATTTGCAAATGTGTGCAACTAAACCCCTGTTTTTAACACGTACTGTTGGACAGGTCAATTCGGTTGGTCGCAGATTGATCGGTAAGGAGAGCTTGGAAATCTTTTTGTCTTGTTATAACTCCTGATCTCTCTCTGCCTGTGTGACAGAAGAGTCGTCTGCTTTGTTTACATAAGCAGGCTGGTTTTCTATCAGTTTCTCTGACGATTGCAGGAGGCTAGCGGTGATTGCCGCCGCGTGGCCCGCCTCCTGCTGTGTCTAAACACAGTGGGAGCGGATATATGTGATTTTGCGCAGCAGAGATGGCCTGCCACAGCATATCGACGTGGGACAGTCAGCAACAGGTTAAGGAGCCAGCTAACAGGAAGGTGGAGGCTATGGCCGGAAATATGTACACTCTGGCTGGCTCAGCACTGAGGCTGGTATTCACTATTGCCCTGGTGTGCCAAACTCTGAGAGGGCTTAGCTTTTACGCTGTGACCTGAAGGGAGAACAGCTCCCCCCTGCCTTTGCTGAGCTTGTGGACCAGCTCGTCCATGGGCTACAGTTTATCTGTGATGCATATTTGGATGCGGCTCCCCTAGTGGCTCGGCTCTATGTTGCGGCAGTGGTCCTAGGCGTGTCTTTTGGCTTAAATACTGGTCTGCGGACCAGACTTCAAGAAAGGCCTTGACTGATCTCCCCTTTCAAGGAGATCGCCTGTTTGGAGCTACCCTGGATGACATCATTAAAGGTCTCACAGAGGGAAGGGTACCTTTCTTCGGCAGGCTACTAGGGGGCAAGGACCCTCGTTGTAGACGTTGGCCCTCCTTCTCGGCTCATAAGAAGATTTTCGTCCCCCTGGGTCGACTCACAAGGGCTCGAAGCCTTTCGGGCCTTCTCTGGAGGATCCAAACAAAGCTGGTCTGGCAAGCCGAGAGCAGGCTTCTCCAGACCCACGGACAAGGCTCCTTTAGCATGAAGGCGTACACTCACACGTATCTGGGGTAGGGTGGACGGCTTAGCTGGTTTCCCAGACCCGTTGGACTTCCTTGGTACAAGACAAGTGGGTCCACAAAGTTATTCAGTCCAGCTACAAATTCGAGTTTCGCTCTTGTCCCCAGCAAGGTTCTTTCCTTCCAAATCGTGCCTGTCCCTGGACCGCTTACACGGTCTATTTGGGGTGGTACAAGACCCGTTACCTCAAGGGAAACTTTTCCTGGTTCCGACTTTGGAACGTTTTCAGGGTTTTTACTCTAACCTGTTTACAGTTTCCAGGAAGGCAAGGTGCATCCAATCCTGGAACTCAAGGCGCTGAACTGTTTTGTGTGGGTGCAGAAGTTCAGGATGTAGTCCATTCGCACAGTGGTGGCATCCCTGTACAAGGGGGATTTTCTTGCCTCTATCGACATTAAGGATGCCTATCTTTACATTCCGATATGTGCCAGTCACCAGCGTTTTCTCCGCTTTGCTGTGGAAGAGGAGCATTATCAGTTTGTGGCATTACCCTTTGGTCACGACTCCACTCCTTGGGTCTTCACAAAAGTGTTGGGTCTGGTGCTAGCATTGTTACCCCATCGGGGGATCATGGTACTGGGCTACTTGGACGACCTCCTTCTGTGAGCGGAGTCTCCCTCTGCTCTGGTGAAAGACCTGGAGATCACAATATGAACTCTGCGGGAGTTCGGCTGGATTCTGAATTTTCAGAAGTCTGCCCTGGTTCCGTCCAGAAAAGCTGGACTATTTAAGCCTGACTCTGGACTCTGCCTTAGCTAGAGTACTCCTTCCTTTGGACAAACTCCAAATATTTAAGAATTGCATGCGGGTGCTGGGCCTGATGGTATCTATCTTCGAGTCGGTTCCGTTTGCACAGTTCCATACAAGGTCCCTGCAAAGGGAGATTCTGACCAAGTGGGACAAGACTCTCCGCTCTATGGACAATCCAATCCGGCTAAGTCCGGGAACAAAGGAGCCCCCGATATGGTGGCTTCGCTCTCCAGCACTGCGGCTGGGAAAATCCTTCCTCCCCTTGTATTGGACAGTGGTCACCACGGATGCCAGACTGTCTGGCTGGGGAGGCATCCTCCGCAAGCATTCTGCTCAGGGGATCTGGACACTGGAAGAGTGCAGATTACCGATCAATGTCCTAAATGCAGAGCGAACAGACTGTGTCTGGATCATTGAATGGATAATTTTCAGGGATGCCCAGTGCGCATTCAATGGGACATTGCCATAGCCATGGTTTATGTCAATCACCAAAGGGGCATAAGGAACTGTCCCGGCCGCTCTGGAGGTAGCTGGCGTTCTAAGGCGGGCAGAACAGTTTGTTCCAGCCCCCTCTGCCGTACACATTTCTGGGGTGGAAAATTTGCAGCTGGATTACCTCAGGCGACAGGCTTTGGACCACTGGGAGTGGTTTAATCAGTTGTGGATCTGTTGGCGTTTCCCGCTCAACAGAAAGGTGCAGAGGTTTGTGGCTCGGTCAAGGGATCCGCTGGTGGCTCTGTGTGGTCAGTATCATCTGATCTATGCCTTCCCTCCTCTCAAGCTTCTGTCCAGACTCCTAAGCAGGATCGAGGCAGAAGGCAGTTTGGTCATCTTAGTGGCCCCGGACTGGCCTCGCCGGGCTTGGTACACTGATCTGGTGTGGCTGGTCGCTGAAGCTTCCTCTCAGGGAAGGATCTACCATCCTGCTTTACAGTCGCTGGCTTTGACGGCTTGGCTGTTGAATGCCAGGTGCTAAAGAATAGAGGCTTGCCTGAGTCAGTGATTCCTACGTTGTTAAAAGCTAGGAAATCTACTTTGTGGAAGATCTACCATTGTACGTGGAAGACGTACATTGCGTGGTGCGAGTCTTATGGGGTTCATCCTCGCTCCTTCTCTGTGGCTCGAAACTTAACCTTCCTGCAGCAGGGAGGGGGGGTTGAACAGAAATTGGCCTTAAGTACCATTATGGGCCAGGTATCGGCTTTGGCGATCTTTTTCCAACAATCTTTGGCCACATATCCTTGGTGCATACTTTTCTTCAGGGTGTCCTACTTTTGGTTCCTCCAGTGCAAGCTCCGTTGCCGCCTTGGGATCTTAATTGGGTGCTTTCAGCTATACCGAAGCTTCCCTTTGAAAATATTGGGGAGATTCCCCTGCTCACGGTGTCCCAGAAGGTGGCCTTTATGGTGGCTATCGCCTCTGCATGCAGGGTGTCAGAACTGTCGTTCACCTTATCTGGTGATTCACAAGGATAAGGTGGTGCTTTGCCCTGCTTTGCCCCTGTCCGTCATTCCTTCCTATTGGGGTGTACCTGGCAGCTACGGAGACTTTCAGGAAGTCAGACTCTCTTTTCTCTGTCGCTCATTGACAGACGCAGATCTCTTGATTAACATCAGTAGGGTTATACTGCCCCCTACAGGAGTAGGACACTAGGCAGAAAAAAAGTTCTGGCTACGCCTATGGGCAGTCCCAGGGGGTATACCCTCTCACTTCCTGCTATAGGATGCCAGTTTTTTTCTGCCTAGTCAGGAGTAAGGACCTAAGTTCCTTGCTGGGATCTCTGGTCCAGGCAAGCCTTTTTTTTTTAGATAAGATCTACAAGCAATTATGTCGGATCTGGGCGACGGGCTGGATGTTGAGATCCAGTGGTCACCCCAGCTGGCCTACGAGCGCGTGCAGGCCCTAGCTCCGCACTGGGTCGGCCGCGACATAGTCCCATTGGACGGGGACTGGCCCGCGGGTTAAACCCGCCGAGTCGCATACGACCGGTCGGCGACTGAGTCGCAGCGTCCCTTTTGGCCGACACCCCCCCCCCCCCCCACTGGGAGGCGAGGGGTTTTGTCTGGAGTGGCGCCCGCTCTGTTCCGGTATGGTGAGTAAACTGTTCCCCCTCTCCCCCTGATGGGTTTTGGGGTGGACGCGGGTCCCTCCCTGGGATGGTCAGACCACCACAATCCCGGGTTCCCCTCTGTCCTGTTATACACCCCTACCTATCTGCCCCCCCCTTCACTAGTGTGGTTGTTGGGAGGTAACTCCAGGGGGCTGTATCTGGGTTACAGGCCGCAGATGGGGGCGGGGGGTGCGCCGCCAGTGACGCCCTAACGATCGTGCGGGGGGCGTTGCTACCTCTGGTTTTTTAGGCCCATCTGCCGATCGATCCGTGGGTAGGCACGAGGGGGAGCCTCCGGGGGTCCCCTTTGGCGCTGCGGACCGCGCGGGGCCACCATTTTTCCGCAGGCCGCGCGGGGCCGCCATTTTCTTGTAGCCTACATGTGCTCTGCATGGCGGCAGCCATCTTGGTACACCCGGCTCATATGTCAGTGCATGGGTTCACTGTATGGGAGTTCCTGGAGGCATGCATGTGGGTGGAGCCCCTCCCCAGACCCGAGCGCAATACTCTGCAGAAGGATCGCTGCTGACACGTGCTTCTGCGACACTCTGGGCCTTCTGGTGCATCTGGCTGTGGGTTGGTGAGCCTTGGGGGTCTCTCTCTTTGCGGGGGGGGGTCTCTAGTGCGCGCTGCCTGGCCACTTGGGGGCGCTATAGAGCGGCGGGATGTTTAAAAAAAAATGGACCCTGCTGAACATTAGTCCCTCCTGACCCCCTCGAGGTGGCCACTTCGGTGGTCCTGGATTCCTTTGTGTCCTGGCTGGAGGTGGCCTTTAACGGGCAGGGTGCTAATAAACACCCTCTGCCTGCCCCTTTCTCATCTGATGCCTCAGACTCTGGGTCTGCATTGGTCTCCCTGTCGGGTCCTCTGCCCCTTTTTTTGCCTTCGCTGACTCGCAAACCTAGGCGTTGGGGGATGCACTGTTAGTGTCTGTGTGTGATACTGTTAAATGGAGGATGCGGCTGCGACTGAGGCGCGGGCTACATTGTCGCTCACAAGCCTTCCAGAGCAGCAAGGTTTTTCCTTTACCTGCGTACTTGGACAATATGCTCAACAAGAGTGGGACCATCCAAAACGTTCCCCTGGGGTTTGGACACTGCTACCAACCTGAGGGGGTGCTAGACGCTATCATTTTGCAGGGTCCCTCATTGAATAGTGGTCTGTGCCACCTACGGTGGATCCGCCGGTATGCAGACTGTATGGAGCTACTGTGATCCCGGTGGAGGTTCGACCATCCTGTGAGGATCCGGTGGATCAGAGGGCTGAATCTGTGTCCCGCACTATGTTCTCTCTGGCGGGACATGCTTGAGACTGGTGTTGCTGGGTGCCCTGGTGTCACACACATTGGCTGCATGGGCTACGCTACTACGCCGTGACCTGGAGGGGAGGCTACTCCCCCTTGCTGTTTCAGAGCTGCTGGACCAACTGGTGCAAGGGCTGCAGTTGTTTGTGCTCCTGCATTGGTCACTGCTCCCATGCTGGGCCGTTTGTCCTTTTGGGCACTGGTCCTCTGCCGCATGTTGTGGATGAAGCGTTGGTCTGCGGATCAGCCTTGGATGATTGCTTCACTGATCTCCCTCTGGGGATCGTCTGTTTTGGGCTTCCTTGGCTGACTTTTTCCAAGTCTCACTGGGGGTTAAAGTACCTTTCCCCCATAGGCTACAAAGGGTGTGGGACCCCGTGGCTGATGAGGACCCTCCCTTTCAGCACACAGGGAGTTCTCTTGTCCCTCAGGGTCAGTCGATGGGGCAAAGTCCTTCAAGGCTCCCTGGGGGGGTTCCAAGTGACCCTGGTCTGGAAAACGAGAACCAATTCTCTCCTATACCTGCGGACATGGCCGCTTCGGCCTGAAGGATACCCCCACCCATATCTGGGGTGGGGGGAAAGTCTTTGACGGTTCCTGGCCCCGTGGCTCTCCTTAATTCAGGAGTTCTGCCCCGAGGCTGGCGAGGCCGTAGGCAAGACCATATATAGAGGCTTGGTCCACTGTGCAAGATGAGATCTAGTTAACAGCATCCAATACTGAACTTAAGGAGATGAAATGTTTCATGTTGGTTCAAGGTTTCAAGATGGAATCCATCACATGGTGTTGGCCTCCCTGCATTGGACTTTCTGGCCTCCATGGCTGTCAATAATGCCTGCCTTAACATCCCCTATGCGCAGGACACCATTTTCTGCGCTTTGCAGAGGGAGTGGCCCATTATCTATTTGTGGCATTACCCTTTGGTCTCGCTTCTGCTCCTCAGGCCTTCACATAGGTTGTTGGCTCTAGTTTCTGACGCTGTTGTGACAGCAAGGACTGTCGGCGCCCTTAGCCAGGGTGTTTCTTTCTTCGGACACACTCCACGAGCTTCGGACTGCAATCAGCTGTTGCTGTTCAGCAAATGGTCGTGCCTTCGGGCCTGTATGTGTGTTCTGGGACTGCTGGTGTCGTCCTTCACGGCGGTCCTTTTCGCTCATTCCAGATGAGAATCCTCCAGCAGGACTCCCTTCTCAAATGGAACAATAATCACATTTCCCTGGACAAAATTCGATTCAGATGAGCCTGGTGCCCAGGGAGTCACTGATATGGTGGCTTCAGTCCCTGATGCTATCTTCAGGGAAATCCCTCCTTTACGATTTATTGGTCTATGTTACCATGGATGTCAGTCTATCCGGGTGAGGAGGGGTTCTCGTGGAGTTTCTGTTCAGGGAGTCTGGTCCCTGGAAGTGTCCAGGTTGGCCTCTTACTGTGCTGGCACTGGGAGCCATCAGGCTTGCCTGTTTCGCTGGACCGAACGTCTTTGGGTTGGTCCAGTGCGCTTTCAATCGGACTGTGCCACGGCCGTGGCTTGTGTCAATTGCTGAGGGGGTACCTTAATTGCCCCTGCGGCCTTGGTAGTGGCCGACATCCTCCGATGGGCGGAACGCTTGTTCCAGCCTTCTCCGCGGTTCCCTTTTTCAGGTGTGGGAAATGGGCTGGCGGATTTCCTCGGTCGACGGGCCTTGGATCTAGGAGAATGGTCTCTCCATCCGGAGGTGTTCCTCCAGTTGTGCCCAAGTTGGGGCACTCCAGATAGGGTTCTATTGGCATCCCGGATCAACAGTGATGTACAGCGGGTTGTGGCCCGCTCCCGGAATTCTCAGGTAGACGCCGCTCACGCGATGGTGGGCCCGTGGGGTCTGTATCAGCTGCTGTATGCCTTTACTCCTCTCAGGTTGATCATTCTTGTGGTTCCAGACGGGTCTCGTTGGGCTTGGTACGCCGACCTGGTTGGGCTGGTCGCGGACGCTCCCTGGGGAAATCCCTCTTGGGGAGGTCCTGCTGTCAGGGACCAATCTTCCATCCGGTTTTACAGTCGCTGGCTTTGATTGCTTGGCTGTTTTTAGCCGGGTGCTGAAGAAAAGGGGATTGTCTACTTCAGTCATCCCTACTCTGCTCACACTAAGGAAAGTGACTTCTAGAACGATGGTTCATCGTACGTGGAAGTCATATATTGCGTGGTGTGCGTCTGTTGGGGTTCCCCCAGGCTCTTGCTCCGAGGCTCGATTGTTTGCCCTTTTTTCCACTGGGAGTTTCTCAAGGGTTGGCCTTTCGTACATCAAGGGTCATGTCTCGGCCTTGACCATATTATTCCTCGGGCTATTGCCCGTTTTTTACCCTGGTGCATACTTGATCCAGGTGGTGCGATACCTGCTATCTCCGGTGCGACCTCCGTTACCACCTTGGGACCTTACTTGGTGCTGTCGGTTCTTCAGAACCCTCCCTTTGCAAATTTTCAGGGGATTCCCCTGCTCACTTTGTCCCTGAAGGTGGCCTTTTTCTTTGTGGCTATTACTGCTGCGTGCAGGGTGTCGGTACTGACGGGGTTGTCCTGTCGTTCTTCCTATCTGGTGGTGCATAGGGAGACAGGATACTTTGTCCGGAACCATCCTTCCTTCCTTCCTTCCGAAGGTGGTTTCCGTTTTTTCCCTTGCATGAAGTTGTCTTGTTTGCCTCCTTGTGTCCTCAGCCTACACATCCGAAGACTTGCATGCATGCTTTGGTTGTGGTTCGGGCATTTTGGGTGTACCTGGCAACTATTGACTTTTTTCGCAAGTCAGACTCCTTTTTTGTGCTCATGGATGGCCCTGGGAGAGGGTTGCCTGCGTCTGCTGCTTCTGTTTCCAGATGGGTCAGGCAGACGGTGGTACAGGATGGTTCAATAAGGGTCAGGTTCCCCCTTTCCCTGTGAAGGCGCTTTTCTGCTCGGGTCGCTTAGTTCTTTCTGGGGGTTTTCGCCGTCCGACTTCTGTGCTTCAGGTTGGCGAGATGACTACCTGGTCATCTAGTCCCACCTTTCCAAAGTTATATAAAGTTGATGTGCTGGCATCTGCGGATGCCTCTTTTTGCCGCAAAGTTTGCGGGCTGCTGTTTAAGGGGGTCCTTAGTCTCCCTTGAGGGTTTCGGTTTCTCAGGTGGGTCTCGATGAGTCCTGTTTTACCTGGTGGGATATATCTAGCCTTGTGAATTTGTTTCTGCTGTCCCACCCCTCATTTATGGCACTGCTTTGGGACGTCCCTACTGATATTAATCAAGAGATCTGCATCTGTCAATGAGCGACAGAGAAAACTGGATTTTTGACTTACCGTAAAATCCTTTTCTCTTAAGCTCATTGACAGACGCAGTACCCGCCCCTCTGTTTTTTGAGTTGGGTTGGTATGATTTCTCTGACACTGCTTTGTTACAGAACTGGCATCCTATAGCAGGAAGTGAGAGGTTATACCCCCTGGGACTGCCCATAGGCGTAGCCAGAACTTTTTTTCTGCCTAGTGTCCTACTCCTGTAGGGGGCAGTATAACCCTACTGATATTAATCAAGAGATCTGCGTCTGTCAATGAGCTTAAGAGAAAAGGATTTTACGGCAAGTCAAAAATCCAGTTATTTGTGCTCAGGGATGGACCTTGCAAAGGGTTTTACTCTTCCTCTGTGACCATTTCCAGATGGATTAGATAGATTTGTTTGTTGGCATCTACGGATGTTTCCTTTGGCCACAAGGTTTTGCAGGCTTCTGTTTAAGAGGACCTAATCCTCATTGAGGGTGTATTGTTTTTTTTTAGGTGGGCTCCAGTTGTCTTGGTTGAGCCCGTTGCTTGGGTGGGTAATGTTTAGCCTGGGAATTTTTTTTGCTGTTTCCCACGCCTTTGGGACTGCTTTGGGACATCTTGATGGTCAAGAATGACAGGAGCTGTGTCCGCTAAAGAACAAAAGAGAAAAATTGTATTTTTGTACTTACCGTACAATCCATACGAGCCCTTAACTGGGTCACAAGAACCCCATCTGAAAAATAAAGTTTAAAAAAAAAAGCCCCCTCCTAAACCACAGCCTGCAAAACTGCGGCCAAAAGAAGCATCCGCAGGTGCCAAAGTATCTACCTTTTATAGAATTTTGTGAAGGTATGCACAGACGACCAAAGATGCCGGTATTGAAGCCTGATGACAGAAGGCCCAAGAAGCACTCAGCACCCAAGTAGAATGCGCCATGACAGGGAAAGGTGGAACCTGACATTTAATGGAATAGGCCTGAGTCACCACCTGTCTGATCCGTTTGGAGATGGTTGCCGAAGAAGCGGCCAGCCCTTTTCTTGGTCCGTCCATAACCACAAAAAGCGAGTCTGACCTCCAAAAAGACTCAGTAGCTGCCAGATGCACAGCAAATACCTTGGGATGAGCCACCTCGGGTCTCAAAGCAGGCAACACAATGTCCTCATTCAAATGGAAGTAAGAAGACAACTTTGGGCAGGAAAGATGGACAGGGACAAAGAACCACTTTATCCCTATGGAGCACTAAATGGGGACTGCGACAGGATAATGCTGCCAATTCCGATACCCTGCGGGCCGAGGTATCAGCCACCAAGAATGTCACCTTCTGGGATAACGTAGGCAAGGGAAACTCCCAAATATTCTCAAATGGAGGTTGCTGGAGAACCGAAAGTATTAAATTTAAATCCCATGGTGATGAAAGAGACTGTACAGGTGGAGCCACATGTCGAACCCCCCCTGAATGAAGGTACAAACTAAAGAATGTGTGGCTTGGGGGGGGTGTGTCACAGAAAGAAGATTGCCAGGGCAGACACCTGATCTGGCCAACTTCTGATCAACATCCTGTTATAGAAAGGTTGAGATCCAAGCCACAGAAAAGTATCAATGATTAGAACCATTCAACTCACACCAAGAAATGTACGCTTTCCACGTACAATGGTGGATCTTACTGGAAGACTACTTTCTCGCCTTCACCATTGTAGGGATCACTGATCCAGACAGACCTCTATCCCTCAGTACCTGGCTCTAAATAGCTAAGCCATTAAAACCAGCAATTAAAGCAGGATGGTAGATCAGCCCTTGGGACAACCGGTCTTCTCTAAGAGGAAGCCCCCACGGGATGTTTACAGCCAACAGGATGATTGGAAGATCCTCGCAGGAACTGCGGAAGAAGCCTTAGCCGAGGATGATACCGATGTTACCATGGCCCTTGGACACCTGCAGTGTCTGTCAGAGGACCCTGTGACCTCATCACAAACTTCAGTGTCCTCCTTTGGAGCCGAACCTGCTAAAAGAGCTGCATGTAAGACTGTGAAAACAGAACGGTCTTGAAGGTGGATACCCTCAGACTCAGAACCTGTATGCAAAATGGGAGAGCAAACTATCTGTGTGACAGCAGCCGGTGACTCACGGCCTGTGGTCCCTGAAGTTTGTGCAGAGGTAGGACCACCCTGGTCACAAATAGAATCAAACCTAGGTAAATCAATTCCCTGGACAGGAATAGGGGGGACCTTAGTAGTTCAGACATCACCTGAACCTTTGCAGGAATTAAATCTGCACAAGGAGACTCAGGACCTAAAAAAAACGACAAGCTTTGTCCCCCTTTCTGGGTACCCCCAAAATAAACATTTTGCAGATCTCCTTGACGCTCACCAAAGTCCACAGGGCCAGAAACCAGTCAAGATGCACCCCCCACCCCACCCCAGTAATGATTAAGGGCAGAGCTTCCTGCTGGAGTCCTGTCTGCTGGTCCAGGGCCACTAGCTCTAAGCTTACAAGACCAAGGTTGCTTGGAACGTCCCAGGGAAGAGTTAAAAGATCTATTTCCCTTATTCTCCATCCCAGCACAAAATAATTTTATTTGGGCTGAGAAGGCCGCCCCCGTCTGCGAGGCTCCTTACCTTTCCTTGACTGTGGCAGGAAGGTACTCTTTCCTCCCAGCAGGGATACCCGTAATGCTGTCATCCAGGATAGCCCCAAACAAGCGATTGCTTTGAAAGGGCAGATCAATGGGAGCTTTCCTAGAGGCTTGGTCTGCGGACCATTCTTAAGCCACAGCACACGCCTAATCACCACCGCTGAAACAGAAAGTTTGGACAGCACAGGGGCTGTATCCAAAGCTGCATCTTAAATAAACTGCAGCCCATGGACCAACTAGTCAGCTAAATCAATATAAGCAGCGGGGACCTGCTCACCCCCCAGGCCCTGGCGCAAAAGCTTGGCCCATTCAGTTAGGGTCTAAGACACCAGGGCTGAGGCAAAGACTGGCCGCAATGCCGAACCAGCCATAGTAAACATGCTGCGTGCCACAGCCTTTGCTTTCTTGTCAGCCGGGTCTTTAAAGGACAGGGATTCCTCTAATGGGATCATGGTTGGTTTATTCAACCTAGAAACAGGAGAGTCCACTTTTTTTTCTTTTTTTTTTTTAAAGTGACCCCTCAAAAGGGTAACATACAGCAACACGTTTGGGGACCACAAAGGGTAATTCTGGTTGTTCCCATTCCTTACAGGAAAACCTGTCATAACAAGGCACATAAAGAAACACCTTTGGAGTATGATGCAACTTATGCGTACCAAACACAGCTACGTGTGTGGCTACATCAGCCACATCCTCCATCTATAAACTGCAGTAATAAATGCGTCTACTAGCAGCTTTTCATTCACTGCTGCGACCATGGACGGGCCGCATCCTGCTCAGAATCGGATAAGACAGACTGAGCATGCTGCCAGCATCTTTCCTGCACCCTCTACTACAAGAGGACTCCTCCCTGAAGGTAGGATACACATTAAAGGGGAGACTTTGCACTGGAATCCCCCTGCACTATACCCACACTGCAAAGCAGGGCATGCTCCTAGGAGGTCTCCAACACTGGGACCCCTCCAAACTACCAGGGTGGACACACTATCTCAGGACCCTTACAATGTGGGGATTGGGGGGTGGACCCCAAGACCCCAGGGGTTCTCTGCCCCCTGCCCTGGGACACCCACCAGACTCTAGGTCCAGATGGGGGAGTGGAGGATGCCTAGCTCAGTGAGGGATTTAAGGATGGATGGAGGGAACCTGCAGGCAGGTTCGACCGTCCCTGGAGGTTACCCGCATCCACCCCTAAGAAAACCACCAAAAGGAGAGAGGGACTGTACTTTCTCTTCCATGGTGCAGGTAACACTCCAGACAGAACTCCTCACCACCGAAGTAGGGGAGCGGTCAGCCAAGGGGCCGCTGCAAATCAGACCCAAGCCCAGTCCTATGCGACCCTGTGAGACATTTAACTCGTGGGCTAGCCTCTATCTGTGGGCCACTCATGGTCAACATAGCGCGTAGCTGCAGTCTGCACACACTCGTTGGTTGGGCTGGAGGGGGAGCACTGGATCTAGATTTTCTAGCCCCTCGCCCAGCAGTGGATTGTAGATCTCCCAAGAGAAAAAACAAAAACCATGTAAGGAAGAGAAAATGGGGGGGGGGGGCTTTATATACCAGGCCGCAGCCAGGTGTTTTTTGTTCTGCCTAGTCCTACTCCTGGGGGAGGTAATATAACCCACTAGTTACGATTTATGGAGCGCTGTGTCCATCAATAAATGAAAGCGAAATTAGATTTTTGACTTACCGTAAAATCCCTTTCTCTAAAGTTCATTGGCGGACATTGTGCTTTGCTGCTCTTGCTTTCATTGTGTGACCTGTGCTGGGTGCAAACAGAAACGTTTCCCCAATGTCCTTTGCTGCCTCATGGTCATAATGTACGCAACAAAAAAGATCCTGAACAACACAGTGCTCTCTGCTCTGAAAATGGCAAACAACTGCACAATGGGGGTTTATTTACTAAAGACAAATCCACTATGCAAGTGCATTTGGAAGTTCAGTCGCTGTAGCTCTGAGAGGGACAGTCAAGGGGGAGGAGAAAAAAAAAAAAAAATGTTGCCTGCACTTTAGGATGATAGAAATCAGCAGAGTTCCCCCTCATTTCAGATATTCCCCTCAGATCTAAAGCAAGTTCACAGTAGATTTGCCTTTAGTAAATAAGCCCCAATGACTATTCAGAGATGAATTATGGGAAAGTGGGAGCTAAAAATAGCAGTGGTGTTCTTGAAAAACAAATGAAAAAAGCTGCAAAACTCACGTTAACACAGCAACGCTACTGACGTTTGTATAATGTCCAGTGTGCATGAGGCCTAACATGTCTGTTTACCTCTTCAGCTCTGGAAGGTTTTACCCCCTTCATGACCAGGCCATTTTTTGCGATATGGCACTGCATTACTTTAACTGACAATTGTGCGGTCATGCAACGCAGTACCCAAATAAAATTAATATCCTTTCTCTCCCTCCGCCCCACAAAAAGAAAAAAAAAAAAGGCCGACAATTTGGGGAAAAAATAATTTTTTTTACTTTCTGCGATAAAACATATCCAATGAAAAATATCCAATAAAAAAAAAAGAACAATTTTTTTACTAGTAATGGCGGTGTTCAGCAACTTATAGCGGGACTGCGACATTGCAGTGAACAAATCTGACACCAAGTGACACATTTTTGGGGAACAGTGCTAAATAATATGCACTGTAACTATACTAATGACACTGCCAGGGAAGGGGTTATCAGGGGCAAAGGGTTAAATGTGTTCCCCGGGAGTCGTTTCTAACTGTGGGAGGAGGTGCTTGTACTGTAAGACGAGAGATCCGTATTGCTGTTTAGCAAATACACAAGATCTGTCCTCTCCTGTCACAGAACAGCGATCTGCCTTGTTTACATAAGCAGACCGCCCTTCTGTCTGCCTGGGGAATGATCGTTAGGTCCCAAGACACATAGGGTCTGCTGGACCCGCTGATTGGCTCTGGCTGTGTCCAATCACAGCGGGAGCTTGTCGCTGGTGGCGTGCACCCCAGACCCAGGAAATTAAATCACGTACTAGTATGCGATCTTGATCTGAAGGGCCACCCTGTCGCTATATATATATATATATATATATATATATATATATATATATATATATATATATAAATAAATATGTGGGGCGGTCCAGAAGTGGTTAATAATGAAAGCATCAAGTAACCCCTTTATAAATAAAACCATGTTTTGTAAACAAGAATTTAGCTTTTGACCACATAATTTTGACGTCAAATTTCTATTTAGTTTTAGTCAGTATTTTGACTAATCTGCCATTTTAGTCATATTTTAGATATCTGAATTAAAAAGGATTTATATTCGTTTGGATGTTGTCACTGATGACAAAAATATTTTGGTCGTAGTTTTTGTTGACAAAGTGAACACTGCTTTGCAGCAGGGGGAAGGAGGCAGAAAAGAAATCATATGAGAAGCAGTTTAGTTATTAGGGCAACATTGTGCCAGTTTGTAACCATTCTATACATTTTACCTGTAAGGCCCCTTTCACACTTGTGCGACTTGTCCTGCAACTTGGGACTGCAAAGTCACATGACAAGTCATACCCCATGATTTCCAATGAGTACCATTCACATCTGTGCAACTTCAAGTCGCAGCGACTTCAAAAGTAGTCCCTGCACTACTTTGGTCCGACTTTGACGAGACTTGAGGTCCATAGACCTCAAGATTACACAGGTATTGCTTCAATCCAGTCAAAATCGCTCGCGTCGCCCAAGTGTGAAAGGGTCCTAAATAGTTTTACACTAAAAAATATATGCTTTAAAGCATGCCTATGCAAACATCTGCATAAACAAATGACTGTTTGGTAGAAGCAGAATAAAAGATATCAGCTTCTTATGAAGCCTTTAAAAGAACATAAACAGTATAGTACACACATCTGATGCAATAAACACATCAAATCTCGTAATGCAAACAGAATTTTTTTTTGGAGTCCACAACAGCTGTCTTGGGGGCAGCATGATATTTATTAAATGTCTCTACATTTTCTTGGCAGTTCACAGCTGTTATTACTTTTCTGAATCACTTTTTTGTCTGTTCCTGAGACTTGGATCCATACTGCTGCCTTCATACATGACCTGCTTTTTAATGCCATCTTGTACCATTCTTTGCTGTATCCTTAATTTTGCATGGTTGTATCTACAGTACATCCTAAAATGAGAAAAACAAAGTAAGTAAAGTAGGCGCAACCGCATAAATACTGCAAATGCTTTTTTAAGGGCCGGTGTCAACTTTTGCTTCCATCAAACAGGTTTTGCATTCCAATACAAGTCTGGGGGGGGGGGGGGGGTTCAAAAAAACTCACTTGAAGCAGGTCAAATGCACTTGTCAATAATTTATGAATGACCCCAGAAGTGCATTTAAACTAAAATTTCATCAACTCAGGCCTAGAATAAAACTGAAAGTAATGGAACTGCCATCAGTTCTATTATATATGCATAGCCATCAGTTTTCAGACCTGCAGCAAAACAAGCTTGACAGACTACAGGCTTATGCATTTTTGCCTAAAGGATAGGTTAACTTTAAATAAATAAATGCACTTTTTTTTTTTTTAAGGGAAAAAAGGTGCATTTTTTTTTTTTTTCGGAGCATGTAAAACATTGCAACAGCAGATCGCTGATGCCATGCAGGTCTTTTGCAGATCTGTCAGTTTAATCGGTGTTCCGGTACGGGAAAGCAGATACACTGACAGGAAGACTCAATGAGCTGCCGTGATAGATCATTGAGAACTACAAGCAGACAGCACAAAGGATGTCAGGACTTGTAGTTCATTCATACACAGAGCTTTTCCCTTAACCACTTCTGGACCGGAAGGATTTTTTTTTTTTTTTTTTAAAGCATTTTTATTAAATTTTTTCTTTAAGGATACAATACATTTCATCTTTCAGATGTTTCTTAAAACAGAAAAATACCACGTTCCAATACAGTGCAATATTATACTATTCCAATTCCAATCGTGGAAAATAAAATTTAAACACAAGTGTAAAACAATCAGTGAAAAGTGATCTCACAAACTCCAAATTTAAAGTGGGAAGAACGAAAGGGACAAAAAAAAAAAAAAAAAAGGAGGGGGATAATTCCCCAATATACATTTTATAGAATTAATAAGAACTGTGCATATTTTCTACTGTGCATTTCATGTGAGACATATACATATCGTAAGGTCAGTAAACAATCATCAGAACGAAAGAAAGAAAAAAAAAAACAAAAAAAAAAAAAAACAAAGGTGTAAACGTTTCAGTGATATGTGTAATACGTAACTAATATTGTAAAATCATTTGATGTAAAACTTTAAATCCATTATATATGTGAGGGAAGAGAGGGGAAAAAAAAAAAAAAAAAACATCTGAACCAAATAGAACTGTTGTCAGAACGATCACAATATTTCATTCAACTTTATAAAGGAATAAAAAAAAAAAAAAAAAAGAGAGAAAGAAAAGATAATATATATATATATATATATATATATATATATATATATATATATATAACAGATTATATGTATCATTCCTTCTACCTCTCCGTACGTATCCCAATTGCCCCCCCCTTGGGGGCTCCACCCACAGACCGATAGGAAAAGGGAAGAAAAGAGGGAGAGAAAGAAAGAAAAAAAAAAAAAAGAGAGAAAAGGATATAATATAAAGAAAGATATAATATAAAAATCCCCCATCCAATCCGGCTGAGTCAGGGAAATCTAGAAGCTCACTCATTACACATACGGGAAATATCCCTGGAGTTACATATTCTGCTGTATATACTCATCTGTGCTTGTGAATTGTGACCATGGTGACCAGCGTATTTGGGTTTGCTCCTCAGAATTGTTTAATGCTGCGGTTAGGAGTTCCATACGGTGGATTTCATTTACTCTTGCAGTCCACATTTGTCGCGTAGGGGGAACATGTCTGTCTCCACATTGTTGGAATGCAGGCTTTCGCAGCATTGAGTAAGTGGGCTATCAGAGACTTCCTATATTTCCTAATTGATCCCCTTGTAAGATGAAGTAGGCACAGTGCTGGATCCTCGCCTACCTCCACTGAGGTAAGTTCCCTAATCACCAGAGCGACCTCCCTTCAAAAATCCCTCAAGGAGGGGCAGGTCCAGAAAATATGTATCATTGTGCCTCCTTCAGCACCACATCAACAACAATCTGGAATTGACCCATCCATTTCTTGCAGGAGTGCAGGGACGTGGGTGAGAATTTTGTAGCTAGTTTCCTGATATCTGCTGGCCAGAGAAGATCTATGTACCATTGATAGGATGTTTTTAATTTGTATGGGGGTGAAGGAGACTTTGAGATCATATTCCCATTGTCGAATATACAGCAGAGGTTGTTCCCCCACTGTATCTCCCAACATCACATAAAAGAAGGATAGTGTATGTGGGATAGAGGATCCCCCTTGCATAATGTCTCGAATGGGGACAATGCTCGCAGGGTATAGCCCTGCCGTTGAAGATGTAGGAAAAAATGTTGGATTTGTAAGATACTTAGAGGGTCTAGGTTCAGCCCTTGGCCATGCCTTAATCTCCGAATGAGATGGCGGATCTTTCTTTGTCCAAACATCCATGAGGCGCACCCTCCCCACCTGAGCCAAAGCAGTCACCTTGTTGTTCATGCAGCCTGGAAGGAATTCAGGGTTACCCAAGATTGGTGTCATTGGAGATATCAATGGCGCTATCTTCGGGGAGCTTTGTACCCTACGGGATTTGCGTACTGTAGGCCCAATTGTCGGGTGCGAATAAAGTATATCATTCGCCATGATTGGTGTCCAGAGGGACAGGCCGACCAGCCGTCCCGTTCTCTAAAGATACCCAATGTTTTGTAGTGGAATTGCAATGCCAATCCAATACTCGCATAAGATGTAAGGCCCTATAGTATTGGAGAAGGTCTGGTAAACCAATCCCCCCCCTATCTTTAGGTAGAGTGAGGATCCGCATCCCAATCCGAGGGGATTTGGTGGCCCACACAAAAGATTGAAACAGTGCTTGTATTTGAGTGAAAAACAACCCGGGCACGGATATTGGAAGAGCTTGCATAACGTATAAAATACGTGGCAATGTGTTCATTTTAAGTGCACTGCATCGGCCAAACCAAGTCAGTGCGAGTGTTTGCCAACCTTGAATATTCAAACGAATAATCCCCAAAAGGGGCAGAAAATTTGCTGAATAAAGGTTCCCAGGATTGGCTGTGATATTCACCCCAATATATTTTATCGAGCTGGTGGACCAATGGAAAGGGAAGGCTGTACATACAGTGGGTACGGAAAGTATTCAGACCCCCTTAAATTTTTCACTCTTTGTTATATTGCAGCCATTTGCTAAAATCATTTAAGTTCATTCTTCTTCCTCATGAATGTACACATAGCACCCCATACTGACAGAAAAACACAGAATTGTTGACATTGTTGCAGATTTATTAAAAAAGAAAAACTGAAATATCACATGGTCCTAAGTATTCAGACCCTTTGCTGTGACACTCATATATTTAACTCAGGTGCTTTCCATTTCTTCTGATCATCCTTGAGATGGTTCTACACCTTCATTTGAGTCCAGCTGTGTTTGATTATACGGATTGGACTTGATTAGGAAAGCCACACACCTGTCTATACAAGACCTTCCAGATCACAATGCATGTCAGAGCAAATGAGAATCATGAGGTTTAAAGGAACTGCCTGAAGAGCTCAGAGACAGAATTGTGGCAAGGCACAGATCTGGCCAAGGTTACAAAAAGATTTCTGCTGCACTTAAGGTTCCTAAGAGCACAGTGGCCTCCATAATCCTCAAATGGAAGACGTTTGGGACGACCAGAACCATTCCTAGAGCTGGCCGTCCGGCCAAACTGAGCTATCGGGGGAGAAGAGCCTTGGTGAGAGAGGTAAAGAAGAACCCAAAGATCACTGTGGCTGAGCTCCAGAGATGCAGTCAGGAGATGGGAGAAAGTTGTAGAAAGTCAACCATCACTGCAGCCCTCCACCAGTCGGGGCTTTATGGCAGAGTGGCCCGACGGAAGCCTCTCCTCAGTGTAAGACACATGAAAGCCCGCATGGGAGTTTGCTAAAAAAACACCTGAAGGACTCCAAGATGGTGAGAAATAAGATTCTCTGGTCTGATGAGACCAAAACAGAACTTTTTGGCCTTAATTCTAAGCGGTATGTGTGGAGAAAACCAGGCACTGCTCATCACCTGTCCAATACAGTCCCAACAGTGAAGCATGGTGGTGGCAGCATCATGCTGTGGGGGTTTTTTTCAGCTGCAGGGACAGGACGACTGGTTGCAATCGAGGGAAAGATGAATGCGGCCAAGTACAGGGATATCCTGGACAAAAACCTTCTCCAGAGTGCTCTGGACCTCAGACTGGGCCGAAGGTTTACCTTCCAACAAGACAATGACCCTAAGCACACAGCAAAATAACGAAGGAGTGGCTTCACAACAACTCCGTGACTGTTCTTGAATGGCCCAGAGCCCTGACTTAAACCCAATTGAGCATCTCTGGAGAGACCTAAAAATGGCTGTCCACCAACGTTTACCATCCAACCTGACAGAACTGGAGAGGATCTGCAAGGAGGAATGGCAGAGGATCCCCAAATCCAGGTGTGAAAGACTTGTTGCATCTTTCCCAAAAAGACTCCTGGCTGTATTAGATCAAAAGGGGGCTTCTACTAAATACTGAGCAAAGGGTCTGAATACTTAGGACCATGTGATATTTCAGTTTTTTAATAAATCTGCAACAATGTCAACAATTCTGTGTTTTTCTGTCAGTATGGGGTGCTATGTGTACATTCATGAGGAAGAAGAATGAACTTAAATGATTTTAGCAAATGGCTGCAATATAACAAAGAGTGAAAAATTTAAGGGGGTCTGAATACTTTCCGTACCCACTGTATAGATCTCCAGGTGTCCAGGGGCACAGAGACATTCAAGGCCGCAGATTAGAGAGATTTATCTTATAGTGAGATATATTGGCATATACCTGAAGTGCATCCAGTATATGCGGCAAAGCTTTAATAGGATTCATCACAAAAAAAATCAAATCATCAGCAAATGCTGCTAACCTGTGGTGTTCGCCTGCCACCTGGACACCTGTGATATTTCCATCCTTGCGTATTGTACACAAGAATGGTTCTAAGGTTAAGATGAAAAACAAAGGGGATAATGGGCAGCCTTGTCGCGTACCATTATTGATCTCGAAGAAATTCGATCTCCACCCATTAACCCGTACTGCCGCCGTAGGTGATGTATATAGGGCCATTATGCAGCCCAGCATCCACGGTCCTAGGCCAATATATGACAGGGTGGCCTGGATAAATTCCCAGGCCACCCTGTCAAAGGCCTTTTCGGCGTCTGTAGAAGGACCGGAAGGATTTATCCCCTTAATGACCAGGCCATTTTTTTTGCAATACGGCACTGCGTTACTTTAATTGACAATTGCACGGTCATTCGATGCTGTACCCTAATAAAATTGATGTCCACAAATAGAGCTTTCTTTTGGTGGTATTTGATCACCTGTGCCATTTTTATTTTTTGCGCTATAAAAAAAAAAAAAAAAAAAAAAAACACACACGACACTTTCTACTATACAACATTAACAATAAAAAAAAAAAAAAAAAATTTAAAAATCTTACATTTTTTCCATAATGTTAGGCCAATTTGTATTCTGCTACATATTTTTGTAAAAAAAATAAATCCCAAAGGGTGTATATTGATTGGTTTGCGCAAAAGTAATCACGTCTACAAACTAGAGGAAAGAGGTCTTTTTTTTTTTTTTACTAGTAATGGCAGCAATCAGCGATTTTAGCAGGACTGCGACATTGCGGCGGACAGATCGGACCCCTGACATTTGAAACTTTTGGGGGGGGGACCAGTGACATTACTACAGTAATCAGTGCTAGAAATATGCACTGTTACTGTACTAATGACACTGGCAGGGAAGGGGTTAACACCAGGAGCGATCAAAGGGTTAAATGTGTCCCTAGGGGGTGCTTTCTAACTGTGTGGGGAATGGGCTTGCTGCATGAGCACGAAGACCTGTGTTCCTAAATAGGAGGATCCCTGTGTGTGGGTGCCAAGGGACAATCGCGGCTGGCGGACCCGCAAATTAGCTTCCCCTGTGGCAAATTGGCCCGCGCCCCCCACAAAGCGACGTACAGGTACGTCTTTTCACAGGACAGAGCCGACCTGCCGCAGTATATGTACTGCTGGCGGTCAGCAAGTAGTTAAAACTATGCTGATTTGGAACCAAAGGGCCCAAAGTATGCCTAGAAAATATCCTCCACACCATTGCACCATCCTCACCAGCCTAAACCATTGATACAAGGCAGGATGGATCCATGCTTTCATGTTATGCCAGTGTCTGACCCTACCATCTGAATGTTGCAACTAAAAGCGAGACATCAGACCAGGCAAAATTTTTGCATTCCATTGTCTAATTTTGGTAATCCTGTACGAATTGTAGCCTCTGTTTCCTGTTTTTAGCTGACAGGAGTGGCACCCAGTGTGTTTTTCTGCTGCTGTAGCCCATCTGCTTCAAGGTTCACAGTGTTGTGCATTCAGAGATGATATTCTGCATAACCTGGTTGTAACGAGTGGTCATTTTAGTTACTGTTGCCTTTTATATCTCAAACCAGTCTGCTCATTCTCCTCTGACATCTACAAGGCATTTTACTCCACACAACTGCAGCTCACTGGATATTTTCCCTTTTTCAGACCATTCTTTGTAAAGCCTAGAGATGGTTGTGCATGAAAATCCCAGTAGATCAGCAGTTATTTTAAATACTTGGACCAGCCTGTCCATCCCACCAACCAACATGCCATGTTCAAAGTCACTTCAATCCCCTCTCTTCCTCATTCGGATTCTCGGTTTGAGCTTCAGTAAGTCGTCTTCACCACATCTAGATGCATAAATGCATTGAGTTGCTGTCATGCGATTGGCTGATTAGCAATTTGTGTTACCAAGCAATTGAACAGGTGTACCCAATAAAGTGGCCAGTGAGTGTAAGTATACACACCCAATAAAGTGGCCAGTGAGTGTAAGTATACACACCCATAATAAAGTGGTCAGCGAGTGTAAGTATACACACCCATAATAAAGTGGTCAGCGAGTGTAAGTATACACACCCATAATAAAGTGGTCAGTGAGTGTAAGTATACACACCCAATAAAGTGGCCAGTGAGTGTAAGTATACACACCCATAATAAAGTGGTCAGTGAGTGTAAGTATACACACCCATAATAAAGTGGCCAGTGAGTGTAAGTACACACACCCATAATAAAAGTGGTCAGTGAGTGTAAGTATACACACCCATAATAAAGTGGTCAGTGAGTGTAAGTACACACACCCATAATAAAGTGGCCAGTGAGTGTAAGTATACACACCCATAATAAAGTGGCCAGTGAGTGTAAGTATACACACCCATAATAAAGTGGTCAGTGAGTGTAAGTACACACACCCATAATAAAAGTGGTCAGTGAGTGTAAGTATACACACCCATAATAAAGTGGTCAGTGAGTGTAAGTATACACACCCATAATAAAGTGGTCGGTGAGTGTAAGTACACACACCCATAATAAAAGTGGTCAGTGAGTGTAAGTATACACACCCATAATAAAGTGGCCGGTGAGTGTATACTTTACAATCACAGGCCACTTTATTAGTTTCACCTGTAGCAAATTGGATCATGCTTTGTTGGGGTTTATTTTCGCCTTCCTCTGGATCAACAACAGGTATAGGATTGTGTATATGGGATTTTATGGTTGGGTTTTCAATATTGTTTTTTGTTTTTTTTGGTTGAACCCGATGGACTTGTGTCTTTTTTCAACCTGACTAACTATGTGTTCAATTGCTTGGTAAAACAATTCCTTTAGGCATCTAGATGTGGTGAAGATGACTTGCTGACGTTCAAACCGAGCATCAGAATGGTGAAGAAAGGGGATTTCAGTGACTTTGAACATGGCATGGTTGTTGGTGCCTGACAGGCTGGACTGAGTATTTAAAAAACTGCTGATCTACTGGGATTTTCACACACCATCATCTCTAGGGTTTACAGAGAATGGTCCAAAAGAGAAGAGATCCACTGTGTGGCAGTTGTGTGGACGAAAATGCCTTGAAGAGAAAGGGCAGACTGGTTTGAGGTGATGAAAAAGCAATATTAACTGAAATACCCACTTATTACAACCAATGCAGAATACCATCTCTGAACATACAACACATCTAACCTTGAAATGGGTGGGCTACAGCAGCAGAAAACAACACAGGGTGCCACTCCTGTCAGCCAAGAACAGGAAACTGAGGTTACAAGTCACACAGGTTCACCAAAATTGGAAAAACCTTGCCTGCTCTGAGGAGTCTTGATTTTAGCTGGGACATTCAGGTGGTAGGTTCAGAATTTGGGGTAAACATGAAAGCATGGATCTATCCTGCCTTATATCAACAGTTCAAGCTGGTGGTGGTGGAGTAATGGTGTGGGGGATATTTTCTTGGCACACTTTGGGCCCCTAAGGATTGTTTAAACGCCTCGGCCTACCTGAGTATTGTTGCTGACCATGTCCATCCCTTTATGGCTACAGTGTACCCATCTTCTGATGGCTCTTCCAGCAGGATAATGCACCATGTCACAAAGCTCAAATCATCTCAAACTAGTTTTTTTGAACAGGACAATGGGTTCACTGTATTCTAATGGCTTCCACAGTCACCAGATCTCAATCTAATGAATAGAGCACCTTTGGGATGCAGTGGAATGGGAGATTTGCATCATAAATGTGCAGCTGGCAAATTTGCAGCAACTGTGTGATGCCATCATGTCAATATGGACCAAAATCTGAAGAATGTTTCCAACACCTTGTTGAATCTCTGCCACACATGAAAATCGGACTGACCAGCGGCTTTGGAATCACGCTGAAGTAGCGAAGTTTCAAAGCAGCATTCGGTGTGAAAACTGGTGTTAGCTAGTTTTCTATCCATTAACAAAAACGGAATTTTTGTAAAATCTTACCGTAAAATTCCTTTCTCTGAGTCCTCCGACAGTCGCCGCCACTTCATAATCACTAATGGGGTAATTGACCTTTTCTCCGCAGGAGTAGCTAGGCAACAAGATTTGTTAATATCAAAGCTTTTAGCATATCACACCCCTAGGGGGTGGTCCCCTCAGTCAATACCTCCCTGCTTCCAGCATTCTCAACTCAGTTTCAGTAGCATAGCAGTAGAGTACATAAACAAACCCCAAAAGAGGGGCGGGGGCAGCGACTGTCGGAGGACTCAGAGAAAGGAATTTTACGGTAAGATTTTACAAAAATTCCGTTTTCTCTCTTACGTCCTCTGACAGTCGCCGCCACTTCATAATCTTCACTAATGGGGACGTCCCAAAGCAGTGTAGACATGAGGGGTGGGAAAAAAAAAAAAACGCAGCCGCGCATAAAGCAACGCAGTACCCACATCAGAGAAAGGAACCTTACCAAAGTAAGAGAACCAAACAGGAAAACGTGCTCAACAGGAGCAACAACCCAGGAAGAACAAGTAACCCAGGGGTAAAAACACCCCAACAGCCAAGGGACCCTAAGGCACTGCCGCACTAAGAACTTTACGGCCAAAGGAAGCATCTGCCGATGCCTGAACATCCACTTTGTAAAATTTTGAGAAGGTGTGAACGGACGACCAAGTCGCCGCCTTACACACCTGGGCCACAGAAGCCTGATGACGATAGGCCCAAGACGTACTCAGAGATCTGGTAGAGTGCGCCTTCACAGGGAAAGGAGGAACCTTCCCCCTCAAAGCATAGGCTTGCACAATCGTCTGTCTGATCCATTTGGCGATGGTAGCAGCAGACGCCGCCATGCCCTTCCGAGGTCCCTCTGGAAGGACGAATAGGGAATCCGACTTGCGAAAGGACTTAGTCGATGACAGGTAAACCCTGATCGCCCGAACAACATCCAAGGCATGCAAAGCCACCTCCTTCGGATGCTTAGGCTTTGTGCAAAGCGAAGGCAAGACAATGTCCTCATTCAGGTGAAACTCCGAGATCCGTTTCGGAAGAAAAGATGGGTTAGGTCGCAAGACCACCTTATCCAAGTGAATCACCAAGTAGGGAGAGCTGCAGGACAAAGCCGCCAGCTCCGACATCCTGCGAGCCGAAGTGATCGCCACCAAAAAGGCAACCTTTTTGGACAACAGAGACAACGAGATCTCCCTGATCTTTTCAAAGGGAGCCCGTTGTAACACGGACAGAACCAAGTTCAAGTCCCATGGAGGCAAAGGTTCCCTCCAAGGAGGGGCCAAATGTCGCACCCCCTGAACAAAGGTGCTAATCAATGAATTAGACGCCACTGGGCGCTGAAAAAGAACGGCCAGCGCAGAAATCTGACCCTTAATTGTGGCCAGCGCCAAACACTGGTCCACTCCAGTTTGGAGGAAAGCCAATACTCTCGACACCGAGTATGAGCGAGGGGAATACCCCCTGGACTCACACCAGGCAAAGTACGCTTTCCAAGTACGGTAGTAAATTTTTCCCGAAGAGGCTTTTCTAGCCTTGATCAAAGTGGGAATGACCTCAGGGGAGAGACCCCTATCCTTCAGGACCTGGCTTTCAACAGCCAGGCCGTTAAAGCCAGCGACTGTAAAGCAGGATGGAATATCGGCCCTTGAGACAGAAGGTCGTCCCGAAGCGGCAGACGCCACGGAGCGTCGACTGCCAGATTTACGAGGTCTGCGTACCAAGACCGGCGAGGCCAGTCCGGTGCCACCAGAATCACCGCGTGCGGTTCCGAGGCCAATCTGCGAAGCAGCCTGGACAGCAGCTGAATCGGTGGAAAGGCATACATCAGACGATACGGACACCAGGGCGCCACTAACGCGTCTGAGGCGTCTGCCCGAGGATCGCGCGTCCTTGCCACGAACCTTTCCACCTTGTTGTTCAGACGAGACGCGAACAGGTCCACATCCGGAAGACCCCACTTCTCGCACAACATCTGGAAGACATCCGGGTGAAGGGACCATTCCCCCTGGTCCAGAGTCTGGCGACTCAGATAGTCCGCCTGCCAGTTCTCCAGTCCGCCTGCCAGTCACCCCCGGAATGTGTACAGCCGTTATCGCCGGGACGTGCGTCTCGGCCCACGACAGAATGCTGTTTACTTCCCGAGCAGCACGGGCACTCCTGGTGCCCCCTTGATGGTTGATGTAGGCCACCGCTGTGGCATTGTCCATCTGAACCCGAACCGAACGGCCCTGAAGCCGTTCCGACCAATGCAGAAGGCAAAGTTTTATCGCTCGCAATTCCAGAATGTTGATCGGAAGGGAGGATTCCTCCTCCGACCAAGTTCCCTGGGCGGACAGAACGCCCAGAACACCACCCCAGCCCGACAGGCTGGCATCCGTGGTGATCACCGTCCACGACAAGGGACGAAAGGACTTGCCCCCCGACACCGCCGGGGACTGGAGCCACCACAAAAGACCCCTTCGGGTGTGGCGGCTCAACGAAAGCTGCCGATCCAGAGATTGTGGACGCCCGTCCCACTTGGCCAAGATCTCCGCCTGAAGACCCCGCGTGTGAAACTGGGCGAAGGGAATCGCCTCGAAAGTCGAGACCATTAGACCTAGACATCTCATACATGTCCGGAGGGACGAGCACTGAGTGTCCCTGAGGGACCTGACCTCGTCCTGAAGTGTCCGGAGCTTGTCTTCCGGCAGGAAGACCTTCGCTTGAGCAGAGTCCAGGATCATTCCCAGGTAGGGAAGACGAACCGACGGACACAACGTCGATTTTGGGAAAATTTATCGTCCAACCAAACTCCTGCAGAGTCTGCATCGTGGTGGACAGGTCGTTCACCAGGCCCTGACTGGTCGCAGACCGAAGCAAGATATCGTCCAGATATCCCAAGACAGAGACGCCCTGGGCTCTCAATAAAGCCAGGACCGGCGCAAGCACCTTGATGAAAACCCACGGAGCCGAAGCGAGACCGAAGGGTAACGCCACGAATTGGTAATGATCCTCCGCAATGGCGAATCGAAGGTACCTCTGGTGACCCTCGAAAATGGGGATGTGAAGGTACGCATCCTTCAGATCGATGGAGGCCATGAATTCCCCCGGACTCAGGGCAGCCACCACTGAGCGCAGGGATTCCATGCGGAACTTGCGAACCCGCACAAAGCGGTTCAGAGCTTTCAAGTCCAGAATCGGACGCACTTTGCCCTCCTTTCTGGGCACAGTGAACAGATTGGAGTAGAACCCCCGAAACCTGTCCCGATGAGGCTCCGGAACCACCACTCCCTGGGCCCGCAGATCCCGCACCGCCAGGTGCAGATCCTGCAAACGCTCCGGAGACAGCTGAAGATTTGAGGGAAAAAAATCTGCTCGCTGGACGAGAGAGAAACTCGATCTTGTATCCAGATCGAACGATTTCCTGAACCCACCTGTCCCGAATGCGGGCCAGCCAGGGTTGAAGAAAACCGAGCAAACGTCTCCAAACCCCAGAACCGGATGAGGGCGCCCCTTCAGGCTGAATTGGTATGGGCAGCGGACCCGGACTGGCCGGACTTCTGCTTACCTGCCCACGGCTTCTTCTGGGAGCCTTGGCCCTTGAAGGGCTTGCCCTTGTATTGCGACCGAAAGGCACGAAAGGACCCCTGAGAGGGCCTAAACGAGGTATTCTTCTTACCGCGAACAAACTTATTCTTGTGAGTTTGGGGTAAGAGAGTGCTCTTACCCCCGGAAATCCCCTTTATCAGAGAATCCAAAGACTCGCCAAAAAGGCGAGATCCCGCGTAGGGAAGATTAGCTAGAGTCTTGCGAGAAGATTGGTCAACCGACCAACATTTCAGCCATATCAGGCGACGGTTCAACACCGCTACACTGGAGAGGCGTGCAGCCAAAGGGACTAAATCCAAGTCCGCATCACACAAATACATGACACCCTGATGAATTTGATCTACCATAGCCAACGTTGTCGGCGGAGCAGAGTCAGCCACCAGGGTGCGCCTGAGCACCTGCGTCCAATCTGCAATAGCTTGGGCTGCCATAATGGAAGCAAAAATAGGCTTCAGCATAGAACCAGCAACCGTATAAGTATGACGGGCCAGAGACTCCAATCTCCTGTCCGTAGGGTCCTGGAACACCGGGGTATCCTCAGCAGGAATCGCAGTAGATTTATTCAAAACTGCCACCGCATGATCCACCTGAGGCGGCACACACCAACGCTCATCAGTGGTGGGTGTAAATGGATAACGCAGCTTGAACTTACTTGGCACAGTAAAAGGCTTCTTTAAATTGCGCCATTGCTCATCAACAGCGCGCTGAAATTCCGCAGGGCAGGGAAAAACCTGCGCTGATTTGCATTTCCTTTTTGTCCCATAAGAGGACATCAAAGCAGGAGAACACGATTCATCCTGCAGATGCAGTGTTTCCTTGATAGAAGTAATCAACTCATCCATGAGTGCAAGCTCTTCAGGCGAGCCGGGGGGAGAAGTATCAACTCCTTCTACCTCAGCCTCCCCCTCAGACCCCACAAGGTCCAGAGATGAACGAGACCCTGAGAAGGGCACTCCAGCCATAGCAGCCCCATCGCCCTCTGAATCAGAGGAAATCGATAACCTGGGCCGTTTTACGGATCGATCAGCCATTAGCATCTGCACCTGAGAAGCCAAGTTCGCTACAACAGCAGCCAGATCAGCCCCCTTCGGGGGATGCAGCAGCCCCTTGGCCCCCCACCAAGGTGGGAGGAAACTTGCAATCCTGAGAATCCATGCCCCAGTATCAACTGAAAATAAAGTACTGCCCCTTTAAGACCGCGGCGAGCGCAGCCCACCGCACACTACTGTATGTACCGACCCCCGCAGGGATAAGGAGATCTGAGCAAGGAAATACAGGATAAGGAAGGCAAAAACCTGGAGAGAGCACACAGCTGCTGCCACCGATCGCTGTTCCAGTGAAAAAGGAAGTGATGCAATGACTGACCGCCCTATATAGCCTATGAAGGCTTCAAAAACATGGCCGCTCGGCTGAGGGAATCAAGGCAATAAGAAAATGGCGCCGACATGTGCTTGCAGGAGCGATCGCCGCCAAAATGGCGGCGTTTGGCGCCAAAACACCGCGCTGTAACACACAGGGCCGGTCACCACAGTTTGCCGAGAAAAATGGCGGGCCGCATCAGCGGTCGCCGCATAGCATGTCTGAGCCCAGCCTGCCCCATACATCTCACACAGCAGAGCGGGAGAGCCCCCCCCCCCCCCCCCCCCGCAGCCCACAGAAAGGCAGCTATTCCACACAGGAATCTGACAGGGAGCTCAACACTTACACAGACATGCAGGGTCACACAGTCACAGACTGACACCCAAACAGACAGGTCTCCACATAGAAATTTACTTACCAGTCCGGATGGCGTGGGGAGCCTTCTCTAGCGACCAAACCGCTGTACTGAGGACAGGGAGTGTCGCAGCCAGGACGCAGTGGACTGCGGTGCGAAACCGCAAATGGCGTCCGGTGAGGTAGCCACCTCACAGGCAGCATCCCTGCAGCGAACAGGGATGGGTCGTTCAATATGCCAGGGAAACCTGAGCTGAACACTCGATGGCAGGCTGGGGAAACCCCTGGCTCTCAGCCCTGGGATCCAGGGCGGCCAGACAGAGACCCAGCTCCGCATGATCATCTTCACCTGAAGAAAACTAAACTAATGCTGAGAAAAAAACAGCTAAGTAAAAGAAAGAGAAAAAACACTTGAAATAAAATCAAAAAGAGGATAGAAGGCTGAGACTGAAAGCCCCAGCACAGGAACAGCCAGCTACTCCTAAGCTAGGCAATTGAAAACTGAGTTGAGAATGCTGGAAGCAGGGAGGTATTGACTGAGGGACCACCCCCTAGGGGTGTGATATGCTAAAAGCTTTGATATTAACAAATCTTGTTGCCTAGCTACTCCTGCGGAGCAAAGGTCAATTACCCCATTAGTGAAGATTATGAAGTGGCGGCGACTGTCGGAGGACATAAGAGAAATAGATTTCTAAGCCTGTAGACTTTCATTTACACATTGGCCACGAGGGAGGAATGGTGTCAAACACTTTGGCAAAACCCAAGTATACACTCTGTCCACAGCCACTCCTTTGTCTACCTCCTCATATTTCAGAACTTTCGTTAGATTAATGAAGTCTAGCCTCATACATATTACTTTATAGTGATTTGTGAGGCTTGGCAATGCCTGGCAAAAAATAATTGGGTCTGACATTAAAGGCAGATTAGTGATGTCTCAGTTCTGCTTGGTAGCATTGTTTAACAGGGGGTCCATCTCAGAGAACCTCCACTGATTGGTCAGCAGTGGCTTGGGGTGAGTGTGGGGGGGGGGGGGGGGGAAGAAATCTAGGTTTCCCAGTTTCTGCATCCAATCCTACTATTTTTAGTATAAAGTCACGGTTCCTCAGTGATCGGATTTGAGCTGAAGTGACATTTACCCTCCCACCACACCGCCATTTATATGTATCTTTACTGACATCAGTGCTGTGACACAATCATATGCAGGCTCTTTTACATATACGTTTTTCATGGTTCACTAGTCTATTTCTTCATAAACCTGCACTTCATGCCCTAAAAGTATTGTTTCTTCTGTCTCTCAATAAACATTTAAAGAAATAATCTTACCAGACACCCAGAGTGCTAAGGATAAATCCTCCAACAGCCAGATCACAGGAGCGCCTCACCCTGCCTGTAAGAAAGGAGAATGGTAAGGTTTGTACAGAGCGTCTTTGGAGAGAGCAGGCATCACAGGGCAGTCATGGAAGTTTCAAATCTTTTCCTGGAATCCTCTAGTGGTCAAGGATAAACTTTGTTGCTTGACAGCCAGCAATCATGTTCAGACCGTCACTCTCCACTTTACCCTTTCAATTATTATTATACAGAATATATTTAACACCAACTGTTTGTGCAGTGCTTTACAAAATAAAGGGGGTCAGTACAGTTACAATTCAAGACAAGTTGGTTTGGAGAGCCTTGCTCATCAGAACCTACGATCTAAATTACTCGTACCTGTAGACAAATACTGACAATTCAGAACACGAATACTTACCCCCCACTTGTAAGTGGCCAAATCAATGTCTAAGGACTAGACTTGTGAAATCTAAAAGATATGTGGAAAAATGAATACTATGCTATACACAGTAAAGATATTCAAATTCACTGAGGCTTTCAATAACTAAATAATGCACAACGCTGGAGGCCAAGTCAAAGTACCAAGATGAAACCTGGAAGAATTATAACTTGGAGACCACAGACTTTGCCACCTGTGTCGGGCAGATTTTCTCTTACTTCCCCTCCTTTGCACACAATAGGAAATGAGAAGAAATCTCTCCAAGTGACGGAAGTTCCCCCTTAGGGGTCACCAGAACAAGTGTCCCCATCGGAAGACTGGAAGTGGTTTTAAACCCACTTTAACCACTTTAATACAGGGCACTTCCCTCCCTTCCCGCCCAGGCCAATTTTCCCCTTTTAGCGCTGTTGCATTTTGAATGACAATTGCGCGGTCATGCAACACTGTACTTACAACAAATTTATATCATTTTCCCCCCACAAATAGAGCTTTCTTTTGGTGGTATTTGATCACCTGTGTGATTTTTACTTTTTGCTAAACAAATAAAAAAAGACAGAAAAGTTTGAAAAAAAAAAAAAAGTTTTTTTGTTTATGTTATACAATTTTGTAAATAAATACGTTTTTTCCTGCACTGATGAGCACTGATGAGACTGCACTGACAGGCACTGATGAGGAGGCACTGATGGGGTGGCACTGATGGGGTGGCACTGATGGGCGGCACTGATGGGCGGCACTGATGGGCGGCACTGATGGGCGACACTGATAGGTAGCACTGATATGCAGCATTGGTGGGCACTGATAGGCGACACTGCTGGGCACTGATAGGCGGCATTGATGGGCACTGATAGGCGGCACTGACGGGCACTAATGGGCACTGATAGGCAGCACTGGTGGGCACTGATGGGCACTGATGGGCGGCACTGATCGGCACTGACGGGCGGCACTGATGGGCACTAATGGGCACTGGTGGGCGACACTAAAGGATGGCAATGATGGGCACTTGTGGGCAGCACTGATAGGGAGGACACTAGTGGGCATCACTGATGGGGAGGGCAATGGGGGGCTCCCTGAGCCCTGATCGCCATCCCTGGTGGCCATAGTGGGCATCCCTGGGGTCATAGTGGGCATCCCTGGGGTCATAGTGGGCATCCCTGGTGGATCTAGTGGCATCCCCCCCCCCCGAGGGTCTGCACTGGTAATCAATAATCTGATTACCAGTGCCGACCCCCCCCCCCTGTCAGGGGAGCCGCCGATCGGCGCTCCTTTACTCGTGCCTGTCAGGCACGAACTAAGGAAAGCCGATCAACGGCTGTTCCTGTTTTACTATGTGACCAGCCGTGATTGGACACGGCTGATCACATGGTAAAGAGCCTCCGTCAGAGGCTCTTTACCGAGATCGGAGATGCAGGGTGTCAGACTGACACCCCACATCACCGATCGCCGCTCTGCGCGCCCCCGGGGGGCGCCCAGAGCGGTGTTATCCTGCCGCCGTCATATGACGTCCGGTCAGGATAACTCAACCACATTCCCGCCGTCAATTTGTAATAGGGCGGGCGGGAAGTGGTTAAAAGACTTTTACCTATAGGTAAGCCTATATTAAGGCTTACCTATAGGTGCTATAAAAATCTTCTAAACATGAACCGTTTAAGAGATATTTACAGTGCATGCAGCCGGCGACGTCATTGGCGCATGCGCTCTGAAGGAACGGCCACCCGTGCCGTTCCTTCAGAGCCCTGTGCCATGAATGCCGGCTCCAGCGCGCATGCGTGTGAGTGATGCAATTGCCCCTCCGGCCAATCAGATGGCCGGATGTCGCGATCCAGGAAGCAGGACTGCCAAACATGTTGGCCATCCTGTTGCTGAGCGGGTGGGGCTTCGTTTTTAGGTAGTACTTCATAATGAGCTAGTATGCGATGCATACTAGCTCATTATGCCTTTGTCTTTACAGGTTTTTTTTCTTCAGAGGGTTGACTTCCTCTTGAACAGGGAGATCTTGCTGAATTGGGTCTTAGTGCCGGTTCACACTTGTGCAATGCGGGAACGCTGCGAATATGCAGCGTGATCCCGCATCGCATCCGCACCTCTGGCAGTTCACACTGCCATATGCGATACGCAGGGGGTGTCAATTAAATGTTAACGACACCCCCAGTTTGATTGCATATCGCAGTGAGATCTGACAGTTCGCACAGAATCGGATCCCACAAGTGTGAACCACTGTGCGATCCGATCCTGATGCGGCTGCAAAAAAGGGTCCTGTGCGTGTTTGGTGCGGATACAGTGCGAATTCAGCCATACAAAGTGTATGGCTGAATTCGCATCTGCACATGAGATCGCATGTAATGAAGGAGTAGTGCGCTCCGAATTACATGCAATCTCGCAAGCCGCACGAATGTGAACCGGCACTTAACCTATAGCTAAAATGCAATTTGTGGATGGACGGACCCTTTAAATTATAATGTAAACATATAAACATAAAATGAAAATACTGTCACTTACTCGTTGCAAGAAAATTTCCAACTCCCACCACCAAAGATCCAACTGAACCATACAATAACGACTCGCGCGCACATGGTGTCTTTTGCACATCAAGGATCCACAAAAACTTGAATGACTACATGGAAAAATACAACAGATGATAAATAATTTCTTACATGATTTTAAAAAATACTCTATGTGACATTGTATAATCTTCATAAAAAAAGCTCTGAATGTCAATTAAACCCCCAGTCACTAAATAAAATGGTAAACTTACAGTCCTCTCTACACATTGCTTTGCGTCAAAAATGATACCTCATGTTTCTTTCCATAAAAGTCTCTGACAATGCTCACTAACAGCACTTGTTACTTGAGAGGCTCATTTACACTTGCTTCGAATACAACATACATTAAAGCGCCTACCACTTCAACATGCTTTTTTTTTTTTTTCTTGGGTGTGTGTGGATTTATTTGTTTTAAAGGGGCCCAGTAGGACCCCAGTTCAGCAGTACCACCACTCAGGAGATCCTCACCTATTTGGTACCCTCATTCAGCAGATCCCCCCCCCCCCCCCCCCCCAGATCAGTACAAACTCCCACCTCCACTGATCCCCCAATCAGTGGTAATCCCCCAGCCATGCTGATCCTCCTCTCTGGTTCCTGATCACCTCCTGCTATATGGTTCCCATGCTGCGCACCAAGTGTGACATTGCTAGTTTCTTCTGCTCCGGTCCCCAAGCTCTGCTGATCCTCTGCCTCAGTCCTCTCTCCAGTCCCTGCTCACCTTCCGCTATTGCCTTTCCATGTGTGCCATCTGCTAGTTGCTCCACTCTGGTCCAGACCCCGCTCACATCCTTGCTGCTCCACACTGCACACCAAATGGGACGTCTGCACCAGACACTTCCAGAATATGTATACATGAACCAGAAGTAATCGCTGTTGACATCTTTCTGGTTCGCTTGTTGGTTTCCAAGTGAATCCTTGGATATCTTATTGCTGCAATACCTCCAAAACAAAGCTAAACCTTAAAAAAGCCTCTCAGAAGCTGCAGGTGCTGTAAGCAAGCTTTGTCAGACTTCTGAAGTACTAAGGGCATTGGATATAATTTTTGTGTCGACAACTGTAACATTTTAAATTTCCCCATCTTCAAGCCCTGGAGATGGTCACAGAAAAAAATAAAAAACGGGTTAAACCTCACCAGTGGAGAGACCGGTGTCCTGCCGAAAACTCCAACCTGCCGAAATCTCCAACCACGTTATTTCCGGTGAGTGTAGACTGGGAATAATTTGAGTTTTCGAGCACTTGGTGTTTTCACACAACACTGGCAGCCTATACACCGAGTACATGGTATAATTAGTGCAGATTCTTACACCGCCCGCAATAACCAAAAACATGGCTGCCTCCAAGGCAGCGACAACTACCGGGCGGGGTAAGAATCTGCACTAATTATACCATGTACTCGGGTGTATAGGCTGCCAGTGTTGTGTGAAAACACCAAGTGCTCGAAATCTCCAATTATTCCCAGTCTACACTCACCGGAAATAACGTGGTTGGAGATTTCGGCAGTACACTGGCAGCATTAAAATAAGATTTTATTTTTGCAGTGATCCTTTCATCCTGGTAGCAGGTGGCTGCATTCTTTCTCCATGGTCCCACTGTATGCAAGGATGTAGCCACCCTCCCCTACTCTCCTGAAAAGGATTAGGTTTAGAGAAAAAGGATAATTTAATGTCACTTTAACAGACCATAAAAAAGCTAAGACGAAAAGTTCACTGTTGTGGTTTGCATATACATTAACAGGCAATCAGAATGTGCTTAAATATATTTAGGGCAGAGCAAGCATCTGAGCCCAGTAGGTATAAAAAGTTGCGTAAATGTTGCCTAAGGCCCCTTTCACACCGCTTTCCGATCAGGTCTACCTGTCAGTTTTTCAGGTGGACCTGATCAGACCCTTCATTCACCCCTATGGAGCAGCGGATGTCAGCTGTGACATGTCTGCGGACATTCGCCACTGTCCGATCTGGTCCTCAAAATCCAGACGGATGGTGGTCTGTTTTCACCCGATCTCCCCCAAAGAGGACAGCCGGACTGTGTCCATCTCTGCACAGTGAGCACAGACAGACCTGTAATCCACCGGCTCAGCAGGGATCAGCGGAGAATCCCCGATGAGGAAACGGATCCTGCAAAATGGAGGCGTCTGTGTGAAAGGGGTCTTAAGAGAGTGCAATGCATGTTTTACTATAATACTAAACCAGAACAACCTTGTTTTTGTGTTTTGCCTATACAACCCCAAGTACAGCATGCCATGACTTCTAGTTCTTTACCCAATCACAGTAGTGGAGTATAGATTTCTTTTTCTGGAGAATAAGGATATATTTTAATGTCACTTTAAACCACTTGCCGACTAGGCTTTTTCTGACACTTTGTTTCCCAGTTTATATCAGTATTTTTGCAAGAAAATTACTTATAACCCTCAAACATACACATTTTTTTTTTTTTAAGCAGAGACCCTAGGGAATAAAATGGTAATCATTGCAATTTGTTTATGTCCCATGGTATTTACGCAGCGGTCAATTGTTTTTGGAAAAAATACGCTTTAATGAATTAAAAAAACACACACACACAATATTTCCCCCAATTTTTTTGTATAATGTGAAAGATAATGTTAGGCTGAGTAAATAGATACCCAATAAGTCACGCTTTAAATTGTGCATGCTCGTGGAATAGTGACAAACTACAGTACTTAAAACTCTCCTTAGGTGATGCTTTAAACATTTTTACATGTTACCCGTTTAGAATTAGAGGAGGTCTAGCACTAGATATTGCTCTCACTCGAACGTTTGCGGCGATACCTCACGTGTGGTGTAAATACAGTTTACATATGCGTGCGTGACTTATGTATGCGTTCGCTTCTGTGCGCATCCCTGGTAATAGAAATAAGGATGACAGGTCCTCTTTATGAAAAGATCTGGGGGTCAAAAAGACATCAAATCTCTCCTTTACCTTAAAATGCAAAAGATAAAAAAAATTTAAAATGATTGATTTTATCAGAAAGCTCTCAACCTTTTCAACACAGAGGAACCCTTGAAAATTTCTCGTCTCGGGGAACCCCTGCTAAAAATGAAAACTCTACAACTCATGACACAATAATGTGACAGTCAGTGGGAAGAATGCTCCTTACTCTCATCATTGGGAGGAATTACCCCCTTACAGAGAGCTAAAAAAAAAATGGTGTCATTGGAAACTTATCTGAGAGGCAGAATTTGCCCATTGCTCAAGAAACCCCTAACAACCTCAGGAGGAACCCTAGGGTTCCACAGAACCCTGGATAAGGAGATAGCCGAAAAGATTGGGTTAGTGAGTTCCAGAGGATGGGGGAGGCTCTGAAGAATTCCTGGAGGTGGGCATGGGAGGAGGAGACGACAAGAGAGCAGGATGTCTTGGGAAGAGCGGAGAAGAAGGTTTTGTTGATATTTGGAGACAAGACTGGTGATGTAGCTCAGGGCAATGTTGTAAATGGTTTTGTAGGTTATGGTTTTAATTTTATTCCTTAGGCAATGGGAAGCCAGTGGAGGGATTGGCAGAGAGGAGTGGCAGACACTGAATGAGATCCCCATTCTCCAAAGATAATCCATACTCATCCGCTACTTAAAGGCCCTGTTCCTTCTTTTTCATAAAATGGTTTCAAAACCTCCGTTCACATTGACTGCGGCTTTGAAATTGTGTGACTTCATCTGAAATCAACAATTTTAAAGCCGCATGTCAGTGCGACATGGGAGACATCTGTGCGGCTTCATGCACAGATGTCTAAGCAAGTCACGCCCAAAATCAGCAAAAGTCAAGCAGGAACTACTTTTTCAAATCAGTGGGGCACCGCAAAGTCGGCGTCGCACCAATTTGAACACAGCAATTGCCAGCAAAAAGCTGCAACTTGTCATGTGATTTGACCTGTCAAATCACATGACAAGTCGCTCCAACGTGAATAATTGGGGGGGGGCTTACTGTGTCCCCCCCCCCCCGTAAAGTCCTCCATGAGCTCACAAACCTCTCAATTCCCCTTTCATTTCCATTTGTTGCATCCATGTGCACAGCTTTATGCACACTGCTCATCCTATAGTCCCTAATCCATCGCAGGAGCGAGCAAAGGAGGGTGGCTACGTTCTTACTTACAGTGGGACCATGGAGAACGTATGTGGTCACTAGGGATGGGCTCAGGTGGGTTGAGGCACGAGTCTGAATCTGCTTGAGCTATTCCACCAAGAAGCTGTCAAGGCTCACAGCCAATCATAGGCGACAGATGCATTCCTCCTCCCACAGCCACACAAGGGGCTTGTATACGTGCAGTGGGGAATGCCTCCACAGCCTGTGATTGGTTTGACAGCTTTCTAGTGGCTTCAGACTCGTGTCCGAACACACCTAAGCTCATCACTGGTAGCCACCCTCTAACAGGAAGCTGGCTAATGTAAATGAATTTGGTGGAGGCTGAGTGTAATAGAAGGCACTTGTATCAGTTGTGGATACTTAACTGATTCATGACAAATGTTCCCATACATGTGTAATAATATCTCTCACCCACAGGTGGTTTAGTGAGCTTTGACGTCATGTGTAAAGATGGCTGCCGCATATCCAATTGACCATGTGGTTTTGGGGGAAGTGTAACTACGGGTTGCTGAGCTCGCTCACAAAATGACCTGTGAGTGGCCAAGAGGAATGATTAGCTCTAACGAGCAGTGCCCTCTGATTCCTACTGTATTAATCACTTAAGCCCCCGGAAGATTTTACCCCCTTCCTGACCAGGGCCTATTTTGCGATTCGGCACTGCGTGACTTTAACGGACAATTGCGCGGTCGTGCGACGCTGTACCTAAACGAATTTGACGTCCTTTTTTTCCCCCACAAACAGAGCTTTCTTTTGGTGGTATTTGATCACCTGTGCGATTTTTTGATCATGCGCTATAAACAAAAAAAGAGCGGCAATTTAGCAAAAATAACAATACTTTTCACATTTTTTTTTATATGAAATTCCCCAAAAAAAAAAAATGTAAAAATCAAAATTTTTTTAACATTTTCGGCCAATTTGTTTTATGCTACATATGTTTGGTTAAAAAAAAAAAAAAAATCGCAAAAAGCGTATTTTGATTGGTTTCGCAAAAGTTATTGCGTTTACCAACAAAGGGAAAGATTTTTGTAATTTTTGTTGCAAAAAATGTGATTTGACCTGTCAAATCACATGACAAGTCGCTCCAACGTGAATAATTGGGGGGGGCTTACTGTGTCCCCCCCCCCGTAAAGTCCTCCATGAGCTCACAAACCTCTCAATTCCCCTTTCATTTCCATTTGTTGTATCCTGTGCGATTTTTTGATCATGCGCTATAAACAAAAAAAGAGCGGCAATTTAGCAAAAATAACAATACTTTTCACATTTTTTTTTATATGAAATTCCCCCAAAAAAAAAATGTAAAAATCAAAATTTTTTTAACATTTTCGGCCAATTTGTTTTATGCTACATATGTTTGGTTAAAAAAAAAAAAATCGCAAAAAGCGTATTTTGATTGGTTTCGCAAAAGTTATTGCGTTTACCAACAAAGGGAAAGATTTTTGTAATTTTTGTTTTGTTTTTTTAACGCATAATGGCAGCGATCTGCAATTTTTTTTGCGGTACTGCGACATTGCAGCGGACAGATCGGACCCTTGACTGACATTTTTGACACTTTTGGGGTTACCAGTGACATTACTACAGTAATCAGTGCTATAAATATGCACTGTTACTGTAAAATTACACTGGCAGTGAAGGGGTTAACTTTTTTTGAGAGGGAGGGGTTATGTGTGTCCCTAGGGGCGTGATTCTAACTGTAATTGGCTGTGGCTTGAGGTGTAGGAACAGTGATCAACGGTCCTACATAGTAGAACCGTATGATCACTATTCCTACACAGGGGAGAAGGACAGGCGGCTTGTTTACATTAGCCGCCTGCCTTTCTCCCTCTCCACCGACGATCGCGAGTGACCGGCAGACGAACGGGTCCGCCGGTCACACGCGCGGGGGGGGGGGGGCGGGGGGGGGGGGTTCCGTGACTGCACGGGCGCGCGCTCTCTCTCCCGAGACCCTCACAGGCTAGCGACGTAGTACTACGTCGGCTTTGCCTGTGAGGAGCTGACCGCCACAGTAAATAGTCGTGCGGCGGTCAGCAAGTGGTTAAAGTGTATTGTATTTGTACCGTCCAACCTCAAGTTGTAAAGCGCTACGTAAATGGTCAGCACTATATAAATCCTATATAATAATAATAATAATTAATAAATAACATCCTGTGGGTGGACTCTGGTATACAGGACTATAAAAAGAGTCCATAGCATGAGGAATAGTCTATTTTTTGGAGCTGTGGAAAGACCAAGCATGCAGTCAGGATTTCTTATGGTTGCTCCTCCAGCTATCCAGTGTAAGCTGTTGACATTCAACTACCAGAGCCAAGTATTTTTTGGGATATTGGAAATAGGAGTGTATGTTTAAGTCGTGGTATTTTGTGTAATGTTTAATGGTAAATTTTATGTGCAAGAAGCTTTATTTTATTTTGATGTCCAGTAAAGTTGTTTTATGCTTTTTTTCAAAACTGATCTTGGTGTGTTTGTTCATTTTAAATATTCAATAGATATTTCAGTATCTGTCCAGTATACCTTCATTATAAAATGTTGTTGTCCCTACATGTGCTACAGTACTCATCTGGAGTTACATGAATAGATTTTTTTTTAAGCCAGATTTTAGGGTCACTTTACAGTGATAACCTCTTGCTGGCCTGCCGTCCCATTTTTATTTATTTATTTCAGGTACTTATATAGCACTGTCAATTTACGCAGCGCTTTACATATACATTACACATTCACATCAGTCCCTGCCCTCAAGGAGCTTACAATCCAAGGTCCCTAACTCACATACATACATAGTAGGGCCAATTTTTTTTTTTTTTTTTTTTTATACAGGATCCAATTAACATACCAGCATGTCTTTGGAATGTGAGAAGAAACCGGAGTACCCGGAGGAAACCCACACAGGCACAGGGAGAACATGCAAACTCCAGGCAGGCAGGGTCGTGGTTGGGATTCGAAACAGCGACCCTCTTGCTGCTAGGTGAACGTGCTAACCACTACACCACTGTGCCGCCCTAGTTTTACTGCTACAGGGTGGCAGCTGTTCACAGGACCACATTAACATATACGTGAACCTGCACTTACGGTTAGTGGGGGCACAATTACGCCCCACCGGCGGCTCGCTTCCGCCGTGATTATACGCAGTGGGAGCCGATCAGCGTGTACCGCAGACTATGTCCTCTGGCACCGTCTGATCAGCCTGCAAAGAGGCAGAACGGCAGTCTGCCCATGTAAACAAGGTAGATTGCCATTGTGACAGAAGGGAAGATATGGATCCCGTGTTCCTGCAAAGCAGGGGCTAGGATTCATGTCTTCCCCTAGTAAAAGCACCTCCCACACTGTAGTAAAATACTGGTCAGGCACCCAGGTAACCCTTTGGTCTCCCCTGATGTTGACCCCTTCCCAGCCAGGGTCATTAGTATAGGGGATAGTACATATTCTTAGCACTGATCACTGTATTCAACCCCATTCAGACTAGCGCGACTTGTCAGGCTGACAAGTCGCGCTCGGTCGCTCGCCATTGATTAGCACAGGACCCGTTCCAATAGGAGCGACATGTGAAGTCCCTGCAAGTCGCGCCGAAGTCGACTTCACAGGTCGCCCCTGGAAGTCGGATCGCCTCAGTGTGAACCGGCTCTTAGCCCCCGTTCACACTAAGGCGACCTGGTTGCCTCACAGGTCGCCTTCCATAGGGAAGCTGCGGACCCGTTCTAATAGGAGCGACACAAGTCGCTCCGACTTAGAAAAAGGGTCCGGAGCTTCTTTGGGGCGACCAGGAGGCGCCCGCCATAGACTTCAATGTTATGAAGTCCGTGGCGGCCGCTCCGAGGTCGCGGTGCGCTGCTCGCACCGCGATCTCGGAGGTCGCCCCTGGAAGTAGCGTCGCGGTAGTGTGAATGGGGGCTTAGTGTCACTGGTTCCCCAAAAAAAAAAAAAAGTGTTAGTGTCTCGATTTTCTGCCACAATACTGCAGTCCCGCTATAAGTCGTGGATCACCACCATTACTAGTAAAAAAAAAAAATAAAAATAATCAAAAAATGACATAAATATATCCCATAGTTTGTAGATGCTATAACTTTACCAATCAATATAAGATTGGGATTTGTTTTTTTTAGCAGAAAGTAAAAAAAAAAAAGTTTGTTGGTTTTCTTTTCAAAATTGACGTTTTTTTTTTTCCAAAATAGATTTTTTGTTTATAGCCCAAAAATAAAACGCAGAGGTGATCAAATACTACCAAAAGAAAGCTGTATTTGTGGGGAAAAAAAGGACATACATTTTATTGGGGGTACAGTGTTGCATGACCACGCAATTGGCAGTTAAATAATGCAGTGCCGTATTGCAAAGAGTGGCCTGGTCATGGGGGGGGGGGGGTAAATCTTCCAGGGATCAAATTGTTAAAGAAGATAGATATCTATTTTTTTTTTTTAATATAAACTAGGTTATACTAACCTGCCTTATGCAATGGTATTGCACAACGCAGTCCCTTACTTCCTCTTTGGCAGTCCTTTTCTAGTGCGCTCTGCTCAGCAAGCCAGGTGCTAGGGGGCACCCATGTGAGTGCACTCCAAAGCTGGACTGTGTGTGTCCATAGGCCACACCCCCCATTCCCCCCTCACAGGAGTTGGACTGACAACAGCAGGACCCAATAGTGTCTCCTGTGAGAGCAGCGATGCTGGATGGGTGACAGGAGTCAGGGAAGTGTTTATGGATGGAGGTAAGTAGATTAGGTCGTAGAGGGGGGAGGTTGTTACATTAGAACCACTTTGAACAGCCTTGTATGTTTAACAGTGTAGGAATCAGTTCAGAGAGTCAGCCATGAGAAAGGCACAAGCCAACACCAGGAAGATGCAGAGGATTATACCACCTAATAGGGAAGGGGGGGGGGATGAGAGGTCAGACCTGGCTGTATGCTACATCCACCTCTGCTCACACACCCCCCACATGACTGCCCAGGGGTTATGGTACTGTGTAACTCCAAGTCTGGCCCACTATATAGGACATATCCGCATATTCACGGAGGTTTTGCTATTCAGAACCCTTATCAATAAACGACAAGCGCAAAATAAAGTCAGAACTTCTCTCCTACCTTCTCTTTGGAAGCCTCATCTGCCTTGTCCGCCATGTTGGTTGGCAACACTCATCCGACCTTCACCGAGTCCGCCCGCCACACATCATAGAGATGAATAGACGGCTGGAGCGTCTGAAAGCAATGGTGTGTGGGAAGCGCTGTGATTGGCTGGATGACTGGAGCGCATTCCTGTAATCTGACTCCGAAAATCTCGCAGCGTTCCTCTTCCTTTTATAATAAACGTGTAACCCTTTCACTGCTTGCAATGTGTGTTATAATGAGGAAATCTCTATACAGCCCTTACTGCCAAAGCCATTTGGTTTTCATTTTTTTTTCATGCAATCAGCTGCCCATTTTGTGTTTAATAAAGATTATTTAAACCCCACAAAGATTACGTATTTCCTACAATCAGAGGGCCTATCATAAAGCGAAGGCTTCATTCGTTTCATGTTGCACAACATTTTATCAAATCTATACTTTTGTATTAAATACACGTAGGCCTCATTCACACGAGCGCAGAGGTCTGTGCAGCTTCAATGAGGCGTTTGTTTTTGTGTCTGGAGACACCCGGAAATGCATGCAGGTAGCCTATGTTAGTGAATGGAGACAGCGGGAGCTGCGTGCAGGCGGCATATGATAGTGAATGGAGACAGCGGGAGCTGCGTGCAGGCGTCATATGATAGTGAATGGAGACAGCGGGAGCTGCGTGCAGGCGGCCTATGATAGTGAATGGAGACAGCGGGAGCTGCGTGCAGGCGGCATATGATAGTGAATGGAGACAGCAGGAGCTGCGTGCAGGCGGCATATGATAGTGAATGGAGACACCCAAGCAGCATATAGGCAGACTATGTTAGTGAATGAAGATGCTCGAGCTGCATGTAGGCAGCATAGGTTAGTGAATGAAGATGCCCGAGCTGCATGTAGGTGGCCTATATTAGTGAATGGAGACGCCCAGAGCTGCGTGCAGGCAGCCTATGTTAGCGAGGAGCTGCATGCAGACATCCTATTTTAGAGCATGGAGACACCCAGAGCTGCGTGCAGGCAGCTTACGCTAGTAAATGGAGACGCCCAGAGCTGCGTGCAGGCAGCTTACGCTAGTAAATGGAGATGCCCAGAGCTGAGTGCAGGCAGCCTATGTTAGTGAATGGAGACGCCCGGAGCTGCATTCAGGCAGCCCATATTAGTGAATGAAGACGCCTGGAGCTGTGTGCAGGCAGCTTATGTTAGGGAATGGAGACACCCCGCGCTGCGAGCAGGCAGCCCATGTTAGTAAATGGAGACGCCCGAAGCTGCCTGCAGGAAGCTCATGTTAGTGAATGAAGACGCCCAGAGCTGCATGCAGGCAGCCTATGTTAGTGAATGGAGACACCCGGAGCTAAATGCAGGTAGGCTATGTTAGTGAATGGAGAAGCCCGAAGATGAATGCAGGCAGCCTATTTTAATGCATGGAGATCACTAGAGCTGTGTGCAGGCAGCCCGTGTTAGTGAATGGAGATGCCCAGGGCAGCATGTAGGTACCCCGTTAGTGAATGGAGATGCCCGGAGCTCAGTGCAGGCAGCCTTTGTTAGTGAATGGAGATGTCCAGAGCTAAATGCAGGTAGCCTATGTTAGAAAATGGAGAAGCCGGAGATCAGTCCTGGCAGCCTGTGTTAGTGAATGAAGACGCCCAGAGCTGCATGCAGGCAGCCTATGTTGGTAAATTGAGATGCCCGGAGCTGTGTGCAGGCAACATATGTTATTGAATGGAGACGCCCAGAGCTGCATGCAGGCAGCTTACGCTAGTAAATGGAGACGCCTTGAGCTGAGTGCAGGCAGCCTATGTTAGTGAATGGAGACGCCCGGAGCAGCATTCAGGCAGCCCATATTAGTGAATGAAGACGCCTGGAGCTGTGTGCAGGCAGCTTATGTTAGGGAATGGAGACACCCTTGCGCTGCGAGCAGGCAGCCCATGTTAGTAAATGGAGACGCCCTAAGCTGCCTGCAGGAAGCTCATGTTAGTGAATGAAGATGCCCGTAGCTGCGTGCAGGCAGCCTATGTTAGTGAATGGAGACACCCGGAGCTAAATGCAGGTAGGCTATGTTAGTGAATGGAGAAGCCCGAAGATGACTGCAGGCAGCCTATTTTAATGCATGGAGATCACTAGAGCTGTGTGCAGGCAGCCCGTGTTAGTGAATGGAGATGCCCAGGGCAGCATGTAGGTACCCCGTTAGTGAATGGAGATGCCCGGAGCTCAGTGCAGGCAGCCTTTGTTAGTGAATGGAGATGTCCAGAGCTAAATGCAGGTAGCCTATGTTAGAAAATGGAGAAGCCGGAGATCAGTCCTGGCAGCCTGTGTTAGTGAATGAAGACGCCCAGAGCTGCATGCAGGCAGCCTATGTTGGTAAATTGAGATGCCCGGAGCTGTGTGCAGGCAACATATGTTATTGAATGGAGACGCCCAGAGCTGCGTGCAGGCAGCTTACGCTAGTAAATGGAGACGCCTTGAGCTGAGTGCAGGCAGCCTATGTTAGTGAATGGAGACGCCCGGAGCAGCATTCAGGCAGCCCATATTAGTGAATGAAGACGCCTGGAGCTGTGTGCAGGCAGCTTATGTTAGGGAATGGAGACACCCTTGCGCTGCGAGCAGGCAGCCCATGTTAGTAAATGGAGACGCCCTAAGCTGCCTGCAGGAAGCTCATGTTAGTGAATGAAGATGCCCAGAGCTCCGTGCAGACAGCCTATGTTAGAGAATGGAGATGCCCGTAGCTGCGTGCAGGCAGCCTATGTTAGTGAATGGAGACACCCGGAGCTAAATGCAGGTAGGCTATGTTAGTGAATGGAGAAGCCCGAAGATGACTGCAGGCAGCCTATTTTAATGCATGGAGATCACTAGAGCTGTGTGCAGGCAGCCCGTGTTAGTGAATGGAGATGCCCAGGGCAGCATGTAGGTACCCCGTTAGTGAATGGAGACGCCCGGAGCTCAGTGCAGGCAGCCTTTGTTAGTGAATGGAGATGTCCAGAGCTAAATGCAGGTAGCCTATGTTAGAAAATGGAGAAGCCGGAGCTCAGTCCTGGCAGCCTGTGTTAGTGAATGAATACGCCCAGAGCTGCATGCAGGCAGCCTATGTTGGTAAATTGAGATGCCCGGAGCTGTGTGCAGGCAGCATATGTTATTGAATGAAGACACCCAAGCTGCGTGTAGGCAGTCTATATATTAGTGCATGGAGACGACTAGAGCTGCGTAAATGCAGGCCCTTTTAGTGAATGGAGTTTCCTAGAGCTGCATCCAGGCAGCCCCTGTTAGTGCATGGAGTCGCCCAGAGCTGCGCACAAGCAGCCCATGTTAGTGAATGCAGATGGCCGAAGCTGCGTACAGGCAGCCCATGTTAGTGAATGCAGATGGCCGAAGCTGCGTACAGGCAGCCAATGTTAGTGATGGGAGACGCCCGGAGCTGCATGCAGGCAGCCTATGTTAGTGAATGGAGAGGCCCAGAGCTGCGTGCAGGGAACTTATGTTGGGGAATAGGGACACCCGGAGGTGCGAGCAGGCAGCCTAGGTTAGTGAATAGAGATGCCCAGAGTTAAATGCATGTAGCTTATGTTAGTAAATGGAGACACCCGGAGCTGCCTGCAGGAAGCCTATGTTAGTGAATAGAGACACCTGGAGCTAAATGCAGGAAGCCTATGTTAGTGAATGGAGAAGCCCGGAGCTGAGTGCAGGCAGCCCATGTTAGTGAATGCAGATGGCCGAAGCTGCGTACAGGCAGCCCATGTTAGTGAATGCAGATGGCCGAAGCTGCGTACAGGCAGCCCATGTTAGTGATGGGAGACGCCCAGAGCTGCATGCAGGCAGCCTATGTTAGTGAATAGAGACACCTGGAGCTAAATGCAGGAAGCCTATGTTAGGGAATGGAGAAGCCCGGAGCTGAGTGCAGGCAGTCTATGTTAGTGCATGAAGATGCCTAGAGCTGCGTGCAGGGAGCCTGTGCTAGTGAATGGAGACGCCCGGAGCTGCGTGCAGGTAGCCTATGTTAGTGAATGGAGACACCCGAAGCTGCGTGCAGGCAGCCTATGTTAGTGAATGGAGATGCCCAGAGCTGCGTGCAGCCGGCATATGTTCGTGAATGGAGAAGCCCAGAGCTGTGTGCAGGCAGCTTATATTGGGGAATGGGGAGACCCGGAGATGCAAGCAGGCAGCCTAACTTAGTGAATAGAGATGCCCAGAGCTAAATGCATGCAGCCTATGTTAGTAATTGAAGACACCTGGAGCTGAGTGCAGGCAGCCTATGTTAGTGAATGGAGATGCCCAGAGCTGTGTGCAGGCAGCCTATGTTAGTGAATGGAGACACCTGGAGCTAAATGCAGGTAGCCTATGTTAGTGAATGGAGAAAGCCCGGAGCTGAGTGCAGGCAGTCTGTTAGTGCATGGAGACACCTAGAACTGCGTGTAGGCAGCCTATGTTAGTGAATGGAGAGGCCCGGAGCTGCATGCAGGCAGACCCTGTTAGTGAATGGAGATGCCCAGAGCTGAGTGCAGGCAGCCTGTGCTAGCAAATAGAGATGCCTGGAGCTACGTTCAGGCAGCCCATGTTAGTGGATGGAAACGCCCGGCGCTGTGTGCAGGCTGGCTATGTTAGTGAATGGAGACGCCCAGAGCTTCATGCAGGCAGCCCATGTTAGTGAACGGAGATGCCCAGGGCTGAATGCAGGTAGCCCCTGTTATTAAATGGAGAACACCCGGAGCTGAGTGCAGGCAGCCCATGTAAGTAGAGACGCCTGGAGCTGTATGCAAGCATTTCTATGTTAGTAAATCGAGATGCCTGGAGCTAAATGCAGGCAGCCTATGCTAGTGAATAAAGAGGTCCGGAGCTGAGTGCAGGCAGCCTGTGTTAGTGAATAAAGACGCCTGGAGCTACATGCAGGCAGCCTATATTAGTGAATGGAGACGCCCAGAGCTAAATGCAAGTACCCTGTTATTGAATAGAAACGCCCAGAGCTGCGTGCAGGCAGCCCATGTTAGTAAATGAAGATGCCCGGAGCGGAGTACAGGCTGCCCAAGTTAGTGAAAGAAGACACCTGGAGCTGAGTGCAGGCAGCCTACGTTAGTGAATGGAGATGCCCAGAGCTGCGTGCAGGCAGCCTAGGTTAGTGAATGGAGACGCCCAAAGCTGAGTGCAGGCAGCCCATGTTAGTGAATAAAGACGCCCAGAGGTGCTTGCAGGCAGCCTATGTTAGCGAATGGAGATGCCCAGAGCTGAGTGCAGGCAGCCCATGTTAGTAATTGGAGGTGCCCAGAGCTGCATGCCGGCAGCCCATGTTAGTAAATGGAGGTGCCTGGAGCTGAGTGCAGGCAGACCATGTTAGTGAATAGAGATGCTAGGGATGGGATCGGATGAGAGCGGACATGCGGTCCGCTCTCATCCGATTCCCCCATAGAGAGCAGCAGTGCTCTGACACCTCCCTCTCCACACACACAGAGCGGAGAGAGAGCTGTCACCTGCCTGCTCAGCGGGGATCAGTGTATTGATCCCCCGCTGAGCAGCATGGAGTCCGCCGACGGACCGTGTGAAAGGAGCCTAACAGGCCAGGTTTGCAAGAAAACTGAAATACACCACAGGAGATATCATTTGCTGCTCAGTGATTGCAGTATTCTAGTCTGCATCTCCCCAAGGTAATACTTAAATCTGGCCTGTTAGTTAGGACCGGAGTTGAGAAACATTGGTGTACATATACACAAAAAAATTCAAATACATGACAAAATTGCTTTGCATCTTGGACACTAAAGCAAAATAAAAGTAACTAAAAAAACAAAAACAAAAAAACACTAAAGCATTGGTGAGTTTCATTCATTTTATTTAACCAAGACACTGTTTCTTATTTAAAAAAATACAGTTTTATTTTCTCTTCAGTTGGAAAAAAGAGCCTGTAAAGGCAGTATCTGCACCATATTATCAGAAAAGGTATTTGTTATATTGAAAGAAAATATCAAACGGGTTAACTGTGGAAAACAAAAAAAAAAAAAACAACAAATTCAACAAAATACAGCAATAACATTGTAAAACCGCTTTCTTATGGCTGTAAGGGACTTTCCTCTTTGAATAAGCAGACCTCTACTCCATACTCTATGTACAGCAATGGCCAAAGGCAACATCCAGACCTCTTCCAATTGCTGTTTACATCCTACATGAGCAATTAATAACCAATTTATGCACCTAAAGTTATTTTAAGGGGATTGGATTGTGGTTTGATTGTTCATTCTTTAAACCAGCCTTTCTCAACCTTTTCAACACAGAGGAACCCTTGAAATACATTTCTGGTCTCGGGGGGAACTCCTGCTAAAAATTAAAAATCCACAACTCATGACTTATTAGTGTGACAGTCAGTGGGAAGAATGCTCCTTACTCTTATCATTGGGAAGAATTACCCCCTTACAGATAGATAAAAGGAACAATGGTGTCATCATTGAGAAGAATTACCCCCTTACAGATAAAGGAACAATGGTGTCATCATTGAGAAGAATTACCCCCTTACAGATAGATAAAAGGAACAATGGTGTCATCATTGAGAAGAATTACCCCCTTACAGATAGATAAAAGGAACAATGGTGTCATCATTGAGAAGAATTACCCCCTTACAGATAGATAAAAGGAACAATGGTGTCATCATTGGGGAGAATTACCCCCTTACAGATAGATAAAAGGAACAATGGTGTCATCATTGGGGAGAATTACCCCCTTACAGATAAAGGAACAATGGTGTCATCATTGGGAAGAATTACCCCCTTACAGATAGATAAAAGGAACAATGGTGTCATCATTGGGAAGAATTACCCCCTTACAGATAAAGGAACAATGGTGTCATCATTGGGAAGAATTACCCCCTTACAGATAGATAAAGGAACAATGGTGTCATTGGAAACTTATCTGAGAGGCAGAAATTGCCCATTACTCAAGAACCCCTAGCAACCTCAGGAGGAACCCTGGTTGAGAAACCCTGATTCAAACAGTAGCAGATACATTTTGGATCTCGATTGCGCTCTACTCTAAGTTCCGGTTCACACTACCGAGACTTTTCAGCCTGACAAGTCGCGGTCCATTCTGTGCTATGGGAACCGTTCTAATAGGAGCGACTCAAGTCGCTCCGACTTAGAAAATAGTTCCTGTACTACTTCTGGGTGACATCGGAGCAACTTGCATTGACTTTCATTATGTGAAGTCCGTGCAAGTCGCGCCGAAGTCGCTGTGCACGCGACTACACAGGTCGCCCCCGAAGTCGGATCGCCATAGTGTGAACCGACGCTTAACAACTGAAGATTTTAATTATTCAAAATAAATATTTGACCTTGTTTTTACCCTTTATCTTGCTACTACCCATATGGTCTGACAAATTGTTTTTATACATTTTTACTGCACTTTTTATCAATCCAAAGAGAAAATCTCAGGCATAGTATACAAGCAGCAAGACTGAAGAATAATAGGTAGAGGTCACAATACCAAAAGCTCACAATCTTCTTTAAAGAAACATTTTTATCAAATTAGGTAAGATAAAATATAACTACCATTTTTAGAACTACCATTTTAACTACCAATTATAACTACCATTTTTTTTTTATTTTATTAAACTTTTAGCGTGTTTATTGCCTGCCTTAGCCTATTCATTCAGAAACCCAGGATCAAGCGAGAGGGGCCACAATGCTACCATAAGAGAAGGCGAGAAGAAATCTGCTTTTCAAAGAAGAAAACCTCTTTACTTACCATGTGTCAGTTGAACAGAAATTTTGTAGCTTTGAGGAGGTCTAATTACTATACCGGTAAGGTCAAATGCAAAGCATATCTAATGTATAACAAAATAAGGATTTGTTGTAAACAGTGCTGTAAGCAGAATTACAGCCAAACAATTCATCAGGCTAAACCGTTGGAACAAACTGTATAGGTGCATGGAGTCTAGTAAGTCAGTTTCTTTGTAAAGTATGAATAACAAAAAAAGTATCTATAAACCTTGCTCAATATATCATATTCAAACCATATGAAAAACAGTAGTTAAATAAAAATGGAAAAAAAAAAAAAAAAAAACAATTCCATGATGAAAATGGGTTACAACAACTGTATATGGTAAAAAAAAAAAAAAATTAGACTTCTGTAAGCTTAAGCTACAAAAAAATGCTAGTAAAAGGCAGTGCATTTCTGGTTACAAGGTTCCAATGTCCTGCAAAAAACCTACATAGATGCCATTGAGGAATGAAAGATGCCATTGAGGAATGAATCGCTTTCAGCGACATCCTGAACATGGATTGCTGTAACCTGCATGCCACCCATGACTGTTTACAATATCCCTTTTACATAAGAATAATACTGGACCCAATTTAATATTTTGGAGGGGTGTAAAAGATACTGCTAATGAACAACTGATACAAAAGATTGTCTGTACAGCAAAAAAAAAAAAAAAAAAAACCGTCACAACTTATATTGCACCATTTTAATAATTTGCAGTCAGTGCTCAGATATCAGACATGAACATGAGACCACAAAAGCAATGTTGGAGGGGGGAAACGTTTACATCTTTCACATTAGGAAAGTAGACCTCAAAAAAAAAAAAAAAAATCTACATTTGCTTGCCAAATCATAAGAATAGAAATACAGTCACAACTACAAAAATAAAAAATCTAATTAGGGCCCCTTTACACTGAGTAAAAAAAAAAAATCCCTTTAAATCCTCTGAAACTCTTCACACCGGTCAGTTGTGATTTTTTAAAAGTCCTGCTTGCTGCATTTTAAAACACTCCTTCCCTTTAAATTAAATGGGAAATACAACAAAATCATAAAAAATGCACTGCGGTTTTGGTGCGTTTTTTGAGTCACATGTCCATGTTTCACAGGTGCATGCTGGGAATTAGGCAACTCGGAAATGCATCAAAAATGCATTTTTTTTTTTTTTTTTACACGGAGCAGCGTGAAAGTAGCCTTAAGGCCCGTACACACGTACCGATCGTCGGCAGACAAGCGTCGGCCGACGACCGATCTGCCGATTGTACGCTTGTTAGTATGATGCCTCCGACAGCCGTCAGCGCACATTCTGCCGACAAGACTCTGTCATGCAAGCATTAAAATTTTTGTATGCCGACACCAGAGCGGCCGATTGTTCGCCAGTCAATACAGAATTCAGCCGACAGACCGCAGATTTGCAAGACTGGGCATGCTCAGAAAAGAAAAAACACAGGGAAAGTTAACCATTACATGACATCACTTCTGCAGTCGGCTGTAGTCGGCGAACAAAATTCTTGTGCTGTCTTTGCACTTTTCAACAGACACCGACAGCCCGGGGACAAAAGACGGCCGATCGTTCGCCGACGATCGGTACGTGTGTACGGGGCTTTAGACTGTATATTTTATGGTTACAATGAACAGCACGTTCCTAAAGGACAAGTCCAGCTTTAAATGATATACCGTGATTGTAATGTGTGTACCTGACATACAGCAGAGAGGTTTTGCCTTTAGAAGTGTGATTGCAATACGACCGGTAATAAGCAGACTTCCAATTGTGCATCAAACTTGCATAATATCTGCTGGTGCTTCAGTTCCCTGCCCCTGCTCATAATTCACATTTGTGAGATGGGGGCAATAGAAAAAAGTTATAGCAGGCGCTCAAAAGGGCTTCCTTAGAAGGACAAGGACAATATAAATGCTTTACTGAACAAACATTTTGGCGAGTCACAGCTCGGCTTCCTCAAGGTCTTGCAACCTTTTCATCCTCCTTGTTCTTCTAGGAAAGCCCTTTGAATGCCTACTATACCCTCTTAAGTTAACGATTCAAGTTCATCAGAACTTCCTTTTGGGCTGTAATGCACAAATCTGTTAGAGTCACATATTCTGGATAGGCATTGGAGGAACCCCAAGATTTACAGTATTTGTACTGTTAGCCATAAAAAAAAACAAAAAAAACCCCAATTTACAAATCGCATCCCGTCTGAAAATGTCTCCAACCACACAGCTGCCATCTGACTGGAAAAAGCTAGAAAACAAGCAGCACGTTTGGACATGGTAAACTACAGGTAAACCCTATAGATGAATTTATGTTTATAATGGTTATAGATTTGATAGAGTAAAATTTTTAAAAAAGGCACAAAACTGGAGTTTTCCTTTAAAAGACAGCCGGTAAAGATCAGCTTTCCCTTACATAAATGAAAAGTACACACAAGCTGGATGAAAAATGACAACGCCTTCAAAAGTAGCCTACATGCATTCAACTTTTACTTATTGCAGCTCATGCTCCATATAAGCATGTACAAGCTGCACCCATGCTACATTTGCACTGAGCTGTATTCAACACTTGAAATAAACCGCACTCAGAGGGCACTACCCACAGAACCCAAGTAGACAATGTCAGCAATTCAAAAGGAAAAAATGGGAATAGATTTTTAAACAGCTTTGATGCAATTGTAAACAGTTGCATACTTGTCAGTGCTTTCTTTTATAAGCCCAACCCCAGGAAACCTGAAAACTCTTCCTCGCAGGGGCAGGACCTGTACTGTAAGGATCAGCTACTCGTTTAGGCCTACTGGCCATGAAAAAGAAAAAATGTACTTACCGTATCTGATCATCTGCAGTGCTAGACTGGTCCCTGCAGCGTCTTCTCTCCCATGCTCCATAGCCCTGCCATAGATGCAATGGCACCGAGACACTGGCCACCACCACAGCAAGGGGGGGGAAGAGGATGATTGGGGGGGAGTAAAATACTTTTACTCGTTGGTAGATCTAAATAAGCAGTTAACCCCTTGCAGTACAGGCACAGTTACACTACAAGAAGGAATTTTCTGATTTCCAGAAGTTGGGCTTCAACGGTCATGAAACCTGAATATGATCAACCAAGATATTTTGCTCGACCGATGTACACAGCACACATACTACAATGACTGGCACAGTGCATATGAGCTACAGAATTTCTGGCAGTTTACAAATTGCGTGTACAAATAAAGCAGCAGAGATTTTTGCAAGGACCCATACATACTGCAACACTGGCAAAAAAAAACAAAAAAAACCTTTGGAGAATGTAATACATCTATTCAAAGGAGTCTTTTGTGAAATACTTAAAGCAGAACTAAACCCATCAATTTAACAGTTTCTCAAAATGGTTCCAATCAAGGCATGCGGTGAATAACTGTCACATTTGCTTGTGCCCTCAACCCAACTGTCAAGCCATAAGTGATCAAATGTGCAACACCATAGCAGCTGTAGATAAAACAAAGCTTAAGATGGTACCTTCTTTACTGTAAAGGATAGGGGGGTTTAGTTCCACTTTATTAAAAAGAAGTCTCACTACACAATTTGTCCCCCAGATGACAAAGTGTATGTAGCTCTTTGTCCTATCTTTTTTTAGCTGGTTTCATTGCTGAAATAACATGCTCGACAGCAGCCCCAAATTCTTAGGTGTCAGTAGGACAAACAGCATAGCTGAGGCTGTGGTATCTGACATACCTGGGGGTTTCAGAGAGCAATGGTAGCCGTAGCTCATAAAAAGAGTGAAGGTTTTTCTTTCCACCCTCCAAAAAAAGGTAAATATTCTCTTTTTTCCAAGGTGGTTATTCTTCTGTAAGAGGAATTCCAGCTTACACCTTAAGCCGGCTATAGACCGTTCGACTCTAGGCCGGTACAGCAGTGACTGGCCAAGATTCTAACTGTGTACGGGTGAGCTGAAGGTACAATGCAACCAGACTGTTGGATTTTACATGCGATTGTTAGCTGCCACCAATAATCACTGTGTTCCCCACCGGGAGAACACAGTGGCTCCACGCGAGGCATTGCCACATCATCACTGACTGTGTTGATGGGGGAAAGGAGCGATTTTTCTTTCTTGCAACCCCATGGTTGCAGGAAAGAAAAATCGCTCCATTAATGGCCGGATTAACTGTTCTTAAAAAACTCTCCCCTCCTCTCATCCTAACCTATATGTAACACCTGTGTAGGAAAGATGTATATTCTTACCCGTTTTCAGTTTGCTCTGGTCCAGTCATATAATCTTCCCTGTGTTAGCCAGTGGCAGCTGTAGGGAGAGAGTAGAGCACGCACCATTAATGGCTAGTAGAACCTGGAGACATGACATCACCCATAGATTTCAATGGCCCATCCGTTGTTCGCGCTCCCTCCTCTCCCCTGCAGCTGCACTGGCTGACACAGGGGAAATGAATCACGTGACTGGACCAGACTGAAAACAGTTAAGTATATACATTTTTCTTACACAGGTTAGTTAACATATGTGTAAGATTGAATTCCACTTGAATAGTTAGCAACAGGATCACTTAAAAGGAATATGGTAATTTAGAATATTCTACAAGTGTAATATTTTAGGCTAAATGGAGATGGCTGCAAAGGATTTGTTACCATTAACAGTCAAACCCTGCTCCAATAATTAGGTTCTAAATATTTGTTTAAAAAAAAAAAGGACAGGGGTAGTAGTAGTGGAGATCATCCCTTCACAGAAACTGACATTTTGCATACTAAACACACAGCACTTTCCAGTAAAACTATACCATAACCAACAAGTATACTAAAGGAATACACAAAATTAAAGCTGAAATATTTTTTATATTAAAAAAAACGCATAGTGCATGGGATTGTGCTTCAAAAGATTTTTAAAAAGTCATAAATAGATGCTACATATCTTTTGTCAAAAATAAATAAGAATATTACCAGTCACAAAGCCAATATACATGTAGAAAACCTAAAAATGTTTAAATAATCTTGTAAAGAGACCTAGCTTTTCATGAACTCTTATATAGACATAACTGATTCCCAGGTAAGTTATTTGCTAAGAAATGGAAAATTAAAAGATGTATGCAAATGTGAAGAAAGGGGGTCACAGCAACCTCTCATGGGTTTCACAGAAAAGCTATGCATTGCTAGGAACATGTTCCTTGTGCCAGTGCTATGCTTCAATCAAGGAGCACAGGTGGCATGGGGAGCAAAGCATTCCCTGCAATGCAGAGCTTTTCTGTGGAACCCATGAGAGGTTGCTAGGACCCTTTGCTTCACATTTGCATACATCCTGTTCCTCTATAGACCAACACATGTCCCTTGTGCCAGTGCTATGCTTTAATCAAGGAGCTCAGTTGGCATGGGGAGCAAAGCATTCCCTGCAATGCAGAGCTTTTCTGTGGAACCCATGAGAGGTTGCTAGGACCCTTTTCTTCACATTTGCATACATGTCCCTTGTGCCAGTGCTATGCTTCAATCAAGGAGCTCAGTTGGCATGAGGGACAGGATCTATTAAAAGGTGAATTTAAAGTATGGAGAAATACACACCATAAAACAGAAACCAGTATTTCCTTCTGTCTTTCATTTGGCTTTTTAAACACCCCCCCCCCCCCAATTAAAAAAAAAGAAAAAAAATGGTTTACCAGGGCTCTGATCACAATGCTAAGGCTTTCAAATTCTCGTTCTGAAAAATGTCAAAGTTTACACGCTAGCTCTGGTACAACATCACTCTTGAGGAGCCCTCAACAAATCAATCATGTAGCTTGGTAAGCTCAAGTGGAAAAAAAAGTATGATGGTTAGATTAGGCAGCATGAACCTAGAAGTTCATCAGCTGACAAGTTCATGGATGTAACAAATTAAGAAACCACACTGAACAGTTTAGGTTTAGACCTTTTCTTACTCATATCCAATGGAACACTGAAAAAGTGGATAAACTCAAAATGGAAATATTTTAACAATTACGTTTATAAAGCTGCAGGACAAACAGAATGTTGCATGAGTAATTCCACAAGCTGAGGAAACTCTTAGCATCGGCCTACTGTACTATGGCTGACAGCCTTAAAGAATAATTGCACGTTTGTCATTGGAAAAAAACAAAACAACGTTATGCTGCTTCTCACCTGGATGTCCCACCATCTTTAATAGCAGCAGTATTAATAATCCTTTTATATGCAATAGAAAAGATGAGGGTTGAATTTGCCAACTTGCTTGATTTGCCTGTCTATACCCAGCAAGCGAAGGCATTTTAAAAAGTGCACTTTTACTTCAAACCTGCTGGGATCCAGAACTTTTGTGCAGGGCTAGCGCCGCAACACAGAACATTTCAAGTAGCTGAATAGCACTGTGTAGAAAGTTGTAACCATGATCAAATATGGTTTCTAACATATTATACACTCTGTCCTGGAAATTAAAAGGGCCCATCTTAAACTGTTCAGCAAGACATCCTTATTACTGTGTTACAAGCTAATTGGGGTGACTGGATGAGATGAATTGGCGATTCTTCCCTTTTGATTCTCCTGAATTTTTCATGTAAAATAATAAATCTCTTTGAGAAATGATGTATTAGAAATTTATCAAGGTTGTGCTCTGCTATTAATAGAACCCTGGGAGTAGATATACCTGGGGACCCTAAACACTGCCTTCTGGGCATCCTAGACCAACAAGTGGAAGACAGATACCTGCGGGAGGCGGCCTCCAGCACCCTGTTCCAAGCTCGTCTACTTATATTGCGACAATGGACTGCACCTGAACCTCCGACTTTTAGGATGTGGCTAGAGCAGATAGGGGGCACTCTCAGAATGGAAAAGGTTATATACCAACATAGGGGATCTCCGCAAAAATTCTCTAAAATATGGGGTGCTTGGTTGAATTGCCCGGGAATGGCTCCTAATGACCTCATCCTGGACCGTTTGTTATCTTAAATGTGTGAATATGGGTTGGGGCTGCTGAGGGATGATTGCTTGATGCGCTGGGGGTGGATTGGAGGGAAGTAATACTGTAACGGGCATTGTTGTTGGGGGTTGCGGCATATTTGCTATGCATACTATTCTATATAGTGATGGTGATTTCTTGCTACTATGCCTGTACCATGTATTGTTGTTTACTGTGGTGAGGTGAATTTCTCTCAAAGATGTTTTCTGATTTAAAAAAATAAATTTATCAAGCTTAATTACTGCTTCGTTAATTCCAAAAGTGGTTACTTATTAGACCCTTCTTAACTATATGCAAGATCTGCAAAGGTATAGTGCGAGTAATTTGTCATGTTCCCCGAAAAAAAAAAAAAAAAAATGACCCTCTACATGCTCCAATGCTGTCCTTGGTTTCCTCAGACGCCAGCAGTCCACTTCAGGCAGAACTACAGACATGTCATTCTGCCCATTTCCTGTCATTTACATGCCCCCTAGGGAGCATGCTACCATGCAAGTTGGGCACCCATTACTCCAGGACTTTTTGCAGCACTCAGCTGTAAATACACAAGCACTGCTCAGGCCTCAAAGAATGCATGTCTGCCACTGGAAGACTGATCAAACTAAACCCAGTCCGATAAGCAGGCACCTTGTGGTTTCTGACTGTATTTTTTGTCATTTTCAACTAGCTTTTGGTTGTCCTGGGGAGCGCTTTCATACTGAACCAATTTTATATATAGGGCATAGACTTCTGGCCTGATTCCAGATAAGTCTCATCCACCTCAGAACAAAGTCCTGACCTACAATTCAAGGCCACGCTGGGCATTGGGCAGTAGAGGGAAATGCACTGGACTGCTGAAGGGCTTAGCAAAGAAACAGATGTGGACATAGGATCCACAAGTACCAAAACACACTGAAGACTATTTGAGGATTAGTAGGCATACTTGCAACAAGATCTTTGGGTCACGGGTCAAATGAACACCACACAAAGACTCTGCTTTACTAAACGCAGAGAATGCTTACTTCCAAATCAAATTCTTACTTCTCTTAGTCAGCGTGGAGAAAAGTCTCCTTGCAAAGAGTACCAAATCAAGTACAAGAAAAACAAATACAACAACATGATTGAAGTCAGTACAACTTTACCTCATTTACAAAGCTTGGTGAAAAGGGGGAGCTGTTCAGACTTCAATCACATGTAAGAAAAAACATTTTTTTTTACCTTTTCCCTGTACATAACTGAATATAATTTGCTATGAATTTTCACTTTACGTTACCTTATTTGCCAAGACGAAAGTGAAAATTCACTTTGAAAAGCAAAATATGCTCTTTAGTAAATCAACCCCATAGTTCTTGCCACACTTTGACAGCGATAATAGCCCTTAACAGATGGCAGGTAAAGTGTAAAGCCAGTCATACATGGATCACAAGTTGGCCAATTCAGCAGGGACCCTCCGAAAATTGGTCCATGTATGGGCACCCTGGCTGTACAGAAGTCAATCTACAGAAGTCAATCTACTAATCAACTTCTACACAACCAGCTTGTTGGGTCTTTCCTGATCGATCAGTGCAGCAAGCTATAGCTGCTGGCACTAATCATTGTATTCCGACAGTGGGAAAGTCTCCCCACCCCCAGAACACAATAGCACAGTGGGTAAAAATTCCCCTATCCACACTGAATGTGTGGATGGGAAGATTGGAATATTTTTTTCATTCAATCTGCTGGGCTGCCTAAAGTCTAGTACACACTACTAGTTTTTTTTTCCCCATTTAACCCCGCAGGCTGAACGGAAAAAAAAAACCACATAGCTCAGGGAGGAGCCACTGTACTATTTGTTTTGAGTACAGTGATCTCCCCTGCTATGCTATTGTGTTCCAACATTCCTATTCCCGTCAGCACTCTCAGCCATTGGCTGAGAGCACTGATTGGAAGCGGATCAGCAGACATTTGCCGGACCAGCTGCAGTTCACACAAGCTTAATGTCGGCCGGTTTCTATTGACGTGGCCGATGCCATCTGACATTCAGCCCGTGTGTACTAGGCTTAAATACAGGATAAGACAAAAATATACATCTGATCCAAAACAATACATTCTACTAAAGGCTCTGTCCAGAACAAGCGCATGCAACTGCATCTCAACCAAAAAATATAATCATCCTAGCTTAGTTTCTTCACACAACATGAATAAAAAAAAATAAAAAACAGAACACTACTTGCAACAATTTTCATTTTACTGTGGTGTAGATCTAATTCTAGATGCTTCTCGCTGTACACATTCACCTGTGAATACCCTGCATAGTATAAAAGAGCCCTAAAGCTGTCAAAACCAAATCAATTCCTCAATTTTTTTTTTATGCTGCAAAAAATATTAAATAGATGAGGTTATACTGGTGAGGTACAAACATCCAATTACACAGAAAATCAAAAGAACTGCAATTTCTCAAAAACGAAAACCTAAAATATTAGCTCCCTCACTACGTTTCAAAGACCAGCGACTATATAGCCAATTACAAATGTTGACCCCATAGCTACATATATTTGGTGTAAAAATGACCAGGAGTGGCATCTGACCAATTCAAAAGGTCACTACAACGAACTTTGAGTGGTCTTTATCAGTACCAGAATGGAGATGCAAGTTTAAAATATAATTTTTATTATGAATGTTTAAAAAACCTATTGGACCAAATGGCTCTAAAAGTTTAACACATTGGCTCATATTTTTGATACATGTAAATCATTTAGTTCCAGGTGGAAAGCCTCACAAAACTATACCTACAATACAGATTATAGCCACACAAGCTGCAGCCCTGTATACCTTGATTATGGTAATCATGTAGTAAGTGATTGACGGCTTTCCATACGTGTTATGGAAAGCCGTCACATCACTTACATCATTTAACATATAAAGGGCTGCTATTTGTGTGGCTATAATTTGTAACGCAAAGCATTAGGCTTTCCACTTGAACAAAATGTTTTAAGTCCATCAATAATATGAACCAATGTGTGACTCTTTTAGGGTCATTTGATCCAATAGGTTTTAAACATTGATTTTTTTAAAATGTAGAGGATTGCACCAGAGTAGAAAAATATTGACTCGGTATACGTGTGTAACATATGTTCCAATTTACTGCACGGTACATTTCCAAAAAAATAAAAAAATATCCACAGAGGGGTACAGCATTACATAAAGAAACCACATTGATCACCAAGAGGTAACAGGCCATCCAAACATGGTAAGAGGATGCAGTTAAATTTGTATAGTAAGGCCTCTGGGATTCTGAGAATCGTAAGGTAGGAACCTATGCCCAGAAAACCTCAGAGCTAAACACAGATATTAATAAAAAAAAAATATATATTTACACTTTTATCTCCAATCTGGTACCAATAAATTCTGCTCAAAAACATTTTTTTGTAGGGTTTGAATATTTATGGATTTTGTACCTGGCCGGCCCACACCTTTCTGTGTGTTACAGGTTAATGGTCAGCCCAACCAAGGCAGATATTGTACCTTTTGGGAACACTCATTGCTGTAGTACACCTGCTGCAATAATTGTGCCCCATTATCCTCTAATCAAGGTATATCATTATTACAGAAAACACAACAAAAGGAGGGGTTACATCTGCCTTGCATCTGGAAAGAAATTTGAGGCAGATTATGAACTAGTTTAAAAAGATACTTTAGAACAATGGGCACTGCGATAACACAAGTACCCCTGGGCTCATCAATCGTAGCAAAAGAACGAATTGCAAGTGGTGACTTTCCCTGCTATCGTCAAAGTAACTCTGGTACCAAAGGGTGTCTTGCTCAGTATAAAAAGATGCACGCTTGGTCATTGCAAACTTGCATGCTTATGCCACAACTCAAAGAATGGTTTAATTTGTTGTATCATCTGGCAGCCATATAATGGCAACTTAAAAGGACAACTGTAAGCCTCATTATTTACACATGCTTTTGATTGCAAAAATGCTAGAACAAAATGCATTAACTCATTTGCAAAAGTGTGTCCCCAGTGGCTGCCTGCTTGTGTGTCCGATGTGGTGTGCTACTGAAACAGCAGGCTCTGGAAGCTCTGCCCTGCAACTGTTCCAACCTATGCCTTGAGCTGGTCTAGCTGGCTCAGTTAGAAGTCATGGGATTTCTTCTGCTGCTTCTTTGTATAAACCAGGATAATCAGTTCTCTTCAAAAGGGCTAGTACATGGGCATAAATCAATGTAGCGCCTCCTAGTCCCTTGCTGCAGCTTCCCTTTTGTGAGGTTACTTCCCTCTATTTTTATAGCTCCAACAAGCAGGAGGCTGATAAAGAATAGACAAGATAGTGTGCAGCAGTTAAAAAAATAAAATAAAAAAGTCTCTCCCTTCCTGCCAGCCAGTTTCTAGTGTGTGAGCCAATCTCCTCCCCTACCCTTCGTGTGGACACTATTAGTGAGGACAATTACTGGCATCCCCAGAAGTACACATGCAATGGTGGGTCCTTAAAACCCAACAAGGGAAAGTATCCATCCTAACCTTGGAATGCAGAGACTGCACTGAGGGGGACCATCTGAGGCAGAAGAAAAGTAAAATGTTATAAATTTTTGAAAAGCAGCATATTATGTAATTACTGATATCAGCAGTAGACACAACAAAGAAAAAAGTTGACTTTAGTATCGCTTTAAGTCTACCTTCATACATTTGCTACCATTACCCAGCCCTGATTAAATGCTATGGTCAGCTTCTCTGTTGACAAGCATGTCATTTCCAAGCTTTCCCCCGGGGAAAAAAGAAGAAACAAGCTCATATGAAAAACACTTCAAATCAGATGGCAATAATTAGGTGGTTCCATTCCACTATATGTAATAAAGATTAAAGACTTAATTCTATCACACTAAGCACCCTCAATTTCAAATATGAAAGCATCAGGTCTTCTAACCTGCACTTAGTACACAAAGCAGCTATAGACACAGAAATTACTTTTCATATCACAGTTACAGCTCCTGGCTGTGGTAGTGAAGAGGGACTACTGACAATTCATAAATGCGCTAAAGTTTTGTTTGCTGTAAGCTCTGCCCCCTCCATGTCACTTCCAACGAAAACAAATACTCACGCTATGTATGTGTGATTCCAAAATGTCTGCAGCTTCTGTCCACCCAGTGCTTTTACGCCTCCAAAAAATTACAAATATAATAACACAGCACTTGCCAATAAAACAAACAACGTGTTAAAAAAAGTGAACGTAAAAAAACATATACAAAGGCTTTCAAAAATTCTCATACAACGTGCTCCAAACTCCATTAATAAGGTGAAGCGCTTCATGTAAACATGCTGTGAAGTGTGCCACACTCCCCTCTCGTATCCCCACTCACCAGAGGGAATGGACCCACAGATTTTCAGTCTGGGGGTCAACCAAACTTGTATCTGGTGTTGTGGATATCAGGCCTCTAAGATCGGGTTTCCCCAAAAACACTTTTGGGGCAGCTTTAATATCTTTAAGCAACTTACAAAATTGTAAATAAAAGCGGGTATAGACAATCACGAGGTTCTTCTGGGTTTGCTGCACGTTCAACAGAGGGTGAAAATGACATAGTTGGTTTGACGGGAGCGGAAATACGTCAATCCGTTTCTCCCCACCTCCAGGGCATCATCAAGGACAAACAAGTCTTGTCAAACCCAACAACGTCACTTTTGCCCTCTGTGGAACGCAAGCCGAATAACGGCGAACCCGGAAGAGCCTCATGATTGTCTATGCCCGCTTTTATCTAAAATTTTGGTAAGTTGCTTTGCGTTTTGTGCAAATGAACATTACATTTTACAGTACTTCACTATGAGCACCATTTAGTTTGATTGAGCCTGGATGATATTAAAGCCACCCTAGAGTATTATTGGTGAGACCCGATCTTAATGCCAAGAGGCCTGATAGCCACAACACCAGATACAAGTTTGGTTGACCCCCAGACGGAAATTCTGTGGGTCCGTTCTCTCTGGTGAGTGGGGATACGAGAGGGGAGTGTGGCACACTTCACAGCATGTTTACATAAAGCACTTCAGCACCTTATTAATGGAGTTTGGTGCACTTTATATGAGAACTTTTGAAAGACTTTGTATGTTTTTTTTTTTTTTACATATACTTTGAGCACATTAGGTTTATCTGTTTTATTGGCAAGTACTATATTATAATTGCATGTGCCTTCCAGGTTTGGTGATATAGCGGACACAAATAGCTGCATTGTTAGAAGTGTATACATTTGTGTTCCTAGAGGTTAAACACTATACATAACTCACAAGTTAGTGAATGTTGCTTTTCTCAGCTTATTGTGTTGCAAAATCAGTGTTCATTATTAAAAGAAATTTATTTTAGGAAGAGCCAGAAAACATATGCTTTTTGGTGTAGACCGTATAAGCCTTCTGCTGTACCCTTGGCAATTTGGAAGGTTTGTGAAAATAGCCAATTGAAACCTTGGCGGTGCTACACAATTTTGATCAATTTCTACACCCACTTTAATTAGCCAGCTTTAAAATTGCCAAAACAATTTCCAGATGACTGGCCAGTAGTTGGTAAACCTTTTCATTCATCATTGGAAATGTTCTCCCCCTTCAGTTTCTGCATTTTAACACACAAAGAGGGAGGCAGCATGGGTATCTTACTACAGGCTCCTAATGCTCCTTGAATTTAAACAATCCTGTGGCTCAGTACAAAGGAGTGCTAGCTCAACTTTTCACTGTGGAGGACAGTCTTACTTTAGACTAGGTTAATGCTGCCGTCCTTCTTCTCTGTGAGTGCTGGATGCGAAGATTTAATCCTGTTATGATGTAGATTTTTATGTATTATTTATATTATGCTGGTATTGGGTTACCTATGTGTAATGATTTTTGGGTAAGGTTAGAGAAAGTGGTGTAACATTTACATGTTGGTAGTTTATGGGTTTTTTTTCCCCTCGATCCGTTTTATATATGTAGTATCAATAGGATGGTATGTGGTTGAATACAGTACAGAATTAATTTAGTTTTATGTGGCATTAATTGCCATTACTGGTAATTTTATTGTTTTTCTTTGTTGTGATTTTTGTGTTGTCTTTGTTGAATGCAACTGTATCTTAGTAATTTCCCTTTGGGATTATTAAAGTATTCTGAATTTGTCCAGCCTTAAAGGAACCCATGCACTCTAGTAAGCATCTGAGACAAAAAAATACTTAAAACAAAAATTCCACGATATTGGCTAGACCTGGCAGTTAATTTTGCATACAAACCAGCTAACTTAGTGCCTAATTTACTAGTATATCATGGATAATAAAGGGCCAGTTCACACCATAAAAATGCAGTCTGAATGCATTTCAGATGTTTTGCATGTGAGTTTTTAATGCGCTCCAGAGCATTCTTGATGCAGTCCAGTGCATTTTCCGCCCTCTTTTCTTAACTTTAAATAAGGGCATGTGTATTCCAGTGCATTTTACCGTGATCCAGCACAGTTCCGTACAGAATGTTCTGCTTTTTTTTTCTGGAACGCACTGGAACTGACCACACTGGTGTGAACTATGCTATTGAAAACCATATAACCTACTATCCATGCGTTTTTGATGCAGAAAAAAAACAAAAAAAAAAAAACAACACACACTGGACTGCATGTGGTGTGAACTGGCCCATAAAACAGAAGCAAAACTGCATTTGTATGTCATAACTGCCCTATTCGAGCTGTAAATCTACAGAAATCATTAGGGGGAAAAAAACAACTATTAAAAACATATATACAAGCCCTAGCTGTAAAATGTCATGCAAAATCCCTGATTTAGTAGAAAATGAACAGTACTTGTTGGTAGGAGTTACTGAACAACTATTGTCAGATGTAGTTGTAGCAATAAAACATACAAATATTTGCTAGTAGAAAAAAAAAAAAAAAAAAAAGGACGCACAACCTACACCCCAGCACCCTATTTTTACCCATCAAGACAGATCCCCCCACTCCCGCAAAACATTAAGTGTCTTATCTGCTTCAACAGAAGATATAACACAACTGCAATAAAATGTACTCTTATGGGTTACCCTACAAACACGTCAAGACACTGGATAAAGCTAGGAGGATTGTCAAGGAACTTCATCCAGGTGTATTTGGTTTAAATATATAATTTGCTTTTAGGTCAGTGTAACAGGTCTTAGAGCTTTATCTTGCAAAGGATCAGGACAGTAGTGGTCAGAAAAATAACACTGTAAACTATCAAAGCACAATTGATGAGCTTCACCAACAGATGACCACTTTTACCCAATATATATATAAAAAAATAATAAAAAAAAAAAAAAAGGTAGAACCGCTGCACTCGTATGAAAGTTGGCAGGATACTCCAAAATAGCACGGAGGATACAAGTACAATTGGACTGCCCAGCTGAGTTAAAGGACTGAACTCTTTCTTCATTTGGGTCAAGAGAGCTATATCCCATAGTTCTTTTTAGCCGACGGTAAAATGATAGGAGTTGGAAATAAAAAAAAATACTGAGGAAATTGAAAAAAAAAAAAAAAAAATGTACAAACAAGACACGTTTAAAAAGTTTAGTAGGATGGTGAATAGTTGGACGAAAACAATAGTGTCATTGCATTATGTTCGGTTACAAAGTACAAATATCCTGAGCTGAAATACTTCAAAAGAAAGTAGGCTCCTGTGCCCCAATGTAGATTTCCTGCCCACTGATTGACAGAAATGTGTCAGTTGCTGGAGATCATTAGGTTTACTGATTTTGAAAACAATTGCATTTCATGGCAGTTCTCCCATAAGTGTTTTTCTATAACTTAGTGTGGCGTCCAGGTCGGGGCATTATAGTTGTAGAAGCAGAAGCCGAGGCAGCTGCATCTTCTGCTTCTTCCAGCTCTTCCTGCAGCTCCTGGCTGACACTAGATTGGAGAGCAGCAGGAGTCAACCATTCCTTAGGTAGACAGCTTTGTAGAAAAGGTACACAGGAACTAAAGTATGCCAATCGGTTAACCCAACGTGGTATCTCCTTGCCACAGAGAATCTAGGTGACAAAATAAAATTAGATTAGGAAGAGAACAGTGGATGAATCAGGCCAGTACTGCAAAGGAAAAATGCCATCTCTAGCCAATAGCTGGAAAACCACACAAGTATTTATATTCTATATTTTACAGTAGTATTAAACCAATGCTGTCAGACAATTTAAGCAGTCAGGATTTTATCTTCTAAATAGGAGCAGATACTACAAGCTGTTTTGGTATTGCAGTTATTAGCCATAAAACTAGTTTCACTTTGCTACTGGGACTTGCTTTTCCTGACCTCAGGACTAAAGACTGCCAGCTTCTACATTTGTCTTTAGTGAGAAAAAGGATCATAACTGACAGGGTTTAGTTCTGAAATCAGGGAAGTCAGGCACCTGGAAGAAAATTACATCATCCTCACTCTAGGCACCTATACCTATATATAGGCATGTGACAATGTGTGGGCACCTTCAGATTCTTGCATTACATAGCTGCCTGCAGTTTAAAACGTATGGGTTTCTATTTTGTTCCCCATTTCTACTTCTACAATGAGAACCGAGCAATTGAACAGAGCGGTTTACTGTCAGTGAGCAGCTTTCTGCTCTGCCCCCTCCTTGCTCATTGGAACGAGGGCTGTGGAGGGGCGGGGAGCGGCCGGCTCAGGCTCTCTGAAAGTCTCTAATGTGTGCACTAGCTAAAATTTAGCAGGTCAGTTGAAGAGCATTAGGCAGCCCATTCAAATGAATGGGTCACCTTGATGCAATGTAGTTAAAGCGCAATGTAACACGCCACCAAGGTCAACCCTGGTGTGAACCGGCCCAAAAAAAGAGGTCAACTGAGGATAGTCTACCGGACCCTTAGAAACTAAACATCGAGGTCAAACATAAATGTGGTATATATTAGATTTTCTAAATAGGGTAAAATTACCTCTGACAGAGCTGAGGAGAAGTGGTTGCAATTTTTGTGCATAAGATGATAGGCATTTCCTTTGAACTCTTTTCCAAGTTCTTCGACTATTTTTTCGATGTCATTCTCTGTGAAATCCGTGCTTCCCAAAGCTATTGCTTCCCTTTAAAAAGGCAAAATAAACAAACGTTAGAAGGGAAAGGGCTTTGTAAATACCCACAAAGGAGATTATGTAGTGGATTGAAGATATGTAGCTTGGTCAAAAATATGCTGACAGTAACTTCTTTTAACAGATTTTTCTTATGCATAAAACATACGACAGAAACTGTAAGATAATAGAACACTGATTGTTAGTGAATATTGTTATAAAGGTGTGCATCAATCAAGTAAGCCCCCGTTCACACTAAGGCGACCTGGTCGCCTCACAGGTCGCCTCCCATAGGGAAGCTGCGGACCCGTTCTAATAGGAGCGACACAAGTCGCTCCGACTTAGAAAAAGGGTCCGGAGCTTCTTTGGGGTGTCCAGGAGGCGACCGCCATGGACTTCAATGTTATGAAGTCCGTGGCGGCCGCTCCGAGGTCGCGGTGCGCTGCTCGCACCACGACCTCGGAGGTCGCGGTGCGAAGTAGCGTCGCCCCTATGTGAACAGGGGCTTAAGGAAACAGATGAACACACTTCAAAACAAAGGTTGCAAAAAGAACAAAAGCAAAATAAAACGAAAAAAAAAAAAAAAAAAAGCGGTTAAGAAAACAACAAAAGGGAAGACCTGTCATAGCCCACACAGTGCAAGCGTGTGACATCTTAAAAGCAAAATAGAGAGGAATGTCAGAGGAAACAGTTTATTGTACTCTGAAGGATTACATCTTCCCTGGGTAAAGGGACACTCCAGTCTCAAGAGGATGAAAAATAACATTTACTAGTATATAGTTTTAAAACTGACACACATCCAGCACAAGTTACTAAAATAAAAAACAGAAAATAAAGTCTTGCCAGGCAAGTGCTAACTAAACATGGAAGTCTCTAACAGGTGATGAGTAGGGATAATTAAGGTTTGGTTCAAACACAAGTTCAGACTGCACCTTGGCTGTTCAGGTGTTTGAAACACTGCCTGAAAATTAACCCATTTGGCAGGAGCCGATCATCAAGTATAATAGCTGCATTCTATTGCTATTCCTGCTTCCGATGGTTAAGGGCGCTGGCAGGTATAGGCACAGTTGAGTCCACCAGTATAAAATGTTAAGGGGTCCCCAGTCCCCAAAACAGCTTGAGATTCCACAAAAATCTATGGCTTTTAACCATTTGTCTACCAAGGTAGGTTTATAAACAGCATGGTCGACAAGAGGTTAAATCAAGGTTTTACAGCCAACCAAGGTCTTTCAGATAGAAAAGTGATCCAAGTGTACACACCCCATATCAATCCACAGCTTAGGGTGAGCACATGTATGGTAACATCAATTACGCAACACGTGTATCAAATGCTGGAGCAATAAATTCTAGAGAATAATAAAATTCTGTGGGAGTCACAGATACAGCATGGCTCCCTATGGATGGGAAGCGGTTCATTGAGAGCGAAGTGCGCATGCACTTGTGGTTTAAGCCCCCGTTCACACTAAGGCGACCTGGTCGCCTCACAGGTAGCCTCCCATAGGGAAGCTGCGGACGCGTTCTAATAGGAGCGACACAAGTCGCTCCGACTTAGAAAAAGGATCCGGAGCTTCTTTGGGGCGACCAGGAGGCGACCGCCATAGACTTCAATGTTATGAAGTCCGTGGCGGCCGCTCCGAGGTCGCGGCGCGCTGCTCGCACCGCGATCTCGGAGGTCGCCCCGGGAGGTAGCGTCGCGTGTATGTGAACCGGCGCTTACTGTTGTTTCTAAAACAAATATCTCCTAAACAATGCACATTTAGAAAATATTTACTGTACGTATAGGTAAGCATTATTCTAGGCTTACCTGTAGGTATAATAAATAATAAAAAAAAAAATCCTCTCTACTACCACTTTAACTTTAAAACGATAGCCTAAAAAAAAAAAAAAAAAAAAAAGGGTATTCAAAGCTTTGTCTATGGAGAATTTTGGGTACCATAACATTTTGCGATTTCACAGGTTTGCAAAATTAAGGCTTCATACCTTTTCACTCAACCCAATCTTCTATATTTTACCAAATATTATGGTAGTTTGCACTAAAATTCATTTCAGCATATTTTTTTTCCTGAAAATATATATTTTATTTTGGGGGGTAAAGTAATTTCTAGCAAAAAAGTGACTAGTAGGAAAGTGGTTATGCAGGAACCCTATGCAGAAAAAAAACACATAGAAACCCCCCCCCCCATAAAATGTCTCACAATACACATACACTGTAAATCACATCGTCCAGTAAAGTAGAGTCCCACAAACACCAAGCCAGTGTTGTAGAAAAGAGGCCCCTTCATCACCGGTGGTGAGCTTCTTCCAACCACCCCAAACAAACATCGTAGTACAGAAAAATTGTTCCTCACAGAACAAATGTCCTGCAGATCCCACAGGTTAGAATCCCCTCTGCCCCAAACCTTTCCTTGAGGCTGGGTTCACACTGATACGAAGTGGATGTGGGTTTCCCTGCATCCAATTTACATGATCAGCTTCAGTAGAGCCGGTTCACACATCTCTGGGGCAGCAGTGAAGTCCCCGATTCATCCCTGAAACCGAGAACAGGAACGCACCGGACACCTGCTGTGAGCCTCGTCTGCACAAAGTGTGAACCCAGCCTTAGAGGTGCATTTTCATCAAGATCTCCAAATGCCAATGCATCAACAATCTGAGTGCTTGCTGAGTTTCCCAGTCTTACATACTTTACACCATGGACAAACTGATGCATCCCTTAGATCTCTTTCACACTTGTGTGACTTGTCCTGCGTTTTGGACATGATTTCCAATGAGTACCGTTCATATCTGTGCGACTTCAAGTCGCAACAACTTCAAAGTAGTCCCTGCACTACTTTAGGCCAATTTTAATGCGTTTTGAGGTCCATAGACATAGGCATTGTTTCAAGTCCAGTCAAAATTGTGGTAAAATTGCACGACTTTTAGGTTGCATAAGTGTGAAAGGGGCCTAAAGTTAACATTTTGTTGCACAAACTTTAGAGGCAATCACTGCAAGCAGCTTGGATGGATAGAATTCAGATCAGGGCTCATAGAAGGCCACTTTAGAATACAGTAAACCCCCCTTCATTGCGGGGGTTACGTTCCGGACCCAGCCGCGAAAAGTGAAATTCCGCGAAATAGAAAAACCCTATTAAAATGCATTGTAGGCATGTTTATTTACTGTCACTGTACGTGTAGAAGCATTTTAAGGTCTTTTAACACACTTTTAAAACAATAGAAACTTATTTAAACACATAAAAGATACTAAGAGACATAGCAAGAGCTATGGAAAACACAAAAATATTTCATTTTTAATGATTTATATAGTAAAATAACATTACAAAAAAAAAACGCGAATTACCGGGACCGCAAAAACTGAACCGCGATGTAGCGGGGGATTACTGTAGGCCAATGTTCTGTTCTTAGCCATTCTTGCATGCTTTTGGCTTATTTTGGTGTCATTATCCTATTGAAGGACCCATGACCTGCAAACTAAGATGGGACATTCTGACACTGGCAGTATTTTTGCTCTAGAATTCATTGAGATTTTATTTTTCCCTGAGCAGATTAAGGGTCCATGTACACGGGACGCTGGAAATGGCCGTTTAGGAGCAGTTGGGCGTTTTTTTTCAGAAGCCCCTGAACCCATCTACATTTTATCTTATCTGTCCATGTACACCAGGTCGTTTACAGTCATTTGCAGGCAGTTGCGTTCAGGGACTTTTTTTAGAACACAATTATTTGCGTTCGAACGTGTGTTTCCTGGCGTTTCAAACGCACAAACGGGTCTAAACGCGTCCGAACGCGATGACCCGCATTTAGCGTTTTACCATTTTAAAGGGGAATAATTTTTTTGACCTCTAGGAACGATTCTAAACGCAAACGCCCGCAAACGCCGCTAAACGCCCGCTAAACGTGGGTACAAACGCGACTGAACGGACGTTTCAAACGTCCTAAAAATTCCAGCATTCAAAGGGACTTTTAACAACGTCCCGTGTACATGGAGCCTAAGGGCATTCCTTGCTAGGCGCAGCAAAACATAATCAATGCCTCATGATTTACAGTAGATAGTGTTATTTTTTTTGAAAGCATAAATTTTCATCTGTGAATTGTGACAGTGCTAGACCCTACCACTGTGTAAGTTTAGGCAGAAGATACACAAGATTCGCATTAAGGCACTGTGCAATACTCCAGAGTAAGGGCTAGTTCATACCACAAAACGTCATACAGATCTGTTTTGAGGAGTCCAAGTGAATTTTTGCAGATTCCAGATGCTTTTTTTTTTCTCCACTGTACTCGGGGAACGGTGATTTTTTTATGTGTTTGAGGAGTGTAGGTGCATTCTGGTGTGTTTTTCATGCATTTTACCACGTCCCAGTACAGCTCTGTGCAGGAAAAAAAAAGAAAAAAGAAAAAAAAAAAAAAATGTAGCGTGTTCTACTTTTTTCTCTGGAACCGGTATACACTGCACTGGTGTGAACTATGCCTTTGAAAACCATGTAATATTTCTTTGCGTTTTGGATGCAGGAGAAAAAAGTGGTGTGAACTAACTCTAAGGGCCCTTTCCGATCAGGTCTGCATGTCAGTTTTTTCAGGCGGACCTGATCGGATGCTCCATGCACCCCTATGGAGCAGCAGACAGCAGTGACATGTCTGCCGACACCCGCTGCTATCCAATCCGATCCCGTCTGTGAAATCCAAACGGATGGAAACCCTATTTTCCATCCGTCTGGAGAATCGGATGAAAATGGACAGGCTAGAGGAGAGCGGGGATCTGACAGGTCTGTCTCAGCACAGTGAGCGAAGACAGACCTGTCATCCGCCTGCTTAGCGGGGATCCCTGCTGAGCAAAACTGAGTCTGCGGGGCAGAAAGCCCGTGGGAAAGGACCCCGTTTACAGCTTTCACCTGTTGGAGAGTCCCAGTTTGGTAGTCCCCGAATACAGCATGGAACTTGAAGACTTCAAAGTGTCTTGGGTGGGATAAAGCCCTCAATCCTGTGTTCAGGTCTTGCTTGAGACCTGCCAACCGTGTGAGTACACAGGTGTGCATATTCGTTTTAAGCCAGAAACTGGCCAGGGCTCAAGGACCTTGACTGGAGAGAGCTGTGCTGCAGCCAGGAGAGGCGATCCACTCAGGTGACAAGACTCCACATTGGAGAGGTTCTTTATCCACAGAACAGGGAGAGTTGAGACAGCTGAGCAAGGCTACAGGACTGAGGCAACTAGCAAGCCCAGGGGTCTGGAGGAAGCCTAATGCCGGGTACACTCAAGAAGTTTGTTTTTCGTTTAACCCAGCAGGCTGCACGAGAAAAAAAAATAAACACGTATTGATCGCCATACAAAACACATCCAATTTTAGTGCAGCGATCTCCCCACCGAGTTATTGTGTTCTAAAACCAGGATTGATTGGATGTTTTCCAGCATGAGACCAGCGTCTGTCGGACGAGGAGCTGTACACACGGGCCGAAAGTTGACCAGTAACTGCCGAACGGACGTTTTTTGGCCAAGTTCTGGCCCATGTGTACCTAGCTTAAGTCTTTGAAGAGTGAGAAAGCCTGGGGTGACAGGAGACCCCTCATCTAAAGGCCAAAAGTGTGCAGCAAGGTGTTCTACCTAAGGCCGAGTGAGCCAAGAGAAACAGAGAGCTGGGCCCTGGGGATCAGTGCTAAGAGTAGTGGTGCTGCAGACAAAAAAGCCAAGAGGGTTAGCATTTTGGGTTGACGGTTTTGTTGTGCGAAGCTGACACCACTGTGTGGGCAACTGTTGTGTTGGACTTTTCTATTTGTTTAATAAAAGTGGGCCTGAAAGACTTTAAGCAGTCTGAACTGGAATGACTTGCTTGCCAAAAAAAACGCTCACCAACACTGAGCTTAACATCCCCCATAACACAGAACATAGAAATGATGTAACTTGCCAAAAAGCTCTAGGGTTGTCTCATCTGTCCAAAGGACATTTTCCGAGAAGCATCATGACTTGACAATATTTAACAAATTCTAGTCTGTTTTTTTGTAAGTTATTTTCAAAAGTGGAGTCTTTATGGGTTTTCTTACTTTGAGTCTACTTTTGCACAAAAACCAACAGATGGTGCAATCAGACACATATTTAACCTTGAAGATTAAATTGGAATTTTGGAAGTTTTCCCTTGTTCTTTGTCTACCATTTTCCCTATCCTGTTTAATCTGGGGTTGATTTTCCTCATGCCCCTACGACCAAGAGGTGGTTTCCTAAAATTCGCAACCATAGTACTACTAGGATCATCAAGCGGTTTGGAGATGGTATTGAGGCCTTTACCTTTGACATGTAGGTCTATAATTATAATCTGATCTCTTCAGAAACCCGCTCCTTTCCTTCCTCTGGTCAATGTTCATTGTAGTGTACACCAGTGGCGGCTGGTGCTCAAAATTTTTGGGAGGGGCGCAAAAAGAAAAATGTAATCGGTATTGCTTCGCGTCAAAAAACGCAGTAAAAAATTGCGTGACTTTGAAGTCATGGTACAGGCATGGCACAGGTGATGGTACGGGCATGGCATAGGTGATGGTACAGGAGATGGTATAGGCATGGCACAGATATGGTATAGGCATGTCACAGGTATGGTACAGGAGATGGTATATGCCCCCTTTCAATGCAGTGACCAGCGTACATGCCTCCTTTCAATGCAGAGACCAGTGTACATGCCCCCTTCAATGCAGAGTTCAGCGTGTGTGCCCCCTTCAATGCAATGAACACTGTGCTGTGCCCCCTTCAATGCAATGAACACTGTGCTGTGCCCCCACAATGCAGAGTTCAGCGTGCATGCCCCCTTCAATGCAACTGTGCTGTGCCCCCTTCAATGCAATGAACAATGTGCTGTGCCCCCTTCAATGCAATGAACACTGTGCTATGCCCCCTTCAATGCAATGAACACTGTGCTGTGCCCCAACAATGCAGAGTTCAGCGTGCATGCCCCCTTCAATGCAATAAACACTGTGCTGTGCCCGCTTCAATGCAATAAACACTGTGCTGTGCCCGCTTCAATGCAATAAACACTGTGCTGTGCCCGCTTCAATGCAATAAACACTGTGCTGTGCCCGCTTCAATGCAATGAACTCTGTGCTGTGCTCCCTTCAATGCAATGAACTCTGTGCTGTGCCCCAACAATGCAATGAACTCTGTGCTGTGCCCCAACAATGCAGAGTTCAGCATGCATGCCCCCTTTAATGCAACACTGTGCTGTGCCCCCTTCAATGCAATGAACTCTGTGCTGTGCCCCAACAATGCAGAGTTCAGCGTGCATGCCCCCTTCAATGCAACTGTGCTGTGCCCCCTTCAATGCAATGAACACTGTGCTGTGCCCCCACAATGCAGAGTTCAGCGTGCATGCCCCCTTCAATGCAACTGTGCTGTGCCCCCTTCAATGCAATAAACACTGTGCAGAGTTCAGCGTGCGTGCCCCCTTCAATGCAACTGTTCCGTGCCCCCTTCAATGCAGAGTTCAGCGTGTGAGCCCCTTTCAATGCAGAGCGCCACAGCATTGTCCCCAATCACTGCAGAGCGCCACAGCATTGTCCCCAATCACTGCAGAGCGCCACAGCATTGTCCCCAATGATTGCAGAGTGCGCCACAGCATTGTCCCCAATGATTGCAGAGCGCCACAGCATTGTACCCCAATGATTGCAGAGCGCCACAGCATTGTCCCCCAATGATTGCAGAGCGCCACAGCATTGTCCCCCAATGATTGCAGAGCGCCACAGCATTGTCCCCCAATAATTGCAGAGCGCCACAGCATTGTCCCCCAATAATTGCAGAGCGCCAGCATTGTCCCCCAATGATTGCAGAGCGCCACAGCATTGTCCCCCAATAATTGCAGAGCGCCACAGCATTGTCCCCCAATAATTGCAGAGCGCCAGCATTGTCCCCCAATGATTGCAGAGTGCCAGCATTGTACCCCAATTATTGCAGAGTGCCAGCATTGTACCCCAATTATTGCAGAGTGCCCACAGCATTGTACCCCAATCGATGCAGAGACCACCGTGGGTGCTCCCTTCAAACTTACCTGGCGGCGGCGCGGCTCAGCTTCTTCCTCCTCTTCTGCGGCGGGTCCTTCTCCCTCGTCTCGGCGGCGGGAACCGGCGGGCGGCCTCTCCTCTTCTCTGAGCGGCGGTGACGGTGAGCGACTGACGCACGCACCGGCACCGCCCCCATTGCGACGTCAGCGATATCCTGGATGATGATTGGTCCAGGCTGTAGACTGGACCAATCACAGCCAGGATATCAGAAAGTGGGGGTGTCCAATCGCAAAGACTTGCGCCCAGGTTACCCCCCAGAAGGCAGCCAATCAGCGCCTCTTCTGGGACGTAACCCCACCCCCCCTAGCCACCAGTTCCTTCAGGCGAGGCCGGCGAACCCATTTTTTTTTTTTGTACAACTTTGTTCGTTTTGTTTTTTTTTTTGTTATTTTTTTTTCTTTTTTTAGGGGTAGGGGGGCGGCGCCCTGGCGCCCCCTATGCACGGGCCGCCACTGGTGTGCACAATACCACTAATCCGAGTGAATACTTTTCTCCATTTAGGTAGGCTAATTACAGAAAAAGCAAGCCTGAAATCTCACTACAATTCAATTATTTTTAATCTTTTCAAGGGGTTCCAACAAATCTGTCCATGCCATTTCCTCAGTATCTTTGTACAGAAAGCAATAATTTATCTCTTTTCACACTTTCTTTGCTCTGCTGTGGAATAACTAGGGCATGCGGGTATACATGAGACAATTGCCTTTAAGTTGATCACTTTTCATATTTCAGTGAGCTATAAGGATATCAACAAACATGTCAACAAATATAAATCAATGCAGATAAATTCATCCAAAAAAAAAAAAAAGTTGCTTATTTGCCGACAGAATTGAGGTCTGAATGATAATCTTCTCTAGTAGTTTAAAATGAAGACAGGAAGTGTGACAAGCATTTTCATTTAGCTTATGTAGTACAACCATACAGCACAGCAGGAGTAAGGAAAACCGCCCATGGGTAAGTAGAACAGTTATGAGTACTTTTTCAGCTTGGTCCTGACAAACTCCCTATACTTTATGCTGTGTATACCTATAGCACTAGTGGTTTAAATGCAGACATTCAGTCTCATTTCAGAATAGTCAATCACATTTTGTAAATTGCATTATTATAATGTGCGATTGCTTCAAAATAACCTCCAGTTAAAAAGAATTGACAAAAGGTGAAACATTCAACTTACTTGAATTTAAATGTGTCTCCCAACTCTGTGGAATCCCCAGGAGTGATCTCAAATATACCAGAGAATGGATATGGGTGACCTCCATAGGCAAATTCTGATGGTGGAAAGGAAGGGAAAAAAAAAAAGGATGTATATAAAAAGCAAAAGCAGTGGAGGTCTCATTACTGCAGTTCTTCAATGACTGTACTGGTGTGCTGTCTGCAGAACAATGCTTCAGATCAGTGATCTGACATTTTAACATACGCACAAGTGTACAATTCTGGGACAGTTTATCAATCAAGAAAAGCAGATAATCATTCACAGACCTCTTTCTTTAAGGTCAATAGATAACCACTCAAGGCAGAGCCATGCTGGGTTATACAGCTGTGGAAGGGCTGTATAGGTGTGTGTATATGAATGCAGACTGGCATATCCATTTACCTGCATTAAATGACAGTTCCTGACTTGTGCCAAACAACCATATGTCAGATTTGACCTTCAATGGGGATGACTATCTTTGTGCTGTATCCAGCTTATAAGCAACCCAAACCAATCTTTATCTGCAAACAATACAAAGGAAGGGCAGACAGTAGCCTGCCTCATCCATTGCCCCCTGCCCAAGGTAATGTAACAAGGAATATAAACCATACCTCTACCATACACCTGAATACCAGAGTGGAAGACACCAATTCCTAAGGATGATGTGTATTCGTTGATCCAGTACTATTAAAACAAAAAAAAAAACAAACAGATAAAAAAATCAGTAGTTGTATTATCAAACACACAAGACCAATTTGATTTCATATATGGCAGTATTCAAACTAAAGCCTCGTACACACGCACCGATTGTTGGCTGACCGATTGGCTGTCTTTTGTCCAGTGTTTGTTGGTTGAAATGTGCTCTAGACTTGCACTGGACTTTTGTTGGGCAACAAAAACCAACTTCAGAAGTGATGTCATGTGATGGTTTACTTTCCGTGTGTTTTTTCTTTTCTGAGCATGCCCAGTCTTGCTCATCAGATTTTTGTCTGCCGAAATCTGTACTGACTGACGAACAATCGGCCGTTCTGTTGTTGGCCAACAAAAATTTTATAGCATGCACACCAGATTTTTTTCGGCTGAAAAGTCGCAGTTGGTTGTCGGAAGCATCATACTAACAAGCCGACAATCGGCCGATCGGACGCTGGCCGACAATTTACGGCCAACAATCTGTGCGTGTGTACGGGGCTTTAGACTCACCTGAAACATTCCTTTAGGGTAAAAGAAAATTAGGCATCAGCATCCCCCCCACCCCCTTTTACTTACCTGAGCTCTCATTCGATCCAGCGCTGTGCACATCTGCCGCTTTTCTCTCCACTCACTTTTGGGTTCCACTGGCTTTGCTGGGGCACCAGGTGCCATTGGCTCCCAGTGCTGTCAATCAAAACCAGTGGCGAGGGAGTGGGGCAGAGTCCCACTGTCTGTGTCAATGGACGCATCAGCAGGGCTCAGGAGCGAGCATGCATTAGTACTTACACCTCATGTAAGTATAAACATGTTTGTTATTTTTAATTTTTTTTTTTCTATCTTTACAATCTTTATAAAGAAATATACAAATAGGATGCCATTTGATGGGTTGAACTTCTTGCTTAGCATAACGCCAGCATCTTTCTTGCTCTATATGTGTACAACTAATACAGCTACAGAGAAAAGGGGACCTAAAGAAAAATGAAGCCAGGTGGGAAAGAAGAGTTGAGTACACCACTGAGTAGTTGCAGGCACTGTTCAGATATTCTGACAGCTGCCAATATACAATAATCAGCAGGGGAGATTAATTTATCTGTGCTGTTTAGAGTGAGACAAGGAATCTGTTAGGACTTTTCATTCACCCCGCAATATGAATGACAAAAAAATGATGCTTTTATGGTCAGCCTTCTACTTTAAAGTATAGTACCATGTTGCTAAATAGTTCCCCGCTAAGGCTATGTTCACACTGATACAACATGGAAGTCTTCTGATCTGACTTTGCCCTGCGGCTTCATTGAACTGGATCGAATTTTGACTTCTCCTCTGACAAATCAAAACAATTCCTTTGCTTCTGGTATGGATGAAACCTCATGCCAAAATTAAAAGAAAAAAAAAAAACCCCCAAGACCATACCAGACCCCGAATCGTTTTTTTTTTTTTTAAACGGCATTGAGTTTTCCCTCAAAACCCATACCAGACCAAAAGGGTGTTCCTCTTCAAGATCCTCAGAGCACAAGCTACATGCCACAAGTCGGATTAGTTGAGGCTCCGTTCACATGTGAGCGTATGGATCGCGGGCAGAACCGCCGCGGTTCCGCCCGCGATCCGGAGATTATTGCAAATAGCGGGACGTCTAGCGTTGCCCGTTGATTTGCAATAGCCCCCCAAACGCCGAGCGATGTTGCCGCGATTTCCGCCTGCCGAATCGCAGCAACATCGCGCAAACAAAATCGCGGGACGCAATACGCTCCAAAGAAGTACAGAAAGAAAGAAGCGGCAACATCGCTCGGCGTTTGGGGGGCTATTGAAAATCAACGGGCAACGCTAGGCGTCCCGCGATTTGCAATAATCTCCGGATCGCGGGCGGAACCGCGGCGGTTCTGCCCCGCGATCCAAACGCTGACATGTGAATGCAGCCTAAGATAATGATCTAACTTGGATGCGAATTACATTCAAATCAATGGGCTGAAATTGTGCTCCAAGTCAGACCAAAGTAGTGCAGGAACCTTTTCAAAGGCAGACCGACACAATTTGGGCCAGTTAGGACTGCTCTCATGGGGAACCATTGATTTTGACATGTCATGCGACTTTTGCTCTTGAAGTCAGAGCGCATGTCAGACCAGTGTGAATCGGGCCTAAAAAACAAAAAAAAAAAAAAAAAAAAAAAAAACAGGAAGTCAGAGATATTAAACCACTATAGTTGCAGGGCTAAGGTCAAAAAGCATAAAAGAAAACATTTGCTCATACTTCAGCTTCTTCAGGATAATTCACATGCAAGTGTTCCGTTTGCAGCTGGGTGCATCCATTTTGGCTCTGAGGCCAGGCCAGTGGCCCCAGAACAGTTACTCAGGTGACCCCTTGCTGGCACCTCATGTTTATACCCCATGGTCCTTACAAATTGAATTCAGGTAATATAAAGCTGTGCTGGGAGCTAAGACACTGACATAGTGGACAGGGGAATGAGCTGAAAGAAGCCTAAGCAGTCCAACACTTCTGGAAGTGCCAATATTAGATGTATTGATCCAGCTTCTGTAGCTTGCCCTAACAGAGTAAATTGGGGAATAGGATAATTGCCTCTCCTGCTGCTGCGCCCAGATTGAGGTTCAGTTCATAACAGGGTATTGCATAAACATGCACTACCTTAAAGTGGAGTTCCACCCTATTTTTATACTTACCTCCATCTTCTCGCTCCGGGTCACCTGAAAAAGAAATGGATAATCGCATATTTTTTTTTTTTTTACTTACCTCGTAGCGAAGAAAAAATACTTACCTTACTTCCTTCCTCGGCCGCGGGCCGTCGTCACTTCCTGGCTCTGCAATGATTCCTGGGAGCTGAACGTCATAGCTCCCAGGAATCATTGCGCCTGCACCGGCCCCGACGTCAGTTCCGGGTCGCGCGCGTCATCCCCTTCTAAACAGCTTCTGGGCATGCCCAGAAGCTGTAGAGGGATGACGCGCGCGACCCGGAAGTGACGTCGGGGCCAGCGCAGAGCATCGTGGGACCAAATAAGGCGGAAGAAGACGCCGAAGAGGATCTCGCTGGCTTCAAGCTGCCCACATCTGAGATGGCAGCGCTGGACAAGACGTTTGCAAGTTAAGTATTTGTCCTAACAGGTAAGTGCAACCCGGGACAGATCAGAGGCTAGCCATTGTGGAATGTACTAGCCCTGACAGTCCCGGGGGTATTAAAAAAAAAAAAAAAAAAATCCAGGGTGGAACTCCGCTTTAAATGCACAGCAATGCATGTACTTCAGTGTGGCCATTCATTTTTTTTTTTTTAAATTTCATCCCAATGCATGAACACAGTGCTCTTCAATTCATGTGCATTGTAGGGTACAGAACTATACGGTCTGTGTGCTATGTAACAATTTTAGGGGTGGTGTGTCAACACACCAGTTTGAATGGGTGAGATGGTGACAGGTCCCTAAAAACATAAAGCTCATGTATAATGCACGAATACTATATTCAACAAAAAAAGTGCAGTGCTTAAAATAAAATAAAAAAAAAAAGCATATAGCAAGTACAATATACAGTATGTACTAATCTACCATTTTTTTCTTATTTTACTTTTACACTGTCCCTTTCATTTTTTTCTATTACTTTTATTCCGATTACAAGGAATGTAAGCATCCCTTGTAATAGAAAGAAGCATGACAGATCCTCTTTATTATTATTATACAGGATTTATATAGCGCCAACAGTTTGCGCAGCGCTTTACAATGTGAGGGAAGACAATACAGTTACAATACAATTCAAAACAGGAGGAACTAGAGGGCCCTGCTCGTTAGAGCTTACTCTTTATTAAGAGATATGGGGTCAAAAAGACTCAAAATCTCTAATTTACCTTTAAAGCGGTAGTATCCCGCTTTTTGACACTTTTACCTACAGGTAAGCCTATAATAAGGCTTACCTGTAGGTACAAATAATATCTCCTAAACCGGCATGGTTTAGGAGATATTTACAGTGCATGCAGCCGCTCTCGCGAGCGGCGCATGCGCTCAGAAGGTCCGGGGGGACCTTCAATTAATTTGCCGGGAGCATGCCGGAAAATCACTGTGACTGTGACGTCATCGCGGCTCCGGCCAATCATCGCGCCGGAGCCATCTCTTCCGGCCAATCACCGCGCCGGAGCCGCCGAACCCGGAAGAGACGGCGAGGGATCATGGCAGTACCCGCAGCGATGTCCGGGGGTCCGTGTCGGGGCTTCGTTCTAAGGTAAGTTACACATAATGGGCTAGTATGCAATGCATACTAGCCCATTATGCCTTTGTCTTGCAGGTTTTTTTTTTTGTTTCCAGGGTTTACAACCGCTTTAAAAGCAAACATTTTTACCTTAAAGAAAAAAAATCAGCCCTTTGAAATAATTTTAAAGTTTAGTTTTTATTTTCCTTCTATTAACCACTTCTGGACCGGAAGGTTTTACCCCCTTAATGACCAGGCCATTTTTTGCGATACGGCACTGCGTTAGTTTAACTGACAATTGTGCAGTTGTGTGATGATGTACCTAAATAAAATTGATGTCTTTTTTTCCCCACAAATAGGAGCTTTCTTTTGGCGGTATTTGATCACCTCTGTGGTTTTTATTTTTTGCACTATAAACAAATAAAGGAGCGGCAATTCTGAAATATATATATGTACTTTCTGCTATAAAACAGCCAAAAAAAAAAAAAATCAAATTTTTTCATCATTTTAGGCCAAAATGTATTATGCCACATATTTTTGGTTAAAAAAAATCCCAATAAGAGTATATTGATTGGTTTGCGCAAAAGTTATCACAACTACAAACTAGGGGATGGATTTATGTCATTTTTATTTTACTTTTTTCCTAGTAATGGCAGCGATCAGCGATTTTTAGCCGGACTGTAACATTGCTGTGGACAGATCGGACAACTGACTTGACACTAATACAGTAATCAGTGCTACAAATATGCACTGTTACAGTACTGACACCGGCAGGGAAGGGGTTAACACCAGGGGCTATCAAAGGGTTAAGTGTGTCCCTAGGGGATGCATTTTAACTGTGTGGGGGTTGTACTTACTAGATGAACAGAGATCTGTGTTCCTGAATAGCAGAAACAGAGGATTCCTGTGTTCATCTGTGACAGAACGACGGTCTGCCTTGTTTACATAGGATGCCTACCATTCTGTCTCTATAGGGAGTGATTGCGGGTGGCCGGCGGACGAGATGTCTGGCCAATCAGCATGCGTGCCCCACTGGCTATTACACAAAACCCCATACAGGTATGTCGTTTTGTGTAAAAGAGGTGACCTGCCGCAGGATATGTGCAGCCACTGGTCGACAAGTGGTTAAAAAAAACAAAAAAAAAAACAACAAACACACATAGTATACACACCTGCCCTGTGCAGTGGTTTTGCACATAGCAGCCTGGATGCTCTTCTTCTCGGGCTGGCTGGAGCTCCTGGCCCCTCCCCCCTGCTGAGTGCCACTATAGCAAGCAGAGTCAAGCTTGCTATGGTTCCGCCCCGTCCTCTCTCTCCTCATTAGCTAACAGTTTGATTGGCTTCCGCTGCTGTCAATCGCGCTGCTGCTCTGTCTCAGCCAATCAGGAGGGAGAGTCCCGGATGACTGAGGCATTTGTGGACATCCCTGGATCGAGAAGGGTATTAGGGGGGCTGCAAAATAATGTGATGGGTGCGCTGATAGATGGATGCTAAAGCTGCAACCAAGGTCCTTTTACCCAAACGTGGAATAAATTAAATTGTAATAATATTTGGTGCGCTACAACTACTAATATCGTGTCTCGTGCAAAAAATATTTAAACAAATGTGTGAGGCTCCGTTCACATCTAGGCGTTTTTGGGGAGTTTTTCTGCTCTAGGATCAGCTCTCAAAACGCCCAACAAGACCAATCCTATTCATTTCAATGGCCCCTGTTCCCATCTGAGCGTTTTGACACTGTGAGCAAAACGCCCAACGCTCAAAAAAGTACATGAGCTTCTTTTTGGGCAGATTACAGGCTTTTTCAATTGGTCTCCATTCTAAAAATGCCTGCACAAAAAAACGCCTGAAAATCGCGGTAAAAATCACGCGAAAACGCTACGCTCAGGTGTGAATGTAGCCTTATACTCACAATATACAAAAATATTCTCATATAATGTGATATATATGAGAATATTTTTGTGTATTGTGAGTATAACACATTTGTTTAAATATTTTTTGCACGAGACATGATATTAGTAGATAATGGTGTTATCGGCATTTTGAAAGGAGAAATAGGTGCCGACAATGGTGCTGAAAACGCACATGTGTGGCGATTTTACTGTGCTTATTGTTATGTTTTTGATGTCACATGACCTATGAAAAACAAACAGGGGTGTATTAGAGCCGGTTCACATTGCAGCGACCCGACTTGCACCGCGACCTCGGAGAGAACTGCATGGACTTCATTGAAGTCAATGCCGGTCGCTCCCAGGTCGCCCCAAAGAAGCTCAGGACCCTTTTTCTAAATCTGAGCGACTTGTGTCGCTCCTATTAGAACGGGTCCTGTGCTAATCTATGGGCAGGCGACCTGTCAGGCGACCAGGTCGCCCCAGTGTGAACGGAGTCTTAATGTGTTCTTGCTACGTTTTCAAAGCATTACAATGGAGAAGTGCGTTTTTGGTGCTTTTTTTTTTTTTTAACTGACCAAAAATACAGCAAGCAGGATTTTTACCACAACAGAAGTGAAACAAACCAGTGTGAAGACATACATAAAATTTAAAGGGATACATTTTTCCTGAGCTTTCCTTGCACTAAAGGTGGCAATCAGGCTGTTTTCATACTGGTGGGAAAACAGAAACCGCATTGCTATGCAGATCACATGCAATGTCTGTGCGTTGCGAAATCAGACAGCTTGTATGGCTAAATTCGCATTGCATTTGGACCAAAATGATACAGGACCCTTTTTTTTGGTCCGCACTGGTATCGGATCGGATTCCATTCCTGTACTATTTCACAGATCACACTGCAATCTGCGAACCAATCTGGGGAGTCATTAACTTTACACTGACACCCGCTGTGGTTCGCAGATGTCAGTGTGAACCATCTGCGATTCAGGTGAGATGCGGGAACCCGCACAGGGTTTCCCGTATCACACCAGTGTGAACCCAGCCTAATGATCAACAATAATGTCATATCCAATCAAATTAAATAATTAAGCGCCCATTCACATACACGCGACGCTACTTCCCGGGGCGACCTCCGAGATCGCGGTGCGAGCAGCGGTGCGACCTCGGAGCGGCCGCCACGGACTTCATAACATTGAAGTCTATGGCGGTCGCCCCAAAGAAGCTCCGGACCCTTTTTTCTAAGTCGGAGCGACTTGTGTCGCTCCTATTAGAACGGGTCCGCAGCTTCCCTATGGGAGGCGACCTGTGGCGACCTGTGAGGCGACCAGGTCGCCTTAGTGTGAACGGGGGCTAAAAAGTAAAATAGAATACGATTATATATAAAAATATAAATTTTTTTTTAAAAACTGTCATTTCGGTACCAAAATTTCCATTCAGTGCACCTCTAGTTTCTGCCCTCTTCATATAAAAGTTCCCATCTTTTACAAAACAGCCCTCTTTTACATTATATAGCATCCCTTTTAAATCACAAGCCCCCCTTACTATGCTGCCCCCCTTCACATCACAGCGCACCCCTTTAAATCAAAGTCCCTATATATATATATATATATATATATATATATATATATATATATATATATATATATATATATAGGGCTTTTTTTCAGTGGGAACACGGGGGAACGCAGTTCCGGCACCTTCAGTACTGAATGGTACTGTATTTAATGGCAAGGGGTGCTTGGGTGTGCTGGAGGGTCTATTGATAATGGCTGCTGGGGGAATCTCTTGTTGCTGGAGGGGATCTATTTTTGCATGGTTGTTTATTGTTTCTGGGGAGGTCAATTGTTGCTGGTTTGCTGGAGGGGGGCTTATGATGCTGGGGAGTCAATTGCTGCTGGATAGGACTTGCTGTTGATTAAGGGGGTCTGTTGATGCTGGCTGCTGGGCGATCTGTAGTTGCTGGGGAGCGTCTATTGCTGGTAGATGCAGGGGATCTATTTTACTGCTTTTCTTGCTATCATTATCAAATTCCATACAAATTACTTAGCACCACAAAATGATACCTGGCTCTGTATTCTGTAAAGAGGGTGGCACTAAGAGGTGTGGGGGGGGGGGGGGGGGTTGAATCAAGAAACGGTGCTCAGGGGAAGGTAGGGGCAGAGACAAGAATCGACCCAGAAAGGGGGAGTTCCTGCACCTATTCTCTGAGAAAAAAAGCCCTGTATATATATATATATATATATATATATATATATATATATATATATATATATATATATATATATATATATATCTCTATCATCCCCCCCTTGACATTACAACCCCCCCTTCATATCAAAGTTCCCCCCTTACAGTACAGCCCACCATTATATCGCAGCACCCCCATTACATTTCAGTACCCCCTTTCCATAGCATTCCACACTTAACTATACAGCCCTCTAGCTTTACATCAGTGTAATCATCCCCCCTTCCAGTCCTACCTTTCATAGCAGAGGGTAGGAGGAGAGATTGGTCTGGATGAAGGATGGGAGCTTCCCAACTTCTCCTGTTACTAGGAGGTGATTAGTTGCTGGGACCGCACTGTGTCATAGCAACCAATCGACCGCTTGTTAACTTGGCTCCCACCCTCCATCCAGACAGACCGCTCATCCCGCCCTGTGCCCAGCTGTGAGGATGGTGGGAGGAAGTGAGGACACACAGTGCTGTCTGAACGGCCACGCCATTTAGCTGCCTGTCACTCAGTCCAGGTCCAAACCGCGGTTCAACATTTAGTGATGCCTGGTTTAGAACAAGGAAGAAAAGTTGACTGAAGAAAGTTGACTGTCAGAATCTATCAGGTACTTAAGTTGATTTTTCCAAATATATATTTTAAATATCTTGACCAAAGATATGCATTAAAGTGGTTCTATAGTCAAAATACCATTTACCCTAATTAATTCCTTGTAAAGGTATTTTTTTTACATTAAAAATCCGAGCTCCTCCATAGAAGACAGCACAATAGGAAATAGCCCACCGTGACGCAGACGCACAGGCAGGGTATCCTGATAACTCCGCAGCACTAAAAGGGGTAGGTGCCCTCCACAATAATGGCGGCATGGTTGCCATCATAAATTAAACCGCCCCCACAGCACCACTACTTCCAAGGGAGGTGCCAAGCTGGTCGCGGCCTCAATTTGTGTGGAGGCCCAGCCGCAAGTGCACTCATCCCAGCCAGGCTCAATGGGGCCGCTCCCCAAATGGAGGCCGACTCAGCCGCATGGTCTAGTAGGCCGCAAGCCGCGGCCTAAATTTTTATGGATGCCCAGCCCCCTGGGCACGAGCCTTAGCGGAGCCGACCACCGAGGGGCAGCAGAGGGGAGGGCGGATGCCAAAATGGAGGGTAGTGGCTTCTGCCTCACTCACTGGGGTCGCCCTGCATAGCTACCGACCATTAGGCCACAAACCTGCAACCTAAATTTGGGGCCGGATCCGGCAGCGTGAAGCGCGGTCCCGCGGATGCCAAGCCATCTGCGCCTCCAGCCCAACAACTGCAGCAGGGAGCTCAGAGGACATTGTAAATACAAAACAAAGAAAGGGCGCACCAGCCTAGCGCATTATCCTCAGCGAGTTTTATTAATAAAAGGGTAAAAATCAGCTACTCACAAACATGCGTAAAAGTCAAGCATTTCAATTCCATAGAGCAGCATCGTTACAGGAGTCCAATATCTCGTAAAATCGGAGGGCTGGCGCGTTTCGAGGCCGTGCCTCTTCCTCAGAGCCTCAGGCACGGCCTCGAAACATGCCAGCCCTCCGATTTTACGAGGTATTGGACTCCTGTAACGATGCTGCTCTATGGAATTGAAATGCTTGACTTTTACGCATGTTTGTGAGTAGCTGATTTTTACCCTTTTATTAATAAAACTCGCTGAGGATAATGCGCTAGGCTGGTGCGCCCTTTCTTTGTTTCGTATCTACAGTGTCTGGTCGACCACCCCGGTCGTAGAGGGCAGCAAAGCCTAGCCGTAGTGGATGCCAAGTATAAGTACAAGTTCAGAGATAGAGGCAGCCTGAGGACCAGGTTCTGAGCGCAGGAGAAGGGTGCTGAGCACCACTAATTTTTTCTGGAATAGCTCAGAGGACATCCCTGCCCTAGTCACCAACCCCCAGGGTAGCAGGGGAACCCTGCTCAACCCCCTGTTGTACACCAGGAAAAACCCAGTCAGCACCAACTCCAACAAGCCCTCCCTTAAGAGCATACGGCAAAAGGCAGCACTTAACCTCACCCAGGGAAGGGGGAGGGGGTCTGGAGACCCACAGTGACCACCAAATTTTTAGAGGGGTGGAAGCGGGGGACTTGAGGTCCCACCGTCCCAGGGAGGGGCCCACGTCCACCCCAAAAATCCTCCAGGGGAATAGGGACAGCTACTTACCATACCAGGAACAGGGTGGGCACCGCTCCTGACAGACCACCGTTCCATCGGGATGTGGATGGCTGTCAGCCAGGAGGAACGGTGCGACTCAGGCCGAGGCCAGGTCGTATGTGCCCTATCGAGACGTTTAACTGGAAGGCCAGCCCCCGTCCAGTGGGGTTATGTCACGGCCAACCTAGCGCGGAGCTGAGGCCTGTGCGCGCTCACTGGCCAGACTGGGGGACCATCTGGATCTTGATTATCCAGTCTGTCGCCAAGTCCAGCGGTTCAATATACAGTAAAACCTTGGTTTGCGAGTAACTTGGTTTGAGAGCGCTTTGCAAGACAAGCAAATTTTTTAAATACATTTTGACTTGATATACAAGCGATGTCTTGATATACAAGTAGCATCATGTATAAAAAAAAAAAGAAGAGAGGCGCCTCTAAGTGTAGCAATATTGTTACATTTAATGAAGGTTCAATATTTAGCAACTCACATGGTTGATGATTAAAACAGGCACATCTAAGTATGCAGGCATCTGGGGTAAAGCTGTCCACATAGACCATCCTCTGCACAGCCATCTTCATCATCCCTTCCCCGCTGCGCTCCACGAGTGATTCAAAGCCTCACTTTCAGATCACTCTACTGCAGGCTATTCTTCCCGGTCACGATTGCAGACTGACAGACAGTGGCGAGAGCCGGTGGTTCAGAAGATGGTCTATGTGGACAGCTTTACCCCGGATGCCTGCATACTTGGGTGTGCCTATTTTAATCATCAACCATGTGAGTTGCTAAATGTTCAACCTTCATTAAATGTAACCATATTGCTACACTTAGAGGCGCCTCTCATCTCTCTTATATTCTGTAGCTCTGCTAGATTTTGCTTCTAATCCCCTTGGGAAGGCTGCATATTGTGGATGGACATTTTATGGTTACACAACCTATCACATTGCTATAATCTTTGTAAATAGACTATAAACTGAAGGACTTGTGGAACGAATCATCTGAGTTTCCATTATTTCTTATGGGGAAATTCGCTTTGATATAAGAGTGATTTGGATTACAAGCATGTTTCCAGAACGAATTATGCTCGCAATCCAAGGTTTTACTGTACTCTCATAGGAAAAAAATAACAAAGATAGGAAAAAATCAATTCAAAAGGAAAACAAATTGCCAGGGCCAGGATCCCAGCAAGGAACTAGGTCCTTACTCCTGACTAGGCAGAAAAAACAGAGTACCTATAGCAGAGAAGTAGTGTATACCCCCTGGAACTACCCATAGGCGTAGTCAAGGTTTTTCCTGCCTAGTGTCCTACTCCTGTAGGGGGGCAGTATAACCCAATGGTTAAGAAGAATCAGGAACTATGTCCGTCAATGAACGAAAGAGAAAAACTATTTTTTTTACTTTCTGCTATAAAACATAGCCAATAAAAAAAATTCTTCATCAATTTAGGCCAATATGTATTCTGCTACACATTTTTGGTAAAAAAAAAAAAAAAAAAAAATTATATATATATATATATATATATATATATATATATATATTCCCAATATGCACATATTGATTGGTTTGTGCTAAAGTTATAGCATCTACAAAACTATGGTATAGATACCGGAATATTTATTTATTTTAATATTAGTAAGGGCGGCGATCAGCAACTCATAGCAGGACTGCGATAGTATGGCAATCTGACACTTTGTGGGAACCAGTGACACTAATACAGTGATCAGTGTTAAAAATATATTATCAGGGTCCTTTCACACGAGCGATCCGATCCACCTGTCAGATTTTTAGGCAGATCTGATCGGATCCTTCATGCATCCCTATGGGACAGGGGATGTCAGCGGAGACATCTCCACTGACACCCGCATCAGATCCTGTCTGTGAAATCCGCAGGGATGGAAACCCTATTTTCCATCCGTCCAGGGGATCGGATGAGAGCGGACAGGCGGTCCGTTCTCATCCGATCTCCCCATAGAGATGCATGGGGCTCTGACACCTCCCTCTCCGCACACAAGAGCGGAGAGGGAGCTGTCACCAGCCTTCTCAGTGGGGATCAGTGTATCGATCCCCCGCTGAGCAGCACGGATCCGCCTACGGAGGCGAACCGTGTGAAAGAAGCCCAACTGTACTAATGACACTGGCAGGGAAGGGGGATTACTTCTAGGGCGATCAAAGGGTTAAATGTGTGCCTAGCCACATGTGTGAGCTGCTTTTAATAATGAACGCAACAATTTGTTTTCCCTGCTTTGCAGGGAAACAAAAACAGCCATATCCCTGCTGACAGTACTGAGCTCTGTATGGTTTACCTTAACAAAGCTCAGCCCTGTGTTCCCTCCTCGAAGATCAGCGGGTGCTGGCAGACATCCATTGGCCGGGACCCGCTGATCATCTTGTGCCGTGTCCAATCACAGCACAGCTGGCGCGGTGTGAGCAGCCCCCTACCCAGAAGTGCTGGATTACCTATCTAGTCATCAGCAGAGCCACTTTGTCGCCGTACTCCTATGTGAGGCAGTCAGCAAGCGGTTAACAAATCACAATGGGGAGCCTTTTGACAATAACTTGGATAGAAAACTGAGTAAACACGTGGCTACTTGGCAAAACAGTAAAAAAGGAAGGCATTAGCTCCAGCAATGAGGAAGAGGTAACCTGAATGTGTCCAGAGGGGAAAGCTTCCCATATAAGGAAATCCCAGGAAGAAAGTGTACAGAACAATAGGAGTGCAGCTCCCATAGCAGGCACACTGTACACACACAGGATAGGAAGGTGCAGCAGAGGTGGGGGATGTGCCGCTCCTATATACACTTACCATGTCATATACATTAAGGATGACAGGCTGGTTGGCCATCTCCCCTCACCGCCTGAAGCAGAAGTCTCTCCGTGCCTCGTCCCGGGGATGTGATGCCGTGCCTGCCGGTCACAGCTGTGCTCTTATCAGTAAAGGGCGGCAGACTGGGTGTCCATTCATGACAGGGCGTTAGAGGGCCGGGCTGTGTGTAGAGGTAGCTCACACGGAACTATAAGACAATATTAGGAGAGGCCTTGTGAAAATGATTAAATGCCACATCCTCTCCACTGCTTCCAGCCAGCCTCCCGTTATAGTAACATGACTGGGATTAAACAATGACTACGTCAAGCTACTTCCGGTCCAGCTAGTCACGTGACTATCGCGAAGCGTGCGAGGTAAGCGTGCGCGCATGCGCATTGTAGATGTGGGACTACGGAGGGGAGGGTATGGGTACGCGTTGTAGTTCAGTTCATATAGTTCAGTACCATCTATATTTATACGCAGGGGTTATCAGCCTGTGCATGCTCTTAACAAAAAAAAATATATAAAAAAAAGTACTATAGTTGGTCTGAGGGCTATTTCACGCTACCGGACGCACATAATGCTCTGCATAAGGCCCCTTTTACACTTGTGCGACTTGTCCTGCGATTTGAGACTGCAAAGTCGCATGACAAGTCGTACTCCATGATTTCCAATGAGTACCGTTCATATCTGTGCGACTTCAAGATGCAGCGACTTCAAAGTACTTTGGTCCGACTTTGATGCGTTTTGAGGTCCATAGACTTCAAGATTACACAGTCATTGCTTCATTCCAGTCAAAGTCGTGGCAAAAATGTGTAACTTTACCAACTTGCCGGACGCCCACCATAATATTACTACGGCAGGGCGGCTCGGCTGCATCCAGTCACGTAGTACTACGTGACTGGAGTGTATGTGGTTTCAGCGGCGCACGCGGGCCGCCGGAGCTGCGATCGCACTGTGTGTAGACACAGCAGGAGGCGGGCCGCAGGAGGAGTGGTGGCAATTGCCCCTTCCCTCCCGCGATCGTCTGAGAGAAGACCCGCCTGCTTATGTAAACAAAGCAGGCGGGTCTTCTGTCAGACAGGCAGAGGGAGATCAGCAGTATATATAGCTAAGCTGAAACCCCGATCTCTCTGTGCCTGTCACAGAACCCCCCCCCCCCTTCACACACACAGTCAGTAAGCATTATTAGACATATATTTAACCCCTTTGATCACCCCCAGTATTAACCCCTTCCCTGCCAGTGTCATTAGTACAGTAACAGTGCATATTATTTAGCACTGATTACTGTATTAGTGTCACTGGTCCCCCAAAAATGTCAGTTAGGGATCCGATCTGTCCGGTGCAATGTCGCAGTCCCGCGAAAAATCACTGATCGCCGCCATTACTATTAGAAATAAATAAGTCAAAAAATCTATCCCGTAGTTTGTAAACGCTATAACTTTTGCACAAACCAATTAAAATACGCTTTTTGGGATTTTTTTTACCAATAATATGTAGCAGAATACAAATTGGCATAAACTGATAAAAAAAATTTAATTTTTAATTTTTGTTTTATAGCAGAAAGTAAAAAATATGGCGTTTTTTTTCAAAATTGTCGCTCTTTTTTTCTTTATAGCGCAAAATCTAAAAACCGCAGAGGCGTTCAAATACCACCAAAAGAAAGCTCTATTTGTGGGGAAAAAAAGGAAATCAGTTGTATTTGGGTACAGCGTTGCATGACCACGCAATTTTCCGTTAAAGTAACGCAGTGCCGAATCGCAAAAAATGGCCTGGTCATTAAGGGGGTAAAACCTCCTGCTCAGCTGGGATCGATCCGCTGATTCCCGCTAAGCAGGCGGATGACAGGTCTGTTTCGGCTCACTGTGCAGAGATGGACCTGTCAGACCCCCGTTCTCCTCTATGGGAGATCAGATGAAAACAGATCGCCTGTCCATTTTCATCTGATCCGATCCTCCAGACTGATGGAAAATAGGGTTTCCATCCGTCCGGATTTCACGGACAGGATTTGATCGAATAGTGGCGGGTGTCAGCGGACATGTCACCGCTGACATCCGCCACTCCATAGACGCGCATGGAGCATTTGATCAGGTCCGCCTGAATAAATTAACAGGCGGACCTGATCGGAAAAGCCTGTGTGAAAAGGGGCCTAAACCCAAACATATATTCATTACACAGGTTCTGAGGCTAATTTAACCACTTCAACCCCAGAACGTTTTACCCCCTTAATGCGATACGGCACGGTGTGGATTTAACTGGCAATTGCGCGGACTTGCGACGCTGTATCCAAATAAAATTGATGTCCTTTTTTTTCCCACAAATAGAGCTTTCTTTTGATGGTATTTGATCTCCTCTGCGATTTTTATTTTTTGTGCTATAAACAAAAAAATACTGATAATTAAAAAAAAAAAAAAAAACAATATTTTTTACTTTCTGCTATGAAACACATCCAGAAAAAAAAAATTAAAAAAATCAAATTTCGTTATCTGTTTAGACAAACTTGTATTCTGCTACATATTTTTGGTTAAAATAAAATCCCAAAAAGCGTATATTAATTGGTTTGCGCAAAAGTTATAGTGTTTGCAAACTATGGGATATATTTATGGACTTTTTATTTTTTTATTGTTTTTTATTAGTAATGGCAGCGATCAGCAATTTTTAGCGGGACTGCAAAATCTGTCACCATTGTGACACATTTCGGGGACCACTGACACCAATACAGTGATCAGTGCTAAATAATATGCACTGTTACTGTATAAATGACACTGGCAGGGAAGGGGTTAACATCTGGGGCAATCAAGGGGTTAAGTGTGCTCCTAGGGAGTGCTTTCTAACTGTAGGGAGAATGGACTGACTGCAGGAAGAGAGAGATCTGTGTTCCTAAATAGTAGGAACATACGATCTCTCCCTTCCTGTCTGACAGAACAGCCGTCTGCCTTGTTTACATAGGCAGACGGCTGTTCTGTCATTCTCCTTCACAATCGTGGATGGCTGGCGGCTGAACTTGCAGATAGCTCCCGCTGTGTCTAATCGCAGCGGGAGCACGGCTCCAGCGGCGCACACGCACCCCCTAGAGCAGTGGTTCTTAACCTGGGTTCGATCGAACCCCAGGGGTTCGGTGGGTCAGTCTTGAGGGTTCGGCACACCCTCCGCTACTACCACTTCGCTGTCAGGGACTATTTCTCCAGTTTCGGGCACGTCCTTCCGCTCCGCGCCGTCATCATGGAAATACATAACATCCCCACAGTACAGAGCCCGGTCCTGGCGGAGTGATTCACATGCAGGGCCGGATTAAGGTAGGGGCTATTGGAGCTGCAGCTCCAGGCCCCTACCACTATTTAGGCCCAATATAAAGTCAGCAGGGAGGCTACATGTTACATCAGCAGCCGCCGGCCGGCTACCTAAGTCCAGACACAACAGACAATCATAATCCCTGTCAGCATCATCCCCCCCCCCCCCGAAAGGACACTGCCTCCGTGGCTCCGATGCTTACGTGCACTGCACTAGGCTACTATGCAGCGTAGTTTGCAGAGGCTGCGCGCTCCTCCCCTACACTTGGGCGGAGCTTCATCCCGGGCGCGACGTGACGTCATCCAGAGACCGGCCCGGGCATTGGTAAAGTGCAGTGGCTGTGGCGGGGGGAAGGAAGGAAGGTCTGGGTCCTGAGACTGGAAGCAGATACTGGCACTGTCTGGGCTCTGGCGCTTAATTGTAAAGCTTCAAGGTAAGCTATATGAAATTAATATGTGAACTGCAGAATTGGCTAATCTGAAATGTAACTAGTTTGGGAGGGGTGGTGGAAGATGGTGGTCTAGTGGGGGGGGAGTGGTGGTGGTCTAGTGATGAGGCCTACCCACTAGGCACCTAGCAGTGCCCACCATGCAGCTCATCAATGCCACTCTTCAGTCCTGCCTATCAGTGCCCCTCATCAGTGCCACCTATCAGTGCAGCTCATCAGTGCCACCTATCAGTGCCCCCATTCAGTGCCGCCTATCGGTGCCCATCAGTGTAGCTCACAAGTCCCACCTATCAGTGCAGCTCATTGGTGCCATCTATTAATGCCCCATTCAGTGCTCATCAGTGCAGCCCACCAGTGCTGTCTATCAGTGCAGCTCATCAGTGCCCATCTATGTCACCTATCAGTGCCCCCATTCAGTGCCCATCAGGGCCACCTATCTGTGCCCATCAGTGCATCTAACCAGTTCAACCTATCAGTGCAGCTCAGCGGTGCCACCTATTAATGCCCCAATTCAGTGCCAATCAGTGCAGCTCACCAGTGCCACCTATCAGTGCAGCCCATCAGTGCTGCCTATCAGTGCCAATTAGCTTCACCTATCAGTGCCCATCAGTGCAGCTCACCAGTTCCACCCATCAGTGCAGCTCATCAGTCCTGCCTATCACTGCCCCTCATCAAAACAAAGAAAAGGAACAGACTTTGTTGCGAAAATGACATGAGAGCGGCACTTGCCAAGATAAAGCCGCGCATTTCTGAACTGGTCTCTGAAAGACAACAGCAGAAGTCACACTGATTTGCAGTAAATATTCATTATTATGTTTTTGTGTGAAAATCATGTTTTAATGGTTTTGTTCTTTGTTCTTAATGGTTTTGTTCATTTTGTGCACCTATGTATAAATATATACCTAAAATAATATATAACTATGTTTTGAATTTGAAAAAATCATATTTTATTTTTCCAATTAAGAAGGGTTCGGTGAATGCGCATATGAAACTGGTGGGGTTCAGTACCTCCAACAAGGTTAAGAACCACTGCCCTAGAGCCCTATAACAAAATCACGCATATGCACGTTATTCTTGGTTACCTGCAAAGTAAATGCATAATGTGCATACTAGCACATTATGTGACACTTACCTGCAAATGAAGGCCGCGTTGTCCCCGCTGGAAGCCACATCCATCTTCGCCCGTCTTCCTTACAGAAGTTCTACTGGCCTGAGCCGCGTGACGTCACTCTCGCGCATGCGCACGGGAGCTGCTGGTCACGGCACAGGGCTCTGAAGAAACGGCATGGGCGGCCGTTCCTTCAGAGCGCATGTGCCAATGACGTCATGGGCTGCATGCAATGTTATCATCTCCTAAACGGTGCAAATTTAGGAGATATTTGCAGTACCTATAGGTAAGCCCTGTTATAGGCTTACCTATAGGTAAGCCCTGTTATAGGCTTACCTATAGGTACAAACATTACAGGGGATTATACAACCACTTTAAAGAAGACAAGCACTAAGTACGTTTAACCACTTTACCACCGGAGGATTTTGCTGTCTTACGTCCAGGCCACTTTTTGCGATTCGGCGCTGTGCGACTTTAACTGACAATTGCGCAGTCGTGCGACGCCGTACCCAAACGAAATTTACGTCCTTTTTTTCCCACAAACAGAGCTTTCTTTTGGTGGTATTTGATCACCTGTGCGATTTTTACTTTTTGCGCTATAAACAAAAAAAGAGCGTTTATTTTGAAAAAATAACAATATTTTTAACATTTTTTTATATGAAATTCCCCCCAAAAAAGATGTAAAAACCAATTTTTTTTACATTTTTGGCTAATTTGTTTTCTGCTACCCATGTTTGGTAAAAAAAATCACAATAAGCGTATTTTGATTGGTTTGCGCAAAAGTTATTGCGTTTACTAACAAAGGGAAAGATTTCTGTCATTTTTGTTGTTTTTTTTTTTAACGCGTAATGGCGGCGATCTGCGATTTTTTTTGCGGTACTGCGACATTGCGGCGGACATATCGGACCCTTGACTGACATTTTTGACACTTTTGGGGGTACCAGTGACATTACTGCAGTAATCAGTGCTATAAATATGCACTGTTACTGTAAAAATGACACTGGCAGGGAAGGGGTTAATTTTATTGGAGAGGGAGGGGTTAATGTATGCCTGGTGCTTACTGACTAGATCCCCGACGATCGGGGATGAGCGGCGGCGATCGCCGCTGCTCTTCCCCTGGCCCGACTCCCGCTGTGACCGAAAACAGCGGGAGCGAGCCTCCGGCGGCGCGCAAGCGCCGCCCAGAAGGGGGAGTGTCTGACGACGTAGTACTACGTCGTCAGACGATAACGAGCCACTCTGCCGCAGTAATATTACTGTGGGTGGAGGTAAAGTGGTTAATTACCACCCTGAACCCCTTCACACTGACGTAACACAAATATGCATCCTTCGGCTTCAAGGAGTTGTACCAGGGTGATGCTTGCAGCTGCAGGCATCTCCCCGGGACCGTTTTGTAGAGCCGACCGTCAGCTTGTGATAACAACCGATGCGGCTAATCGGCCGGTAACACATGCAGCGGGAGGAGACGTTCCCCCCGCCCGCCCTTTCCCCACTAGGAGACCTGGGCGACCAGCAAGCCGGCTGGCCCAGAGACCGAAACAAAGCCGAAATTGGTCAGGTATCAGGTCTAGTCACTTCCGGTTACTGGAGCCCCTAAAGGCGCCAGATTTTAGAAAAATGACAGTATTCTAAACACCCAAACTTTTAAATGCATTTTAATGCAATGCATGCATGCGTTTTAAATGCATTTAAGTGCAAAGGAGGGATTTGGGGTCCTTTAGACCCCAGATCTCTCCATAAAGAGTACCTGTCACTGCCTATTACTGTCACAAGGGATGTTTACTTTCCTTGTGACAGCAATGAAAATGATAAAAAAAAAGTAAAGGTGCAATGTAAAAAATAAATAAATAAGAAAATAATTTTTTTTTTTTTAAAGCGCCCCGTTACTCCGTGCACACGCGCAGAAGTGAACGCATACATAAGTTGTGCCTGCAAATGTAAACAGTTTTCAAACCACGCGTGAGGTATTGCCGCGATCGTTAGCGCAAGAGAAATAATTCTAGCACTAGACCCCCTCTGTAATTCTAAAATTAAAATGTGTAAGAAATCCGCGCTTAGGATGTACTAAAAAGATTGCTGGCTGCAGCCCACCTCTAAAACTATAATCCAGGAATATATAGTTAAATGAAATCAGTAAAATGGGAGGTAGATGGCGCTGCCTGCATAAACCACTGAATTCATTAATAATATATATACAATCCTAATATGCAGTTCATTAAAATGCTTGATAAATAAAATTCATAAAATTAATGTGAATATGTGCAAACACAGGGGGGGGTGAAATCTGAACGTGCCTAAGTGACTAGTGCAAGGAGGGAATAATTCAATTTGTTTAAAGTGGACTGAAAGGTCCTAAACAAAAAGTGCCCAAGTGACTGTGCAAGAAAGGAATGGCCCCAAGAATTAGGCTCAACTTCCTTAAATTGGAAAAAGTGAGTAAGTTGTGGGTGCAACTCCAATATGCAGTGACTATAGGTAGAAAAACTTAAACAATGTAAACAAGCACACTGGTGCAAAAAACACATATAGCAGTGTTATATAATAAATATAATAAACCAGAAAGCCCAATGGGGCATGCAAAAGTGCAAAAATTATATAGATTACGTATAGTGCGATTCACCAAAAATCGTATGCACATCAGAAAGCTCTGTATCACGTACCTGGAGGTGAGCCTGAACGGTGAGGAAGGCCTCTCTTACGCCTCTGACTCGGGACCCCTGATAGTGCAGACAGGAGGTGCCGAGTATAGAGTAGCACGAGTGCCTGATGTAGCTGGAAGCAGGCTGATGTCCACAGACAGGGATAGCCGGGTAGGTCCAGAGTAGGTATGCAGGCAACTGGTGCTGGTGGCAGGAGCGTAGTGAGACAAGCCGTGTCAGAAGCCAAACGGTCATACAGGAGCCAGAAGGAGCAGACTGGAGCGGAGGTCAAGGGACAAGCCGAGGTCGGTGCAGGCGGAGAGCAGAGGATAGTCAGGACAAGCCGGGTCTGGTACTGGTAAACAGGATACAGGTAGCAGGTTCAGGTCAACAAGGCTGAAGACAAAGCAGCACTGGAGCTGAGCAAGGGCTGAGTTTAAATAGTCCATTTGGCTCCAGCATCTGTCACATGCATTCGCCAAGTCCCGGCGGGATTGAACAGAAACACCACTCTGAACAGCAAGCCTCTTCTTACATTGCCCCCTCCCAATGGGCAGCTTCCGGATGCCCAAAGGGGCTAGTTTCTCAGGGTGATTACGTTTGAATGCTTGCATTAGGTCCTTTGCATGAATATTGGTTACTGGCTCCCAGGAATTATCTTCAGGTCCATAACCTTTCCATTTAATTAAGTATTGGACTAGGTTGCCTCTTTTTCTGCAATCGATAATGGATTCTACTTCGAATTCCTCTTCTCCATCGATTAGCACGGGTTCAGGGGGCCCATTGATCCGTCCAGGGAAAGGGTCCGGAAATGTAGATTTCAGCAATGATACGTGGAAGACAGGGTGGATTTTAAAAGACTCAGGTAACAGTAATTCATAGGTCACATCATTAATTTTCCTTTTAACTGGAAAGGGGCCTATGAACTTGGGCCCAAGTTTTCTTGACGGGCAGGTTAGTTTTAGGTTGGTTGTGGCCAGCTATACCTTGTCACCAGGTTCCAAGATCAGTTCTCCTCTTCTCTTTCTGTCATAGAACCTCTTGTTACATTCTTGAGCTTTGGCCATAGTTTCCTGTAGTAATCTGTTATTGGAAGTAAAAAAATTAATCGTGTCCTGGACAGCAGGAACAGGCCCTTCGGGAACTGTGGTGACCAGGAAGGAAGGATGGTAGCCATAATTGGCAAAGAACGGGGTTTGCTTAATAGCAGAATGTTCAGAATTATTGTAGGCAAACTCGGCCAGTGGTAACAGCGTTACCCAATCATCATGTGAATAAGAGGAAAAACAGCGTAAATACTGCTCCAAGGTCTGATTAGTCCTTTCTGTCTGGCCATTGGTCTGTGGGTGGTAAGCTGAAGAAAAGGATAGTTGAATTCCCAATTTTTCACAAAGGGATTTCCAAAACTTGGAGGTAAATTGGACCCCATGATCAGACACTATGTTAGTAGGAACTCCATGCAATCTTACAAACTCCTTGATGAACATTTTGGCAGTATCTGCGGCTGATGGTGTACCCTTCATTGGCAGGAAATGTGCCATCTTGGATAGTTGATATACGACTGCAAAGATGGTAGTGTGACCCTCAGATGGGGGCAGTTCCACAATGAAATCCATGGATATAATTTTCCAGGCCCTGTCTGGAATTGGCAAAGGTCTGAGTAGATCCCAAGACTTAGTTCTGGTTGTCTTGTTCCGAATGCAGGTGACACAGGTCTCAACATATTTCCTACAGTCCTTCTCCAGGCTAGGCCACCAGAAGGTACGCTGGAGCAGTTCAGTAGTCTTGTGGATACCAAAGTGACCAGTGAGTGTGTGATCGTGGCAGAGGCCCAGAATATTGACCCAGAATCTTTCGGGAATAAAGATTTTATTGTTGTGCCAAAGAAGTCCATCCTTAATTTGTAGAGTAACTCCGGGAAGAGGTGGCATTCCTCTAGATGCCTGTTTGATTTGGGATAGTAAGTCTTCTTGTAGCAACAGGAAGTTCCCCGAAGACAGGATCGTATCTGGAATCACAGATTCTTCTGCCTCACAGAACATGCGGGAGAGCGCATCGGGTTTAGTGTTCTTTGATCCCGACCTATAGGTAACGTGGAAAGAAAATCTTGAAAAAAAAAGAGCCCACCTGACCTGACGTGGTCTTAAACGTTTCGCAGCTTGCAGGTATTTTATTGTCTGTGTATACCAGAATCTGTGTATACCCAGATTTTTATGGTCTGTGTATACCAGGATTGGATGAGCTGCTCCTTCTAGAAGATACCTCCATTCTTCTAGAGCTGCTTTAATTGCCAAGAGTTCACGATCACCCACGTCGTAATTCCTTTCTGCAGGAGACAGTTTACGTGAGAAAAAGGCAACACGATGCAACAGGGCCTTGGCTCCTTGGCGTTGGGATAATACTGTTCCAACCACTGACTCGGAAGCGTCTACCTCCAGGACATAAGGTAAAGCGGGGTCAGGATGTCGGAGCACAGGTGCGGAGGTAAATAGGGTCTTCAGGGTTTCAAAAGCGGCTTGTGCCTCAGGAGTCCACTGAAACCGAATACCCTGTCTGGTCAACTGGGTGATAGGAGAAATAATTGCAGAAAAGTTCTTGATGAATTTCCGATAAAAGTTCGCAAAACCCACAAACCGCTGTACCCCTTTCTTGTCTGTGGGGGCTGGCCAGTCTAAAATGGCAGACACTTTTTGCGGATCCATCTTGATGTCCTCTGTGGAAAGAACCAGACCCAAGAATTGAATGTCCTGTCGGCTAAACTCACATTTTTTGGGTTTTGCATATAAGCCATGTTGCCTAAGTCGGGCCAAAACACTCTTTATATGCCCATGATGATCCTCCAAGGTAACGGAAAAGATCAGGATATCATCAAGATATACAATGACAAATAAGTCCAGAAAGTCTCGAAAAATGTCATTTATGAAATGCTGGAAGGTGGCCGGGGCATTACAGAGTCCGAAGGGCATTACAAGGTACTCGAAGTGCCCAAAACGAGTGCGAAATGCAGTCTTCCACTCGTCACCTTCCCGGATTCGCACCAGATTATATGCTCCACGTAGATCCAACTTGGTAAACACGGTAGCAGAACGAAGTCTCTGGAATAGTTCTGGTACCAGGGGTAAGGGGTAACGGTTTTTGATTGTGATCTTATTTAAGTCTCGATAATCCACACAGGGTCGGAGAGAGTGGTCTTTCTTCTCCACAAAGAAAATCCCTGCTCCTGCCGGGGACGTGGAAGGGCGAATAAAACCTTTCCTTAGGCTGTCATCGATGTACTCCTTTAAAGCTTTGAGTTCAAGCTCTGTGAGGGGAAAAATTCATCCAAAAGGTATTTCGGCTCCAGGGAGGAGCTCGATTGGACAGTCGTATGGTCTGTGGGGAGGAAGAGTCTCTGCTCCTTTTTTACTGAAGACGTCTAGAAAGTCATGATAGACCACAGGAACAGAGGAACGAACTTCATCATCAGACTCCATGCATAGCAGTGAAGATGGTTGTTGGAAGAAGCAAAGCTGTCGACAGTAAGCGGATAGGAACTCAATTTCTCCTGTTTTCCAGTTGAAACAGGGGTTGTGCGCCTGTAGCCATGGCATTCCCAAAATGATAGGATATAAGGGGGAAGTGATAACATCCAGGCGTAGAAGTTCCTTGTGGTTGCCAGATATGGTGGCAGGTAAGGGAAGAGTCTCTTGAGTGACAGGCCCAGATTTTATACGTGACCCATCTGCCAAATGGATTGCCATTCCATTAGATCTCAGCTTTAAAGGGACCTTGAATTGGTAAGCAAATTCTTGGTCGATGAAGCAGCTACAGGCTCCAGAGTCAATAATGGCGGGTACCCGGATAGCCCCTTCTGGAAGCTGTAAGGAGACAAGGACAGTCAGGTGAGAGGAGTTATGGGAACTCGATTCCTGGTTGATAGAAGAGAGAGTTAAGCACTTACGGCTCTTGGCGGGACAGGATCTCACATAGTGTCCACTCTCTCCACAGTACAGGCATAGATCGTTCAACCAATGGCGTTGGCGTTCTTCTGGAGAGAGAGAGAAGGCCGAAGCATGCCGAGCTGCATCGGCTCTGGAGTGTCAGCAGCAGGTGTGGCAGAGACTGAGGGTGTAGGCCCTGAAGGGCGGAAGACTCGCGGCATCATCCACATAGGTCGAAGTTGCTCACCAGCCCTTTTTGAACGGCGTTCTCTTAGGCGCCGATCGATTTGGATAGCCAGATTAATTAGAGCTTCCAGAGAACCTGGCACCCCCACATGGGCCAATTCGTCCTTTAGCGGATCGGAAAGTCCCAATCGGAATTGATAGCGGAGGGCGGCATCATTCCAATCGGTGTCAGCACTCCAGCGCATGAAGTCTGACGCATAATCTTCTGCCGTTCTGCGGCCTTGCTGAAGGGTATGAAGGGCCGCATCGGCAGTATTGGTCTTCTGAGGGTCTTCATACAACTCAGCCATAGCTCCCGAAGAATATGTTCAGATTTGATAGGCAAGGATCCTTATGTTCAAGTAGACGGTGGGCCCAGGACTGGGGTTCTCCTTGCAGAAGAGAAATAACATAGCCTACTTTGGTAGCCTCCAGGGAGAAGGTACGGGGCTGTAGGGCAAAGTATAGCTCACAGGCGTTATGGAAGGATCTAAATTTGCTGCGATTGCCCGAAAACCTTTCCGGGGTTGGTACCCGGGGTTCTGGTGGCAAAAACATTACAGCTGGTGAGTGTAAGATTCCGGTACCTTTGGTACCCTTATTTACCATTTTCTTTTCAACATTGCGTCCCACCTTTCTAGTTAGGTGGAACGCATACACCTTTAAGACGGATGACGTCATCGCTGAGCGCCGCTGAGCGGCTATTTCAATCGCCGGCGTTCTCTCTCACGTTGTTCGTTCAATGTGTGCCTACATGCTTACAAGCCTTGTCTTGCTGTCGGAACCTCCAGCTATTTGCCTTTACCTGGAACAGACCGGAACCTCGCTACTGATCCCGTATCTCGCTACCGGATCACTCCCTCACTACTGGACCCCTCTACTTACTAAACCTTACTAGTGATAAGTACCCCACAGGGGAATCCTCCATAACTAATTTACACTATCATCTTCTGCACATTAAGGACTGTTACTATCTATGCATACTAATTCTACCATCTGCACTGTTACATAGATTGCTAGCTCTTGAGTCTACTACCATCTATCCTTGCACTGGGTTAGTCTATCCTGTATATGTCATCTGCTGTCCTTACCACCTGTTACCATACATGATTACTAACCTATCTGCATTCTACCTATTACCATCTACTACTCTCCTGAACATTACTATCAAGTGCTTACCATTACTGTCACTGCTCACACCTGTCCCTTCAGCACATCACCTCCATACTATCATATACATCCTATCACTCCAGGAACATCTTATTGAGTGTGTGTATATCTGTATGCTGAAGCAGACAGGCCCACAGTGATGAGTCTGGAGAGTTGGATCTGGTATTCCAACACATCTCTACATGACTACTGAGTGGAGATTCTGCAGCTGCAAATCCAGCTTACAATAAAAACGCAGGAGCGTTACAGTGAGGCAGAAGATCCTCCAGGAGCAGGAGATGCAGGAGCTGCAGGAGATGACAAGGTTAATGACTGGACACGTCCCTCAAGTCGTTTATAACCCTCTTGCAGGTCCTTGACAGACTGTGTAAGTGCTGCCAGGTGATGGCATAATTCGTCCATTGGAGAGGTTCCTCGTTCAGGCTCTGACATTGGCTGCTTTGTACTATCACGTACCTGGAGGTGAGCCTGAACGGTGAGGAAGGCCTCTCTTACGCCTCTGACTCGGGACCCCTGATAGTGCAGACAGGACGTGCCGAGTATAGAGTAGCACGAGTGCCTGATGTAGCTGGAAGCAGGCTGATGTCCACGGACAGGGATAGCCGGGTAGGTCCAGAGCAGGTATGCAGGCAACTGGTGCTGGTGGCAGGAGCGTAGTGAGACAAGCCGGGTCAGAAGCCAAACGGTCATACAGGAGCCAGAAGGAGCAGACTGGAGCGGAGGTCAAGGGACAAGCCGAGGTCGGTGCAGGCGGAGAGCAGAGGATAGTCAGGACAAGTTGGGTCTGGTACTGGTAAACAAGATACAGGTAGCAGGTTCAGGTCAACAAGGCTGAAGACAAAGCAGCACTGGAGCTGAGCAAGGGCTGAGTTTAAATAGCCCATTTGGCGCCAGCATCTGTCACATTGCGTGTTTGCGTGCGCGCATTCGCACATTCGCCATTCGCTAAGTCCCGGCGGGATTGAACAGAAACACCACTCTGAACAGAAAACCTCTTTTTACACTATAAGGTGCTGATTTGTGAAAAAAATGCTCAGTATATTGCACTGATGTTAATAAAATAAATATACATGTGCAAAAAGTACTCAAAAGTGGGATGAAGTGACTTAGATGAATAAAGTGATATTAAAATCCCAACCACACAAATATTCTAAAAGTAGCAAGGAATTTAGAAACAAAATGGTTTAAAACGGTGCATATATAGTTCTAAAAATCACAAATGCTAATCCGCAGTAAAAAAACAGTCCAAAATATATGCAGCATGGAAAATCCAAAGTCCCACAACACAATTCGGCAGGGGAAAAAATATATGCCACAACTAGATAAAAGACAAGTATCCTTGGGATATTCCCAGATCCCAAAACAGTTATTCAAAAAGCCAAGGATATCACTACCAGAGTGACTAAGGTGCAGGTGCCTTAAAGATTCCTCGGGTGTGCTTGGTGAAGTGGTCACTCGGTGCTCCCCGCACTCCCAGGACCGCACTTACCGGAGGTAACTACCCCTACAGGGGTAACCAGCCTGTAGGTGGTAATTGGCTGCTCCGCTCCTCAGATCCAAGCCCTCGGTTTCCCTGGGTGGTCTGGTCAAATCTGGAGAGTATCCCTATGTATGGAGACTGTGATCTGTTCGTATCTGGTCCCTCTAAAGATAATGGTCTCTCAGGGTCCGGAGGTGCTCCAAAGATATATATGAGGAAAAAAGGGGCTCACATAGTGTAGTGTTGTCGGTGAGAATCCAAAAATTTATTAAAATAATACTCACATAAGACAATGTATGAACGGCAATGTAAGGTGCAGTAGCGATGGTGCACTTCCGGGACGCGGTGCGTTCCACGAAACCGGATGTGCGTTCCATGAAGGCGGAAGTGATGCAATGACGCTCTACGCGTTTTGTCTGTCCGACGTCATCAGGAGTCAACGTCATCAGGAGTAATTCTAAACAGGTAACCGATACGATTTTTCAAAACGTCCCCTATGGAGATTTTTAAGTACCGTAGTTTGTCGCCATTCCACGAGTGTGCGCAATTTTAAAGCATGACATGTTAGATATCTATTTACTCGGCGTAACATCATCTTTCGTAATATACAAACAAATTGGACTAACTTTACTGTTTTGTTTTTTTTTTAAATTCAATTTTTCCAAAAAAATTGCATTTGAAAGACCACTGCGCAAATACCGTTTTAAACAATCACCATTTTATTCTCTAGGGTCTCTGCTAAAAACTATATATAATGATTGGTAGTTCTTAGTGATTTTCTAGCAAAAATACTGATTGTAACTTGAAAGCAACAAGTGTCAGAAAAGGCTTAAGCTTGAAGGGGTTAATCAGCCACAGAACTTGTGTAATTAATATGTGTTTGGGTTTAAAAGGATGAGGTGGCAACCCTAGCGCGCACCAACGGTGACCTGGCAGTGCTGTGATTAGACGCAGCAGATGCCGATCAGTGGGTGCTGGCCAATTGATGTCCGCCGACACCCACCGGTCGTCCAGAAGACACACAGGACACAGCTCTACCTATGTAAACAAGGCAGAGCTCTGTCCTGTCAGTGGGGAAGCAATAGATTTTCTTTTCCTGCAAAGCAGGGAATAAAATCCATCACTTCTCTTACTAAAAACACCACATAGTAAACTCCAAAACACTGGCTAGTCACACATTTAACCCTTTGATCGCTCTAGCTGTTTAACCCCTTCCTAGTCAGTGTCATTAGTACAGTGACAGTGCATATTTTTAGCATTCATCACTGCATAAGTGTCACTGGTTCCCAAAAAAGTGTCAGAATATCCGCCGCAATATCGCAGTCCCGCTATAAGCTGCTGATTGCCACAATTACTAGTAAAAAAAATAAATAATTATGTAAATAAATAATAATTCCAGTATATATCCCTTAGTTTGTAGATGCTATAACTTTTGCACAAACCAATCAATATACGCTTATTGGGATTTTTTTCCCCCAAAAAATATAGCAGAATATATATTGGCCTAATTTTTTTGAAGGAATTCAATTTTTTTAATCATTGTTTTTGGGATAAGTTTTACAGCATAAAGTAAAAAAAAAAAAAATATATATATATATATATATATTTATTTATTTTCAAAATTGTTGGTCTTTATTTGTTTATAGCGCATAAAATAAGAAGCCCAGTGGTGACCAAATACCACCAAAAGAAAGCTCTATTTGTGGGGAAAAAATTACATGAATTTAATTTACATGCAGCAATTGCATGACCACGCAATTGTCAGTTAAAATAACACAGTGGCGTATGGAAAAAATGCGATGTAGTACAATGTACAATTAACCACTTCTCTACCGGGGCAGTTTTTCCATTTTTTTGAGTACATGTTAAAATCTGCATTTTTTTGCTAGAAATTATGGTAACCGCATACTCAGTATTATACCTAATATTTTCCTCAAATATAAAAGATGGGGTTGCAACAAGTAAATAGATACCAACATTCCAGGTCTTAAAACTGTGCAGGCCCACAGAATTGTATAAAACTATGTTACCCAAAATACTCCATAAATCACACTTTAAAAGCCTTTAAAGGTCATCAGTTTACAGTTAACTGTGAATTATGGCCCTTAAATTATTGCTCTCATTCTCACATTTGTGACAATACCTCACATGTGTGGCACACATAATGTTTACATGCATAAGCTCACCCTATGCTGCGCTTTTTATATGGGATTTTTGAGGGGATGACTGGAGTGCTTTAGATTTTTTTTTTTTTTTTTTTACATTTTTATTTATTCTCTTTTTTTCCCATTATTGCCATTACAAGAGGGCTAACAAGCTTCCTTTATCATAGCAAGGGCAGGTGAAAGGTACTCTTTATCTATCTTTATCTATCAAACCCCCAATGTCTCCCCTGCTCTCCAATGCAACTATTCTAGCACAGAGCTTGCTGGGAGCTATCAGCAGCAACACTAACTGAGGAATGATAGCTGTGGTCCCAGAAGTGAAGGAATACTAGTTGCTTCCAGGGTCATAAGTTGCAGGAGGGAACAAATTATTTTTCCTGCTTACTCTGGGAAGCTGTTTCTTGGCTACCCGGTGGAACGAGAGAGTGCAGAAAACAATGTGGGAGATGTAGCAGTGTTTTTTATGTCTACTGTATACAGTATCTGCTATAAAACATTCCCAATAAAAAAAAAATTAAAAATCTACATTTTTTATCAGTTTAGGCCAATTTGTATTCTTCTACATATTTTTGGTAAAAAAGATCCCAAAACGCGTATTTTAATTGGTTTGCACAAAAGTTATCGTACTTTCAAGCTAGGAGATAGATTTTTGGACTTTTTATTATTTTTTTGTTTTTATTAGTAATGGTGGCGATCAGAGACAACATTGCGGCGGACAGATCGGACCCCTAACTGACTGATTAAGAATGGTAATATAGTGTCCAAAGATGAAAATAAAAAATCAAGTCCAAAGTGAATCAGTGCAAATAACAAAAACTTTTTTGCTGTGCTCAAAACCACCAGCAGGTGGCAGGTGCTCCCCAGACTTGTGAGTGACTTGGATGTCACAAATCCTACAAACGCTGTGCACCCCCTTGTGAGTGGGCGCTCACCTCAGAAAAGATTAGACCAGGCACATCAATTGGGGCTCCTAAACAGGGATAGCCCTTCCCGGTCCCAGTGATACAATGGTCCGTGGCTCAGAGGTCTGCCCTTATACCGAAGATCGGGTAAACTACTTCATCCACATCCTCTTACTCCAGCACAGGGTGTCACCGCATGATATGCAAAAAATAAAATCTCCAATAGTGCATATACCTTTAAATATTTATTTCAAATAAAAAAGAACCGATGTGAACTCTGAGGAAGACACGAGGTCCCTGTGTCATCACGCGTAGGGGAGGGGCTAGGACGGACGGAGCGCTTTACTGATTGTGAGACTGTCTGGCTGCATCGGCATAGGAGAGGATACACAGCCATAGCGTCTCCTGCTTTGCCATCACGGCTTGGATCTTTGATTGTATACTGCCTGCAAAAGGTGCATGGTTGCACCGTTAAATGTGAGTTCACATCGGTTCTTTTTTATTTGAAATAAATATCTTAAATATAAGCACTATTGGAGATTTTATTTTTTGCATATCATGCGGTGACACCCTGTGCTGGAGTAAGAGGATGTGGATGAAGTAGTTTACCCGATCTTTGGTATAAGGGCAGACCTCTGAGCCACGGACCATTGCATCACTGGGACCGGGAAGAGCTATCCCTGTTTAGGAGCCCCAATTGATGTGCCTGGTCTAATCTTTTCTGAGGTGAGCACCCACTCACAAGGGGGTGCACAGCGTTTGTAGGATTTGTGACATCCAGGTCACTCACAAGTCTGGGGAGCACCTACCACCTGCTGGTGGTTTTGAGCACAGCAAAAAAGTTTTTGTTATTTGCACTGATTCACTTTGGTTTTTATTAGAATTTGCTTATCACTGTGGTTTTACATATTGAGGGAAATTGCACAGCATATACACTTTTCAATTATATGAAAGTTTTAAGAGGATTTATTGAGAGCATATCACATTTATTGTATTATTTATAACATTAATTTATTCACCAATATTTTTTATATTTGACATTGATTACCATTTGCACACTAGACTTTTATTGAGGAAGGATAGCAGTGATCCCATCATCGTACTAGCTTATGCAATAGTTTATTTATTAAGAGTATTTATTATACAGATTTTTATTCTGCGCAACACAATTTTATATATTTTAGATTTTTACACTTTTTATGAGAAGTGAAGTGTTTGCGGCATTTTAAGAATCTAACATTGAAAGGTAGCTCGCAGGAATTCTTTGTTTTTTAAAGACCCCTAACTGACTTTTTTGACACTTTTTGGGGACCAGTGACATTAATACAGTAATCAGTGCTAAATAATATGCACTCTTACTGTATAAATGATACTGGCAGGGAAGGGGTTAACGCTGAGGGTGATCAAAGGGGTTAATGTATGCCTAAATGTGCTTACTGACTGTGGGGGGAGGGCTCTGTGACAGGCACAGCGAGATCGGGGTTTCAGCTTAGCTGAAACTCATGATCTCTCTCTGCCTGTGTGACAGAAGACTCGCCTGCTTTGTTTACATAGGTGGGTGTTCTGTCCATTTCTCTGACGATCGTGGGAGGCCAGCGGCGATCACCGCCGCTCCTCCCGTGGGCTGCCTCCTGCTGTGTCTAATCACAGTGGGAGCACAGCTCTGGTGACGCGCGCGCGCTGCCGAGGCCGCGTGCACATAATCATGTAGATATATGTGATTATGCACAGCCGAGCCGCCCTGCCGCAGTATATCTGTGTGGGGCAGTCAGCAAGTGGTTAAATGCCAGGACATCCCCAAAGTAACCAATTTTTGGAAAGCAGATGCTCTAAGATATTTACAAAGAAGCATGGTGAGTTTTTTAAGCTGTAATTTTTTTTTGAAAATTAAGAAGGTAAATAACATTGATTTTATTTTACAAAATTACTTCTTACTTATTGCATAGGCATACTTACAATTGTGGGCCTATTTCACTACCTAGATGCAAAAAGGGCCAAAAATCTAAGAAGCAACTTCAGGCTTTTCAAGGGGCTTAAATTTTGTATCTGATTTCCTGACTACCTATCACATTTCCTGAGGCCCTGAAATGCCAGGACAGGAGAATGATTTAAAAAAATTAGATTGTAAGCTCTAACTAACAGAGCACTCTAAAGTATTAAAGCGGAGTTCCACCCAAAAATGGAACTTCTGCTATTTTGCTTCCTCCCCCCCTCCGGTGCCACATTTAGCACCTTTCAGGGGGGAACGGGTACCCGTTTTTGACAGGTACCCCTTCCCCTCTTCCAGGACACGGGCCAGGGCGCAGTGTCCCGGAAGTTCGGCCCCCTCCTCCTTCCCTCTGCCGCCGAGCCAATAGGAATGCGCAGTGCTTCGTGCAGGAGCAGTAGGGATCCAGACGTGAAGCCGCCAGGCTTCACTGCCGGGTTCAATTTCCCAGAATGGCGGTGGCAGCACCCAAAAGCCGATACCAAAATCGGCTTCGGGTGCTGACATCGCTGGACTCCAGGACAGGTAAGTGTCCTAATATTAAAAGTCAGCAGCTACAGTATGTGTAGCTGCTGACTTTTCATTTTTTTAGGGGAAGGCGGAACTCCTCTTTAAATTGTATTGTAACTGTACTGTCTGCTCTCACTTTGTAAAGCGGTTCGCAAACTATTGGCCTTATATAATATAAATCCTGTACAATAATAATAATGACCACATTTTGAAAAGTGGACCCTCCAACATATTTAATTAGAGGCATAATGAGTCTTTTGAAGATCACAATTTTTTTCCACAGGTTTTTGGAAAATGAAAAAAGAAAATGAATTTGTTTTCCCCACAGCTGTCAATTAAAGGATATGCAGCATGGGCATACTTAGAATAACACCCCAAAACACATTCTGCTACGCCTCCTAAATATGGTGATACCACATATGTGAGACTTTTTTTGCAGCCTAGTTGCTTTCAGGGGCCCAAATTCCAAGGAGCACCTGCACGCTTTCTAGGTGCATAAATTAGGTATCTAATTTCCTGATAACCTATCACATGTCTTGAGGCCTGGTAAACCACGACACAAGAAACATCAACAAAATGACCACATTTTAAAAAGCAGATACCCCAAAGAATTATTTAGGAGGCATAGTGAGTCTTTTGAAGATTTCATTTTATTGCTGGAAGTTTTTATCCACAAAGTTCTCAGTGTATTAAGATATGTCTCACACACAGCATGTACTTACCTAGCTTTTGTGCATATATACAATCTTACACCAATACCAAAAACAACTGATGAGACATGGAAATGTTGAAACATAAAATAACAAAATAATGCAAACTGTTATAAATAAAGCCAAAATGACAAAAAAAAAATAATAATTTGATTTAAAATGCACAGCATAACTAGGGAGAGAATATAAATGCGTATTTAAAAAAAAATACCGTTAAAAAAAGAAATTCACCATACTGATTAAGATATAATGTAAATGGTACGAAGTATGATTACATATAAATACAAAAAAAATCAGTATTTAAGATTTAGAAACTTCCAAAATAAAAAGCAAATGCAAACTATCTGCAAACCACTAGATGGCAGTGATAAAATATATATATATTTTTTAGAGACAAGTTGTTTGCTTGTTATAAGGACAAAAACACATACAAAAACGAATATGAATAAATAACAAATTAATAGATTTCTAAGGAAAAAAAAACAGAATGCTCATAAAGGTTGATAATATATAATTTACAATAAAAGCACATAGCAGTGAAAATGAGAAACCTATTTATGTATTGTTTTTTGCCTACATATGTAAAAAAATAAAATAAATTGATGTTTGATACACAAAAAAAACTAAAATATAACCTAAAAATATGTATTCATAACTAATTTTCTATTGAAAAATAGAAGCCATTGTGTCTCTTGAGCACATAGATTTCTTTGCCTACAGGACCTCCAAGGAAGGCCCCTGTGAGCTTTCACAGGCTGCATAGGTGGTATACGCAGGGCTTTTTTTCAGCAGGAACGCGGGGAAACGCAGTTCAGGCACCTCCAGTACTGAATGTAGGCAAGGGGTGCTGGGGTGTGCTGAAGGATCTACTGATGCTTGCTGCTGAGTGGTCTATTGTAGCTGGAGGAGGTCCATTTTTGCATGGGGGGGGCTCTATTGTTGCTTTGGAAGTCTATTGATATTGGTGGAGGATCTATTGTTGGTGAGGTGGGTCTTATGTTGCTGGGGGGGGGTCAATTGATGCTGGGAGAGTTCTACTGTTGAGAGAGGGGTCTGTTGATGCTGGCTGTGGGGAGATTTGCTGTTGCTGCCAGGGGTCAATAGTTGCTGGGGGTCTATTGTTCTGGGAGATTTTTTTTGTTGCGGGTGGTCCATTCTTTTTTTTTTGGGGGGGATCTATTGTTGATGTAGGGTCTATTATTGTTGCTGTCTGCAAGGGATCTATTTTACTGCTTTTCTTGTTCTTTTTAACAAATTACTTGCCACAAAAAAAGTTATACTTGGTTCTGTATTCTCCATAAAGGGCAGTACTGGGGGATGATGGGCAAGGGGTGGAACCAAGGAACATTCCTCTGAGGTGGGTAGGGGGTGGAGAAAAGAGGTGACTCAGAAAGGGAGAGTTCCTGCACCTATTCTTTGAGAAAAAAAAAAGCCCTGGGTATACGTGTATGCTAGTGCTTTCCACTAAGAAAATTTAAGCAGCAGTGCTGCAAGAGAGAGAGGTGACTGATTGTGCCCTGCATTATCCCATTCAGGAGAAACAGATGTTTTTCCTGAGCTCAATTTAGGGGCAGTCAAAGAACCTGCTCCTTTTTGCCTCTCAAAGTCTGCAAGCCCAAAGCCTTGCATCACTTCAGTGCATATTTTTACATGCAACGTAGCTTCCATGTTTGCCTAAGGCCCCTTTCACATTTGTGCGACTTGTCCTGCAACTTGGGACAGCAAAGTCATACCTGATGATTTCCAATGAGTACCATTAATATCTGTGGGACTTCAAGTCACAGCGACTTCAGAGTAGTCCTTGCACTATTTTGGTTCGACTTTGATGCGACTTGAGGTCCATAGACCTCAAGATTTCACAGGCATTGCTTCAGGTCGCGTCAAAGTCATGCGACTTTCAGGTCGTACATGTGTGAAAGGAGCCTAAGATCACATTGCACTTCAAAGTCTCAGCCACTCTGAACATGGCTGGCCTCTGACATATGCAGCTATTGGTATGACTTTAGTAGTTCAGCAGTAAACAGTCCCGCAACATGAAGGTTGCTGCAAAGCAGAAGCAGATTATGTACAAAGCAACTAAGCTTGGATGCCCAGGAGACCCAGCTACAATTTTCATCCTGCTGCAGTATGGGTATTTTTACACATGCAGCAAGGACTGCTGTGCCTCTGAAAAACGATCCATGATTGTCAACTCCATAAATGCTCCACCACTTTGCCACAACTGTGTGCAATGCATGCATTTGCAGGGTGACTGCAGCATGGCCCCACGGGAATAGGTCATGTTCAACGGGTGGTAGTGCCCACCGATCATGACAGGGGGTTTAATTCTTGCTGCAGCATGTGTACACTCCCGTCCACTGCCTTTGCAACTTATGGCTCAACTGCATGTTTTACTACCTCCCCCTGGACCTTCTTGTCACTTCACAAGGTAGGATGCAGTTATAGGCAGTCTGTGTGATGAGGTAGACCATGCCAGGACTGACAATGCAAATGGGTGGCTTTTCTGTGGCTATTCCAAATGTTAGCAATGTGTGGAAGGGGCAACATTGCTACTTTGCTGCAGTCTTTTCTTACAAACAATTATGTCCAACTTTGTGCATTCTGTGCATGCATACCTAGGACCCTACTTAGCTATTTTGCATAGAGCTCTATTCTGCCCTAATATACTGTATATAGGAGAATTGCCTGATTGACTAGAATAATCCATCGACTAAGCGTAAGAGAAGTTTAGTGCATTTAAGGAGACTATCATCATCTATATAACCAAATAGACAACATAGAGGATTATAAATATTTGACAATTGCGTAAGCGAGCTAATAATAATAAAAGCGATGGGTGGCTGCAGACCAAAGGGCACGTGGTGTCACATTTTCTAGAATATTATCATGAAATGTTAGTAACTGTAAACCTTAGTAATACCATATCTGTTAACCCATGAATAAATGATTCATTACAATTAATTTCTGTTGTGTAGTGCACTCTTTCTATAATTAATGAGGCTTTAAATATAAAGAGATGAAAAGGTGAATGTAAATGGCACGAGTGAATTTAAGCCTGCACTCTTCGGCTTTTGTTAATCTATGAGGTGTCTCATTAAGTCATAAGGGTATGACTGTATGTCTTGTCCATGAAAAAAAGAAGTTGTGTGTTTAGTGTAGGTGTAGTATATATATATATATATATATATATATATATATATATATATGTGTATATATTGTAAGGGATTAGCTCGGTGGTAGGCGTGGATGACCCCTTGGGGGGTGCGTTTTCACATTAAGATAGACGAGAAGTGCTTGCAAACAACAGTTTGGTTTATTAATGCATTCTTCTTCACCAGACTGCAAGCGTCAAAACCAGCAAAATAAAATAAAAGACAAAATAAATACTTGCCTCTGTGGGCGGCTACCTTCTCACACTGGAACCTACCTAAGAGTCTGTCCCCAACCTACTGTTGGGCAGACTTTGCTGATCCTACAGCAGACCATCACTAGTTCATTTATAACCTCTTCACACAGCAAACAGTTCATTTAACATGTCCTTTTTCCTCTTCATATGGAACATGTCCCTTTGTTTTCTCTCCACATAGAAAAACAGTCCATGTCCTCACCTTTGAGAAGTCTTCAGTCTTACTTGATTTCCCCTTCACACAGGAAATGTCCATTGGTTTCTTTTCACCTAGAAACGATCCAAGACCTCACTTCGAGTAGTCTTCACACTTGTTTACCCTCCTTAGCGCACATCACTTCAGGGGGTCTTCTCCCATGCTCACCAGCTTGTCGGGAGGCACTCATCTGTCTGTCCTCCTCTCCCAGCCCACACGGCGACAGGAGGCAGCAGTCCTTCTCCCAGGCTTCCTCAGCGTCGGGAGGCACACATCCGTCTGTCCTCCTCTCCCAGCCCACACGGCGACAGGAGGCAGCAATCCATAGACTTCCTCTGGACAAATTATAGAGGCCTTAATTTCCTCATTCCGAACAGCTGAAGGCCTTTCAACTTCTTTACACCTTCCTGCTGCCTTTGACAGCCGACACCCTATAGTAATTGGTGAACTTTCCAAACCAGGTGGGAATGTGTCTCCTCTCTGTGACTACATCCCCAGATTTACCTGACATCCTGTCACAATATATATATATATATATATATATATATATATATATACTGTATGTATCTCATAAAGCTAGAATATCACCAAAAAGTGAATGTATTTCAGTAATTCAATTTAAAAGTGAAACTCATATACAGTATTTGATATAGATGTTTTTTTCTTTCTTTTAATTGTGATGATTATGGCATAAAGCCAGTTGAAAATCTAAAATTCAGTAACTCTGAAAACTAGAATACTACATAAGACCAATAAAGAAAATAAAAAAAAGGATTTCCAAATGAAATGCAACAGTTTCTATATAATGAGGCACTGGCTTGCAGAATTGTGGACATTATATATGTGTCACCTCGGTTTTCTACCTAGACATGGCGAGAAGCACCAGGGTTGATAGCTGATAAAGAAAACAAACTAGTTGTTTTCTCATAATCTTAAGCCTTGTTATGGGTCCATGAGTGTGGAGGCTTTGTCAAGGGTTGAATGATAATAAGCCTCCATTCTTAGGTCCACCTCTTACCTGGTTGCTAGACCTTATTAGTCTCTGCTGTGTAAGGCCCTTTATGTATTGAAACTGACAGAAGCTCAGATCTCTCTCTTGTTCTTTCTACTGTGGGAGCTTGCTGCTGGGTGAAAAAGATGAGAAAACTAAAAAGGTAAATGTATTGCTTGTGTTACCTAGACTGTAACTGATCAGAGACTGCTGCTGCCATCATACTCTCGCTACATGTGAGGTGAACCTACTTGGCAGGACAGAGAGTGCAGGGAGCTGTGCTGTACCAACTTGCTGCTGTGTTGGAAGCCTGTGCCCCAGGGGCTGCCTTTGCTTAGCTTGACCGAACTGCTGAGAGACAAGCTGCTGCTGAGAGCAAGGACAGGGACACTAGCTGCTTGGACACGTGCTGTAATTGAGACACTCTGTCAGATAGCTACCACCAGGGACTAAGTTGTGCTATCTTGGGACTACATAGACTAGCGTGCCCACTGGGACTGGGGACAGAGACCTGGGTCCTATGCATTGAGAAGTGAAAAAAGGTATTGCTTCACTTTAAGTACATTTTCATTTTACATACATAGCATTGCAAAAGTATTCGGCCCCTTGAACTTTTCGACCTTTTGCCACATTTCAGGCTTCAAAACATAAAAATATAAAACTGTAATTTTTTGTGGGACACAATCATGAAGTGGAACGAAATTTATTGGATATTTCAAACTTTTTTAACAAATAAAAAACTGAAAAATTGGGCGTGCAAAATTATTCAACCCCCTTAAGTTAATACTTTGTAGCGCCACCTTTTGCTGCGATTACAGCTGTAAGTCGCTTGGGGTATGTCTCTCTCAGTTTTGCATATCGAGAGACTGAAATTCTTGCCCATTCCTCCTTGCAAAACAGCTCAAGCTCAGTGAGGTTGGATGGAGAGCGTTTGTGAACAGCAGTTTTCAGTTCTTTCCACAGATTCTCCATTGGATTCAGGTCTGGACTTTGACTTGGCCATTCTAACACCTGGATATGTCTATTTGTGAACCATTCCATTGTAGATTTTGCTTTATGTTTTGGATCATTGTCTTGTTGGAAGACAAATCTCCGTCCCAGTCTCAGGTCTTTTGCAGACTCCATCAGGTTTTCTTCCAGAATGGTCCTGTATTTGGCTCCATCCATCTTCCCATCAATTTTAACCATCTTCCCTGTCCCTGCTGAAGAAAAGCAGGCCCAAACCATGATGCTGCCACCACCATGTTTGACAGTGGGGATGGTGTGTTCAGGGTGATAAGCTGTGTTGCTTTTATGCCAAACATAACGTTTTGCATTGTTGCCAAAAAGTTTGATTTTGGTTTCATCTGACCAGAGCACCTTCTTCCACATGTTTGGTGTGTCTCCCAGGTGGCTTGTAGCAAACTTTAAACAACACTTTTTATGGATATCTTTAAGAAATGGCTTTCTTCTTGCCACTCTTCCATAAAGGCCAGATTTGTGCAGTATACGACTGATTGTTGTCCTATGGACAGAGTCTCCCACCTCAGCTGTAGATCTCTGCAGTTCATCCAGAGTGATCATGGGCCTCTTGGCTGCATTTCTGATCAGTCTTCTCCTTGTATGAGCTGAAAGTTTAGAGGGACGGCCAGGTCTTCGTAGATTTGCCGTGGTCTGATACTCCTTCCATTTCAATATCTTATCGCTTGCACAGTGCTCCTTGGGATGTTTAAAGCTTGGGAAATATTTTTGCATCCAAATCCGGCTTTAAACTTCACAACAGTATCTCGGACCTGCCTGGTGTGTTCCTTGTTCTTCATGATGCTCTCTGCGCTTTAAACTGACCTCTGAGACTATCACAGTGCAGGTGCATTTATACGGAGACTTGATTACACACAGGTGGATTCTATTTATCATCATTAGTCATTTAGGTCAACATTGGATCAATCAGAGATCCTCACTGAACTTCTGGAGAGAGTTTGCTGCACTGAAAGTAAAGGGGCTGAATAATTTTGCACGCCCAATTTTTCAGCTTTTTATTTGTTAACAAAGTTTGAAATATACAATAAATTTCGTTCCACTTCATGATTGTGTCCCACTTGTTGTTGATTCTTCACAAAAAATTACAGTTTTATATCTTTATGTTTGAAGCCTGAAATGTGGCAAAAGGTCGCAAAGTTCAAGGGGGCCGAATACTTTCGCAAGGCACTGTATGCGACTTTGACAATTAGCGACCTTGAAAAGGTACCTGCACTACTTTAATGCAACCTTTAATGCGACTTTGATCCAGAGAGTGTAAAGTTGCATCAGTCGCACTCTAAATCGCAATATTGGGAATGTAGACTAAAGCTCCATTTCCACTAGTGTGACTTGTCATGCGATTTTGGACACACAAAGTCGCAGATAAAGTCACAGCCCATGTATTTCAATGGCACCCGTTCCCATCTATGCGACTTTTAAAATCAGTGAATTTGAAAAGGTACATGCACTACTTTGATGCAACTTTTGATGCGACTTTGATCCAGAGAGTATAAAGTTGGATCAAATTTGCATCAAAGTCACACTTTGTCGCAATAGTGGAAACGTAGACTAAGGCCCCTTTCACACTTGTGCGACTTGTTCTGCAATTTGGGACTGCAAAGTCGCATTACAACTCACACTCCTTGATTTCCAATGAGTAAAGTTCATATCTGTGCGACATCAAGTTGCAACGACTTCAAAGTAGTCCCTGCACTACTTTGGTCTGAATTTGATGCGTTTAGAGGTCCAAAGACATAAACATTGCTTCATGTCCAGTCAAAATCACGGCAAAATTGCGCGACTTTTAGGCTGCACAAGTGTGAAAAGGGCCTTCAGCTCCGTTTCCACTAGAGCAACTAATTAATGACACCCGTTCCTATCTATGCGACTTTAAAAATCAGCAACTTTGAAAAGGTACCTGCACTACTTTGATGCAACTTTTGATGCGACTTTGATCCAGAGAGTTTAAAGTTGGATCAAAGTTGCAGCAAAGTTGCATCCTAAATCGCAATAATGGAACCAGAGACTAAAGCTTTGTTTCTACCAGTGCGACTTATTTGGACACACAAAGTCCCATGACAAGTCACAGCCCATTCATTTCAACGGCACCCGTTCCCTTTTATACGACTTTGAAAATCAGCGACTTTGAAAAGGTACCTGCACTACTTTGATGCAACTTTTCATGCAACTTTGATCCAAAGATTGTAAAGTGTAAAGTATCCTTCTAAACTTTCAAAAATGTTCCTGTGTACCTTTTTTTTCTTTCATATATTGTGCCAGTCACATGACCCCCCTCTCTCTCACTTAGGAGAAGCTGTTAGCCTAAACAAGGCTATGAAGATAGGAGGAGATCATGGTGAAGGATAGGAGGGATAGGGCGGGGCTGGGCAGGTCTAGGCATGCCTGTCTATGAAAGACCGACAACCTTATCAGGAAGTGAAACACAGCTTATCAAATACAGATAACAGGAAATAGTGTTGTCGGTGAAAAACAGGAAGAAGCTGATTGTCCAGCTTAGATAAGGCTTTCTAAGCTACACAAGCAGCTAGCTAGAAAATGAATAATATCAAAGATAAAGGTATTATACATACTAATAATAGGAAAAATTTTATTTTTGACTGGAGTTTCCCTTTAATGCGACAAAAGCTTGCATCCCCTGTAACTCGAAGCAACATAGACCCATATCTTTAGCTCAATGGTTTTCTGTGGTTAACGACAATATGTTAATAACTTGACTGCAACCCCCAAAGACAAGAAAAAAACATTAAAGAAAACTTTCTTTTATTAGATACAATATATTTTCTCAGATTACACAAATGCCATCCATAATGTCAACTGAACCCTCCACACACAGAATCCCTGTGACATCCCCTTCCCCCCTGCCCATGAACCTAACTTTCTTTGCTATTAGTCTCTACCAACCCACTCCATTTTTGTTTCCTATCTTCTTTGAATAAAAACATTTCTTTCACACCAGTTTGAGAAGGGTATTAACCTAAAGCTACAGTAAAATGTAGCACTACATAAATAATCTGAGTTGTATAAAGAAGGCCAAACAGTATGCAATTTTCTTTCCTTCATGCTTGATCCCCCCATAAACACAGTCAGTGTTAATGGGGGAATCCCTCCTGCTGCACTATTAAATTCTGACATTGGGAGGTTTCTCCCCCATCAGAATACAATGATCACTGCTGGCAGACATAGTGATTGGTGATTGTGACGACATGTATTTGCAGGAGGTACACTCCAGTCATTCTTTCCCGAAGGGATTTATCTCAGCAACATTCCTGTAGTCAATGAGGCTAAAAATTCAACCGAGTGTGGCACTAAGTAAATTAACTAAAATTTTTTTTTTTTTTACAGGTACTGAACCCAAGAAAGCTTATGGGAAAATCTAAACTAATTTAAAGCTGAAGTTTAGTATGCAGCAGAGCACACAATACACATTAGTTATTAGTTGTAATGATGTGTACCTCATTACCTGTAGATGGCTTCTTCTGCTAAAAGTCATCCTTGAAGTGTCTCCCTCACAGTCGCTGGATACTGCCATTCACAAAACTTGTATGACTACACTCCCACAATGCATCGCGTTCTGCGCACAGACAGAAGAGATCCTGTCATTCAATTTATACGCCTCCATTTACAGAACGTAATGCATTATGGAAGTGGAGTAAAGTGAATTCTGCGAATGATTGTAAAGGCAGAAGGAGAAGGCTGGGCAGATGTTGCAACTTTTCACAGTAGCAGAGGCTGCTGTTGACCTTCATCATGCTGAAAGACAGCTACTCAGTCAATATTCAGTGGCTGTGAAGGAGACACTGCAGTGATGATTTTACCATAATCGGCCATCTGCAGGTATTGTGATACTAACCATTACATACTACAGCTAATATACTAGTATCATGACCCTGATGACGTCAGCTACGCGCTGATGAAACGCGTCGGGACGTTTGGACTGTAATCACGCTACCTCGTCACTTCCGGGTCCTGGTGGGACGCGGAAGCGGCGTTCTCACCTGGAGACCGCAGGTTTGTATCCCTTATGCTTGAAACAAGTCTTTCATATGTAAGTGCATCTGATTTTAAATAAATCTGTTTCCTGCTACATACTTCACTATGAGAGTCCTCCTTGTTTTCCCTGGTCACGGTATCTAAAGCGCTGCGCAAACTGTTGGCGCTATATAAATCCTGTATAATAATAATAATAATCTGAGAGATCTATCACCGGCGATAAGGAGACATATAGGTGGACATCTGGAGGTGTATGGGAGGTGCCAATTGAATACCTGGTATCGATTGTTTGTGATTCCCTGCCTTAACTGACCCCCTATAATCAAGGGGTCTGCCCCATCTGGTAAGCCTTTAGTGCACACCAGGTGACCTTTTTCTGGTGGAGGTGTTGGAGATCAATATCAAGTGCTGGTTTTGTTGCTACAATCAATCCCTTACAACATTCTATATTGGACTTTATTTAATGGACTGTCACCTATTGAATTATTAATACGCACTGTGGACTGTCACTTATATTTCATAAAATTATCTTTTTTGCATAGTCCAATTTTTTGCATAGTCACTTATTTATTTGCATTTGCATTTTTGCACTTATATTTGCAATTTATTATTATTTTTTGCATAGTCACTTATGTACTTGCATTTGCATTTTTGCACCTATATTTGCAATTCAATATTCTACGTATTCACCTATGCACTTTATATTTATTATAGATTTTTCTGATTTTATTCAAGTGTATTTTGGTTCGAGCGCAACTCTATATCTAGAAATATTTATATTATATCAATACTGTATATGGTCCTGTATCCCCCCCCCCCGATATTTAAATATATATAAATACAGTATATACTAAACTTCAACTTTAATTTAAAAAACGCATTTTTAAGCGTTTGTCTGGGAAAAATATATATATAAAAATAGGTATGCAATTTATCTCTGCAATATATACATATTTCCATTTGTTTTGTCTTTAAAAAAAATGCAAGTACTACAAAATACCTGTTGATTGTAGCACTACTCCTAAGGGAGCTGCTGGTTATGGGTCCTCCCTGGGTTACCATTAGCAACAGTAGAACAATCTGGCATTTTCCAAGTGTTTTTACCTCAGACAAGAATCAGTCCAGTTTCTTTGGTTTTTATGTTTTATTAGGAACTTGGATAGGAGAAGGGATGAGCGGGATACTCCAACTGAACAAAACTATGCACACTAGGCAGGGACGACTTGTAAATGCTGGTTAAAGCTGAGTAAAGCTGGGTAACACTGAAATTGAGCTAGTCACGGCTAGGCCACTGGTTTAAGTCTGTCACTAGCTGTGACGCAGAACTGAAGTAATTCTCTGAGGTAATCTGTACTCTGAAGCAACCGCACTGTACTACTGAACAACTTCAGGGCCCTTCCTGGCACCCCCTTTGTTCCTAATCTTCAGGGTTCACTACACGGCACCCCCTTTACTGAAACACTCTGAGTGAGCTGGCTCCTTGATCCCCTGACTTCCCTGGAGTGGTCCCCTCTCTTAGGCAGACCCCTAGGCAGATCCCTTGGTACTCGCTATACTGTTTTTCCCAAAGTCCTCTGCCCAACAGCTCCACTGGTCAGCACACTGGATCCTCTGCAGCCCAGCTCCACTCCTGGTCCCTAGGCTGACTGCCTGGACCACCTTCCTCACTCTGCAGAGAGACAGCCGTCCACCTCCTCCTGGGACTTTGCTCCCACCAAAAGACACCCTGTCACATTCTCCCGCTCTATTTGTGGCCAATCCCAGGATGCACTGCCACATGCCCTCCGTTCTGGCACTGCCATGAAACAGGATGCTCCACTGACTGGGTTTCCTCCACCGTCCAACAATCTCCCTCATTGGATACAGTGGGGACACTCCCTTAGACCCGCTGAATCACACCTGAAAACATGTGGCAGGCAAAACTAACAGATCAGCTCCCCTGATAAGCAGCAGGAGCAAACCAGATGCTTTTACCTAGCACCTGTCTAGGAGGGTGCTACATGATCATGATAGAAATTCAGTCAGCTGCCAACTTTCTGTAATAAGCCTACAATGCTGTATCTGCTACACTAAAATCCTAGCCAATATTATCAGCCCTGCCTTAGAATTCCCTTCGGAACCACAGAACACCTTCTCCTCTCCTCATCCTCAAAGCTTAAGTTGGAGGTGTCCTCTTGTCCCGCAGGAGAGAACTGAGGCTGGGCTGGTAATAACTGCTTGGGATTTAAACAGCGCAAAGAAGCTGTTGTCAGCTCTCTGAAGGAAATTTGGAGCTCAATTGATTTCTGGCAAAACTGACAAGCTTTTTTATGACAAACAATATGTCTCTTTATTGAAAGCATAGGCTTTGTACAATAAGAGCAAGTGGCACAATGATACAGAAAGGCACAATGAAATACAGTCTTGGTGGTGTGGGTCAGGGCCGGATTAATGTAGGGGCTATTGCAGCTCCAGGCTCCTACCTTAATATAGGCCTGGGCTAGCCATATTTACTGCTACTGCTCTTTACTGTTACTTGTAAACACAGAAGTCTGGCTTCTGTGCTACAAGCACACTTCCCAAGTCAGCTCCCTCAGAACTTTCCCACACCGCATGAAGGCCAGACACAGAGGGACAGTTGCCGATGCTTGGATGTGTTTATGGGCTTCAGAGAGGGCATTCCATGTTGTATTAGGCATGTGCAGCTGCACCCTTCCTCCTCAGGGCACTGCCAAGGCATGGCCCTTAAGGCCCTTCAATATCCTCAGCACGAAGCCCATGATGCTCTTAATCTGGCCCTGGTGCTAGATTCAACAGAGCATGAGCAGGAAGAGATCACAAGTTGGGCTCAGAGTACTAAAAAAAGCATTAAAGAATTGTGGATACAGTGTTAGCCAGCACTATAGAAGAAAAAGATTTGGGTGTACTTTTTTCAGATGATTGCAAACTGAGCAAACGGGTGGCCAGGCAGTGGGTAAAGCAATTTTAGGATGCATCACTAGAGGGATCACCAGCAGGAGGAAGGAGGTTCTGCTTCCTCTTTATAGATCTTTAGTGAGACCTCATTTTTAATACTGTGTCCAGTTCTGGAGACCTCACTTACAGAAAGATGTTGATAACATAGAATGAGTCCAGAGACTGGTAACAAATATTGTGAATGGTTTGGGGGGTAAAACATATCGAGAGGGACCTCAGGAACCTAATCTGTAGTCTGGATGAAAGAAGGGAAAGTGGAGACATGATTGAAGCCTTTAAATACATCAAGGAGGTAAATAAGGTTCAGGAGGGCAGTTTTTTCAATATAAAACCAAAATTAAGAACACGGGCACATGACCGCAAACTAACTGGAGTAAAGTTCAAAACTAATCTTAAAAAGTATTATTTTACTGAAAGGGTAGTTGATGCTTGGAATTGAGACAGTCAAGGGCTTCAAACATGCTTGGGACAAACATAGATCTTTACTCTTTACTTTACTAAATTTAACAAAAAGACAAATCAAAACAAAAAAAAAAAATATGGGCAGACTCGATGGACTACTTAGTCTTTTTCTGCTGTCACTTTTCTATGTTTCTATGTTAAAACGGTACCCACAGTAAAGGTAGGGGTCAGCAGCCAGAACAGATCACAGAGGCGAACAAAGGAGATACAACCACTGGGCCGTCCAACCCTTATCATACTTTTTAGGGCAATTCCTATTGTTATATGTCAGATCATACTAATACTAAGGTAGTAGAGCCTTAATCGAGTTCTCCCACTAAGCCACAGTAGGGGGGGAGGGTGAATTTCATTTACACAGTATTTCCTTTTCGAAATAGTGAAGTAAATAATATATCAATAACCTAGTATATTGAGGCCTTTGGGCATCTTCCCGAAAGCTTAATAACGCCAACTCCGGGAAGAGAGGGAGAACAGTCAAATGTTAATGAGGTCAAAAACATCTTTCCAGAACTGTGCCACCCCAGGGCAAATCCAGAACATGTGAAAGTACATGCCAATTTTTATCTGACATCGTGAACAATAAGGGGATCTCTGCGGGTAGATTCTGTGCATTCTCTGGGGAGTATAATAAACCCTATGTAAGAACTTAGTTTGAATCAGCTTATCCCTGGAGGAAATAACCATTTTGGAGCTATCCTAAAAGCAGTCCTCTCTGTCTAGTTTCGGGAACATCAGTCCTCTACTGCTCCCACAGTTTCATGGTCACAGAGCATGGTCACATAGAGGGAAGAGAGGGGCTTGGTCAGCAATTCCTGAGGGAGGAGGTCTTCAAAGGGATCCATCCCAAGGCTGGGAGGGTGCGGAAATTGGGACAGAGTGGCATGCCCCAATTGGAAGTAGCAGAGATACATCTATCCAGGCAACTCGAATTTAGAGGAGAGATCCCGAAAGGATAGCAAGGCGCCAGCAGACATAATGTCCCGGAGGGTCTTTATCCTAAACTGAGCCCAGACCTTTCGCTCAGGCAACAATCTAAAGTGTGGCAAAGAAGGATTACCCCACAATGGATAATACAGAGACTAATGATAAGGTTACAGAAAACGTTTACAGCAGAGATCCAAACCCTAAGAGTCATTTTTGTAGGGTGTGGAAGATCTGCGTAAGCCCTAGAGCCCCTGTATACCTGATTACTAAGTTCCATTGGAGAACCTAGCAGGGCAGCCTCTAAATAGACCACTGCATTACATAATGTAGATTTCGCCAGAGGAGGGAGCGTGCCTCCCTAGATGAAGAAGCTGACATACCTATCAATCTCCTTAAAGAGGAAGTAAACCCTCATAAAAAAAATGAGAAAAAAAAAGCCGGTAAAGAGAAAGGCATAATGAGCTAGTATGCATTGCATACTAGCTCATTATGAAATACTTACCTTAAAACGAAGCCCTCGCAGTGCCGCCCGACATGTCCGGCCGTCCTGCTTCCTTGTTCGCGTCCTCCGGCCATCGCGTCCTCCGGCGCATGCGCGCGGGAGCCGCTGTTCACGGCATAGGGCTCTGAAGGAACAGCACGGGTGGCCGTTCCTTCAGAGCGCATGTGCCGATGACGTCATCGGCTGCATGCACTGTAAATATCTCCTAAACTGTGCATGTTTAGGAGATATTTATAGCACCTATAGGTAAGCCTTAATATAGGCTTACCTATAGGCAAAAGACTTTAAAGTGGGTTTACAACCATTTTAAAAAAGGAGCTGGGTATCCAAAAAGGACATTGTGGAAAACATAAGTGAATTTGGGCCGGAAAATTAATTGTGAGGATATTATTGCGACCCAGCAAATTCAGCGGAATAGTGGCCCAGGAGGAGCATTTGTCTCTTAGCTGTAACAACAGCGGATATAGATTCAAATTATAAAAACTCTCTGGATCCTATTTCATCTGGATACCCAAATTTTTTAATTCATTGACCCACTTCAGTGGAGTAGGGGCCGCAGCTTCCCGCACCCATTGATCAATAGAGAAAAGAACAGACTTTGATGAGTTGATTCGAATGCCCGAAAGCCAGCTTGCTGTGCTTTAATAACACAAACCATGAGTAAATGTGCATGTATTGCAGAGATGTACTAAATATTTTATTTTTTTCACTTTTATTTTATTTTGCTTGGGCATTCACTTTAAATTTTCAGGCTATAAAACAAAGTTAGGCCACTTATATCTCTGTCACATTTCTCTGTGTCAGTTTACCTATTTCCTGAATTATACTCTTGACATTGGTTCCAGTTTTTGAAGCAAAAAGAGATGTTTTGTTAAAAGGAAAAATAAGAAGGAAACCACCAACATGGGCAGGAGGCATTTCATCTATTTCCGATATGTAATATAAAGGAAAAAGAGGATATTTCATAGATTTCCATTGTGCAGTCCCTGGTGTATGATTTGTTTCAGAGTTTGTTCTCAAAGTGATGAGCGCTGATGGGACTTTTGAAGCTGCTTGTCTTAGAGAGGTATTCATTCTTTCTCGTAACCTTGAGGTCAAGGTCTTTCGAGGACACATGATTGCTTTTCCACTTGTTACCATTTCTTTGTTCGGATCATTCTTAGGTTCTGTAGAAGACTTTTCCTCTGAGTTACAGTTGCAGCAATCCCCGAAGTTGTCCCTAGTTGGTGATTTTATTTCTTCCTTACTGTCTAATACAGATTTACAAGATGCGGAGCTGGTGGGCTGATCACAGTTTTCTTTAAAGTGACTAATTCTCATTGGGTTGCACTTTTTAAACTCTTTAGAATTGTGTAAGCTTGTATTACTTTTATGCAATGTTTGTAGTCTAGGGGAATGTAAAACTGGAGATGATATTTTGACCCTTTTGCTGTTGTATCTTTGTATGTCAGATGACTTGTAGTTGAGAAGATCAATAATGTCATTAATTAGTCTTTTCTTTACTTTTACATCATTAGGGCAATCTAAAGACAGTGCGGGGCTGTAGTTTACTTCTAAAAGCCATGGCTTTAGAGTATCATCAATAAGGATATCAAATCCAAAAAGTTCAAAGCAGTTAGGGTACTGTGGTACAGATGGAGAAACTGCTAGAAGGGTCATTGTCACAATATTATGTATTCTTTGCCAAAGTAATACATCATCCACTTCAACACTACGAAGATATGACCTAAACTGACCAAGTGTCCATTTACAACCACTCCCTACCCTTTCCTTATCTGACAAGTAGGAGGTGCTGTACTTATTAATGCTAGTGTTTGTTAGGTGAGCAAATATGTTATCAAGTGAACTGAGGTTGAACTTTTCGGTTGCAAATCTGACCAAACCTTCCTGGTATACATATATGGTCAATGGACAGAAACAGGTCACACAAACATAAATCCTTAGGTCAAATTTGTAGCCAGAGATTAGCAGAGGATTTGTGATATATTTCTGCACAATTACAGTACAGTCATATGCTAAGTCCTTGATGTCTTGAAAAACAAATATCCCTCTGCCCCTAGACATGTCAGTAGGTTTGCAGATCCAATAGCTTGCCTTTTTAGTATGCCTTTCTTTTGAATATTCAGCCAAGAACTTTGTGTAGTCATTGGGTAAAATAAAGGCCATGGGGCTGAACTCATAATAGGAAGACCCATAGATTCCTTTCATGCGTTTTAAATGTCTTGCCAAACAATCCTTCTTTATCATTTGTGCTGTCCCTGGATGATGGTTAAGCCGTTGCCACGGCTTTATGTTATTATGATCAGAAGTACGAAATGCTGAGGTTCTCCAGTGTAAGTTCCACTCTGCTTCACCTTGCTGCTCTTCATCAAATTCATCCCAGCCACGTTCTAGCAACACTTCACGCACAACTTTGGGAGCACTCTCATGGAGACGAAATATCAGAGTTTCCGATATGTTGTTATCATCATCTTCACTTGCCATGGTACAAAAGAAGCATACATAACCTCCGTTAACTGTAAAAGAATACAGACATATTTTTTAATTATGCCATGTACTAAGTTAATAAAAAAATGATCAAAAAAAATAAAAAAAAAAAAAAATATATATATATATATATATATATATATATACACTGTGTATATATATATATATATATATATATACACTGTGTATATATATATATATATATATATATATACTGCATATATATTGTGCAGGATGCCAGAGTTGGGTTCTGAAAGGCGGGTATATTTTCCCACTATTTGGGTTGTGGTCCCTTTAAGAGAGACGATTTGAAGGTAATGTTAAGTAGTTAGGGGTTCTTATCCATGCAAGCTGAAGGGTTGCATGTTGTCTTGGTAGAGAAGAGAGGACTGGTTTTCAGTACTCTCTGGATTGATAAATTATTTTTAGGGACCCAGAATCTAGGAGGTTTGAAGAATTTTGGGTGGGAAAAACCTCAAAACTCTGATTACAGGGACTCTGGTCCTACAGGCTCAGCAGGCCCAGGCAGCACAATTGGAGGTGCAAAAATCTGTCCACGCTTAGTTGGACGCACTAGCAGATTGTCTGAAAAGGGTTGTTGCTCCTAGAAACCCAGTGACAGTGAAAGCCATACATTTCCTGAAAAAGCTTACTTCCCAAGATGATGTGGAAGCATTCTTGACAATGGTCAAATGCATGGCTAAGAGAGAGCATTGGCCTCAGAAACGGAGGCGCCAACCTCATCGCCCTGTTCCTTTCAGGAAAACCACAGAAAACGTATTATGGCCTGCCGATGACCGACTCCAAGGACTATAAAAACTCAAGGGAGAGATCTTCTTGCTTGCTGGATAATAGAGAGCTTAACCCCTTGGCGTGGCACCTCCCAGTCTTTTAAAGCGTTTTAGATGCCAGGAGGCGGGGATTATAATCATGTGCCCGCCGTAATTGGTTGACACAGCGGTCACATGATCGGAAAGATCCCAATCGCAAGCAGCGATCAGGAGCTTTCGGTTAGGTGCAGGAAAGTGTGGTGGGAGCGTGGACTCTCTGTACAGCTTGTTTTGCAATACTCCAAAACAAAATTGCGATGCATAACACCTTGCTCCTGCGCTCAGAACCAGAGCCCCCCAACCACTCCTTCCACGGAACTCACAATTGGCATCCAAATGGCTGAGGCCTTGCTGCCCTATAAGACCAGGGTAGTCCAAAGGTACTGCAAACAAAGATCAAAGAAAGGGCGCACCGGCCTAGTGCATTATCCTCCATATAGGCTTTATTGGTAAAAAGTGAAAGTGACTACTCACAAACAATGGTATTGTAATGTTCTGGTACCTTTGGTACCCTAATTCCACTTTTCCTAAGTGTATGCGCCCCACCATTCTCTTTTGGTAAGGTGCGCATACACCTTTAAGACCGATGCTGTCATCACCGAGCGCCGCTGGAGCGGCTATTTCAACCTCCGGCGGTCTCACTCACGTGTTCGTTCAACGCCGCAAAATCTGCCTTGAAGCTCTCATGCTTGCAAGCATACCTCGCTATCGGAACCACGCTGCTGATCCCTGTATCCCGCTACCGGATCATCCGCTCTTGCCGAACCTCTCAGCTACTACATTGCTACTAGTGATAAGTACCCCACAGGGGAAACCTCTATAACCTTCATACTAAAGCTTACACTATCTAGCTCTGCATACTAAGGACTATTACTACATCTGCATTAACTAAGATTGCTAGCTCTTGAGCCTAATACCATCTGCTCTTGCACTGGGTTGGTCTATCCTGTATGTTCACCTGCTACTCTATCATCTGCTACCATACATGATTGCTTAACCTATCTGCATCCCATCTGCTACTATCTTACTTTCAAGAACATTCCTTTCAAGTGTCTGTCATCTACCATCTCTACCCAACCTGTCTCTTCAGCCTATCATCACTATATTACTATACATATAAGTCACTCTAGGAACATCTTATTGAGTGTGTGTATCTACTTGCTGAATTGAGACTATCCACACATGATGAGTCTTGGGAGTTGGGATTGGTGTCTCAGCGTTTCTCTACATGACTACTGAAGTGGAATATTTCTGCAGCTGTAAATCCACATTATACATAAAACGCAGGAGCGTTACAGATTGAACGAACCTCAAATGGATTCAGCAGAAATAACCACTCAGGTGACACAATTAAAACAGCAAGTAACTGCGTTAATACACGCACTTGCTGAATTAAGAGAAGAGAATCAGGCTCTGACGCAGCAGGTAACCAGACTGACACAACTTACCACTGCTCAGTCCCCTGAACCCAAAATAAATCCTCCTTTGGTATTTACAGGCGATCGCAAAAAATTTTGCGAATTTAAAAACGCATGTGAGTTACTTTTCTTGCTAAAACCCCGTACCTACCTTACTGATCACATTAAGGTTTGTACTATTATTTCTTACCTAACAGGCGATCCTCGGGCCTGGGCAGACTCTCTTTTTGAGAAAAACTATCAGCTTCTCAAATCCTATACCTTATTTCTAGCAGAACTTACTAGCCTATATGATGATCCCAATAGGCAGAGTACTGCCGATCTTCAATTAAGGTCCTTGAAACAAGGTAGGAGACCTGTGGAAGACTTTGTCGCAGAATTCAAGAGATGGACCCTTGATTCAGAATGGAATGATGCATCTCTGAAAACTCAATTTAGGCTTGGCCTATCAGAGGCCGTTAAAGACGAGCTCGCCTGAGCGGATCTGCCAAAAACCCTGGATGCATTGATACAACTCAGTATCACCATAGATAGAAGACTACGAGAAAGAAAGGCTGAAAAAATGGGAATGCCATTATCCAGTTCTTCTCGGATTTCGGCCGATGACCCCACTCCTATGGAGGTAGGAACCATACGCCCACCTCTATCAACTATGGAAAGAGCCAGAAGACGATCTGGTAATCTCTGCTTGTACTGTGCATCCCCGGATCACAAGATAAACGTCTGTCCCCTAGTCTACAAAAAGAAAGGTGAGTGTTCACATGTCCTCCTAGGGGGATTGACAACTTCAATTACTAACCCTTACCTTTTTGTTTGCTTAACATTACAGTGGGACCAGAACAGGATTACTACTAAGGCCATGATTGACACAGGATCTTGTGGAAATTATATTGACATACGTTTTGCTGCTTTAAATAAAGTCCCTATTATTTCTAAACCTAAACCTGTCTCAGTGAGTCTTATTAACGGTGTTCCTTTATCCTCTGGTCCGATCACTGATCAGACACAGGCACTCCTAGTCACTACTAACGGGTCTCATATGGAGACCACTACCTTCGATCTAATACCTTCACCCCACTTTCCCATTGTTTTGGGACTTCCCTGGTTACACACACATCAACCAACCATAGATTGGAAGGAACGGACCCTGGCCTTCCTCTCTTGCTATTGCGAGGGTACGTGTAACCTCCCGTCTTCCGGGAAGATCCTGTCTGTGGTGACAGATGAGATTGCACCACTATGTTATCAGGATCTCTCTGAGGTTTTTCTTGAAAAAAATGCTCAAGCACTACCTCCCCATCGAGACTATGATTGTAGTATTGATCTACTCCCAAATAGCAAATTGCCGTTCGGTCATGTTTATCCTCTTTCACAGGATGAACTTTCCCATCTCAAAGAATATTTGGATGAGAATTTGAAAAAAGGTTTTATTAGACCTTCCACTTCTTCCACAGCAGCAGGACTCTTTTTTATCCGCAATAAGGACTCAAGTCTCAGGCCTATCATCGACTATAGGCAATTGAATGCTATTACAATAAAAGATCGCTATCCTCTACCGCTTATCCCTGAACTCATTGAGCAGGTGCGTGGAGCTACCTATTTTTCAAAATTGGACCTGAAAGGGGCATACAATCTCATTCGAATCCGTGATGGACACGAGTGGAAGACTGCATTCAGAACCAGATACGGATTGTTCGAATATCTTGTAATGCCATTCGGGCTATGCAACGCCCCTGCAGCCTTTCAACGATTTATAAACGATATTTTCAGAGACTTACTAGATGTCTGTGTTGTGGTATATCTGGACGATATACTTATATATTCACGATCCTTGTCTGAACACATAAGACATGTAAGACTAGTATTATCGAGATTGCTTGCACACAACCTATACGTGAAACTGAAAAAATGCTTGTTTCATAAAGAAGAGGTACTGTTTCTAGGCTACATCATATCCAAAACAGGAATCAAGATGGACATGAGTAAGATATCCTGCATTCAGGATTGGCCTACACCAACCACCCGCAAGGCGCTACAGCGATTCCTTGGATTTTCTAATTTCTACAGGAAATTCATCAGGAACTTCTCTGCCATTGTGAGACCCCTCACACAGCTCACTAGCATTAAGAGACCATTCAAATGGTCAGATGAAGCAAATAAAGCTTTTCACCTGTTAAAGACAAGGTTTACTTCTGCTCCCATACTACGCCATCCAGACCCATCCCTCCAATACATTCTGGAAGTAGATGCGTCAAACATGGCAGTAGGAGCAATACTCTCCCAACGACCAACTAACACTTCACCACTCCATCCAGTCGCCTTCTTTTCTAAATCCTTAAGCAGTCCAGAGGTAAATTACCCCGTGGGTGAAAAGGAACTGCTTGCTATAAAATTGGCTCTGGAGAATTGGCGACATCTACTCGAAGGCACCCGATTACCAATACTTATATACACGGACCATAAAAATCTTCAATATCTTCAGACTAACAAAACTCTCTCTCACCGACAGATACGATGGTCACTATTCTTTCTAAGGTTTAACTTCCTAGTGACCTACACACCTGCAGATAAGAACAAAAAGGCGGATGCACTATCACGACTGACTGAAGAAAACTACTTCGAAATCCCTTCCGTTCCTATAATACCTCACAAGCGTATTATTGGAGTTGTCCGTTCTTTGAAGGAAGAGGTTTTGCATGGTATAAGTTTGGATTCACCCCCACCACAACTAAATACCGATGCAGAAGGCTTCCTCTACTACAACGACAAACTTTACATACCACCTACCATGCGCACCAAGATCTTGGAATTATCGCATGATGTGCCTATGGCAGGACATATGGGTATGACAAAGACTCTTAATCTGATTACCAGACAATTCTGGTGGCCTGACATGAAAACATCTATACAAAAATTCGTCTCTTCATGCAATGTCTGTGCCAGGTCCAAAATTGACACTACGAGACCATCCGGTCTACTATGCAGTCTACCAATACCCCAAACTCCATGGGAAGTTGTGTCCTTGGACTTTATAGTAGAACTACCTCCTTCCAAAGGATTTAATACCATCTTGGTGTCAGTGGACCATCTGACAAAGATGGCACATTTCATTGCTATTCGCAGACTACCTTCGTCCAAACAAACGGCAGAACTCCTGATGAAACATGTCTTTAAGTTACATGGTATCCCAAAAACTCTTCTGTCTGACCGTGGATCACAATTTATTTCCAAGTTCTGGCAAGAACTATGTCACATACTACGAATTGAGCGGAAGCTCACTTCTCCTTACCATCCGCAGACCAACGGACAGACTGAAAGAGTCAACCAATGCATCCAGCAATATTTACGTTGTTACACTTCTTACCAACAGGATGATTGGGTGGATCTTCTCCCTCTGGCAGAATTTGCCTACAACAACGCAACCCACAGTACGACCAAGCAGAGTCCGTTCTACTTGAACTATGGGTTTCATCCCTCTATTCTTCCACCACGCATCCTTCCTTCAAATAACCCAGTAGCCTCAGACTATCTTACCCAAATAAAGGACTCTCTGGGTTTGCTTAATACTACCATTGCACACGCTCATAGTCAACAAAAGAAGTACTATGATCTTCGCAGAAGACCTTCTCCTCAGTATGCTATTGGGGACCTCGTTTGGCTCTCAACAAAAAATTTAAGACTGAAAATCCCTAGCAAAAAGCTTGGACCTCTCTTCTTGGGACCTTTCCCAATCAAGAAACTTATTGGAAAAACTGCAGTACAGCTTACATTGCCAATAGACCTCAAAATACATCCCATTTTCCATGTGTCACTACTGAAGCCCCATGTTCCTGACCAAGGAATAAGGCCTACTATCCCACTTCCTCCTCCTGTACAAGTTGAAGGTGGAGAAGAATATGAGATAAAAGAGATTCTGGATTCTCGTATCCACAGAAGAAAACTTCAATACTTAGTTCGATGGAAGAACTATGGGCCCCAAGACGACACCTGGCTAAACACCTCTGACATACATGCCCCTAGATTAATCCGCAACTTTCATGCAAAGTACCCAGACAAACCAGCTCCAGAGGCCTTCAGGAGCCGGCCTTAAGGGGGGGTACTGTAATGTTCTGGTACCTTTGGTACCCTAATTCCACTTTTCCTAAGTGTATGCGCCCCACCATTCTCTTTTGGTAAGGTGCGCATACACCTTTAAGACCGATCCTGTCATCACCGAGCGCCGATGGAGCGGCTATTTCAACCTCCGGCGGTCTCACTCACATGTTCGTTCAACGCCGGATAATCTGCCTTGAAGCTCTCATGCTTGCAAGCATACCTCACTATCGGAACCACGCTGCTGATCCCTGTATCCCGCTACCGGATCATCCGCTCTTCCCGAACCTCTCCTCTACTACATTGCTACTAGTGATAAGTACCCCACAGGGGAAACCTCTATAACCTTCATACTAAAGCTTACACTATCTAGCTCTGCATACTAAGGACTATTACTACATCTGCATTAACTAAGATTGCTAGCTCTTGAGCCTAATACCATCTGCTCTTGCACTGGGTTGGTCTATCCTGTATGTTCACCTGCTACTCTATCATCTGCTACCATACATGATTGCTAAACCTATCTGCATCCCATCTGCTACTATCTTACTTTCAAGAACATTCCTTTCAAGTGTCTGTCATCTACCATCTCTACCCAACCTGTCTCTTCAGCCTATCATCACTATATTACTATACATATAAGTTACTCTAGGAACATCTTATTGAGTGTGTGTATCTACTTGCTGAATTGAGACTATCCACACATGATGAGTCTTGGGAGTTGGGATTGGTGTCTCAGCGTTTCTCTACATGACTACTGAAGTGGAATATTTCTGCAGCTGTAAATCAACATTATACATAAAACGCAGGAGCGTTACAGGTATAAACCAGCATATCAAATCCAAACATCAGGAGCAGTCTATGTAAATGTCCACTATCCTTGACAAATGACGGCTGACGCGTTTCAAGGCTTCGCCTCTTCCTCAGAGCCAATGGGCCATTTCAAAACCATTAGTTTATATAGCATATCTGTGGGGCCTTGGAGGACCCCTCCCTCATTGGTGTAGTTAAAATACTATTAACCCATGCCACACACATCATTACCATCAGCCCACAGCACTGTGGATTCATAGTACCCTTATATTATATTATAAAGTGTATAACATGATCAGATATGCAGATAATACAACCAGAATATTAGGTTAAAAAGCTATTACAAAAAAAAAAAACCCAAACAAGTCCAAGGAGATGCTGCCATAGAGTATGATGGTAAATATATTATTACTGTTATTGTGACCATCCTGCACCCTGGGCCTTGCTGAAGATCGGGGATGGATGTGCTTGTGTCCATACACTGATAGTACATACTATATACTGTATATTTTCTGATCTTCAGCAAGGACCAGGATGCAGGATGGTCACAATAACAGTAATAATATATTTACCAACATACTCTACTTCAGCATCTCCTTGGACTTGTTTGGGTATGTTTTTTTTTTTTTTTTTTGTAATAGCTTTTTAACTTAATATTCCGGTTGTATTATCTGCATATCTGATCATGTTATACAATATATATTATAATATAAGAGTACTATGAATCCACAGTGCTGTGGGCTGATGGTAATGGTGTGTGTGGCATGGGTTAATAGTATTTTAACCGCACCCATGAGGGAGGGGTCCTCCAAGGCCCCACAGATGAGACTTGGGCCATTTATTGCTATATAAACTGGTGGTTTTGATATGGCCCACTGGTTCTGAGGAAGAGGCGAAGCCTCAAAACACGTCAGCCGTCATTCGTCAAGGACAGTGGACATTTACATAGACTGCTCCTGATGTTTGGATTTGATATGCTGGTTTATACCATTGTTTGAGTGGGGTAAGCTGGGCAATAGTGCAGAGAGAGATGGACACAGCAAGCAGAAATGAGGGGCAAAGCAAAACTACAGAAAACAATTCTGTGGGGAGCACCCACAACAACAGAAAACGAAGGGGATACACAGACAGAAACTGAAGAAAGCAAGCAAGAGGGAAAACACTGAAAACAACGACAAGACCGAACATACACGTGTATGAAGGAACAGCAAACGCCAGAGGAACAGGGAAGTCCAGATTCAGCGTGGAGACACGTTGCTGGAACACTAACCCACAAGTGCAAACATTTAATATTAATAGAAAATTATATAAACTGTTAGCTGCGCACATATATCATCCAAAACAGTGACATGTGTATAAGTGATCAATAAAATAATCAAATACTGTACGTGAACAATAAAATTCAAAAACACTGCCACCAAAAATATATTTGTATATAAATATGAAAAATAAAAATAGTCCTAAACTGAAAATCCATGGTGAAAAGTATAGATAGTCTGGTGAGATTCCAGTGACTTCAAGATAAAAGAAACACCAAAAAAAAGGTCCACCACCTCTGTGTTCCACACCCCTTTGCCAAGTCACTCACCCCCACTTAATGCCCTCCACTCTCATGGAATGGGCAAAAGACACTTGGATGTTCCACCTTAGATCAAGAGTACACTGGCTGGTAGATCACTGATGCCTAGATAGCCTTCCTTCTGCTCATAGCATGAAAAGTAAGAGAAGATACCACTAGTGCAATAATGTCTGAAAGACCTTTTAATGAAATATTAGCTTCCAATGTTTACACTCACATGGAACAATCCTTGTAAAAACACATAAAATAATTTCATAAGCGGGGATAAAGGTGCTCACTCAGATCCTGCTGCCGCGGCATAGTGTACTGCTGGAACCGAGGAGACACCTCTGCTCACCCGACCAATCCTTCCGGGAAGTTGTGTAGCCAAGCCCATTTTATAGTATGGCACAAGGACAGGCTCAGGGGAGCTTGGCTTTTTTTTCGCCATGCCAGTGGCTTTTGATAAAGGATGCATGCACCGTCCTGTCACCGTTTGAGGAGGCCACAAGGATACCTGCTGGAGCACACGCTTCGTGGAATCATGGACAGGGCACTTGAGGCAGGAGGAAGAGGAGGACTTCCTTTCCTCACAAGGCCCCCTTTACTGTATGCAGATATCATTCCTGCAGGGCCAAAAAACACATAGGAGGAAGAAGAGGATGATTGCGGCAGCATGGATGTAGAGGATATCATTCAGCAGTCTTCAAGGGATGGTTTTGATTCCCCAGAAACCCCAGGAGTTGTACGTGGTTGGGGAGAGGTTGCTCCTGACAATGTCATCCTTAGTGACCCAGAGGACTCAGAAGCTTATGCCTCCTGCAACCTACGTTGCATGGGCTCCCTGATTCTGCAAAGCTTGCGAAAGAACCTGAGGATTCGTGCTATCAAGGAGAGGGATAATTACTGATCTGCAACCCTTCTTGATCCACGTTACAAGGGTAAAGTTGCAGAGCTCATCCTGCCTTCGCAGGGGGAGCAGAGGATGAAACATATTGAGGAGGCCTTGAAAAAAATGTGTGTACCACCTTTCCAGACACTGGGAGGTTAACGTTCTCTGGACCTGTTTCTGAGGCATCGTTCAGCCACAGGAGGAACGGTGGAGAAGGAGGCAGGCTGACTGATGCCTTTAAACAGTTCTTTAGTCCTCAGCAGCACCCAGGGCTGTTAGGTTTAAGCAACTATCGCCAGCATCACCATCATATGGTGCATGATTATCTAGAGACAAGAGCAGACTTGGAGACCTTTCCAACTGAACATCCACTGGGTTACTGGGTCTTGAGGATGGACACTGGCTAGAACTTGCTCAATATGCAATGGAGCTACTGGCCTGTCCTGCTTCCAGCGTGCTTTCCGAACTGATGTTCAGTGCTGCTGGATGTTTTGTGACACACAAAAGAGTGAGTCTGTCCACAGACTTTGTTGACCAGCTGACTTTTATCAAAATGAATCAGTCCTGGATCAACAGCAGCTATCAAGCCTCTGATGCTGATGTAACTGATTGAATTTGCTAGGGGTCTGCCATCCCTTGAAGACAGCATATGCTGCCTATCCTATTCCTCAACCTTGATTCTGCTAGCTTCCAACAATGTTTTTGGTTTAGGTCACCACCAACCCCCAAGGCCTAATTTTTCTGCACTTGTATGACAGGTGCATACATTTTAAATTTTGTATGTCATTTTTAACAGCAGGCCCTGTCCCTGTGCCCTGCGCCCAGCAAGAGTAACTGTGAGGGGTTACGGTGTTCAAGCACCACCAACAACCAAGACCCAATTTTTCTGCACCTTTATGACAAGTATATGCCATTTCAAAATTTGTATGGAATTTTTAGAAGCAGGGCCTGCCCCTGTACCCAGCAAGATTAACTGCGATGGGTTGCGGTGTTCAGGTACCACCAACAACCAAGGCCCAATTTTTCTGCACCTGTATGACAAGTACATGCGATTTCAAATTTGTATAGAATTTTTAGCAGCAGGGCCTGTTCCTGAGCCCAGCAAGAGTAACTGCAAGGGGTTGCGGTGTTCAGGCACCACCAACAACCAAGGCCCAATTTTTCTGCACCTCTATGACAAGTACATGTGATTTCAAATTCGTATGGAATTTTTACCAGCAGGGCCCGTTCCTGCGCTTAGAAAGAGTAACTGTTAGGGGTTGCGGTGTTCAGGCACCACCAACAACCAAGGCCCAATTTTTGCGTATTCTGATGCATTTTTATTAATTTTACATTAAAAACCTGCGGCTCAGATCGAAGCTTAGTCACATACTGTGTACATACAGCGATGGCGCCCATGCCCTGGATGATGTCATCTGTGATGATACGCGTAGGGAGGAGTGACATAATCGCGTATCTCTTCCTGGAAGTGTGGGTTATTTGCTGTATGTCCGCTGGCAAGAATTATTTTTAGGCGTATTTGCATTATATGAATGTATGTAAAATGTTATACTTTTAATAAAGCTACCTAAAGGTTTTACACTATGTGGAGCATTTTTTCTATGTTCTTGGGGATAAACCTCTGGGGATGATACAGAGACGATTACTACCGCTCTGTTCCCTTGGCCTCCAAGATTCTGCTCTATCTTGGTTCTCCTCCTACCTATCACAGCGCTCCTTCAGTGTTACCCACAACGCTACCTCCTCCTCCCCATTGCCCCTTTCTGTGGGGGTTCCCCAAGGCTCTGTTCTTGGACCCCTCCTCTTCTCTATCTACACCGCCTCCCTTGGTCACTTGAGAAACCGCCCATGGCTTCCAATACCATCTATACGCCGATGACACTCAAATCTATCTGTCTACTCCTCACCTCACTCCTTCAGTCTCCTCTCGCATTGCTAACTTACTTACTGACATATCAACATGGATGTCGCACCACTTCCTCAAACTAAATCTCTCTAAAACTGAGCTGGTAATATTCCCTCCCGCCCGTGCCCCCCTCCATGACTTTTCTATCAAAATTAGTTATGCAACCATCAATCCCTCCCCTCATGCCAGGGTACTAGGTGTAATCCTGGACTCTGACCTGTCCTTTCAGCCCCAAATCCAATCATTGTCAAAAGCTTGTAGACTTCACCTCCGCAACATCTCTAAAATTCGCCCCTTTTTAACAACTAAAACCACCAAGCTACTCATTCACTCCCTTGTTATTTCTCGCCTCGACTATTGCAACTCCTTTCTCATAGGCCTACAACTTCATAGGCTATCCCCTCTTCAGTCTATCATGAACGCTGCTGCCAGGCTTATCCACCTTACCAACCGCTCAGCGTCTGCCTCCCCTCTCTGCCAATCCCTACACTGGCTCCCGATTGCCCAGCGAATTAAATTCAAAATACTAACCACAACATACAAAGCCATTCACAACTCTGCCCCAAGCTACATCACCAATCTTGTCTCTAAATATCACCCAAACCGTCCTCTCCGCTCCTCTCAAGACCTCCTACTCTCAAGTCCCTTGTCTCCTCCTCTCATGCTCATCTCCAGGATTTCTCCAGGGCCTCTCCCATCCTCTGGAATGCTCTACCCTGTACGGCTATCCCCTACTCTAGCTGCTTTCAGGCGATCCCTGAAAACTCATCTCTTCAGGGAAGCCTATCACACCGCCAGCTAATCTGCCATCAGCTCATTCCCTACTCTTACAACCTCTTGTAACACCTGCCCCACCCCATTAGATTGTAAGCTCTTCTGAGCAGGGCCCTCTTAATCTTCTTGTATTTTATTGTATTGTAAATGTACTGTCTCCCTATAATATTGTAAAGCGCTGCGTAAACTGCTGGCGCTATATAAATCCTTAATAATAATAATAATAATAATTCCGCTCTAAACATCTGCCTTCAAAGGAACCCTATAGAAATATTGCTGGCCAGGTTGTTTGGCTAGATGCTCTCTTCACCTTTCTTTATAGAAGGTCTTGCGAAGCTGGTAAGCCTCCATTTTAAGGTGATGGTGTAACACCCCAAATTACACAATGGTGATGGATGTTCAATATGCACATGGAATCTCTTGATTACATTTGAAGACGACTCATTTTCTCTCACCATAATCCCAATTGGACTTTATTTGGGATGTTTATTTTTTGAGAACAATACTTTTTTGAGCTCCTTGTTTATGATTGTCATATCACTATTATCATTTAAATATATATTCTTTTATTGTTTTTGGAACGTGACTCTTTTCTATGCTAATATGTAGGAGCGCTCCTAAAGATTTCCAGAGAGAGTCAGATTGTGAGGGCATAAACTAATTGGATATATAGATCTAGTAAACAAATGGCTACATGGATTGGAAAATAGGTTACATGCTTACACCAATTTCTGCCCTTTGTTCTATTGAACTTAGTGCTTTTTATTGTTGTTGAGCTTCCATAAGCAAATAATATACTCCTAGCAATGAATTAAGTGCTCTATGTTTACTTTCCAGTATAAATTATGCTGTGTAAATAGTTAGCACTAATAGTAAGAATAATTATACATGTTGGTAAGAAACTTTCTTTGCTGCATACTGGCACCATGACAGCTGCTTTAGAAAATAAACATATCATTGTAATTTAAAAAGCAGCATCTTACCTAGTCATGGTAAACTACGTCAGAGTATGGTGATCTTCATTGTTTCCTAAACAGGAAAGGTGAGTACATTCCTGAAAACCCAGGTTATTAAGGTGAAGCTGCAAACAGAGAAAGCAAACAGTATCAGACATAATGACTCAACTGGATAAAATTATAAAGTAGATAGCTTTTTAACCACTTCAATACAGGGTACTTATGCCCCCCTCCTGCCCAGACCAATTTTCAGCTTTCAGTGCTCTCACATTTTGAATGATAATTACTCAGTCATGCTACACTGTATCCAAACAAATTTTTTATCATTTTTTTTTCACACAAATAGGGCTTTCTTTTGGTGGTATTTAAGCACCACTGGGTTTTTTATTTTTTGCAATATAAGCGAAAAAAGAGTGAACATTTTGGAAAAAAAAACACTTTTTTTTAGTTTATATTATAGAATTTTGCCAATAAGTCCTTTTTCTTCATACGTTTGGGACAAAATGTATACTGCTACCAACCTTTGGTAAAAATAGCCCAAATTTGTACATATTTTTTAGTCTGTGCGAACATTTTAGAGTCTACAAGCTATGGTGCCAGCCATTCAAAATTGATCACACCTGATGTACTGACTGCCTATCTCATTTCTTGAGGCCCTGGAATGGACAGTACAAATACCCCCCAAATGACCCCTTTTTGGAAAGTAGACAATCCAAGGTATTTAGTAAGAGCCATGGTGAGTTTTTTTGAAGTTGTATTTTTTCCCACAATTCTTGGGAAAATTAAGAAATATTTTTTTTACACAAAACTGTCATATTAACAAGTCATTTCTCACATACAGCATATGCATACTTGCAATTACACCCCAAAATACATTCTGCTACTCCTCCTGAGTATGGCGATACCACCTCCTGTCATTATACGAGTAAAAATTACACATCTAATTTCATGACGACCTATGACACTTTTGAAGGCCCTGGAGCACCAGGACCATTGAAACGTCCACAAAATGACCCCATTTTGGAAAGCAAATCCCCCAACATATATTCTATGAGGCATTATGGATCTTTTGAACATGTCATTTTTTTCCACAAGTTTGTGGAAAACGTGAAAAAAGATGAACAAATGAAAAATTGTCAATTTATAGAATATTTCTAACACATAGCATGTACATAGCAAAAATGACACCACAAAATACATTCTGCTACTCCTCCTGAGCATGAAGATACCACATGCTTTAGACTTTTACACAGCCTGGCCATATACAGAGGCCCAACATCCAAGTAGTCACAGTTAGACGTTCTAGGAGCATAAATTATACATTTAATTTCCTGACAACCTATTGCATTTTTGAAGGCCCTTCATATTTCTAACACAATAGCATGTACATACCAATAACACCCCAAAATACAAAGGGTAAACAAAAGATTACCTGTGGTTTTAGTAGTGCAGTGGTCAAGAGAGGAGAGCATCCAGGTAGCAAGCGGGGATGTGGTAAGCGAAAGCAAAAGTAATCGTCCAGGCAGCAGGCAGGAATACTTTCCATAGTCAGTACAGGCAGCAGACAGAGATACTGTCTGGACAGCCAAAGCATTGGTCCAGGTAGCAGGCAGGGATGTGGTCCATAAAGTCCTGGGTCATTACAGGCAATGATATGGTCAGCACAGCCAAAGTATTGGTCCAGGCAGCAGGAAGGACCATCAAGATTAGGGCCTCTGTCAGGAAAGAATGGGGACATGGGGAGAGGCTTCTCCCACCCAAATCTCTTTGAAGACTCCAGACCTTGTTCTGGGAACACAGAAAAACAAAAACTAGTTTTCTCTACTCAGAACACTATTCTGAAGCCCCTCACATATGTGAGACCCCTCTCTACTAAAGTAGAAGGGAAAAAGATCAGTCCAAGTGGCAGGCAAAAAGCGTGGTTGATTAACAGGCCAAGGTCAGTGCACGTGGAAGTCAGAAACATGGTTTAAAATGGCAGGCAAATGCATCAGCGGTAAAAAGCCCAGGGTCAGTTAACGTGGAATATAGAAACGTGGTAGCAGGAAAATTATCCACACAGGTATTTGAAACAGGGAAATGGCAGTCTGTTAAAAATAAGGAGAATTAATATCTTACGGATGTGTGATAAATTCTGAAGCATTCTCTGATTCGTAGGCCAGGTTAGAAGGGACATTGGGGACAATGATAACTAGTGTCTCTTCTAACTCCTCCTCTGCTGCACAAACAACATTTCTTTTTGCGTCTTCTTCCTGATTCTGTAGGGGGAATGTTATAGGGAAAATTTTGCTCATAAAGTCAACTATCAGAGTAAATGCTTTCTGGGGCGGGTCTTTGCTGGTAAATCAGGGCAGTGACAATATCTTCAATAAATTTGAGGTAGATGATAGGTTGGATTTCTGTTGACTTCTGATAGCAGACATACGAATTATACATGGCCATGTGAAAGAGTTGAAATTAAACTTTTTTATATTAGTAATGGGACTTTCGGGTTTATAAATATTGTTGTAGCATCTGGTCATTTAAAATCCACCCCCCATGAACTGATTATAATCGTGGACACATTCAGGTTTGACAATGGGGCCGTGTGAATCTCCACTAAGGTGTAATTGTGGATGGTGGACATGACATAAACATCTTTCTTGTACCTCAATTTTACAGCCAACACTTCCTTACTTCTCAAAAATGCAGATTTCCCCCTTTGTAGCCTTTTTGTGACTAAATTTTGTTGGAAGCCCTTCCTGTTTTTTCTAGAGGTACCACAGGCCAGGGTTTTTTTTTAAGGTACAGGTGATGAACAAGGGGCAAGCTGGTGTAATAAATGCCCACATATACATGATATAATTTTTTGAACAGGGGGTATGCCAGGTCCCAGAAAATTTTCCCACTGGTTCCGATATATGTTGGGCACTCAGGGGGCTGGAAATGGGAGTCTTTGTCTTCATACACGCGGAAGGCCTGCACATGTCCAGTGGCTCTATCGCAAAGTTTGTTTAGTGTCAACCCGTACCTGGTTCTCTTAATGGGAATATACTGTTTGAAGTGCAGCCAGCCAGTAAAGTGAATAAGGGATTTGTTCACCCCAATATTTTGGTCTGGGACATACACTTCAGCAAATCGTTTGGAAAAATAATTTATTAGGGGGCGTATTTTATACAACTTATAGTGGTTGAGATGATCTCGGGGAGGGCACTGTGAGGTATCATTAAACTGTAGGAAGCGCATAATCATGTCATAGCGTGTCCTGGACATGACAGCAGAATAAATCGGCATGTGGTGGATGGGTGTCAGGGTCCGGACTGGTAGCAGGAGTGGTGCAAGGAGTGGATCCGCTGTGTCAGTGAGGGATTGGCGTGACCGTACCAGAGGATCGGTTCTAAGTAGTTACTGGTTTTCACCAGAGCCCGCCGCAAGGCGGGATGGGCTTGCTGCGGCGGTAACTACCAGGTCGTGTCCTCTGGTAGCGGCTCAACCTCACCGACTGCTGATATAGGCGTAGTACAAGAGGGACAGGCAGAGGCGTAGTCAGACGTAGCAAAGGTCAGGTCAGGCAGCACAGGTTCAGAGGCGGTAGTCGTTAGCAAAGGGTTCGGCAACAGGCAAAGGATAACACAGGTAACGCTTTCACTAAGGCAACAAGGCAACAAAGATCCGGCAAGGGCAAGAAGGGGCAGGTCACTTATATATGAAACAGGAAACAGGAAACAGAGAACAGGAAACAGGAAACAGAGAACAGGAAACAGGAATATATATATATTATATTTCAAACAGCCGGCGCGCTCGCGCCCTATGGTGCAGGGACGCGCACGCCGGGAACCACGTGAGCGGGGAGCGGAGGAGAGAGCCGGAGCGGGCACAGGTGAGTGGATCTGGGACGAACGCCGCAAGCGCTCCGGTCCAGGAGCAGGGATTGGAGCGCTCAGCGTTACAATGGGGTTGGTGGACCAGTAAGCATGCAATTCATTTTTCTTTGTAAGCCTATATTAAATGTAAGGCCCAAAAACAATTTGAACTCATCTAGTGTGAGACAAAGCCAATAAAACATACAGGCGTAGAATGAATTGGGGTTGAAAGCAAACAAATTGCTCTGCAAAGAGATTTGTTTGGTCCACAATATACTGCAGCAAATCTTGTGGGAAAAAAAAATATCTAATTGTGAAAAATGAGTAATGTTGGGCTGCACACCTGGCTGTGTGGTGAAAGGAGGGATTATAGCTGACCCTGATCTGGCAGGCAACCATAAGGGGTTTGAATAAAAAGGTATTAACCGCGCTAATGGAAAGAAAACAGCAGCGACTTCAAGTGTGACCACACCCTAAACAGAATCTCTATAATAAGTCGCGCTAGCTTGAATAATGGAAGATGAAGTCCATAAAGTCCACATGTATCAGGATCACAGTATTCAAACAGGCTCCCTATGGGTATACGCTTACCAGAAATGGTAAATCAAAAGGCAGGTTCTCTGAGGTATACACTCGTCCCCTTGATAGCAGACTGAAGCCAATAATCTTGCGTTGATTCAACGGTATTGGATAAAAAATAAAAACGCGATAGCGTAAAACCCAACACAAATGGAAAACTTAAACACCAATGTGAGTGAAAAAAACTAGATAAAAGTGTGTATAACTCCACCAGTGTAAAAATCAAAAAATTCAAGGAAAATAAATTCCCAATAGGTGGGACACATAAAGGTACCCCTTACCAAAAATAACAGGAAATAAGTGCAAGCATGAGGGTGAGGTGCAATCCTATAACAGCTGGCGTTGCCTCTTACCACAAACCACAAACCAATCCTTCTGGTCAGCTCTACTGGTATTCCTTAATAGCTGATTTCTATCTATTCGGCTTACTTCCGATAAGGTGTCTTGAAGGAATTTAGCGTCATAGCCTTTATCTAAAAATCTCTCTGTGAGAGTATGGGCTTGAGTTTGAAATTCTTGAAAGCTAGAACAGTTACGCCTAATGCGAAGGTACTGACCCTTGGGAATTGCTTGTAACCAAGGTGCATAGTGGCAACTGTCGACAGGAATGCCACTATAGGATTCTTCCTATGGCTTACCATTTGTAACTCCGTTTTCAAGTCAGCATATGAGTGTCAAAAATATTATTAAACGACATTGGCACATTTTGGGTAATGATCCAGTTTTGGGAACCTCCCTCCCAGACAGACCTCGTATAGTCTTCAGGGGGGCTCCCACTTTAAGAGACAAAGTAGCACCTAATATTATAGAACCACCTGCACCTAAGCCTACCTTTTTGAGCCAGCTAACAGGTTTCTATAGGTGCAATAGATGTCGGGTATGCTCATTCAGTTCTAATAAATGTAGATCAGTTAAACAATTTACTGCCACCAGTACCAATAGGGTTCATTCTATAAAGCCGTTTATCTCTTGCATGACCACTGGTATTGTTTACCTTCTCCAGTGCCCATGCGGGCTTGAATATATAGGGAGAACCAAGAGACCCCTACAGGTTAGACTCAATGAACATGTGTCCAATATACTTAAAGGGTTCCCCAAACATTCCGTGTCCAAACACTATGCTTTGGTTCATGACAAAAATCCTAAGAATACACTTTTTTTGGGGATAGACAAATTTGAACCCCATTGGAGGGGGGAACCTCTGGTTAGAGGCATCTCGAAATTAGAGATGACCTGGATACACCGTGCAAAAACGTATGTGGCGTTTGGACTCAACGTTGACGTTGAAGTCAATGCTTTTATTGACAATTCATGAATTTTTTACTATTTAGGAGCAATTTAGTACTTTTTAAAAAATAAATTTTTTTAGGATATTTGTTTTTATCTAGGGCTCATCCTTGGATCTGGCCCAATTTGATGGGTACGATTGAAAGTACCAAGGGTTTCTTTCGAGGATTGGAATTTCAAGGATTTTTAATGTTTAATTTCATCCGTTATATATTTAATCTTCATTGATGTTCAATGTGTAAATCAGATTATGCATGGTTCTTTGCTAAATGTTCAAGCATTACTTATTATCGCCACTAGATGGTACTATGAATATGTTATTATCCAATGTTGGAATGCACACATTTACACATTTATAAAGAATATTCATCACCACTTGATGGTGTTATAATCATATTGTCCTATTTAATGTCCGAATTTGTATATTTGGTTATTATGTATGTATTGTTATTATGCAGTCAGCGGGATTGTTTAATCCGTATCGCGTACTTATGCATGATATGGGATGATGGACTGTGCCCTGATCTCGATGTAACACCGCTTTACTGGATGTTCCGTTCCCTTACATAAGATGGCGGAGCAGTCTTCATTGATTTCTGGTGGCCAAGCCTATCCCCTCTGGTTAAATAGATGGCGTCAGTACGCCGTCCGCACCTTTGAAAACGTCATCTTTGACGAAACGTCATAAGGACACGGCGTACTGACGTCATCTGATTGCGACCAGGAAGTGCGGACGAGCAGAGACCGTCCGGCCGGCGGCCTTAACATTTATGCTCTACATTTCCTTTGTCATTGTAAGTTTTATTCTTTTTAATTTTTAATAAATATAACGGTTTTACACTATGGAAGCCTTCTCTTTCATTTGGTGGTAATCTGCCTGGCCTTTGGAGTTACCCGTCCAGGATTCCACTACAGGTTCCCTGAAGTTCATCATTCCTACAGGCGATTTGATTATTTCCCTATGGTAAGAGGCAAATCCCACTGGTGAAGGCTGACATCCTATCTTGCTTGATTGCTTGGCTTATTCAATTTGGCTCTATCTGATTATTTTTCTGGTAAGAGGCGAACTTTTATGGTGGTGGTTGTTTACACAGAGGACACTTTAAGATTTCCCATTCACTTTGGCGTTATTCTTCTTTTTATTGTGGTAAGAGGCAACGCCAGCTGTTATAGGATTGCACCTCACCCTCATGCTTGCACTTATTTCCTGTTATTTTTGGTAAGGGGTACCTTTATGTGTCCCACCTGTTGGGAATTTATTTTCCTTGAATTTTTTGATTTTTACACTGGTGGAGTTATACACACTTTTATCTAGTTTTTTTTTTACTCACATTGGTGTTTAAGTTTTTCCATTTGTGTTGGGTTTTACGCTATCGCGTTTTTATTTTTTATCCAATCCTGTTGAATCAACGCGAGATTATTGGCTTCAGTCTGCTATCAAGGGGACGAGTGTATACCTCAGAGAACCTGCCTTTTGATTTACCATTTCTGGTAAGCGTATACCCATAGGGAGCCTGTTTGAATACTGTGATCCTGATACATGTGGACTTTATGGACTTCATCTTCCATTATTCAAGCTAGCGCGACTTATTATAGAGAAACCATAAGGGGTTTGCCAGGGCATCGGGAAGGTAGGTTTGGGCCCGGATTCTTCTGGTTTGGTGTGTTATTCTAGTGATGGTACTGGGCTCCTCTTCCTGGGGTCTAGCTCCATTTGTGTTGGTGTCGTTGGGGTTTATGGTGCTGCTGGTGGTAGGCTGGTCTTCTGATCTTGTTCTTCTTATTCTTTTAGGGGGACTGTATCCTCCTCTGATTCGGTTCCTGATCCACTATTCTCTACTGGTTCAAATTCCAAACCAGAATCAGACAATGACAGCTCCCCGCTGCTCTCATCATCCGACATAGTAAGGATTGTATATACCTCCTCAGATGTAAACAATCTTTTGGACATGGTGGCTAGTACTGATGGCCTGTTGGACAGATCACTGATGGCGGTACTGATGGCCTGTGTGACAGGTCATTGATGGCGGTACTGATGGCCTGTGTGACAGGTCACAGATGGCAGTACTGATGGCCTATGTAACAGGTCACTGATGGTGGTACTGATGGCCTGTGTGACAGATCCAGATGGGCTGTGACAGGTTCTCTTTATTTGGGGGGGGGGGGGCGTGTTGGTGCACAGTATTGTGTACAAGTAACAGTAAAATAGAAATCACTCACTGATCCCTGCTCTCCCCCTCACACGATCGGTGTGTGAGGTGAAGAAGCCAGGATCTCCTTGTAACGGCTCTTCTGTTGACAGTTGTGGCTGGCTGTGATTGGACACAGCCGATCACGTGGTAAACAGTCAATTTCATTGGCTGTTTACCATGATTGGGGATGGGCTGTGTCCGAGAGACATGTGTCATCCCCGATCGCTGTGCTGGACGTCATATGACGCCCAGTCAGGATAACTTAACCACTTTGCGGCCATCATTTTGCTATATGACGGGCGGGAAGTAGTTAAAGAACATTTGTTCATATAAAATATAGAACATAATACAAAGTTATATCAAGTTTTAATTTCAATCTTTTTTTATTGAGAATTCATAAAATGGTTTAACATAAAATAACATAGAGAGGTTGATCGTGTATATAGCGAAGGTATATAATGAAACCGCCCTTCCCGCAGGAGGTATAAACATGCTATGAAAAGTAAAACAAATCTGATATTTCTATCTAGGAAGGTAAGAACATGGAAGAATCAACAAAGACCAAAAAGGTAAATTGTGCCAACCTATCTACAGGGATTTGCTCCCTGTATATAGCTTGGCACAATTTACTTTTTTGGTCTTTGTTAAGAGGGGATAAGAGAGAAGAAGGAGGGATATATTAAGTTTTAAAAGGAAAGTATTGTGTATTTTAACTGAGCATATATCTTTAGTTAAAATTGTAGGTAAAATTACAGTACTTATAATAGCAGTTTTTCCTTGGGTATGAGATATGGCAGAGTATTACTTACCTACTGTAATTACTTGCAGTCCTGTAGCAGCCAGTCATTTTCTGTCCAGCGCACTAATGTGGAAGGGCACTCTTACATCATCACGTACACTGTAGGTTGCTGGCTGCTGGTCCTGCATTGCAAATGATAATGTCAGCAAGAGGGGTGGCACCAATAAATTAGCAAGAAGAGAGAATCAGTCATCACAGGGAGGAAGCCTGTGGGACACTGAATTAAGGTTAGTAATGTTCCAGATCAATAAAAAGTGTAAGCCTCGAAAATAACTTAATTTATTTCCACAGGTACCATCCCTTTAATATATCATATATAATTAAAACCTACCACACAAAAAAAGTGTTAAATGTACCCTAGAGTAAACTGATGTCACTACAACATGATTTGGCTTAAAATATTCTTCTTTTATGTTTGCCAATAAAAATAATTAACTACTCTATAAAATATACACTACTGTGCAAAAGTTTTAGGCATGTGTGAAAAAATGCTGTAAATCAAGAATGCTTTCACAATTGGAAGTGTTAGTTTCTTTTTATCAATTAAAAAAAAAATGGAAAGTAAATGAACAGAAGTGATATCCAAATCAAAACAATATTTGGTGTGACCACCCTTTGCCTTCAAAACAGCATCAGTTTTTCTAGGTACACTTTCACACAGTTTTTGAAGAAACTTGGCATGTAATCCCAGACAGACTCAATGATGTTAAGATCAAGGCTCTGTGGGGGGCAAACCATCACTTCCAGGACTCCTTGTTCTTCTTTACTTTCAATCTTTTTATTGTTTTGAAAAAGTAAAATACAAACGTACATACAAAAGTGAGGCCAGAGCACCAGCGAAACATAGTAATAAGGAGGCATTATAGGCATAAAAGAACAATAAAGGACTGGAAAATAGCCAAATACCACGTTTACAGCAGTCAACCGTACAGCAAGCAATAGAACAATCCATCCTAATGGAGCACAGTCCAGGGGATTTGGTTTTTGTGTTTTATTTTAGAACTTGGATGGGAGAAGGGATGAGTGGGATACTCCTACTTGAACTATGCACAATTTCTGAAGACACTAAATGTAATGAGTGTGGCAAGGCCGCTGCTTCACCTTGCCACTGAAGTGAAGTAGAGAATAGGTTCCTGACTGAATTTCTCATCAGGGTCCTGACTTGGCACGCCCTTTCTCACTTCCCGTGCATGCTAGCCCCTTGTCCACTGACTCTCCACTGGAGTGGTCCGCTTCCTGGGCAGACCCATGGCAAGCTTCCCTCCGATACTCACGGACACTGCTTTTCCCTGGGTTGCTCTGCCTTCAGCTCCACTTGTCAGTATCCTGGACCCCCTGGCTCAGCATCACACACTTGGTCCACTAGGCCGACTGCCTGTGACCACCTTCCTTGCTGACAGGAGGAGAGACAAACCGTCACCCTCCTCCTGGGACCTGGCTTCCCACCCAAAGACGCCCTGTCACATGTGCCCCTGGCTTTTATAACCTATCCCAGGATGCACCACTCTTGTGCCCTCCCACTGGGACAGCCACAAAAGCCTGTGTGTCACTGGCTGGGTTTCCTCCACTGTCCAACAGGCTCCCCTATTGGATACAGTGGGGACACTCCCTCGGACCAAGTAAATCACACATGGACACATGTAACAGGCAAAAATACTGATCAGGCTCCCCTGATAAGCAGATGGAGCAAAACAATGCCTTTACCTAGCACCTACCTAGGAGGGTTCTACACTAAAAAAGAACATCTTTACCATATTATCCCTTTATTGAAGTTGCAAACAGTTGCAGAACACTACTCCATTCCTTGTTCTTTACACTGAAGATAGTTCTTAATGGCATTGGCTGTATGTTTGGGGTCGTTGTCCTCCTGCAGAATAAACTTGGGGCCAATCACATGCCTCCTCCATGGTATGGCATGATGGATCAGTATCTACCTGTATTTCTCAGCATCGAGGACACCATTGATCCTGACCAAATCTCTACCTGAATTTGCAGTAACACAGCCCCAAACTTGCACGGAACCTCCACCATGCTTTACTGTTGCCTGCAGACACTCACTATTGTAACGGTCTCCAGTCCTTTGGCAAACAAACTGCCTCCTGCTACAGCCAAATATTTAAAATTTTGACTCCTCGGTCCAGAGCACCTGCAGCCATTTTTCTTCACCCCAGTTCCTATGTTTTTGTGTATAGTAAAGTTGCTTAAGCTTGTTTCCACATTGGAGGTTATCACGTACCTGATCAGAGGCCGAGGTGCTGAGAGGGCTTCCCTTGTGGCTAAGTGCAAGGCACCCCTGGAGGTGGAGACAGGGAATGCTGTGCCCAAAGGAACAGGGGTCGCCAGCTGCGGCAAGCTCCGGTGAAGCGGTGACTGCGGTGGTTGTAGACACGTAGTGCGTGCTGAAATGCACGATGCCTTGAAGGTGACTGGAGAAGGTAGCCAGGCGTGCGACAAGAGCGAGGTCAAGATCAAGCCAAGGGGTCAAACACAGTTCATCAAGCAGAAGAGGAGTCCGTAGGAGCAAGCCGGGGGTCATACACGGGAACAGCAGACTGAAGCAGAGTGGGTAAACAAGCCGATGGTCGGAGCCAGGAGGAGAGACAAGACAGGTGAGACAAGCCGGGTCGGTAACAGGTAATCCAAGTAAACAGGAACAGGAACTCAGGAACACAGGAAACAGGAAGCTGAAGATCATCCAGCAACTAATGGCTGGAGCAGGCTGGTTTAAATAGGCCACTGGGCGTCGCTGCATTAGTGTGGGCGGAAGATCCAGCTCTCTTGTGGGAAGTTCCCTGACAGTGCCCCCCCCCAAAGGGCAGCCTCCGGATGCCCAATTGGGCCTGCTTCTCAGGATGCTTGTTAAAAAATTCTCTAAGAAGTTTGGGGGCATGAACGTTATTTGCAGGCTCCCATGAACTTTCCTCAGGTGAATACCCTTTCCACTTAATCAGGTATTGGACCTGTCTTCCCCTCTTTCGGCAGTCTAGGATGGCCTCTACCTCATACTCAAATTCCTCACCCACCGAGATGGGAGGTGGAGGTGGATCACCCCTTCCTGAGAAAGGGCCAGAAGAGGCAGACTTGAGCAAGGAGATATGAAAAACAGGATGGATCCTGTAGGAATCCGGTAAGGAAAGTTCGAAGGCTACAGGGTTGATTTCCTTCTTGATTTTGAAAGGGCCAATGTACCTTGGACCCAACTTCCGTGATGGGCAGGGTAGTTTGAGGTTTGCCGTGGAGAGCCACACTTCATCCCCCACTTTCAAGGCTGGATTCTCCTTTCTCTTCTTGTCATATGACCTCTTATAATCTTCCTGCGCTTTACGCATGGTTGCCTGGAGGGTTAGGTAGTTCTCTTGGATAAAGGTTAATCTATCCTGAACCGCGGGTACCGTTGCTTCTGGTACAGAGTTGGGTAAAAAAGAGGGGTGAAAGCCGTAATTGGCCCAGAATGGGGATTGGTTGGTGGTAGCATGAATAGAGTTATTGTAAGCGAACTCTGCGCAGGGCAGTAAGGCCACCCAATTATCCTGTGAGAAGGAAGAAAAACAACGAAGGTATTGTTCCAACGTTTGATTTGTTCTCTCCGTTTGGCCATTGCTCTGGGGGTGATAGGCAGAAGATAGGCAAATCTTGATATCCAAAGCCTTGCAGAGGGCCCTCCAGAATCGAGAGGTGAATTGTACCCCCCTGTCCGAGACAATACTGTTTGGTACGCCATGTAGCCTTACAATCTCCTTGATGAAGATATGTGCTGTGTCCATGGCTGAGGGAGTGCCCACCATAGGCAGGAAGTGTGCCATCTTTGATAAGCGGTCTACTACTACCAGGATAGTGGAAAAACCTTCAGAAGGGGGCAGTTCTACAATAAAGTCCATAGACAACATCCTCCAAGGCTGGTCTGGAACAGGCAGAGGTCTTAGCAAGCCCCAAGTCTGCGTGAGACTTCCTTTACTTCGGGTACAGGTCGTACAAGAACTTACATAGTCTTTGCAGTCCTGTCTAAGGTTGGGCCACCAATAGGAACGTTGGATCAGTTCTAATGTCTTGCGGACTCCAAAATGGCCTGCCAGCTGGTGGTCGTGGAACGTTTTAAGAACCTGGACTCTGGCTCCCTCGGGTACAAAAATCTTATCCTCGTGCCACAAAAGACCTTCCTGCCTTCTAAGTGTGGGGATTTCGGACTCAGGGCACCGGGAAGAAACCTGTTCCAGGGTGGCCCTTAGATCAGGCTGGATAAGAAGAAAGTTCTGGGGAGACAGAATGGTGCTGGGGGTGGCAGTATTTGGGGTCTCAGGGAACATTCGTGACAGAGCATCCGCTTTACCATTCTTGGATCCTGGGCGATAGGTGAGGTGAAAATTAAACCTTGAGAAAAACAAGGCCCACCTGGCCTGTCGTGGTCTCAATCGCTTGGCAGATCTGAGATACTCCAAGTTCTTATGGTCGGTGAATATCATAATTGGGTGCGCTGCACCCTCCAGGAGATATCTCCACTCCTCCAGAGCGACTTTGATGGCCAGCAGTTCCCGATCCCCAACATCATAGTTCCTTTCCGGCTGAGAGAGCTTTCGGGAGAAGAAAGCCACTGGATGCAATAGTGCTTTAGGGCCCAGACGTTGAGATAGGACGGCCCCTGTGGCGACTTCAGATGCATCAACCTCCAGTACGTAGGGCAGGGCGGGGTCGGGATGCTGCAGGACAGGGGCAGAAGTGAATAACGCCTTTAATTTATCAAAAGCCTCTTGAGCCTCTTGGGACCACTGGAAGCGGCAGTGTTGGCGGGTTTGCTGGGTAATCGGGGCGATAATGCCAGAAAAGTCCTTGATGAACCTCCGATAGAAATTCGCAAACCCTACGAACCTCTGAATGCCCTTTTTGTCCGTGGGAGCTGGCCACTCCAGGATGGCAGATACCTTCTGGGGGTCCATGGCTACCCCATCAATGGAAATGATCAGACCCAAAAATTGTATAGAAGTCTTTTCAAAGGAACACTTCTCTGCTTTTGCATAGAGTCCGTGTACCCTTAGTGTGGACAGCACTTTCTTGACATGGATTCTATGTAGTTCCAGGGTAGGGGAGAAGACAAGAATGTCGTCCAGGTACACAATCATGAAGTTATCCAGGTATTCTCTAAAGATATTATTCACGAAGTGCTGAAAGGTAGCTGGAGCATTACATAGACCAAAAGGCATAACCAGGTACTCAAAATGCCCAAAACGTGTTCGAAAGGCTGTTTTCCATTCATCGCCCTCGCGAATGCGTACTAGGTTGTAGGCACCGCGCAAGTCCAATTTAGTAAAGACCCGGGCGGTACGGAACCTCTGAAAGAGCTCAGGAACAAGCGGAAGAGGGTACCGGTTTTTAATTGTGATTTTATTGAGCTCTCTGTAATCCACACAGGGTCTGAGGGTATGATCTTTCTTTTCTACGAAGAAAATTCCGGCGCCAGCTGGAGAAGATGAGGGGCGGATGAATCCCTTTTTAAGGTTTTCATCAATGTACTGGCGCAACACCTCAAGCTCAGTCTCTGAAAGTGGAAAAATCCTTCCAAAGGGAACTTCTGCACCAGGTAATAGCTCGATAGGGCAGTCGTAGGGGCGATGAGGTGGTAGTATATCGGCCTTCTTTTTGTCAAAGACGTCCAGGAAATCATGGTAAACTAGAGGAACGTCCTGGCTGGAGTCGGAGACTGGCTGGACAGTCAGGCAACTGGAAGGAGACACAGGTTTGGGCATCAGACAGTGCTGAAGGCAGTAGGGGGACCCAAAGGAGATCTCCCTTCGGATCCAGTCTATCTGCGGGTTGTGTGCCTGCAACCATGGTATCCCCAGAATTATGGGGAACATGGGGGAACATAAAATATCAAACTTCAGGAACTCTTGATGGCCAGAGTCAGTAATGGTAAGAATAGGTACCGTCTCGTGAGTAACAGGCCCGGATCGAGGAGTGGGTGAGTGACGCTCCGGAGTCAGTGAGGCTGATGCAAGACCTGCAGAAGGAGGAGCTGTAGTTGCGGAGGATACTGCCAAGTTCTGTAAACGACCCTCCAACTGGAAGTACCCGTCCTGTAGGTTGGTCACTGCTTGGGTGAGGGCTGCGACTTGCTGGCACAGAGCCTCCAGCTGGGAAGCACCTCTGTCGGCCTCTGACATATTCTGGCTGGATGATACTATCACGTACCTGATCAGAGGCCGAGGTGCTGAGAGGGCTTCCCTTGTGGCTAAGTGCAAGGCACCCCTGGAGGTGGAGACAGGGAATGCTGTGCCCAAAGGAACAGGGGTCGCCAGCTGCGGCAAGCTCCGGTGAAGCGGTGACTGCGGTGGTTGTAGACACGTAGTGCGTGCTGAAATGCACGATGCCTTGAAGGTGACTGGAGAAGGTAGCCAGGCGTGCGACAAGAGCGAGGTCAAGATCAAGCCAAGGGGTCAAACACAGTTCATCAAGCAGAAGAGGAGTCCGTAGGAGCAAGCCGGGGGTCATACACGGGAACAGCAGACTGAAGCAGAGTGGGTAAACAAGCCGATGGTCGGAGCCAGGAGGAGAGACAAGACAGGTGAGACAAGCCGGGTCGGTAACAGGTAATCCAAGTAAACAGGAACAGGAACTCAGGAACACAGGAAACAGGAAGCTGAAGATCATCCAGCAACTAATGGCTGGAGCAGGCTGGTTTAAATAGGCCACTGGGCGTCGCTGCATTAGTGTGGGCGGAAGATCCAGCTCTCTTGTGGGAAGTTCCCTGACAGAGGTATTGCTTTTTTGCTGCAATTCTTCCTTGAAGATCACTACTGGCCAGATTTCTCCAGACAGTAGATGGGTGTACCTGGGTCCCGGTAGTTTCTGCCAGTTCTGTGCTGATGGCACTGCTGGATATCTTCCAACATTGAAGGGAAGTAAGCATGACATGTCTTTCACCTGCAGCATTAGGTTTCCTTGGCCAACCACTGCATCTACAGTTCTCAACGTTGCCGGTTTCTTTGTGCTTCTTGAAAAGAGCTTGAGCAGCACATCTTGAATCCTCAGTCTGGTCTGAAATCTTAGCCTGGAAGAGACTTTGATGATGCAGTATAACTTTATGTCCCGTTGAAGTACTCAGTCTTCTACATCCTCACCTTAGTATCAGAGTTTGGTTGTTCTTCACCCAGTTTTAAGTCTCCTATACAGCTGTTTCTGTTTCAGCTAATGACTGTGTTTCAGCCTACATATGAAATTGATGATAATTAGCACGGGCTTGGTACAATTGGTTTATCGTACACCTGACTCAAATCCTACAAAATCCCTGACTTTGTGCAAGTGTACAAAGTGTACAAAGTGTGCAGGGGTAAAAAATTGATGCTGGTTTAAAGCCAAAGAGTAGTCACGTCAAATATTGATTTAATTTCGATTTTTCGTCTGTTCGCTCACTTTGCATTTTGTAAATTGATAAAAATAAACAGTTACAATATATATTTTTGAAAGCATTCTTACTTTACAGCATTTTTTTTATGGGATGCCTGCCTAAAATTTTTGTAAAGTACTGTATTTCATCTGTGTATCAGATGTTTACCTGGCTTGCATGGTTAAGTCGTCTTGAGTGTGCTCTTGAGTTCACGCAGTCAAGTCCGTAAATTCAGATGCACTGTACTGTGTCACTAACCACTCAATACAGTCAAAGAGAAAGCAATCTAACTTGTTAACAACTTGCAAATATGCAGTGGCGGTTCTACATTAAATTGCTCCCCGGGCTAGACTCCCTCCCGGCGCCCCCCCCCCAAAAAAAAAAAAATAACATGACAAAAGGCTCTGTGTACAATCCCTGTCTGGAATCTAAGGCAGGTAGTTTCAGCCCTTTTGCTACCTTAGGGCTCTTTCACACGGCCGCTCCGTGTGAAAGCTCTGCTGCGGGACTTTTTTTTTTTTTCACGGAGCGGATGACATTTGTGTCATCCGCTCCATATGCCCGCATATCATCCCATCCGTTTGCGGATGATATACGGACATAATGTAAGTCTATGGGGATTGCGGATGTTAGCGGATGACACCGCTGACATCCGATTTTCTTTCCTTTCCGTTTTTTTGAACGAAACAAAAATAGGGTTCTGTTCCGTTCCAAAAAACGGAACAGAACTGAAAGGAAGAAAATCGTATGTCAGCGGATGGTATTCCGCTGATATCCGCAGTGCCATTCACTTACATTATGTCCGCAAATCATCCGCAAAAAAATAGGATGATTTGCGGACATACGGAGCGCCCGTGTGAAAGGGCCCTTAGAAATTTTTTAGCTGGGTTAGGTGCCCTTTACTTTAACGGTTACACTTACAGTAAAGCCTCACTTACAAAAACATAAGGATATAAAGCAAAAAATATTTTATGGTAACAAGAATATATACTTTTCATAGGGGTTCTCAGTTTCTAGCAGCATGACAAATGATTCCGAGCCCGACCTACCCTAACCTGGTTGCTGCTGTGCTGTGCAGCCTGCACAGTGCAGGTGTGCGAACATAGAGGAGAGAGCGAGAGCAACTTACCTGCAAGTATGTGTAGTGTAGTGACTACAGTACAGTCAGTGTACACTACTCTCCTCGGCTCCTCCTCCTCGCCTTCCGCGCCGCTGCTGTGTGTGTAGTGTACAGCACTCCTCGGTGGCTGGCTCCTCCTCCTCGTCCCCCCCCCCCGCCCCGCTAGTTCTGAGCGCGCCGCCGCCGCTGCTGTGTGTGTAGTGTACAGTACTCCTCGGCGGCTCGGCACCTCCTCCTCGCCTCCCCCCCGCCCCCGCTAGTTCTGAGCGCGCCGCTGCTGTGTGTGTACTCTCCTCGGCTCCTCCTCCTCGCCTCCTCCCCCGCTAGTTCTGAGCTGCATTATGCACAATCCCCGTTCCAGCCGCCGGCTCCTTCAGAAGAAGGGGCGGCGCCGCAGCAAAGATGATTTTCTTTTTCTCCATGACCACCACCACCAGGTTAGTGCCGAGTGCCGCCCCCCCACGTGATGCCGCCCTGGGCGGCTGCCCTGTTCGCCCGTGCCCAAAACCGCCACTGCAAATATGTGTTATTTAAAAGTGATTGCTTGCAGAGTAGTATTGTAGTACAACAGTGTCCAAACACTTTTCATTTAACTTTTACCTGGTATGCAAGGTGTTAATCTAGAATGGGTAATTTAAGCTGACTGCTTGTGAAGAACCTTTGCCAAAGACTGTGGCAAATGCTGAAAGTGTTCTTCCAGGCAAATTTAGGAAAAAGATTTGCAAACCATGAATTAAAGGATCAGTCCACTCAGAAGTAATATCATAGCTACAAGTTGTACCTGGTGGGCTGTGCCAGGCTTTGGGTTTTTAAAATGTCCACTTATCTCTAACAGGTAAAAACCAGAACGCTGGGAAATGTGAGCAATGGAAGCATTTTATTGCTATACACCAGCAATTAACAAAATACCAGATATGAAATGTCAATTCATGTATAGTCAACATAATCAAACCACTTGGATCAGTCCAATATATGTGCAGTTACACAAATTATATGTATATATCATGAGTATAGGGACTAATGGCACTCCATATATGCCACACAGTCCATAATTATTCCATTGTTGCCATATTATAGATAGTCTGCAGGGTACACCATTCAGACTCAGGATCTGGGACACAACACATGTTGCTCACTGCATTACTACATGAGGTAGACACTTAAGCAACAGTCACCACTCACTTCCTTCCATCATTACACTTTGTTTATTTATGGTGATATTTGTGGTTCGTTTTGCAGGACTTCCACAGGACCACACATTGTCAATGACAGTCGACCTAGTTTTTGGCATCCGTTCCTGAAGAGTGGTATTAAATCACGAAACGCGTAGAGCTACAAGGAAGTCATCAATTTTTCAACCATACAGGACTCCATCGCTACCCAATCATTTTTTAACGTTTACTTACCTTTTGTACGTTTATTGTATTTTTGTGTTTTTTCTTTTATATTTACACGATACAAACTAGGTCCATGACTGCTGCAGCAAGTTGATGATTTTGCATTCACTGCCATGGTGTACCCTGCAGACTATCTATAATATGGCAACAATGGAATAATTATGGACTGTGCGGCATATACGCAGTGCCATTAGTCCCTATACTCTTGATATATACATATAATTTGTGTACCTGCACATATATCGGACTGATCCAAGTGTTTTGATTATGTTGACTATACATGAATTGACATTTCATATGTTGTATTTTGTTAATTGCTGGTGTACAGCAATAAAATGCTTCCATTGCTCATATTTCCCAGTGTTCTGGTTTCCACCTCATTTAAAGTCCCAATCCTTTCCTCTATTCAACCAATTAGGGATGGGGGCACATATTTCTGTGCTCCATTTAAAGTCTCAACCTCTCGTTTCTGTTTTAGTTATACTTATCTCTAACAGTAACCTCTTTAAACAATTTCTGGTGCTTCCTGAAGAAATACCAGGAAGAATGCAAACTCCTCATAATGGCCACAGACTCAGAAGCACAAGCACAAATATCTCATCAACACAGTCCACAAGAATTAAGCTGGCTTGTAGATTTTTAGAAAAGAGGAAAGGATCGCCACTACTCCCAACCAGCCGTTTATCTCAGCGGGGGATCAATCCGCCGATCCCCCGCTGAGCAGGAGGATGACAGCTGTTCTCCGTGCTGTGTGCGGAGACAGAGCTGTCAGGTCCCCATGCATCTCTATGGGGAAATCGGATAGGAACGGATCATCTGTCCGTTCTCATCCGATCCCATCTGATCCGCTGGACGGATGGAAAATAGGATTTCCATCTGTCCAGATTTGTCAGATTGGATCGGATCGGAATGTCCCATAGGGATGCATGGGGGGACCGTTCAGATCCGCCAAAAAAACTGACATGCGGATCTGAACGGTCCGCCTGTGTGAAAGGGGCCTTAGGAGCATCTCACCAAAAACTTTTGTTGCAGGGTATGTCTGAAATCTGACTTGTATCTTACTGCAGACTTCTGAGAAAATCAGTGAGCCAATCACACAAGCAATTACATCACTGTGTACGAAATGCTTTCAGATTACCATGTTGCACTGGATTTTACCGAAATCCAATATATATATATATATATATATATATTTTTTTTTTTGGGCCTCATATGGGTCTGCCATGGTTACCGGTGACACCTTCAGCCCGTTTAAGCTGAATACCCAAGTGTGAGAGTTGAGACAATGACCATTCTGGCATCTTTGGTTTGCTTTTTTTATTTGAAAATGGGGATGGGAGAAGGGAATGAGTGGGATACTCCTCTGGCTCAACTAGGTACAACCGGGACACTTTGCAAAAAAAATGCCTGTTAGCGCTGTCTTGACGCCAGCTGGATGCCGACCAACGCTTACTGACGCTTGAAAATTGCTTTATTACTGAACTGTGCTAGAACTTAACTGATAACCCTCTGGTTAACTCAAAAGATCCTGGACTGTAGTGAGACTTGACTCTTGACACTCTGTTAAGCTCAAAAGTCCTGTGAACAACTCCCTCCAGCCCTTCACTGACTGAGGTAGCTCCTTGTAACTGCTTGTGCTGCTGCAACTCTCAACACTGTACACTGTACACTGCACACTGCACGCTGTACACATTAACTCTTCAGGGCCCAACCGCTGGCGCCCCCTTTGACACTTCATGGTCCTCTCACTAGGCACCCCCTCTTACACTTCAGGGTCCTCTCACTAGGCACCCCCTCTGACACTTCAGGGTCCTCTCACTATGCACCCCCTCTGACACTTCAGGGTCCTCTCACTAGGCACCCCCTTTACCGCTAGCTACAGTAGCTCCTGGATCCCTTGGACCTTCACCGGAGCGGTCCCCTCTCAGCTAGGCAGACCCACAGGGGCATTTGCAGTACTCATGAACTTTGAATGCTTCCCTGAAACGGGGCCCCCTCAATTCTGCTGGTCCTCGGCACACCGGATCCTCTCTGCAGCTTAGCTCAGCTCTCTCTGCACCCTCAGGCAAGCTGCCCGAGGCACCCGATCCTTCTGACAGGAGGAGAGGCAGCCGTACTCTCCCTCCTGGGACTCTGCTTCCCGCCAAAGACGCTGCGCCATGCGCTTCCCTCAAACTTATACCCACTCCGAGAATCCTGTGCGGCAGAGTCTGCCTTTCTGGGGTAGATACAGGCATGAATGTTACACTGATTGGGTTTCCTCCACTGCCCAATGAGAACCCTTCTCATGGAGCCAGTGGGGAAAATCACCAGTCTCAATAGCAACACCTGGGAGACATAACAGCCCAGCTGAAAATCATGGCCCTGCTGTTAGGCCCACTATACTTTGCCTAGCACCTACCTTGTAGGGTGCTACATATATATTATTTTTAAAAAACAATAAATTGCAATATAGCTTCTGTCTCAATTGTGTATGCAATTTTTTTAATTATTTGCAATATTGTTTTCCCACAAAAGTGGAGTTACTCTTTAACCATGAACTATGGCCCTAGAATTATTACTCTCACTGTGACATTCGCGTCAATTCCTCGCGTTTGGTATAGTAATTGTTTACATAAATGAGCGTGCTCTAAGCACACATTTCCATTTGCATGTTTGCATGGGGCAACAGGAACGCTTATACATTTTTTAACTAATTTTATTTATTTTGTTACATTTTGTTTTTTTCATTAAGTTTTTTGATTTCACATGTGGGGCTAACTAGTCCCTTATGTGTTAGTATGGGCAGATGATAGGTCCTCTTTATAGAGACATCAGGGGTCTATTATACCCTTAATGTCTCCCCTGTAGCTAACCAAACACAGATTGTGCTTGATTAGCTGCTTACCTAGCTACAGTAGCCAGGGGATGACAGCTCTGATTCTGGAAGTGATGAAACACTTCTGAATTACAGGTTTCTTCATTGCAGAAGAGATTGGGGAATGGATGTTCCCTCCTGCTTGGCATCCTGAGGCAGTTTATTGTGGAGGTATGGGAGATCCCAGGAACCATGGTGGAGGGTGGAGGTGGGCAGCACCAGTGGGGGATGCAGGAGAGGGGGCACTTGCTTGATACTGTAAAAGTCATTGGATAGCTCTACAGCTGACCAGATCATTTTTACATAACAAAGGATAGCTGGTTGTTAAAAACTATACCAAGCTCGCTGCTGCCATACTGAATACCCCTGGGTATTTAGCAACATACCTTGGTAGGCAACTGCTGGGCTGAGCAAGAGAAATCGTTTATTTAAGTACAGTGCCTTGCAAAAGTATTCAAGCTTAAAGCTTGGGAAATCTTTTTGTATCCAAATCCTGCTTTAAACTTCTCCACAACAGTATCTCGGACCTGCCTGGTGTGTTCCTTGTTCTTCATGATGCTCTCTGCGCTTTAAACGGATCTCTGAGACTATCACGGTGCAGGTGCATTTATACGGAGACTTGATTACACACAGGTGGATTCTATTTATCATCATTAGTCATTTAGGTCAACATTGGATCATTCAGAGATCCTCACTGAACTTCTGGAGAGAGTTTGCTGCACTGAAAGTAAAGGGGCTGAATAATTTTGCACGCCCAATTTTTTAGTTTTTTATTTGTTAACAAAGTTTGAAATATACAATAAATTTCGTTCCACTTCATGATTGTGTCCCACTTGTTGTTGATTCTTCACAAAAAATTACAGTTTTATATCTTTATGTTTGAAGCCTGAAATGTGGCAAAAGGTTGCAAAGTTCAAGGGGGCCAAATACTTTCGCAAGGCACTGTAGCTTTTTTTGGTTTAAGTTCACATATAAAAAAGAGAGAAAATTAATACAATCAATCCAGATCATACTGATCCTTTTAAATATACTCCATTAGAAAACAGATCATTAGACAGTTACAGATGAAATGTCCTGCATGTTAACATAGATGACTATGAAAAAAAGGGTTATTAGGAGGAAGTGGAAAAAAAGAACAGAAAACATAGATATACAAGCCTGTAAACTGAATTTCCTCACTTGAGACTGAGCTTGAGTTTGAGACTGAGCACTGACCAACACTGACAAACATGCTAAACATGCCGGTGCACACTAGATGTGGTGTGAATTCACAGTGAATTCGCTGCAAATTCCCACTGCATCAAAATCGCAACCTGTTCATGCAAACTGATTGTGAAGTATACATTAAGTTAAGGACAACCCGCAATCAGTTTGCAAAACGCAGCAAGATTTGCAGAATCAGATCGCATTGGGTGTAAACAGCCATGCATCTGATTCTGGTGTGGACAAAAAAAAAGGGTCCTGCACCAGTTTGGTCCGAATGCAATGCAAATTCAACCATACAGTTTGTATGGCTGAATTTGCATCACACTGACATTGCATGTGATCTGCACAGCAATACTAGTGTGACCCAGCCCTAAAGGATACTAGACCTATACCTTCTGGTTATATTTAATATTTTATATTTATCTGGCTGAAGGCAAACTATACTGTATATAAATTGTATATATATGAAAGTATATACCTTCCCTTTACCATGAACCTAAGGCTAAAAGCAATCCCGTGCTTTGCAATGGACAGCAAAGTAACATGTTTGTTTTAATGCATCCCTCCTAAGCAATGCAGACCTTTCCTTCCCATCCAGCTCTGTTCAGCTGGATGTGAAGGAAACACGTTACAATCTGACTGCACAATCTTCTTCAGATCTACCAACAACTATGTAGTGCAAGGGCCTGCATGATTGGATAAAAATTGATTGAATAGTTTAGGTAGGTCTTTATATTGCATAGCTTTGGTAAATGTAATTTTGATATTTGTAGAGATTGTACCGTCAACCTGTAATGTGTATAGTGAAACTAAAAATGGCCATACATGGCTAGTTTTTCCATTTGGCCATTTTGGTGAATAGAAGAATCCCCCCCATCTGGACATTGTATTCAGACAATACACTAATCAGTGGCTGCAGCAATGGAAACATTTCTGCTCAGACGTTGAATGAAATTCTGCTGGTCCCTATGTTGCTGACGGAATATTAAAACTCCAAAAAAAAAACATTTTTTTACAAAAGCATTGTTAAAAGTTTGCAATCAACTACAGCATTAACAGTATACACCAAGAATACATTTTTAGGAATAAAAAAAAAAAGTTGAAGAATCACCTTGATAATTCTGCTTCCAGTGGCAAGGAGCTCTTGTCCCTTCTTACAGCACTGGTGGATCAGCTGTGTGTGAGCAGCAATTCTTTAAATTCTCCCTGACACCCTGTGCAGTACCGCCCTCCCGTGAAACTTCAGAAATGTTGCTATGAGACAGTGTCACAGTCACCGCAAATGACAAAGAGCTTTTCAAGCGAAAGAAACTGTTCAAGAGGAAAGGGATTAGGAGTGAGACAAATGATTGGATTGGGACTGCAGTTAATGGGCTTTTATTGCCATTTGTGCTTACCATATATGATTCTTTTTTTTTTTTTTTTTTTGTTCAACCAGCGGGTCGAACAAAAATAAATGAGTTGATTCCCCCATCCACACATTTTGAGATGGATGAGGGAATCACTCCCGCTGTACTATTGTATTCTTCTGGTAGGGAGCCTTCCTGCCAGCAGGAATACAATGATCAAGGCTGCTGGCTATAGACTGGAAAAAGACAGTTACTATGACCTCCACATAATAACTACTTTCCCCTGAGGACGTCAAACATAAGTTGACGAATCAGTTTTGGGTGGTGTTTGAGACACGTCATTTCCAGTCAGCTGGAAAGCAGATGAGTGCAAACAGGCAATTCCTATACAATACATGCTGATCCTTGTCTTCTTTGATGTAAGTGCAACAAAACCTTCTTTTTTACCAACGGGGCACTTATACCTCCTTCCTAACCAGACCAATATTTAGCGTTCAGTGCTCTCACATGACAATTACTCAGTCATGCAACACTGTACCCATATGAACATTTTTGTCCTTTTTTTTACACAAATAGAGCTTTCTTTTGGTGGTATTTAATCATCACTGGGTTTTTTATTTTTTGCGCTATAAATGAAAAAAGACAAAAAATGTTGTAAAAAAATGCTCTTTTCTTCGTTTCGGTTAAACATTTTGCAAATTTAGTAATTCTTCTTCATAAATTTTGCCCAAAAGTTATACTGCTACATATCTTTGGTAAAATAACCCAAATAAGTATATATTATTTGGTCTTTGTGAAGGTTATGAGCTATGGTGCCAATTATTGAAAACTAAATCACACCTGATGTACTGCCGGTCTTGAGACACTAACAAGCCAGGACAGTACACTTTTTGGAAAGTACAGACCCCTTTTTGGAAAGTAGACATTCCAAAGTATTTAGTAAGTGGCATGGTAAGTTTTTTAAAGTAGTAATTTTTACCCACAATTATTTGCAAGTTATTTCTCAAATACTGTATAGGCATACTTGCAACTACATTCAAAATACATTCTGCTACTCCTTCTGAGTATGGCATACCACGTGTGTGAGACTTTTAAACAGTCTGGCCACATACAGAGGCCTAACATCCAAGTAGCACCTCCAGGCGTTCTAGGAGCATAAATTACACATATAATTTCCTGACAACCTATCACACTTTTGAAGGTCCTGGAGTACTAGGATAATGGGAATGCCCACAAAATGACCCCATTTTGGAAAGCAAACACCCCAACACATAATCTAGGAGGCATTATGAGTCTTTTGAACATGTAATTTTTTCCACACGTTTTTGGAAAACGTGGAAAGAAAATGAAAATGCATTTTTTTTTTTTTTTTTTACATAAAGTTGTCCATTTAAAAGATATTTCTAACACATAGCATGTACATAGCAAAAATTAAACCCCAAAATATATTCTGCTACTCCTCCTGAGTATGACGATACCACACATGTGAGACTTTTACACAGCATAGCCACACAGAGGCTCAACATTTAAGGAGCACCGCCAGGTGCTCTAGGGACATAAAATTACGTATCTAATTTTCTGATTACCCATTACACTTTTGTGAGGCACTGTAGGGCACTATTAAGCACTGTAGTGGCACTAATGTTGCATGGATGTGGCACAGATAAGCACTGATGTGGCATTGTGTGGCAAAGATGAGCACTGATGTGGCACGGATGAGCACTGATGTGGCACAGATGAGCACTGATGTGGCACTGATTTGACATGAATGAGCACTGATGTGGCACTGATGTGGCACGGATGAGCATGGATGGGGCACAGATGATCACTGATGTGGCACAGATGAGCACTGATGTGGCACAGATGAGCACTGATGTGGCACGGATGAGAACTGATGTGGCACGGATGAGCATGGATGAGGCATTGGGTGGGTACAGATGAGGCATGGATGTAGCAAAGATGGGGCATAAATGAGGCACAGATTGGCATGAATGAGGCGCAGATGAGGCATGATGGAGGCACAGATGAAGCACATATGGGCATGATTGGGGCACAGATTGGCAAGAATGAGGCACGGGTGAGATGTTAACCCCTTCCCAGCCAGTGTCATTAGTACAGTATCAGTGTACAGTATCATCACTGATACCTGTAAAACCAGCCAAGCCATTGGCTTCTGCTGCTGTCAGTGAAATCCTATGATGAGGAAGCTGGAGGCGGGCCTGCGCAGTGCTATTTGTGTCTATGGATGCAGGCAGTGCAGCTCAGGATCGATCCAGCACCAGTGCCCCATAGCATTGTTATAGGGGCACTCACAGAAGAGGAGGATTTGCCCACATTTGGATGCAAATCCGGCTGCCTCTCTTTCAGCAAAGTCTATGCGACAGGGTTTACAATGCATCCCCTGCACCCTTAATTCAGGGCAGCCAACTGTGAAAGGTTTGCAAAGGTCTGCAATGGATTTATCACTAAAGATGAGACAAATTTTCACTCTAAACAGATGCATAATTAAGAAGTGGTCAGGGGCAGGCTTTATTATGTCACTGTGTGATTTGAAGAAACTGAGGAAGAAATTTATGACTCAAGCTGTAACTTTATAATAAATCTGTCACAGAGACAATCTTTCTACTCCTCTTTAGCATTGCTGTGCAACAGAACCGATAATCATCCCTCAGAGTTTCTTTAGTGCCCATCACCAACCAACTAAGAGGCTGTGTTAATTGGATATGAACTTGTGTCAATAGCATTAGTTAGGGGTGCCTTTGAGATCATTCAGAATTCCTTGACAGGTGTATTTGACCTGCAATTGACCTCTTTCTGACCTGTTTTTTTATACAGCTTCAAGACGATTTTACATACCTATTGACTTGTATCAGAATGTAAATCCTGTTTGAAAGAAGGCCCATTGACTCAGGTCCTTATGCTCAACCTTTCTGATCTACTTAACTGTTCCGTTAGAGCTGCTTCAAAATACCTGTTGCTTACAGGTATGGGGGGGGGGGGGCTCTATCCATGATGCAGTGCTCTGACCTGAGCAGCTGGTCAACACCTGATCCGACACAAACTTACGTGGATTTTGCAGTGAAGTTGAGTATGGGTGGGTTGGGTGTAGCTTTGAAGCCTAACTCCAGTCAAAAACAAGGTAAACATTATTATCCCATTACAGATACACTTTATTACCAAAAGTATTGGGACTCCTGCCCTTTACACACACATGAACTTTAAAAGCATCCCAATCTTAGCTCGTAGGGTTCAATTTTGAGTTGGCCCACCCTTTGCAGCTTTAACAGCTTCAAATTTTCTGGGAAGGCTGTCCACAAGGTTTAGGAGTGTGTCTATTGGAATGTTTGACCATTCTTTCAGTAGCGCATTTGTGAGGTCAAGCACTGATGTTGGAGAGAAGGCCTGGCTCGTAGTCTCTGCTCTAATTTATCCCAAAGGTGTTGTATCGGGCTGAGGTCAGGACTCTGTGCAGGCCAGTCAAGTTCCACCACCCCAAACTTGCTCATCTATGTCTTTATGGACCTTGTTTTGTGCACTGGTGCGCAGTAATGTTGGAACAGGAAGGGCCAACCCCAAACTGTTCCCACATATCTAGGTATGCTGACACCATTCACTGGAACAAAGGGGCTGAACGCAACCCCTGAAAAACAACCCCACACCATTATCCCCTGTCCACCAAATGATTTGGACCAGTGAACAAAGCAAGGTCCATAAAGATATAGATGAGTGAGTTCGGGGTAGAGGAACTTGACTGGCCTGACATCAATTTGATAGAACTACCTTTGTAGTCAGTGTGTAACGCTCATGCGTTTTTGTTGGTGGATGGATTTGCAGCTGCAGAATTGTCACACTCAGTAGTCGTGTAGAGATTCTGTTGAACAAACATATCCAACTCTCAGGACTTCATCACTGTGCACAGCCTGTTTATGCAATATACATACACTCAATCTGATGTTAATGGAGGGATAGAATATGTGAGAGTATATAGGTGAGAGACAGGCTATAGTATGGTGAGCACCTAGGAGTAGTATTAGGAGATGGTAGTAAGCAGATAGGTTCTAATGTCAAGTAAAGTGCAGATGGTAGGGGACAGCAGATGGAGTATACAAGACAGAGTAACCTAGTGCAAGGATAGTTGATGGTAGTCCCAAGAGCTAACAGTCTATGCAGATGATAGGAAATAGCTTAGATAGAGATAGTCCTGGTATATGCAGTAGATGACAGTAGAAGTGCAGGTTAGTAAGGAATCCCCTGTGGGGTACTTATCACTAGATAGGTAGTAGTAACAAAGTTCAGTAGTGAGAGGTGATCCAGTAGCGAGATACGGATCGGCAGCGAGGTTCCGGTTCAGTTCAGGCAAAGGGAATAGCCAGCAGCTCCAGCTTCACAAGAGAAGGTGCGGTGAACATGCGGTTTGAACGAGCAATGAGTGAGAGAAAGCCGGCGATTGAAATAGCCGCTCATAGCGGCGCTCGGCGATGATGTCATTGCCCTTAAAGGTGTATGCGTCCCATTTGGATAGCAAGATGGGACGCAATATTAAGAGAGAAATGTGGAAATAAGGGTACCAGAGGTACCAGAACATTACACAGTGCCAGGACAGGGGTGGCTGGGACTGAAAGGATACAGGGGGGGTGGAGAACCAGCGCTATGGATAAGAACTACCAGGTCTATACCTCTAGTGGTCAAATTGGAGGAACATAATATAGAAGGTACGCATTAGCATCCTCACGGCTTTTTATTAATTATTTTATCCAGCACTATCTTCATTGATTATTTATTGGGAATTATTTATCCTCACTATTTATCATTCTAAAATATTATACTTATTTATTTATTTTTTATTAATACCATACCTCACACACACCATTTATTTATTTATCTTTTGGCTGAAATCATTTATATTTAGCCAGTGATTGGAAATTTTCCACAGGCACAATATTTGTACGTGTTACACTTGCACTATTTTGCACGCACTAAGCACTTTCTCCTCTTTTTTCACTCGCATCTTTGCACATGCGTTAGGTAGCGCCGTTTCCAACCTTCTCACCCTCACATCTGGGACTGAAAGGATGTTCTCCGATGTGGGAGCAATATGTCCTCCAACCATAATGGGGTGCTAAACCCACAAGAGAGTCACTCTGTATCCTTTAGCATTTAGTTCCCTATTTACATTTTCATCATCTATTTGGGTTTCTTTTGCTTATCGTTTTATTATTGCTTAATTAACCACTTTCAAGCTGCTCACGTTGCTGCCACTGCAGCACAGTGGCAGCACTGGGTCCAGCGACGTAGACCTACGTCGCTGGATTCCTGCCTGTCTCGGTGGCGTGCACGCACAGCTGGAGGCTCACTCCCGCTGTGTTTAGACACAGCGGGAGTCGGGCCGGAGGAGGAGAGGTGGCTATCACCGTCTCTCTTCCCCGATTGTCGGGGAAAGAGTGAGAAAATCCACCTGCTTGTGTAAACAAAGCAGGCGGATCTTCTCTGTGACAAACAGGGACAGATCACAGGATTCAGCATAGCTGAACCTGCGATCTCTGTCTCTGTCACAGAACCCCCTCCCCCTACACACGTCAGTAAGCATGAGGCACGCATTTAACTCCTTGATCACCAAGTGTTAACCCCTTCCCTGCTAGAGTCATTATTACAGTCACAGTGCATATTTTTTAGCACTGATTACTGTAGTAATGTCACTGGTCCCCCCAAAAGCGTAAAAAATGTCAGTTAGGGGTCCGATCTGTCCGCCGTAATGTCACAGTCCCACAAAAAATCGCAGATCGCCACCATTACTAGTAAAAAAAACAATAAAAATGACATAAATCTTTCCCGTAGTTAGTAACTTTTGCGCAAACCAATCAAAATACACTTATTGCGTTTTTTTTTTTACCAAAAATATGTAGCAGAAAACAAATTGGCCTAAAATGTTAAATTTTGATTTGTAAATTTTTTGGGAATGTTATATATCAGAATGTGACAATTATTGTTTTTTTTTTTTCAAAATTGTCGCTCTTTTTTTCAAAAATTAAAAATTGCACAGGTGATCAAATACCACCAAAAGAAAGCTCTATTTGTGGGGAAAAAAAAGGACGTAAATTCCATTTGGGTACAGCGTCGCAGGACCATTCAATTGTCCGTTAAAGTAACGCAGTGCCGAATCACAAAATATGGCCTGGTCAGGAAGGGGGTAAAATCTTCCAGTCTTAAAGTGGTTAAAAATACGCTCATTGAGAATTTTTTTGTCAAAGACATGTAGCTAAATATATTTTGGCCTAAATATATGACAAAAATTGAATTTTGAAAATTTGAAACGATTTTTTACTCTAACATTATGATGTATTCCCGGGGAGGATATTTACATTATCAAATGGACATGTCTTCCCCGGGAAATCTGAATGACTTCAATGGGAATGACCTGTGTTTCCCTAGTGAGGACATCTAGTGGCCAAAAATAGAACTAGGCTTATATGTCTTAAATCTCAACAGATAGTAATCAGCTGTCTTTATAAAGGGACTCTACAGGATATCCCCCTCCAGCTCTGAGGAAACCAGCGATAGGCTGGTGAAACGCGTCAGAATCGCGTCATTCAGACCTGTCTAATGGGAGATCGATGAATGTGCGCTCTACGGCCGCTTCCCGTACTAGCCGCCACCCACATCCAGCGTGACGTCGGGCCGCAAACTGCTAGCCCTCCCACAATCAAGTAATGCTCGTATGAGCAAAGGAACAGAGGGAACACTGGGTCGCGCAGCACTCATCCTAAGCTTGCAGCTTTCTCCTGGGATTCCTACCAGTCGGTACATTTAACGGACTGTTGGCTACTACCATCACATGAGGTATTGTGTCACTACATGAGGTACTGTGTCCGTTGTCTGCCCTATCCTCAGACTTGGGTGCCGTGCACTTGACCCCTATACACGGAGCAACTTGTCCAGCAAGTTGTGTTTGGTCTTTTATCTACAGCACCGTCACCTCTGCAGGAACGCAGCCATAAGGGGACTATCTGGGCTAAGCTAAACAATTTGATCATTGACACATTCCATCCAGCTGTCCCTGCTATTATTATGACCGGACATGCCCTCTTTATGATGCAACCTTATCTGATGCACCGCTGATTTGTGTACATTTTTGTTGCTGGGACTGAATTTCTTTAATCTTCTTTGGAGCAGGAATGTCTTGCCCCCCCTCTCCTCATCTAACACCACCATCAGCCCCTCCAATTTGCACCTATCCACAACCCGGGTTGCTGCAACCATCCCACATTGTTTTTAAGAAATGTCTATTTTAACAGTGTTGTGTGTTGTATTTTGAGTCTTCCACATGATATTTTTGTACAATAAATGTTACTTTTTTCACCTAGTTCTCTGGTGCCCATAGTTGACTTTCTTGGGGAACCCTTGAGTCCCCTACTTTTTGGTAGTATTTAAAAATTGAATATATTGGATATTTTTTAACTGTCAAAGTCGAAAATGTAAATTTTTCGCAAAATTTTCGCTCTTTTCTTATTAATATCGCAAAAAAAATAAAATGCACAGAGGTGATCAAATGCCACCAAAAGAAAGCTCTGTTTGTGGGAAAAAAATACGTAAATTTTGTTTGGGTACAGCATTACATGACCGCACAATTGTCAGTTAAAGTCGCGCAGTGCCAAGTTGAAAAGAGTGGCCTGGTCATTAAGCAGCCAAATCCTCCAGGGCTAAAGTGGTTAAGAGATACTACATATCTCTTGAATGACAACAAGACAAATTATACTACTAGGCACCTTGGTTAGACAAATGCGCAGAGTGTTACAGCCAGGGCCATCTTTAATGCAGGGCAAAAGGGACAGCTGCCCCGGGCCCAGTCATTGTTGTGGGGCCCAAAGCAGCTGCCTCTTGATCCCGCACACAGTTAATAGGTGGATTTGGGAGGGCCCAAGAAAATGTTTGCCCAGGGTCCAATCGATAATAAAGACGGCCCTGGTTACAGCAACCAAGGTCACTACTGAGCTTACAATACATCCAAAGAAAAACGCTGATCCCTCAAATGATGCACACGATAATAATATTCCTCATGTTGCGCTCCACCAGTCAGGCTTCATTAGATTAGAAAAAGCAGAAGTTCATTCTGTACATCTGGATGCCTGTTTTTCCTTTTAATTACAGAGTGAAGAGTCAAACTCTTTGAATGATTGGAACAGGTAGTTCTAAAATAAGAAATGTCTAAGGATAGTCTTTGTTGCCATCTAGTGGAAGTTTATGAACATCATTAGGTATACTGAATAGCCATGTGAACCTATTCATTTTTTCCACCTTTTATCCCAAAACACATTATCTATATTCCAAAAACAAATTTTTGAAATTGACCTATTAATGTTATTTTAAAATCTTGACTACACTGGGCAACAACTGAGGTCAGTGTTTTTATTCCTCTGTAAATACTTGTTGAATGTAGATGTCATTTATCAATTAATAAAATAAAAATCACTTTCCGAAGTGTAAAGGTAGTACTAAAATTAAAGAAGGCTGACATCACAGAGCCGATCCAGGCTAATGTTGGGATCCTCCCAGATGCCTGACCAGCACCTGGCTCGGCCTCTCAGTGTGCCGCTGAGAACCTGAGCCAGCTGTTCCTTCCCCCTTCACAGCTTAGTGCTCCAGTGAGTGCTGGAGGGGAAGAGCAGAGAGTCTGTGATTGACAGTCACCGGCTCTCTGCTCACTGAACACCAGGAACCAAGCGATCAGCAGTCTTTGAATACTCAGTTCTTGGTCTTAGAGGGGGCGGGTGATTGCTTGTATAATTGTCTTTTTGAAATCCCACACTTCTCTTTTAAACATTTTAACCTGAATGCATTCTCTGCGTTAAGGTAAAACACACCCCACTATCTGTCCTACCACTTCTTGTCCCTAAACATTACCTGGCACCATATCACCTCTCCAGTTGTGTCTCCAGCTCAAACATTACTTCCCTCACAGGGGAAATTAAGGACAGCAGAGCCATAGACTTCTGCAACCATCTGTGAAACTCCTGTGAGAGGGGAACCGTGGGTGGGACTTACTGGCGCTATGGGTGTCAATGGACACACACAGCTCGGCACAGGACCTAATGGAGCACTCATGCATGGGTGCTTCCCATGACCTGGCTTGCTACAGGAAGCACTTGAAGGAGAGAAGGAGCCTATAATGCCTGAGGGCATTGTGAGAAGAGGAGGAAAACAATGTTTCTGTGCAATATCATTAAACAGAAAAAGTAAGCAGCTAAATATACAGTTTAAATCCATGTAGTGTAAATCCAGCACACTCAATGGCCAAATGTTTGTGGACGGCTGACTATTACACACCCCTCCAAATTACTAAGTTTAGGTGTTTCTAATGAAAGCTTCTGTTAATGCTACAGCATGCAAAGACAATAAAGGGTCCTTTCAGGCCTTGATGTCCTGGTAAAATGAATTAACTCATATGCATTATTCTGTATTTTGCATCAAGGTAACCAAGTCAAATGACATGCACCATTTTTGGCAACACAGAGCACCACAACACAGGCTAATGCATTATCGGGAGTTCTGGTGCGCAGCAGCACATGTGCACTGGAGCTGCATTTGTCTTAATGCAATAGGATGCTATTAAAAATGAATGGCACCACACTGCTCAAACACATATAAGCTGCATTAATGTGTTTTGGTGTTAATGGGCAATTGTGCACTTCAAAGTTTGTGGCAACAGTTTGGGGAGGACCCTTTTCTGTTCCATCAAAGCTATGCCCCTGTGTACAAAATCAGGGACATGAAGATGTTTTTTTAAGTTTAGTGCAGATAAACTCGAGTGGCTTGTACAGAGCCCTTTCCTCAGTGCCAGTTCACATTTCTGCGATCACAGAGATCGCATGAAATTCGGAGCGCACTGCTCCTAAAATTACATGTGATCTCTGTGTGGTGCAAATTCAGCCATACTCGCACAGGACCCTTTTTTTGGTCCGCAACAGAATCGGATCACATGGTGGTTCACACTAGTGCGATCAGATTCTGTGCGAACTTTCAGATCGCACTGCAGTATGCGATCTGATCTGGGGGTGTCGTTAACTTTTAATTGACACCCCCAGCCTATCGCATATAGCAGTGTGAACTGCCAGGGGTGCGGATGCGATGCGGGAACACGCTGTATATTCGCAGCGTTCCCGCATCGCAGAAATGTGAACCGGCATTTAGGCCTATGCAATTGGGATAAATTGTAACAATTGAGAGCTAGGTCTGCTTGCCAAACATCAATACCTGCCCTCATAAATGCTATTATGGCTGTATGGGCACAAATTCTCACAGACACACTCGAAAATCTTGTACTAAGCCTTCCCAGAAAAGTGAAGGTGTTATTATACACTATAGAGCTCCCATTAATGCATATTTAAACTGAAAAAAAAAAAAAAAAAATTAGCATCTAGGGTGACAATCCTTGTTCACCATAACAGCAGCAGAACAGTTTTTTAATCAAGGAAATAGGTATAATTAGTGTATACATAAATTATTTTGATTATGATTCTAAGGCCTGGTTCAGACGTATGCAGGTTGTAGTTTTCCAGGTTCATTTTGTGTTTTTCAATACACGTTTTTGATCCATTGAAGTCTTTGGAATCAAAAACAAAAAAAAGTCACTGGCCCCTTCCATAAAATGCAAAGATTTAAACATGACCCATAAGAAACCATGTTAAATAGACTGTAGTGTGTTTCTGCAAAAAAACGCACAAAAAAATGCATAGGTGTGAACTAGGCCTAAATGCTGAAAGTTGTTTTTTACCTTAGGCTTAATTCACACCTGTGCATGTTGCTTTCGAGCGTTTCTGTAGTGCTTTTTGCTGTGCTTTCCACTGGGCTTTGCTGCAATTTTATCGTGATTTTGCCTCGATTTGCGTTTTTATTGCTTTTTTTGGGGGGGGGGGCACTTTTTTTTTGGGGGGGGGAATTTGTTGTTGGGCAGATTTAAAATTTCAAAACACAAATCGCGGTAAAATGCACTACATGCTTTTCTGCAGCCTATCCATTGAAGTCTATTGAACCAAAAAATTTTAAAAAAGCACCGTTTTGGGTTTAAAAAAGTCCCTGACCCTTTCCAAAAACGCAGAGGCAAAAAATGCATTGATGTGAATGTGTTCCATAGGAGCCCATGTTAAAAAAAGTGCTGCATTTCTTCCAAAAGCAAAAAGCATGCAAAAACGCATTGGTGTAAATGGAGCCTTACCCTCCCTGGCAGTTTGATTATGTCAGACTTTTTGTGCTAAAAGCGGTACATTGTTATGCATGGAAATCTGTTGTTTTATATTTTAGGCCTGTAATTCTTAGGAATAACTCTCTTAAATCTGTCCAAACAAGAGTTTAGTAGACATCCCGGGTATGATAAAGGTTGAAACACGAAATCATAAATTATAATATAATAATAAATTTAATCAAATTCTTCATTGTTTTTGAAGTGGAGATATTTCATTATGAGGGAGAATCTGTACTCTGACATGACCGTGCCAAAGAATGGAGTGCAAGTAATGTATTGGTTGTCCAATACCAATTCTGCAGGGGTTTCCCCACCACTCTCTGAAGAATTATTAGGTCCAGAAATTTCCAAATGTCATCTTTGGTCACTGGATCCCACTTTCTGCATCATGCAAACTTCCGATGCGTAGCCAATTGTTGCTCTTTGTATCGGTTGGTTTCGGTAACTATTTTTTCAATAACCTCATCGGTCAGAAATAATTGTAGGTATGCCAAGGGGTTGTCATGGTCAACGTCAACTTTCATGTGGTCCAGTAAATGGGAATCTTGGGGGCGCAGCCTGATCCATACCGCAGTCAATAGAGCACCAAGTCCGCACATCGCTGAGCTCAGTCGCAGAATCGTCGCTGTCATCACTTTTAGTACCGGATGACGAATTTTCCCACTAATTAGTATCAGTTCTTCAAATAATTCTGATTCACTGTTGCTGTTTTGCAATTCGTCCAAAAGCACTTTTTAGCTAAAAGAAGGTTTTTTGGACGCCATGGACATTCTCAATTTTCCAGGCACAAAGTACCACAAAAAGTACAGGCAGAGCACTGGAAAAGCCAATAGGTGAAAACCTGTGGTGAAATGGCATGATACAAAGTTGTAATCCTAACAGATTACACTGTATCATGTCATTTTTTTTTTTTTTAATCTCCCGCCGGTTCCACCCCCCTGCGTCGCGGTGCTCACAGGGAAGGGAACCGGAAGAAGGTGCCAGCATCGACCGAGCACACAGCGGGAGGATGGCTGCAGAATGGCGGGGGAGGATGGCAGGGGATCACAGTGGAAGGTGAGTTTGATTGTGGGGTAATCCCGAGTGTGGCTCGGGGTTACCGCTTTTGGCACTGTATATTTAACTCCGAGCCACACTTGGGAATACCGCTAGGGAGGTTAATGCATTCTCTGTATTAAGGTAACAAACCTTCTGCATGCAGCTCCCCCTAGCGCCTGTTACTTCCCTGAGCCCAATCTGATCCAGCGATGTGCACGAGAGCAGAGATTTTCTCAGCACTCTGCCTTCACATAGAAGAGGAGGATCGGGGAGTGCACTGTACAAAACTGTTTTCCAGAGCAGGTAAGTATGACATGTTTGTTAGTTTTAAAATATAACATTTTACAAACACTTTGATATCATTTGAGATGGTTTAGATGCACACTGCTTTTTCCTGTTTGCGGGCTGTGAACAATATGCAGCTCCAATAACAGATGAATGCTACGCTTTGAGCATGCTGAACCCAAAAAAGGCCCTATCAAAAGAAAAAAAAACAAAAGAAATGAAAACATCATGTAGCACTGTCCCTGTAGGGCTTGCTGTGTGTTGACTTCTCAGGCCTCCGTCTGATTACCTGCAGACAGTTGCTGAGGGTTTTTCACTTATCCATACCTCCCAACTTTTTGAGATGGGAACGAGGGACACCTATTAGCAAAGGTATGTAGACATAGAACACACCCCCTGCCACGTCCCCTTAAAGGAGAATAATACAAAAATATTATTGGTTAATCCCACAAGTGCTTTTTTTTACCACTACTATTCCTTTATACTGGCTTTTGAAATTTACAAATTTGCTTGCTTTCGCTGGAGTCCAGCCTCCCTCCTGTGTTCTATAAAAGGGAAGAGGACCAGATTCCAAGGGCCCAGGGGGCTCTGGGGAACACTTGGAAAAGGAACGCTTGGGGAATCTATGCTAAAGACTTTCTGGGACCTATGGATTGCTGAATCACTGGAAGAACCCTGCAACCTGGACTTCTCTTAGAGCACCACCAAGAGACTTCACCTGTGCAGGTAACCTGGGGCAGCCACAGTTAGGTTCGGGTAGGAACAGAATGTTATTACATGTCATACATGTTGCCAAGTTTACAGTTAATGTTGTTTCATCTGCTCCAAGTCTGGTCTGAAGTTATTCCAAAGGGGTGCATGGGAGGTCTAGGCACAATACTAACGAACTTGGGTCTGTAACCATAATGTGGGATGTTTGCAACAACACTACAGTAGAGGTTCATGAGTAAATACGAGGAAAAACAGCAACCAGTTGTTGGTGTGGTACCTGATAGGTGACAGACTCTCTGGTAGCGAGGGGGTCAGTGCTTTGATTCTCTCCCTAGCCAGGGGCATAGCTAGAGCATTTGACACCCGGGCAGATCCCATATCTGGCATCCCTCTGGGGCAGATCCTAAACCTGCCCCCCCCCCCGGGCTGATCCTATATCTGGCACTCCCCTCCCTTGGGGTGGATCCTATACCGGGCAACTGCCCCGGGCAGATCCTACATCTAGCAGGGGGTGGAGGGTACTAGTCAGAGGGTAAGGGGTACTAGTCAGGGCATGGAGGGTACTAGTCAGGGGGTAGGGGGTACTAGTCAGAGGGTAGGGAGTACTAGTCAGGGGGTGGAGGGTACTAGTCAGGGGATGGATCGTACTGGTCAGGGGGTAGGGGGTACTAGATAATAGAAGGAAAAGCCACTCAGGTGCTGTGTCCGGACCCGGTGCCGGTCAGATCCGCCATCCAGGACCATGCGATTAAAAGTGTAAGACCGCACTCGGGGTAGATGAAAGCAATAATGTTCTTTATTCCTCGGAAAAGGTTAACGGACAGACAGTGTACAAGAACAGACGTGTCCAGACGGTTGACGCGTTTCACGACATAAACAGTCGCTTACTCATAACCACTTATGGTTATGAGTAAGCGACTGTTTATGTCGTAAAACGCGTCAACCGTCTGGACACGTCTGTTCTTGTACACTGTCTGTCCGTTAACCTTTTCTGAGGAATAAAGAACATTATTGCTTTCATCTACCCCGAGTGCGGTCTTACACTTTTAATCGCATGTTCCTGGTAGGGGGTACTAGTCAGGGGGTAGGGGGTACTAGTCAGGGGGTGGAGGGTACTAGTCAGGGGGTGGAGGATACTAGTCAGGGGGTGGAGTGTTCTAGTCAGGGGGTTAAGGGTACTAGTCTGATGGTGTAGGTACCAGTGTCGGTTTCAGGGGGTGGTAGATGGCTCCAGTCAGTACTCGATGTCCCTGGTCAGGCGGGGTGAGGACAGGAAGAGGGCTTCAGTCTCCAGTGATCACAGGTCTCCAGTAGCCCCATGGTCCGGGCTGTCAGTCTCATCTCTCGGCATGCCCAGGGCAGGTGATGTGCCCCTGCAAGCACAGGCGTGGTGGCAGAGGTGCCGCGCTGTGTCTGCTCTCCCCTCACTCCCATAGGATCCTTCTTCTTACTTCCTGACCTCATCCCCGCTCCAGTCTCTGCTCACCCCCAGCCCCGTATCGCTGGCGGGACCGACAGACAGCTGCTCCTCACAGTTCTCTCCGCCACCCTCCGTATCCAGGAAGTGAGTTACACCCCTTCCAGAGTGGATCCTATATCTGCCGACCTGACGACCCCCCCCCCATAATGTGTGGCACACGGGGCCGACTGCCCCCACTTTGGTACACTTTGGTACACCACTGTCCCTAGCTGTCCGTCTCCGCCAGTCAACAGGAGTGGACTAGCATTATAAAGATCTATGTCTGGTCACTTGGTACGGAAGAGTGAAGTGAGAGCATGAGGTCCGCACTATGTGCCCGGTGGGACCCTGTTCTGTTACTGGGAGTTAGCTAACAGAGGTACGCTGACTGGTAAAAGGCGCAGTGGATCAGCCTGCCCATCCGAATGCAACATATACAGTACATCAGGGAAGTTATAGAACATGACACGAGAAAGTTTATGCAAAAATGTAACTTGAGTATTGCACACATGTGGCTCATTATGGAGTTAGGATTCCGTCCTAATGTTTGATTTTTACATGGCAGCAGCTCCTGCCTGGTACCCAGGCTTTGGTGAGCACGCCTTAGGGCAAAGTACTATCCCACACCTGGGTTAGTGGCCCCGTTCAATGCCTGGTATAGTCTAAGAACCTATCCCAAGGGAAACCTCTCATACAACCTTTGCTTGGCGCGCAATGAGAGATGGAAACATGGAAGACATGACGAACCACCGGTCTACCCCCGTTACAAGGAGGTACAGGCAGACAGCTGTATTGAGTGTCTACAGGAGCCTAACATTGCACCCGCGATCTGCAATGCTGAGCAGACTCCATTGTAACAAAAATAATAATAAATCATTTTTTTTTTTAAATCAAAAAGGTTTTTATTGAACACATTACCAAAAAAGCATACACACTTTCCAATGTACAGCCAAGGCAAAAGTCTAAAACAAGCATAACAGAGTGCAATCAGCCCAGCATCTCCAGCTGCCGTCAAATCGTTCTAAGTTCATGGTCCCTTGCACCAGTGCCCACCCCCACCCACCAGTAATAAAGAAAAACAAGAACACTGCAGCGCCCAAGCATTTATCAGTACACGTCTCACCCAACAGAGAGTTAGTACAGTAGTCTAGACATCACAAGCTTCCCCCGGACTCAACCCAGGGGGCGACTATATTTTCTCAAATCTATGCGGACTGCCTCTATGCTGATAAATATACTTTTCCATAATCAATGTGTTACCCAGATGTGAAATCCAGGATGCCACCGAGGGTGGTACTGAGGACTTCCAACCCAGAAGGAGAAGCCTACGAGCTTGAAACAGAGCCCTAGATAATGCCACACGAGCCGGCTCCTCCAGAACCACCAATAAATAATTTTAACATTTAGTAAATATTAAGAATAATTATAATAATACCAGTAAATGCAATAAATAATAAATGAACTTAGCCACGAGGTGGCTAGGTGGCCACGAGGTGGTGATAATGATGTCATCTACCCCTTCTCTCTACTTCCTCCATTCAGAGAAAACCTTGTATCCATTGAAAACCATACCAGATGTTTTCTGAATGTCAGAGAAAAAGGAGTGAGCAATACCCTGTGTTCACTGTACAGGCAGCAAGTCTTTCTAGGAGTACAGGACAGTGCTGACTGTATGTAGCAAAGACTACTACAGTGAATTTCAGCATCCCCAGTGGCCTTCCAAAAGTAATTAACTTTCCAAATGAAAATATTTAAGATAAAACAAAGAGTAAATCTGTCATTTCTTTTTTGTTAGTAATTCTAATAAACCACAAGTAATAATCAAACTCTCTTATCCAGGATATTGTTAACGCTTGTCAAATTGTTCAAAAGCATACAAAGCTTTTGAACTATTTGACAATAGGGAATTTAATGTTCATTTATGCCAAGGGTGTATGCTTTTAAAAAATGCCAGACCACCAGGTTCCATGCAAATTTAAAGGTGTTGTCAAGAAAATTAGTGGGTGTCACTTTGCTACATATTTTTTGTGATTGATGTGGGCAAGATGGCTGTACTTAAATAATACAATAAATGTATAGCATATTTCTAAACAGAGCCTTAGAACTAAGGCCTCATGCATACAGCCAGAAAAAATGCCGCTTTTAAAAGACTTTTCTCTTTTTTTTTTTTTTTTTATGTCTCTGAGCACAGCTCTATTTTAGCCATTGTGTTGGTAGGTGCAGTCTGCACTCCCCACTGTATGTGGCACTCGATTAAAGCGGCAATACAGAGGGGGAAGGGGGTTTTGAGGAACTTGGTTCCTCAATGATTCTGTGGCCACCAGGGGAGCTGTCCATTTGAACACTTGTTCACTTGTGACCTTCACAGCCATCTTGGGTCAGGGCAGTGTCTATTTAGGACACTGGCTCCCGGGGCAACGAGTGCTTAGTGTAGTAAAAGGTTCCCCATCTGTTAGGGAGAGTGTTCAGAGGTAGGGAAAGGTTCAGGAGGAGTAGGGACAGTGCAGGGACTATGTCCTTTCTTGGTTTTAGGAAGCCTCCCATTTAGGTGTGGACCGGCCAGGTCGCATTCCCGCTCCTCGTTGCAGAATCTGTCGGCATAATTTCAAGCTAACACTCAGCTGCTACAGTTTCTTAAGTGGTTCCGGTGGGCTGTGCCTTCCCGCCAGGCCTAATTGTGCATTGTTGGGACTTTCTTAAGACGCTGTTCTCATTCACCTCCGACTCTTAGTGTGATCACTATTCATCGACACACTATGCTGCACCCTGCTCACAATTGTGTCCATTTACATTGTGGCGTTTACATTCATAGTTACATAGTTAGTCAAGTTGAAAAAAAACACAAGTCTATCTGGCTCAACCAATAACAAAAAAAAAAAAAACAGTAAAGAAAACCAAACCATACAATCACATATACAGTATATACTCGAGTTTAAGCCGAGATTTTCTGCACATTTTTTTGTGCTGAAAATGTCCCCCTCGGCTTATACTTGAGTCAACAAAAAAATGTCCCCGGCCGGCCCGACGTGCAGGAATCGCTTTCATTTTAAAAATGGCGCCGCGCGGCGCCAACGTGTCACCGCGCATTCACCCCCGTTGCTTGGGACAGGCCGTACACGTTCGGCTATTCCCGGGAATGGCCGAACGTATACAAGCTTTCCCGAGCAGCAGCGGCGCATGCCCAATGACGCGTCGGCGCCGGGCGGCGCCATTTTTAAAATAAAGCGCTTCTGGAACAGGTAAGTGAAACACAGCCGCACTACCTGCCATTATGCTGGGCTGCGGACATACTACAAGGGATGCAGTGCTGCAGGCATGGTACACCTGTACAATGCCCGCAGCACTGCATCTCCTGTAGTATGCCCACAGCCCCGCATTCTCTTGTACCATGCCCACAGCATTGTCCTGTACCATGCCCACAGCATTGTCTCCTGTACCATGCCCACAGCATTGTCCTGTACCATGCCCACAGCATTGTCTCCTGTACCATGCCCACAGCATTGTCTCCTGTACCGTGCCCACAGCATTGTCTCCTGTACCATGCTCACAGCATTGTCCTATACAATGCCCGCAGCACTGCATCTCCTGTAGTATGCCCGCAGCCCCGCATTCTCTTGTACCTTGCCCACAGCATTGTCCTGTACCATGCCCGCAGCACTGCATCTCCTGTAGTATGCCCGCAGCCCCGCATTCTCTTGTACCATGCCCACAGCATTGTCCTGTACCATGCCCACAGCATTGTCCTGTACCATGCCCGCAGCACTGCATCTCCTGTAGTATGCCCGTAGCCCCGCATTTTCTTGTACCATACCCACAGCATTGTCCTGTACCATGTCCACAGCATTGTCTCCTGTACCATGCCCACAGCATTGTCTCCTGTACCATGTCCACAGCATTGTCTCCTGTACCATGCTCACAGCATTGTCCTGTACCATGCCGGCAGCCCTGCATTGTCCTGTACCATGCCTGCAGCCCTGCATTGTCCTGTACTATGCCCGCAGCCCTGCATTGTCCTGTACCATGCCTGTAGCCCTGCATTATCCTGTACCATGCCTGCAGCTCTGCATTCTCCTGTACCATGCCCGCCGCCCTGCATTCTCACCCTAGGCTTATACAAGCTTTCCCGAGCAGCAGCGGCGCATGCGCAATGACGCGTCAGCGCCGGGCAGCGCCATTTTTAAAATAAAGCGCTTCGGGAACAGGTAAGTGAAACACAGCTGCACTACCTGCCATTATGCGGGGCTGAGGACATACTTGTAACGCTCCTGCGTTTTTGTAGTAGGCTGGATTTGCAGCTGCAGAATCTCCACTCAGTAGTCATGTAGAGATGTGTTGAATAACCAGATTCAACTCTCCAGACTCATCACTGTGGGCCTGTCAGCTTCAGCATACAGATATACACACTCAATAAGATGTTCCTGGAGTGATAGGATGTATATGATAGTATGAAGATGATGTGCTGAAGGGACAGGTGTGAACAGTGACAGAGATGGTAAGCACTTGATAGAAATGTTCAGGAGAGTATTAGTTGGTATTAGGTAGAATGCAGATAGGTTAGTAATCGAGTATGGTAACAGGTGGTAAGGACAGCAGATGACAAATACAGGATAGACTAACCCAGTGCAAGGATAGATGGTAGTAGACTCAAGAGCTAGCAATCTATGTAACAGTGCAGATGGTAGAATTAGTATGCATAGATAGTAACAGTCCTTATGTGCAGAGGTAGATAGTGTAAGTAAGGTTATGGAGGATTCCCCTGTGGGGTACTTATCACTAGTAAGTTAGTAGTAGAAGGGTCCAGTAGTAAGGGAGTGATCCAGTAGCGAGATACAGGGATCGGTAGCGAGGTTCCGGTCTGTTCCAAGTAAAAGAAAGTAGCTGGAGGTTCCGGCAGCAAGACAAGCTTGTAGCATGTGGACACATAGGCAGGTTGAACGAACAATGTGAGAGAGAACGCAGGCGGTTGAAATAGCCGCTCTGCGGCGCTCGGCGATGACGTCATTCGTCTTAAAGGTGTATGTGTACCACCTAATTAGAAAGGTGGGACGCATATTTGAAAAGAAAATAGAAAATAAGGGTACCAGAGGTACCAGATTCTTACAATACTACAAGGGATGCAGTGCTGCAGGCATGGTACACATGTACTCCTGTAGTATGCCCGCAGCCCCGCATTCTCTTGTACCATGCCCACAGCATTGTCCTGTACCATGCCCACAGCATTGTCTCCTGTACCATGCCCACAGCATTGTCTCCTGTACCATGCCCACAGCATTGTCTTCTGTACCATGCCCACAGCATTGTCCTGTACAATGCCCGCAGCACTGCATCTCCTGTAGTATGCCCGCAGCCCCGCATTCTCTTGTACCATGCCCACAGCATTGTCCTGTACCATGCCCACAGCATTGTCCTGTACCATGCCCACAGCATTGTCTCCTGTACCATGCCCACAGCATTGTCTCCTGTACCATGCCCACAGCATTGTCTCCTGTACCATGCCCACAGCATTGTCCTGTACCATTCCCACAGCATTGTCTCCTGTACCATGTCCACAGCATTGTCTCCTGTACCATGCCCACAGCATTGTCTCCTGTACCATGTCCACAGCATTGTCTCCTGTACCATGCTCACAGCATTGTCCTGTACCATGCCTGCAGCCCTGCATTGTCCTGTACTATGCCCGCAGCCCTGCATTGTCCTGTACCATGCCCGCAGCCCTGCATTCTCCGGTACCATGCCCGCCGCCCTGCATTCTCACCCTAGGCTTATACTCGAGTCAATCATTTTTCCCTTTTTTTTGTGGTAAAATTAGGGGCCTCGGCTTATACTCGGGTCAGCTTATACTCGAGTATATACGGTACACAATCCTATACCTGCAGTTGATCCAGTATTTTAGAGCAACGTTCAAAAATATTTAGAGAGGAGATTGCTGGTATAATTTAGGCACATATTAACATAAACGCACATTAACCGCTTGCCGACCCCACACCTCCTTTTTACTGTGGCAGTGTGGCTCTCCCAGGTAAACTGACGTAAGTTTACGTCAGTCGCGCTCCTGCAGCTCCCACCCCCCTCTCGTCAGTGGGGAAGCCGATGCACGGGGCAGGCGGCTCTGATTTCTGCCTGACACCCGTGATCGCTCCCCACTGAGAGAGAAGAACAGTCAGCTGTTGTAAACACAGCTGACCGTTCTTCTCCGTGGAATGATCACAGAGCCCCTGGGCTCTGGGATATACTCATGGGATATACTCAATAGTGATAAACATATATAGCTGGCAATGCGATCCCACTTTTTACAGGCAAAACACTTGCGAGCTGGCCTCCCTGCATTGGCCCTTCTCTGAGCATATTTGTAAAAAGTGGGGTCGCATTGCCAGCTATATATGTTTAACACAATTGAGTATATCCCATGTCTTGATGACCCAATCGGATGATCCATACCAGTGAACACAGGGCTACTTACCTGAAAGGATCTCACCCCTTGAGGGTAACCATGCTTTCTACCCCTGTGGGGATACAGAGTTCCGGTGAATGCGGGCTATATTGTGAGGGGAGCACTTAGTTTCCTCACCTGCACGTCCGAATTTGTATCACATCGAGAGCCACATTAATTTTCTGGGATTCCACATCAGCATCACCTTTTGGACTTTATACTAATATTTATTTAATCACTTCAGTCACCTTTCATCTAGCAATATTGCTGTCTAATAATTATTGCACCATTGTCTCTTGCTGCACCAGTCACTTTTATCATAATAGCATATGATATTACACCTATTGTTTACTATTGGTAATCACTTTGCACTTTAATATACCATTTAGATTTTTCTTACCTATTTTTTTACCAATTTATAACCAAACCTTATATTTCGCATGAAGTCACCTGGATTATATTTATATCAATTTCTATTAGGGTTTACCCACTAATTATTTCATCAACTGTGCACATTACATTCACTACCACCCCCCATACTGTATAGAGTTTATAGAGTTACAATTTCTCCCCATTTGCACTTTATGGCACTTTTACACTTTTGATGTATATAATTTTTTGATGTAAGATTAATTGTGTTTTTTACTCTGAATTTTTTACACTGTATAGTGCTCTGTCACAACAACGACATGGCAACGACATGGCAAATGAGGTTTAATGTGGAGAAGTGTAAGGTTTTGCACTTGGGGACCAAAAACATAAAAACACAATACACGTTAGGAGGGGAACCCTTGGGGGAATCAAAAATGGAGAAAGATCTGGGAGTCTTAGTTGATGATAGATTAGGCAACAGCATGCAATGCCAAGCGGCAGCTTCCAAAGCCAACAGAATATTAGCACGCATAAAGAAAGGGATGTATTCCAGAGATAAGACTATAATCCTTCCACTTTATAAAACTCTGGTCCGACCGCATCTGGAGTATTCTGTCCAGTTCTGGTCGCCAGTCCTCAGGAGGGATGTGTTGGAGCTGGAGAAAGTCCAGAGAAGGGCAACTAAACTGATTAGGGGGTTGGAGGACCTTACCTATGAAGAGCGGCTGCAATCGCTCGATTTATTTTCCCTGGAGAAAAGACGTCTGAGAGGGGACATGATAGCAATTTATAAATATCTTAATGGGGATCTCAGCTTAGAAGAAAAGCTGTTCATTCGAAGGAATTGCATGAGGACTCGAGGACATACAATGCGATTAGAGGAGAAGCGTTTTAACCTCAGGCAACGTGGGGGGTTCTTTACTGTTAGGGCTACAAGATTGTGGAATTGTCTACCACAAGAGGTGGTTTCTGCGGGTAGTATGGTGACTTTCAAAAGACTCTTAGACTTACATCTCAAGGATCAGGAGATTGAGGGCTATGTTAGATGATTACAGTCACACACACCTACACAGGTTGAACTGGATGGACTATTGTCTTTATTCAACCTCACCTACTATGTAACTATGTAACTATGTAACTATGTCATATCTGATTTACCCAGAATATTGTATTACCCCTCCTCCCCTTTCCCATTTCTTGTATATCTCTATTGAGCTATACATTGGAGGTAGGCAGCAGCCAGTCACATATATACATACCTTCATCCTTAGCGCAGATTTACCCCCCCTTTTCAATCCGCCTAATTTGTCCCTATTCACTAAAGTGACAGGCAACTTCCTCTTCTGGGTCAAACAGTGCTTGCCATTTCTCTGTGTTGCATTACAAATGTCTGAGTGTAACGTAATGAAAACAAACACATCTTTTCCAGCATAGTAAGCTCTGTTTATTACTATTATCTGCAAAGCACTAGACTGAGATGCATGGATTGTGGGATAGCACAGGGATGTCAAACTCAATTTAATCAAGGGCCGCATCAGCAATATGATTGCCCTCAAAAGGGCCGGTTGTATCTGTAAGACTTGATGTCCAGAGCATCCCCTACTCTTATATAAGACATCAAGAGCCTCCCCACCATCAGAAGTTGATTCCCCACCCTCCCATACATTACAGTGTACCACCCTTACCTTGTGCTGCTGCTGGGAAGAAGCTAGAGGCATTGCTGGAAAGCAGAAATCACAGGGTCTGGAGGAGGGCTGGAGCTCTCCTGCAGCTGCAGGAGAGGTGCGAGGGCTACATGAAAAGTCCTGCAGGGCTGGATTTGGCCCGTGGGCCTTGTGTTTGACACATGGGGGATAGTACAATCTTTCTTCATAGGAAGCATCTGCCCGTTAAAAGAGAAGCATGGCCAAAGCTTTTTTGGTCATGCTTCTCTTCTGCATACAGAAGTGCACTTATTCTGCACTACTGTCACCAAGAATCAGCCAATATATGTCAGCTGACATTACTGAGAAGCTCCAGTCTCTGTATGTATCCTGACAATAATGTTTGAATCCACCCAGTTGCCTGAGAAGCTGTTAGCTTAGCCTCTCAACGCGCTGCGGAGAGTCTGAGCCAGCCATTCCCACCCCCTCCAGAACCTGGAGCTCCAGTAAGCTCTGCGTGGCCAGAGCAGAGAGCGCGGTAAAAAAAATGTGCATTTACAATTTTTTTTTGAGCCTGGAAAGCATTGCACTAGCAATCAACAGATTGCTGTTACCATGCAGGTCTCCTGCAGACTGTCAGTGAGAGCGGTTTGTCCATACATCGTACGGCCAGTTTCACTCAACAAAATTGAACTTTTTCTTTAAAGCTGGCAGGGGACAGCTACAGAATGGACTCTAAAGGCTTTCCTTAGTGTAGGGAATGCTAAACACTACACTAACACTCACCTAATACTGCAGTGATATATAAAAAAATACTTCTTTTAGTACTCTCTGCCCGCCAGCAATTTGATAAACACAATATGAAATGGCAACAATGGAACATTTTTGTCAACTCGGAAAAGTTTCAATCTTTAATTCTAGAGCAAGATTCTGAAATTGAGGAAATGGGGAATTAGGGTGTTTTTTGTTAAAAAAAAAAAATGGATGAGAAAGATGGAGAGCAGTTGGGCCTTATGAGAGGCATGAAATATCTTTGTGTTTAATGTTTCTAAAGAAGAGGATCTTTTAGATAGGTTGTATAATGATACTTGTATTGTAAACTGCTTGATTGTATTTTAAAGAGTGCTTGTAATTTGTCCATTTAATAATAATAAAAATAAAATTTAAAAAAAAAATAAAATAAAATATTTATCTGCTCAGTTTTGAGTCTTTACTTGTTTGATATCTATTCACTCGACGCAACATCATCTTTGATATTTTACCAAAAAAGTTGGGTATTATATTGTGTTTGTGTGGCCTAAAATTCATTTTAGTTTATTTTTTCCTAAAAATTTGATAAAGGCCTGTGTGAATATCATGTGACATAAAAATTTTCAACAACCATCATGGCAGTCTCATGGTGGGCCTAACACTTTCCTCTCACTTTACATTCTCTTGGAGAAATCACTAGATCCTTGATGGGCTTTGAGGCATCAGATCCATGCTGACACTCCCTTCCCATGGTGTACAGTCTACTCACACACCCAAAGACTAAATCCCAGTCTATTTTGAACAATGAGAGACAGATCTCAACTTGACACACACAGACCACAACCCCAAAGCATTATTTATTTTTCCTTGTAATCCTGCACAAGTATGGAAATCCAGGAGACGAACTACAAGCTCCTATCCAGGTGGTACAGGACCCTGTCCCTACAAGCTCCTATCCAGGTAGTACAGGACCCTGTCCCTACAAGCTCCTATCCAGTTGGTACAGGACCCTGTCCCTACAAGCTCCTATCCAGGTGGTACAGGACCCTGTCCCTACAAGCTCCTATACAGGTAGTACAGGACCCTGTCCCTACAAGCTCCTATCCAGGTGGTACAGGACCCTGTCCCTACAAGCTCATATCCAGGTAGTACAGGACCCTGTCCCTACAAGCTCCTATCCAGGTAGTACAGGACCCTGCCCCTACAAGCTCCTATCCAGGTAGTACAGGACCCTGCCCCTACAAGCTCCTATCCAGGTAGTACAGGACCCTGTCCCTACAAGCTCCTATCCAGGTGGTACAGGACCCTGCCCCTACAAGCTCCTATCCAGGTAGTACAGGACCCTGTCCCTACAAGCTCCTATCCAGTTTGTACAGGACCCTGTCCCTACAAGCTCCTATCCAGGTGGTACAGGACCCTGTCCCTACAAGCTCCTATCCAGGTGGTACAGGACCCTGTCCCTACAAGCTCCTATCCAGGTGGTACAGGACCCTGCCCCTACAAGCTCCTATCCAGGTAGTACAGGACCCTGTCCCTACAAGCTCCTATCCAGTTTGTACAGGACCCTGTCCCTACAAGCTCCTATCCAGGTGGTACAGGACCCTGTCCCTACAAGCTCCTATCCAGGTGGTACAGGACCCTGTCCCTACAAGCTCCTATCCAGGTGGTACAGGACCCTGTCCCTACAAGCTCCTATCCAGGTAGTACAGGACCCTGTTCCTACAAGCTCCTATCCAGTTGGATTAGAGTCATCTCACAAAAATCCACATACAGTGGCCATTTTTCATTATCCGGCAGGTCCATTAACTATGTAACTATGTAACATTTCTGCCCTTTCTTCGGTTAAAAAAGAAGTTTGGGAGTTAAAGGGAAGTATGGGAATTTTTTTTTTTTTTTTAATCATTCTTACCTAGGTGGGTGTAACATCTGTACCCCACCGGCTCTAAGACTGAGATCCGAGCAATCAAACACCGCTGATCGCTCGGTTCTTAGAGCTCCGTGAGCAGAGAGCTGGTGTCTGTCAGTTACCTGCTCTCTGCTCTGTCCCCCCCATTCACTGGATCGCTGGGCTGTGGAGGGGCGGGAGCCACCGGCCCAGGCTCTCAGCGGCTCACTGAGAGGCTGAGTCGGGTGACGATCCAGGCAAGTGGGCGGATCCCGGATGTTTCCCGAGCCTGGATTGACTCTGTGAAGTCAGCCGACAGAGGGTTTCAGCCCGCCGTCCACTCAAAATTGTTCACAGGACTTCAAAATGAACTGCACTCCTGTGATCCACAGAAGTACAGCCAAAGCTTGTTTAAAAAAACAAAAACAAACCTAAATACACACCTAGATGGATGCAGCATTCTGAATGCTGCATCTTCCTCTGCAGCCTCCATTCACACCAACACATTTTTTCATGCTTTTTGCAGACATGCAGGACAATATTTTTAACAGAGGTTCCTATGGAAAACGTTCACATCAATGCATTTGTGTGCCTCTGTGTTTTTGGAAAGGGTCATGGACTTTTTTTAAACCCAAAATGCTGCTTTTTGTTTTTTGTTTCAGTAGACTTCACTGGAGAAGCAACAGAAAAGCATGAAGTGCATTTTTAGCACATTTTTAAAGCGTTTTGCATTATTTAATTTGCCCAATAACAAAATGGCCAAATAAAAACTATCAAACACACATTAAAAATGCGTGTCCATAAACACGAAAAGCACAGCAAAAAGAACTGCTGAATACCCCTGACTTCCCAGTGTCCTTACACAGATGGGTTTGGGAGTTGACCCTTAAACTGGGATTGACACATATTCATGCCTATGCCCCCCTCTGGCACAACCCCCACCTAGCTGAACTGTCCTCCCTTCCGGGTGCTGAACTCTGGGTGTCTAGAGGTGTGCTTTTCCTCCATCATGTCCTTTGTGGGGCTGGTGTGAGGTCTTTTTAGGGTGTTTTCACACTAGCACTTTTGGTGCGGACCCGGGTTCGATTGACGTCAGAATTCGGTTCTTTTTGATGATGTGAACACTGTTTTTGAACTCGGGTGCGCACCTGCGAACCGTACCTGAGTCCACTTAAAAAGGGTGGTCTGGGGTACGGTTCATGTGAACTCCAGTACGGTTCGCTTCTGATGAGAATGCAATCGTACCAAAGCAAGCAATTCTATCCATTTTGGGACCTTCTCATTTACAGCGGTTGCCAAGCAACATGAGTACGTGCCAGCTGCAGCTTGATGACACAAGTGTACCGCGGCGGTTCGGATACAAAAATCAAATGTGAACACAGTCCATCGGGGGCAGGGGGAGCAATCGAACTCGGGTTCGGACCAGGCAATCGCACCAAGTGTGAAAACACCCTTAACCACTTGCCGACCGCCGCACGACTATCTACGGCGGCGGTCAGCCCCTCACAGGCAAAGTGACGTAGGGCTACGTCACTAGCTTGTGAGGGTCTAGGGAGCCAGCGCGCGCCGCCGGAGGCCCGCTCCCGCGTGGTCACGGACCCCCCCCCGCGCGTGTGACCGGCGGACCCGATGTCCGCCGGCCACTCTGCGATCGGCGGGGGAGAGGGAGAAAGTCAGGCAGCTTGTGTAAACAAGCTGCCTGTCATTCTCCCCTCTGTATGAGAGATGATCATATGGATCTACTATGTAGATCCGTTGATCACTCTGCATACAGCTGAAGCCACAGCCAATCACAGTTAGAATCACGCCCCTAGGGACACACACAGCCCCTCCCTCTCAAATAAAGTTAACCCCTTCACTACCAGTGTATTTTTACAGTAACAGTGCATATATATAGCACTGATTACTGTAGAAATGTCACCGGTAACCCCAAAAGTGTCAAAAATGTCAGTCAAGGGTCCGATCTGTCCGCCGGAATGTCGCAGTACCGCAAAAAAAATCGCAGATCGCCGCCATTACGCGTTAAAAAAAAAAACAACAAAAATGACAAAAATCTTTCCCTTAGTTAGTAAACGCAATAACTTTTGCGCAAACCAATCAAAATACGCTTTTTGCAATTTTTTTACCAAACATAGGTAGCATAAAACAAATTGGCCGAAAATGTTAAAAATTTTTGATTTTTACATTATTTTGGGGGGGGGATTTCATATAAAAAAATGTGAAAAATATTGCTTGTGGGGTTAGGTACCTCAGGCCTAAAAATTGGTGGGACTTTATGGGCAAGGTATAGATAGTAAAAATGAGTACAATACTTAGTAAAAGTAAATTTTGTTTACTGTATGTAAAATCATATATATATACAGTATACAATGGTAATAGTGAGGGGTTGTAGACCCCTGAGTGAGAAGGGTGAGGAAAATAATAGAATGGTGACAGTGTGTAAATAGTGACTTGGTAAGATAGGAAGTTTCTCTATTTCGTTTAAGAGAGTTTTCCTCTTTTGCGTCCCAACGCGTTTCGGCTCGCTCCTGGAGCCTTTTTCAAGGGTGTAAGTCACATAATATTCCTGAAATAGTCAGATAGATACTCTCAGTTACATATTGGTGATACCTATTGGTTGGTATATCAAGCAATGGTATCTCCAGACAATATTGTTACATACATTTTGTTTTGCCGCGAGTAGAGATGGAGTTCCCTCTAGAAACAGCGAGAGCGTGAGCCTTATAAGCCTGCAAGGTATTAAGTGAGTTTAGGAAATCATATTTGTATCGACCAGTACTGAGTGTTATTGGGGTTAAACTTACTGGCTATGTGGTAGGTCTCGGTGCCCAGGATTGCCCGATGGGACATACAGAAAGGTCCCATTCAGGTGATGCTGGGGTGTCTTGCTGGGTTGTACTCCAGATTGAAATAGTATATCCAGTCAGGGAAAATCTCTGAAAGAATGATTTGAGGAGTTAAATTCAGTGTGTGGGAATTTTTAGTGCAACCGGCATATATAGACCCTTTCAAAGGCTAGTACCTTATGGGTTCCTTGCTTGCGTTGAGGTCGGGCATCTGATTGTATGCCTGTTGGAGCCTGTTGGATGGTGTGCTCCGATCTGCAGGAATGCATGGGTATGATGTGTTGTATGTTATATGATTATAATAATATATATATAAAATATATATGTAATAAAAAATGAAAAAAATGAAAAAAATATAATAAAAGATGGACGGTAGAGTGGTATAGGCCACTTGTGCTTGTTGTATTATTATATTTTGGGATAATATGTATGTATAGCCATCTATGGGCTTTGAAAGTTCTGGCTATGTATTAGCCACTTCTTACATTAGTATATATTGGAGCATCTATTAGTGCATCTTTGTGGTGATTAGTACCTCAATTTAAGCGACTGTGTGTCGCTGAATGCATTGCAATTCCTGGTACAGAGTCAGTAAAAGTGTGAAGGAGTTTGCTTGATTAGTTGAGCCCAATATATATCCGGTAAGATTCCATCATATACTAGAAAGTGTGTGTATTGGTGACTGTAAAATATATATATATATATATATATATATATATATATATATATATATATATATATATATATGCAAGACCAGAAGGTATCCCCACAGTAGGAGTACAAAATCCAGTGTGCAAAATTGTAACTATTTTATTGCTGTTGTATGTTTAAACAATGCTGGCTTGTTGGGGCAAGTAACTCACTTTTGACAAATGCAGGAATGTGTCTCCAATGTGCGGGCTCGTAGCGGCTCCTGGGTGCTTCTCTCCTCTCAGCCTGTGTGAGATTGAGAGGACCCGATGCTCCCCGGCCTTTTAACGAGGCTCGCGCATGCGCAGATCGCGCCGCACGTTCCTCTCGCTGATTCCCTTCAGCTGACGTTAGGCTGTGGGGCGCGTGCGCGAGTTGCGCGCGCAACCTCACCTACGTCATCCGGGATATCAGCTGGCGGCCGCCGACAAGGTAAGGCGTGCTTCCACTGGTGTGGGAGGGGGCGTGATGACGAAGCCTCATCGCTTCTGTGTGCCCCGGTCGGCCAGATAGGCGGTGACAGGGGCTTACCTTGTCGGGTGTTTGTAGTGGGTAATCATGTCATAACTATGCAGCTCACATGAAAAGATACATAATACAAAACTGGCATGTAATTAAATAAATACTTCAAGTAAACATATGTAATCTCTGTAGTGGTCTCATATAAAAGAAGTATTAACAGCAGTGTGCAATTGGATCTGAATATCAATGGGATAACAGATGTTCTGGGAAGGGGATATATATATACCCCGGGATGGTTACCCGTATACTAATCGGATTGGAGGTTGGGAAGGCCTGTGCCCGACATACTTGGACCATTGGGGGGTATAATGATGGATATTTTTGTGGGGGGGGGGGGGGAAAGGGGAAAAATATAGGAGAATAGGAGATATGGAGCCTGACGGCGAAATAAGACAGTGGTGTTGATAGCCCACCTGTGTGTCTAGGGCTGGGGTTTGGACTGTGGGCAGGAAAAGGGGGAGGAGTCAGGGCATCGATCGGAAAATCAACGATCGTGGAGTTTCGAAGTGAAGATGTAAAATCATGTAAAAATGATGAAGCGTATGATAGAAAAAATTGATAGAAAAATGACCCAGGTTTCAGTTGTCTCAGTCCGTTTTCCCAGAAGAGAAACCCTCTAGGAACGGTCTATAACTTTCTGCTTCATTTAGTCCTGGTGGTGTGGTGGCCTTGAGGCGTTGAATCCACCTCATCTCAAGTTGTAATAGGGTCTTGTTCCAATCACCCCCCCTCCTGGGGATGTGTACCCTTTCCAGGGCCATGAAGGTTACATTCGGCATTCTATGGGCATGTTTATAGGCCACATGACGTCCTAAAGGTAAATAGAAATTGCATAACTCCATGCTGTTCATATGCTGGTTTACTCTTTTACCAAATTCTTGCTTTGTTTTGCCAAAGTAAAAAGCATTGCAGTCGCATCTCATTAAATATACGATGCCCTTAGTGTGGCAATTCGCATAGTGTTTGGGTTCAAAAGACTCTCCATTTGGTAAGGTGGTTTTTATGCATTTTTTTATTACTCTGCAGTTGTCGCATGTTCCACATGGATAGGTCCCCCTGACTTTGCATGGGTCCTTGCGATTTCCTTCACAAAATTCACTTCTGATTAGGTCGTTTTTGATTGCTCCTGCTTTCCTGTATGTGACTGGTGGCTTCTCGGTGATAAATCTTTTTACAGTTGGATCCTCGTTGAGGATGGCCCAGAGTTTCTTTAGGATGTTGCTTATTTTATTATGTTCGTTCGTATATCTCATAATGAGTCTAGTCTTGTGTTCTTTTGGTTCTGGGTCCTTGTTCTTTTTCTTAAGTGAAAAATATTGCTATTTTTGCAAAATTTATGCTCTTTTTTTGTTTATAGCGCGTGATCAAAAAAATCGCACAGGTGATCAAATACCACCAAAAGAAAGCTCTGTTTGTGGGAAAAAAAGGACGCCAAATTCGTTTAGGTACAGCGTCGCACGACCGCGCAATTGTCCGTTAAAGTCACGCAGTGCCGAATCGCAAAATACCCCCTGGTCAGGAAGGGGGTAAAATCTTCCGGCGCTTAAGTGGTTAATCTCTGCAAGATGAATTAGACTTGCCGCCTTACATACTTTTCAGATATCTTCAGTTACGGCATGCACTTCAGACTCAGTTCCCAGTTCAATTCCCTGCCACGATCAACATACCTGTCCTGGCTATCATTATGGGGGACGACTCGACCAAACTGATATCAGCCATTTATCTTGAGATACGATCCAAGACTTTACAGGGTGGTGGAGGGAATGTGGGGGAAAATTGGAGGGTGATGTTGGTCACCTTCACGAGACAGACTGGGACGCCATTCTCAACAGCTCTAAATTGTCCTCTCCAAAACTCTTGGATCGGTTGACACAACTGTACATATAACATAGGTCCTACCTAACCCCTCTTAGGATCTCCAAATATCGGGTGGCTATGGATCCCCACTGCCCCAGGTGTCGTACACAACCTGCCACCTTTCTGCATTTACTGTGGCCCTGTCTGGCTATTCAACCCTTCTGGCTACAAATAATCACGTTTTTGCACGATCACATGGGCTCCCCACTTCAGCTAGACCCCAAGATTTGTATCCTTGGTCTCTTCCCTGATGACGCTACTGATATATTTCTGACCACACTTCTCAACGAAACACTCTTTCAAGCCCGTAAGCTCATAGCAAGACGGTGGATGCGTGCACAACCCCCTACTTTACAGGCCTGGCTGTCAGAAGTCAACGCTACCCTCCCATACAAAAAGCTGATTTACCGTCATAGAGGTTGCCCTACCAAATATGACAAGGTTTGGGGACGGTGGCTGGACAGCTCTCTCACACGTGCTGACTAAACTCTGAAGGGTATCCCTGGGGATCTTGGGAGCGAAGGCTGTTGGGCGATGCCTGTATTTCTGCGAAGGATGGCCCACGGGGGTTCTTCTTTTGATTTTAAGCCTTGTAGCTCCTTTTTTCTTATATGTATGCTACTTTCACTTTTTCTCCTGTATTCCATATGTGTTGGATGAATCAGTGTAATTGCTGCTGTTATTTTTTTGAAGCCTTAGTGTCCATTAACACTACCGCGACTTGTCAGGCGACTGGTCAGCCTGACAAGTCGCGGTCCATGCAGTGCTATGGGAACCGTTCTAATAGGAGCGACTAAAGTCGCTCCGACTTAGAAAGTAGTTCCTGTACTACTTCGGGGCGACTTGCATTGACATTCATTATACGAAGTCTGTGCAAGTCGCGCCAAAGTCGGGGTGCACGCGACTTCACAGGTCGCCCTCGAAGTCGTGCCCCGGTAGTGTGAACCAGCACTTACCACGTACTCTGCTTCCATTTGTTTTGAAATATGTTATACCATGTTCTGTTTTCTTCACGATAAACTTTGTTTTGAAAGTCAAAAAGCACTGCTGAAACGCTCAAAAGCAACATGCATAGGTGTTATTTCAAACCTAAGACTAATGCTGGCCATACACTAGCCAAAAGATTGTTAGAAAATCTGTCATTTGGTCCGATCGTTCATTTTTCGTCCAGTTAATGGGCACAAATAGAAAATGGTTTTTAACTTTTCAGAGCCAAAAAAATCAAGGAACAGTTAGTAAAATTCTGCCAAACGAACGATAAATTGAAAGGTTAATCGCTTGCCGACCGCCGCATGACTATTTACTGCGGCGGTCAGCCCCTCACAGGCAAAGCGACGTAGGTCTACGTCGCTAGCATGTGAGGGTCTCGGGAGCGAGTGCGCGCCGCCGGAGGCGCGCTCCCACTCGGTCACGGACCCCCCCCGCGCGTGTGACCGGCGGACCCGATCGTCCGCCGGTCACTGGCGATCTTCGGTGGAGAGGGAGAAAGGCAGGCGGCTAATGTAAACAAAGCCGCTTGTCATTCTCGCCTGTGTAGGAATAGTGATCATACGGTTCTACTATGTAGGACCGTTGATCACTGTTCCTACACCTCAAGCCACAGCCAATCACAGTTAGAATCACGCCCCTAGGGACACACATAACCCCTCCCTTTAAAAAAAAGTTAACCCCTTCACTGCCAGTATAATTTTACAGTAACAGTGCATATTTATAGCACTAATTACTGTAGTAATGTCAATGGTAACCCCAAAAGTGTAAAAAATGTCAGTCAAGGGTCCGATCTGTCCGCCGCAATGTCGCAGTACCGCAAAAAAAAAAAATTGCAGATCGCTGCCATTACGTGTTAAAAAAAAAACAACAAAAATGACAAAAATCTTTCCCTTTGTTAGTAAATGCGATAACTTTTGAACTTTTGCGCAAACCAATCAAAATACGCTTTTTGCGATTTTTTTTACCAAACATATGTAGCATATGTAGCATAAAACAAATTGGCCGAAAATGTTAAAAAATTTAGATTTTTACTTTTTTTTTTGGGGGGAATTTCATATAAAAAATGTGAAAAATATTGTTATTTTTGCAAAATTGACGCTCTTTTTTTGTTTATAGCGCATGATCAAAAAAATCGCAGAGGTGATCAAATACCACCAAAAGAAAGCTCTGTTTGTAGGAAAAAAAGGACGTCAAATTCATTTAGGTACAGCGTCGCACAACCGCGCAATTGTCCGTTAAAGTCACGTAGTGCCAAATCGCAAAATAGGCCCTGGTCAGGAAGGGGGTAAAATCTTCCGGGGCTTAAGTGGTTAAAGTGTTTCTCGGCCAAACTGTTTGCACTAGGCATATGTGACAAACTTAACGAAAAACATCAATTGAACGATTTATCGTTCGAAATTCGGTCATTACATGATGGCACGATCGTCTGCTCTCACGGACGATTTTTCACTTTTTTCGAAAATGAGTTTGAACGATTTTCGGCTAGTGTATGGCAAGCTGTCAGTCACCGGCTCTGTACGCTGGGGCGCTGGGCTGTGGGGGGGGGCGGCAGCAGCGCTCTGAGAGGCTGAGCCAACTGCCACTCCAGGAATCTGGTTATTAAAGTCTGGATGGATCTCTCCAGAGGGTGGTCCGGCTGAGTGACGTGAGCTGACAGCGGACTTTTGCCTGCTGTTGGCTTAATAGGGTCCCAGGAGTGTAGAACTAACTGCACTCCTGTGACCCCCTAGAAGTGGGGCCAAAAAAGCTTTAGCTGTACTTCTCCTTTAATGGGCGGAGAAATGACTGCTCTGCGACCATTCAGATGTTGTACATCCTCCGGGACTGGTACAAGCTTGGCAGCAGTCAATAACATTGCGCGTATCCAATCCTGACTAGAGGACCATTCCACGTGACGGGAAAACACTGGAAATCTCGCGGGGTGAGCGGGAGCGTCTGTCAAGCTGTGGCGGAGTGGGCGGGGCCTGGGCGCTGTCAGATGCAGTAGGCGGGGCAGTCGGGCACCGTGCCCGGTGTTATGGCGGCGGCTGTGGGTTCTGTGAATGAATTCTCCGGGCGGAAAAGGGAAAAAGAAGAATCCGGCGACCACAACGGCAGATACCGGTCCCGGGCCCCCAGCTCGCTCGGAGACTTCGCTGCATAAGCGGAACGTGTACGTGTTCTCGTACCCTCTGCTTGCCGTCTTCTCTCTGCTTCGTTTCCTCGCCTTCCAGCTCGGCTTGCTGTTCGCCTGGTGCTGTGAGCGGCTCTCCCGCAGAGTCATGGCAGACAAGAAGAACGCTGCGGCCCTCAGTGAGCTGGGCGCTCCCTCTGTCAGGACGGCCGCTGCTCAGGACAGGCCGGGCAATGAGCCTGAGGTGGTACGGGCCTTTCACCAGCAGGCCTTCCACTACATCTCCATGGCACTGCGCATCGATGAGCAGGAGAAAGGTAAGCAATGTGCTGCACTAGTCCGCTGTCTGTGTACAATACTGGGACAATGGATGTGCACAGTACAGGGACAATGGATGTGCCCGACGTCATATGTGTCTGGGATGACAGGCGTGTGTCTGTGTACACAGGGCTTCCACATAAACAATTGGACTGACCATGCCAGACCAGGTGTACACAACACAAGGCCTCCAGATGATCAGATGACCATGCCATGCCAGACCAGACCAGGTGTACACAGGGCCTCCAGATGAACAATTGGGCTGACTGTGCCATGCCAGAGCAGGTGTGCACAGGGTTTCCAAATAAACAATTGGGCTGACCAAGTGCACATAGGGGCCTCCAGATGAACAATTGGGCTGACCATGCTATGCCTGACCAGTCGCACATAGGGCCTCCAGGTGAACAATTGGGCTGATCATGTCATGCCTGGCCAGGTGTTCACAAGGCCTTCAAATAAACAGTTGAGCTGACCGTGCCATGCCTTACCAGGTGCACATAGGGCCTCCAAATAAACAATTGGGCTGACTATGCTTTGCCTGACCAAGTGCACATAGGGCCTCCAAATGAACAATTGGACTGACTATGCTATGCCTGACCAGGTGCACATAGGGCCTCCAGATGAACAATTGGGCTGACTATGTTATGCCTGACCAGGTGCACATAGGGCAGATAAACAATTAGGCTGATCATGCCATGCCTGACCAGGTGTTGACAAGGCCTTCAACTAAACAATTGGGCTGACCCTGCCATGCCTGACCAGGTTTAGACAGGGCCTTCAAATTAACAATTGGGCTGACTGTGCCATACCTGACCAGGTGCACCAAGCGCCTCCAGATGAGCAGTTGGGTTGACGGTGCCATGCCAGATCAGGTGTGCACAGGGTTTCCAAATGAACAATCGGGCTGTCCGTGGCATTCCTGACCAGATGCACATAGGAACTCCAAATGAATGATTGGGCCTACTTACTGTGCTATGCCTGACCGGGTGCACATAGGGCCTTCAGATAAACAATTGTGCTGACTCTGCCATGCCTGACAAGATGTAGACAGGGCCTTCAAATGAACAATTGGGCTAACTGTGCCATGCTTGACCAGGTGCACATAACTCCTCCAAATGGGTGACCATGGCATAGCATGGTCAGCCCAATTGTTTATTTGGAAACCCTGTGTACACCTGCTCAGGCATGGCATTGTCAGCCCAATTGTTCATCTGGAGGCCCTGTGTACACCTGGTCTGGCATGGCATGGGCTGACTGTGCCATACCTGACCAGGTGCACCAAGCGCCTCCAGATGAGCAGTTGGGCTGACCATGCCATGCCTGATCAGGTGTACACAGGGTTTCCAAATCAACGATCGGGTTGTCGGTGGCATTCCTGACCAGTTGCATATAGGACCTTCAAATTAACGATTGGGCTTGCTGTGCTATGCCTGACCGGGTGCACATAGGGCCTTCAGATGAACAATTGGGCTGATGGGGCCATGCCTGACCAGGTGTAGACAGGGCCTTCAGATGAACAATTGGGCTGACCGTGCCATGCCCGATCAGGTGTGCACAGGGTTTCCAAATGAATGGTTGGGCTGACTGTGCTGACCAGGTGTACATAGGACCTCCAAATGAACAATTGGGCTGATTAGGTGTATACAGGGCTATCAAATGAACACATTGACTGTACACCTGGTCTGGCACGGCCAGCCCAATTTTTTTATTCACACTGCTACCGACACTTCCATCTTTGCCTGGTCTTCCTTCTGGGTTCATGTCCTCTGGCACGTAAATGACTGAGCCACGAGGAGGTCATTCCCATAAATGCATGCGGGAGTCACCATTTTGGCACGACGTTGTGCCATCACGGCATATTCGGTGTACTGCGCATGCGCCACTGATGTCATCAGTTTGAGCCATTGACAATATTTACTAAACGGCTCAGATTTAGGCACTTGCCAAGATACCTACAGGTAAGGCTTATAAGCTTAACTGAATAAAAGTTTAAATAAATTACATTTTTGTTTTTGGTTTCATGCCACTTTAATTTTGCAGGAGTTGTAATTAAAAAACAAATGAACAAGTAGCTAATTAAAAAAAAAAAATAACATGAGAATGTATTTTTGCATTAATAAAATTAAGCACCTAAAGTAAAAAGTCAGAACTAGTGCCAGGGTGCCTAGGCATTTTACCTGTCAGTGGAAAGAATTCTAACATGCTTGCAACTATCTACATAAACCTGTATAAAATGTCCCCTTTCCTAGAGAGGAAAAACCAGCTGGTGTCATGCCCTTGCTTTTGATTTGTGTGCTCATGTCCCATACAAATGACAAGAAATGTACGTCCAGTCAATCAGGTCCTGCGCCATCACCCCAAAAAAGCTAGCTAAAAAATACTGTGAAGAAACCAAAGGGCTATATCGGTGCTGGACAACCCGCTCTGAGAGACAAAACGGACTAGTTTGTATATAAAAAAATATATATTTTATTCATAACCATACTAATAAAATATCATACAACAGTAGTACACTAAAGACATGACAAAAACATGTGTAGATCTCTAAGTTCCACCCTACCCTACCAAGCCCCACACAGGTGCACAAAGGTCAAGGCACAAGGTTAGGGTATCTAATGCATTTAGTCTATATGGCTTCTTCAGGGAATGATGGGTGTAGAGGATTCACAATGTCAAAATACTGAAAAGAAAGAAAAAAATAAATATATTTGTTTTTTCTTTCTTTTTAATTTTCAGTATTTTGACATTGTGAATCCTCTACACCCATCATTCCCTGAAGAAGCCATATAGACTTAATGCATTGGATACCCTAACCTTGTGCCATTACGCATCTCCTTTGTGCACCTGTGTGGGGCTTGGTAGGGTAGGGTGGAACTTAAAGGTCTACACATGTTTTTGTCATGTCTTTACTGTACTACTGTCCTATGATATTCTATTAGTATTGTTATGAATAAAATATATTTTTTCTATACAAACTAGCCCGGTTTGTCTCTCAGAGCGGGTTGTCCAGCACCGATATAGCCCTTTGGAGAAATGGTCTAAGATGTTTTCATGTAGCTTATTTTGTGTGCTTGAAAATATACCAAAATACTTTTGGGGACTTTTTAACACTGTGTTGATTTAGACAGGTGGACATTGCAGTATGTGGTTTGACAAATATGTAGAAGCACAACTGTCATTTTTGCAGAGTAGGCCTTCAGATGGCCATTTGCTCTTCTGGTGCGAAGTTTGCTTATCAGCACCACCCAGGCATATAGTTTGTGCTGATTCAAATGACTAGTGGATGATAACGGAGGTCTGTCAAGCAGATTTATGTGGTCTATGAAGATGGACCAGTTTTAACAACTCCCCATATTTAACAAGTTAGTCAACATTGTTCTAATAATAGAAATTCTATATTTTTACAGCTTTCGTATCTCTATTTTGATATGCAGTTAAAAAAAAAAAAAAAAATAGCCATTTGTTGTAAGTTACTGAATACTCTGGAGCAGGGTTTGTTGCACAGCTCACATTTGTGCTTGGGGTGGGGGTATTTGTGATAGAATTGGGAGGGAAGATTTGTGCTAGCAGGAGAGATTGGGGGGAGAGAGAGGATTTTCAAACTACAAACCATTGATTTCTGCCTCTCCTATATTTTAGTGCTTGCTCACACCAGGGGCAGTGTGGTGACGTGCAAAATCGCACATTTTGCCACACTGCACAAAAATACGCTGCCTTTTGTAGACCCACACACAGGTGGCATTCCTTCTAAACGGCACTCCCAATCATCTAGCTAATTTTGCGCTTGCAATTGCATCCGCTAAAACATAGTATCATGTGCTTTGGTGCAGCAAAAATCACACTAACACCGTTTTTGCATTTTTCACATGCATAACACAGCCCATTATATGTTATTTTTTATATATATAATATTATACAGGCATACCCCATTTTACATACACTCGTGAGTATGGACACAGCTTGGCATGGCACTACTCCCAGTTTTTAACATTGACGTCTATTGGAAATCTTGGTCAGCTTGGCATGGCACTACTCCCAGTTTCTAACATTGGCGTCTATTGGAAATCTTGGTCAGCTTGGCATGGCACTACTCCCAGTTTCTAACATTGACGTCTATTGGAAATCTTGGTCAGCTTGGCATGGCACTACTCCCAGTTTCTAACATTGGCGTCTATGGGAAACCGTGGTCAGTTTGGTAAGGCACTGCTCCCTGTCTTAACATTGGCGTCCATGGGAAATACAGGGACACCAAACTTAGGGAGCACCGAGAGGGGAACCAGGACTACAACATATTCTATGTTGTGGCCGGCCAGCTTGCCTAGGTAATCTACCATGTCATAGTCCTCGGTCTCCTTAACATGCTCCCCAAGTTGGTGTCCTTGTCACTTATGGTTTGGGAGCAGTGCCCTGTCAAGCTGACCAAGATTTCCCATAGAGCTAGTGTATTTTAATGCATTGAGAAGTGAAAAAAGGTATTGCTTCACTTTAAGTACATTTTCATTTTACATACATGCTCTGGTCCCATTGTGTACTTAAAAGTTGGGTATGCCTGTATTCTATGTGTGCGCGTTCAGATGCACCTTTTGTTGGGGTCAAGCCCTCAGACTGGTGTTCCCTAAGATTGTGCACAATTCTTAAAACGGTAGTATACTGCGCTATTTGACTTTTACCTACAGGTTAGGCTTACCTGTAGGTACATTTAATATCTCCTAAACCTGCACGATTTACGAGATATTCAACCTGCATGCAGCCGCTGACGTCAGCGGGGCATGCGCTGTGAAGGTCCGGCGGACCTTCAGAGCTCCTTCTGGAAAGTGAAACGTCATCGTGGCTCCGGCCACTCACAGCGCCGGACCTGCCAAACCAGGAAGAGACACCAAGGGAATATGACAGCGCCCTCAGCGTTGTCCAGACGACCGTGTCGGGGCTTCGTTCTAAGGTAAGTATTTCATAATGAGTTAGTATTTGATGCATACTAGCTCATTATGCCTTTTATCCTGCAGGGTTTGTTTTTTTTTTTTTTTTTTCATGAGGATACAACCGCTTGACTGAAAAACTGCTCTGGAATAATACTGTATCTTGGAATTGTATTTACTTTATCATTACAAAGTTACAGTTGGTAATTTCTGCCACAGCGATGGGAGGTGATAATAGCTGGTTAGGTTGGGGAGGAGTGTTCCACTTTTTCACTTTTTTCTCAAGCATGCTGGAGCTCAGAGCGATGAAAGTGGATCTGATTATTGGACCCCCTTCTACAGAGGAACCGGATCAGGGTGAAATTAGTCACCAGGAGGGTACCAAGAGTCAGGCAACCCTAAGGAAGTAATTCTGCTCATCTCACGTGAGGGAGAAGTGTTCTGTAGGTGAAATCCAGGAGCCAGCAACCAAAGATGACCACACTACGTCTGCAAAGATAGTGAGCAACATCCTGGATAGGAAGTGTGTTGCTGGCATCTAAGTGGGCTTTTATCCGTGAGGCCGCATATCCGGGTACTTGTCTCTGCTCTGGGAGTGTACCGCACAGCGCGCTTACAGCACAGAGACTGGGCTTTCACCGGGAGCCCCAGGTCTCGTACTTTGGATCAGGACTCCTGGGTTACGGTTCACCTGCCCACTGTGATGGCCAATCGGAGGCTATCATAGTGATTAGTCATCGTACCACTCACCCGTGTTTACATTTCTCTTCTGAATGGAGAGTGACATTGTATCTTTTTTTTTCTTGCTAGAGATAGAGATGTAAATAAACACAAGTGTGAAAATAAATAAAAAAAGGAAAAATGGCTAGATCAAGGTTTGATCTAGGTTAGTGTTAGGGTAAAATGTCAGGGTGGGTATATTTTAGGTAGGAATCAAAATAAAACCAATTTTTTTTTTTTTTTTTTTTTTTTTGTAATTTTGTGTCCGTTAGTACCAGTGTGTTTGTTTTAGGTAGAATAAAAAAAAACAAAAAACAAAATGCACACCATTGTTTATGGCCCCTTCTACAGGTACAAATAACAACTAGGATACACCTACCTGTACGTGGTATAGCTGCGATCATCAGGGGCAGGAGATTTTTTTTTGGGTTGTTCTTTGGTGATACATTATGGTAGGAAGAAATATACAGATACATTTTAAAGGAGTTGTAAAGGCAGAAGGTTTTTTTTTTTTTATTTTTTTTTTTTTTATTTTTTATCTTGATGCATTCGGTGCATTAAGATTAAAAAAACCTTCTGTGTGCAGCAGCCTCCCCAGCAACCCCCTAATACTTACCTGAACCCCATCTCTGTCCACGAGTCCCACGACCGTCTGGGACTCTCCCTACTGATTGGCACCCACAGCTGTCAATCAAAGTCAGTTAGCCAATCAGGAGAGAGAGGGAGCAGGGCAGAATGGCAGCTTTGTGTCTGCATGGGCACACGGAGCTGCCGCTTGGCTCTGGTGCCCCCATAGCAGGCCCCTTGGTGTGGGGGCACTCGACAGGAGGCAGGAGCTAGGACCAGCTAAGAGGAACCCGAGAAGAGGAGGATCCAGGCTGCCCTGTGCAAAACCATTTTACAGGGCAGGTACGTATAACTGGTTTGTTTTTTTATTTTTATTTTTTTTTAAAACAAGACTTTACAATCACTTTAAAAAAGTGTTTTTTTTGTTTACAATTTTAGGCAAGTTTTCCTTTGAGAAAAAAATTAAAAAGAAAAAAAGATCTGGAGATATCCGTTACCATTTACCGCCAAAGGAAAGCCCAATTTGTCCTGAAAAAAAATTTTGGAAAATCCACCAGGATACACAAAGTAGTTGCGATTTAATATGCACAGTTTTACTAACATGTGTCATAGTTTCAAAATTATGTTTAGGCATTAACATTTGTTTTTACCCTCAGTCGCTAAGCCCCCGTTCACCCTAAGGCGACCTGTGAGGCGACCTGGTCGCCTCACAGGTCGCCATAGGTCGCCTTCCATAGGGAAGCTGCGGACCCGTTCTAATAGGAGCGACACAAGTCACTCCGACTTAGAAAAAGGGTCCGGAGCTTCTTTGGGGTGACCCGGAGCGACCTGCATAGACTTCAATGTTATGAAGTCGGTGGCGACTGCTCCGAGGTCGCGGCGCGAAGTAGCGTCGCTTGTATGTGAACGGGGCCTAAGGGGTTAGTAATACTGTGCATTTCAGTTTTTTGACTGAATAATATTATTATCATTATGATTATTTTTTCTGTTTTAGATCAAAAGGATCAAGCTGTAGAATGGTACAAAAAAGGAATTCAGGAGCTGGAGAAGGGAATAGCAGTATCCGTCACGGGGCAAGGTAAAATAAATGCATGTTGTTCAAATATTTTAATGTTGAACTTTTTATTTTGTTTGGTTATGGTTTGTTTTGGTTATTCTTGTAGGAGTCATTACTTGAGTGCCGGGTCACACTTGTGCGATGCGGGAAGGCTGCGAATTTGCAGCCTGTTCCCGCATCGCAAACGCACATCTGGCAGTTAACACTGCCATATGCGATACGCAGGGGGTGTCAATTAAAAGTTAACGACACCCTCAGTTTGATCGCAGTGCGATCTGACAGTTCGCACAGGATTGGATCGCACAAGTGAAAAAAAGGGTCATGTGCGACTTTTGTGTGGGTGCAGTGCGAATTTAGCCATACAAAGTGTATGGTTGAATTCGCACTGCGCATCCGATCGCATGTAATGAAGGAGCAGTGCGCTCCGATATTACATGCGATCGCCGCACACGCTATAGTGTGAACCGGCACTGAAGGAAATGTAAAAACATTTTCACTATTTCTTAGGTATATGTACAGTGGGGAAAATAATTATTTGATCCCCTGCAGATTTTGTAAGTTTGCCCACTTAGGGCTCTTTCACACAGTCCGCCTCCGTCGGCGAACTCCATGCTGCTCAGCGGGGGGATTGATCCGCTGATCCCCGCTGAGCAGGCAGGTGACAGCTCCCTCTCCGCTCTGTGTGTGGAGAGGGAGGGGTCTGAGCCCCGCTGCTCTCTATGGGGGAATCGGATGATAGCGGACTGCCTGTCCAGGTGAGTTTAATGCTATAAGCATGTTGTTTTTCTTTACTGTCAGCGTTAATATTTTTAGCAAGGGTGAACTTAGCCTAAGTGTTTTTTTATTGTCAATTTCTGTCTGATAACGTCATAGGTTATTCTGCACTTAACAATTGTTATCCTTTATCTGACCTAATTACGCATGGTGTGGCTATTTTTATAATGCCTGTTGACCAATCATGTACAGTGGGTCACAAAAGTGAGTACACCCCTCACATTTTTTTAAATATTTTATTATATCTTATCTTTTCATGTGACAACATTGAAGAAATTACGCTTTGCTACAATGTAAAGTAGTGTACAGCTTGTATAACAGTTGAAATTTGCTGTCCCCTCAAAATAACTCCACACAGCCATTAATGTTTACACCGCTGGCAACAAAAGTGAGTAAACCCTTAAGTGAAAATGTCCATTTAGGGCCCAATCAGCCGTTTTCCCTCCCCAGTGTCATGTGACTCGTTAGTGTTACAAGGTCTCAGGTGTGAATGGGGAGCAGGTGTGTTATTGCTCTCACTCTCATACTGGTCACTGGAAAATCAACATGGCGCCTAATGGCAAAGAACTCTCTGAGGATCTGAAAAAAAAGGTCTATGTAAAGATGGCCTAGGCCGGTGTTTCCCAATTGGTGTTGCGTGGAACCCTGGGGTTCCACGAGAACAAAAGTGGGGTTCAGCGGCGGGTTGCCACATCCAAGATGGCCGCCACCCGCTGTTACCAAAAGGTCGGAAACAGCAGAGATCTCTGAATCCGGCCGTGACGTCACCCTAGTGCACACCCTGCCGCTAGAAAGTTTGTCCATGAGAGAGCCCACCCAGCAGTCAGCCAGCCAGCCCTGCCATGATCAGCCAGCCACTTAGAAAGTTCGTCCATGAGAGAGCCCGCCCAGCAGTCAGCCAGCCAGCTCTGCCATCGGCTTTTTTCTGTCACTCGTGGTAGAGGTGTGATGGAGAGTAGAGTTCATTGCTAAAGCTCCTTTATTGTCCGATTGAAAGGCTCTTGTCGGGGACATTGAAAGGCTCTGTCAAGGGGCTTTGAAAGGAAAGACTCTGTCAGGGGCAAAAAACTGTTACCTGTATTTTTTTAAAGTGTTCAAATTTTTTTGCTTTACGTCTAAGTTAAAAATCCTGCTTAAGTTCAGTTCTTTAAGGCAGGCCATAGACGATTCGAATTTCGTTCGAAAATCGTAAATGGCAGTGTTATCGAACGATTTTCGTATCGTTAGTGTGGTATGTAAAACGTTCGATTTTCGTACGACAGCAAAAATTCACATATCCAACATGTTGGGTTTTTTTGCGAAAATCGGCCGAATTTCGTATCATCAGTGGGGGAGTTGTATGATTTCGCCTAACAAAACACAGAACAGTAGGGAGTGTGTCCGGTAGAGATGTGGTTAAAAGGCACAAAAAATAGTGTTTTGTCGTACGATTTTCGGCTCACATTGATGGTACACTCGATGATGTGCACGAGTGCCGCTTTCGTTTATCGAACGATAAATCGTACGTAATTCGAATCGTCTATGGCCTGCCTTAGAGTGTTATCAAAATCCACATCCTTTTCAGTCAGGTTGTAAGATCTGTATTTTTCAAAGTGTTTTTTTTTTTTTTTTTTAATTTTTTTACAATAAACAACCATGAATTTGGAAAGCTGGTTAAAGCAGGGAACACTTCAGAGAAAAATTATTACTACTTCTACCTGTTCGGCACTTATAGAAACTGAGAAAGAGAAGATACAACAAAAAATCCAGAAAACATGCCTGAAATAGTTGTGTTCCTCAAATAGCAGAGACAAGTGACAAGTTCAAAAAAATAGAAAAGCACACAATGCTATCTCATCTTCTCAAACAAAGAAAAGAAAATATGATGATAGATACTTGTCATTTTGGATTCACAAGTACCAAAAATGAAGATTGTCCTAAAGCACAATGGGTACTTTTGCAAAAAAATATTGCCAAAAAGTTCATTAGCACCTGCTAAATTACGTTGTCGTTTTGAGCAAAACCACGCTGAGTACAAAGATAAGGACATTGACTTTTTAAAGTGAAAGCTAAAGGAGTATCAGAAGAGTAAACCTTATGAGCAAAAAATGTAAAAATGCTAATGAAAAAGCCACAGAGGCTTCTTACAGAGTGAATTACCGCATAGCACTTGTAGGAAAAGCACACACAATTGGGGAATCACTAATAAAACCATGTGCAAAAGAAATGGTGTCTTGTATTTTAAGTGAGAATTTGAGTAAAAAAATTGAAGCTGTGCCACTTTCCAACAACAGTTTTGCGCTGTATTCATGATCTTGCGGATGATATTCATACTGAACTAATTTCTCGACTGCATCAATGTGATGGGTACTCACTGCAATTAGATGGGTCCACAGATGTTGCAGGACTTTCAATTTTGTTGGTTTTTGTTAGATATAATTTTGACTAACAGATTGAAGAAGACTTGCTTCTGTGTGAAACTTTGAAAACTCATACCACTGGAGAGAACATATTTAACTGTACTCAGAAGTTCATGGACACACATATTATAATTTGGGTCAAATGTATAGACGTGTGCAGTGATAGTGCCAAAGCAATGGTTGGGAAAGTGGCAGGTGCTGTGACACGTATAAGAAATGTAGCAAAAAACAGCACCAGTTCTCACTGTGTTCTTCAGACATGCACTGGTAGCTAAAAATATTTCAATCTCACTTAAAACTGTGCTAGACGAATCCGTCCAGATTATTAATTTTATAAAAGGTCGACCATTACAGTCACCAATATTTAAAATTATATGGGTAGTCACCACTCTGCTCTGCTTTTGCATTCAGAAGTCTGTTGGCTATCGCGAGGTAAAGTCCTTGTTAGAATGTTAAGATTGCATATTTCCAGGATCATAAATTTGGATTTTCTGATCGATTAACAAACACACTGTGGTTTTCCAAAGTAGAATATCTTGCAGACATATTCACAAAATTAAATGATATATGTTTTAGGGATCGAGTGACTATTGGCCCCTGAGATTACCGATATTGCCGATATTTCGGGAAAGTTCTGTACCGAGTGATGCCTGCAGCTAGAGGCATCACCCCGGTACCGGCGTCCATAGCTGACGGTCGGCTGTCATTACAAGGAGCGGGAGTGGATGTTACACCCACCCCCCCCCCCTTTCGCAACCTTCCGCGGCTCGCCCGGGTCTCCCGTCCCGGCAACCATCCTGCACGGCTGCCGAAGACCGGATCAAAGCCGCATTCGGCTCTGATTGGGTCTCCATGTAAAAAACCTGGAAGTGATGTCATGGGTACTCGGCGGCAAATTAAAAAAAATGCGAACATTCAAAACAGCTAAACTTGGCGTTTTGAATGCTTTTAAGTAGGGATAGACTGATATGACTAAAATATCGGTATCGGCCCTGAAAAAACCATAACGTATCGGTATGGGCCGATATTTTGTACATTTAAAGTTTTGAAAAATAGACAATTTTTGACACAAATCTGGTACTGAACAAATTAATTTTTGTTTAATGCTTAATGGCTGGCTTGCTGGCACCCTGTGGTGGGTGGCTGGCTTGCTGGCACCCTGTGGTGGGTGGCTGGCTAGCTGGCACCCTGTGGTGGGTGGCTGGCTGGTTGACACCCTGTGGTGGGTGGATGGCTGGTTGACACCCTGTGGTGGGTGGATGGCTGGTTGACACCCTGTGGTGGGTGGATGGCTGGTTGACACCCTGTGGTGGGTGGATGGCTGGCACCCTGTGGTGGGTGGATGGCTGGCTGGCACCCTGTGGTGGGTGGATGGCTGGCTGGCACCCTGTGGTGGGTGGCTGACTGGTACAGTGCCTGTGGGTGGCTGGCTGTCTGGCACCCTGTCTGTGGGTGGCTGGCTGGTACAGGGGCTGTGGGTTGCTGGCTGGCTGGTACAGTGCCTGTGGCTGGCTCGCTGGTACAGTGTCTGTGGCTGGCTGGCTGGTACAGGGCCTGTGGATGTGGTTGGCTGGCTGGCACCGGGCTGCTGTGGGTGGGTGTATGGCGGTTCTACACTCCTGCGAGACTAGTCCCGACTCCAGACGAGGCTGTCCAAAGCAAGGGAGGTGGCCTAAGAAGGTAGAACGACGTCACAAAAATATCGGCCAGTTCCAGTGCCGATACTGATATATCAGGGAAAGTGCATATCGGCCACCGATATATCTGCCTTGCCGATAATCAGTCTATCCCTACTTTTAGTGCAGAGGAGGGGTTTGGGGTCTTTTAGACCCCCAGATCCCTCCACAACAGTACCTGTGAAAAATAAAAATGTTTTTAAATGTCTGAAAATATTGGCCGATACCGATATCCGATGACCAAAATATCGTTATCGGTATCGGCACTAAAAAAAAACGATATCGGTCAATCACTGGTATGTTTATCACTCCAATGAAAAAACACTAATATTTTTAATGCAAGAGATAAAATGTTTTCACTGTCACGTAAACTGCAGTTTTGGACCTCCTCTGTTTAGCAAAACAATTTGAACTCTTTGCCAACACTTAAGGATTTTCCTAAAGAATCAGAAATTGAACTTGAGGATGAAATTAATTCGCAATGAAATTTTAGATCATGTTCGCCATTTAATCCCATCTATTAATCAGTATTTTCCATTCTTGAATGAAAACAATAATGTCTGGGTTCGAAATCATTCATAAAAGACAAGCCAGCCAATTTTGTGAGGGGTGTACTCACTCTTGTGAGATACTTTGTGTTCTTTTTACACTGCATAAATACCTCTGTCACAGAAAAACTAGTAGAAGAGGTCCATGCACGTGTGTGGTAAACCTGTTTTCTGTTACCCATAAGAGAAGTGGTTTTGACTGAATTCCACAGCATAGATTTGCTGCTGGGACCATACCTAGACCCTGCTGGAAGTAGATTTGTGGGCCAGTCAGTAATGTCCCTTCAGACACTGCATACTACTATAGGGGTCCAGGTTAGCTGCCTTGATTGGATTGTGGTCCTAGGCCAGGGCTCGACAAACGCCAGGTGCCAGGTCGCATCGGCGACTACAATTAGTGGCCGAGCGCCTGGGTTACCCTGCAGCCGGTGTCTTGTTGCCAGATATCCCAAGTCTCCTGCGAGGTACTGGAGTCTCCTGCATGCGGGCTGTGGCTCCCTGACACTTGCAAGTGCCATGCCCGCATGTAGGAGACTCCCGCACCTCGCAGGAGACTTAGTATTTCTGGTGAAAGAATGGTGTCTGTCAGCTGTTATAGAACAAAGCCGATGCTTCCTGTATAGTTCCGGCTCTGTCCTGTCACAGACGGAGTGATATCAAATGCACTCCACCTGTGAGAGGAGAGATACAGGAAGCATCAACGCTGTATGCTTCCTCCAACGCTGCTTCGTGATCTCCTCCAGAAGTACCAGCCAGCAGTACCCACAAGGAGTACCCACAGCAGTACCAGCCAGCAGTAAGTCACGTGCTAGGGGTGCAACTAGCCCCCAGCACATAATTGTAAATAGCCCAGCATGTGCAGTGTTTCTGACTCCTACCACCATGACCACTTCAAATCATTGAAGTGGTCATGGTGGTTGGAGTGTTCCTTTTAATATCTATCAGAAGAAGTAAACAAAGTACACACGGGTCGAATGCTGGGCAACATCATCCGGTTCATTAAATACTGCCCGCCATTGGGCCGTGTGCATGGCAGCAGGTCTGACAGAAGCCGGCCATTCGGCATGCGCAAAAAAAAACAACTGCCTCTTAGATTTTAAACAAATTTGTCAAGCCCTGTCCTAGGGTGTGACTGGTTTTAACCACCTCAATACTGGGCACTTTCACCCCCTTTCCTTCCCTGACCAATTTTCAGCTATCAGTGCTCTTGCACTTTGATTGACAATTACTCAGTCATGCTACACTGTATACAAATGACATTTTTATAATTTTGTTCACACAAACAAAGCTTTCTTTTGGTGCTATTTATTCACCACTGGGTTTTTGATTTTTTTGCGATATAAGTAAAAAAAGAGCGAAAATTTTGAGGAAAAAAAAAAAAAAACCTTTCTCTTACGTCCTCCGACAGTCATCGCCTCTTCATATTTGTCACAATGGGGTTATTGACCTTTTCTCCGTAGGAGTAGCTAGGCAACAGAATATGTTAATATCAAAGCTTTTAGCATACCCCACCCCTAGGGGGTGGTCTCCTCAGTCAATACCCCCCTGCTTCCTGCATTCCTACCTCAGTTTCATTTGTCTAGCTCAGGAAAATGGATCAGACAGGTCATTGAACAGGCCTATGCTTTGAAGGGGAAAGTTCCCCCCATGCCTGTGAAGGCGCACTCTACAAGATCTCTGAGTACGTCTTGGGCCTGTCATCATCGGGCTTCTGTGGCCCAGGTGTGTAAGGCGGCGACTTGGTCGTCCGTTCACACCTTCTCCAAATTCTACAAAGCGGATGTTCAGGCATCGGCAGATGCTTCCTTTGGCCGCAAGGTTCTTTGTGCGGCAGTGCCTTAGGGTTCCTTGTTTTTTCTTGGACCCTTGGCTGTTGGGATGTTTTTATCCCTAGGTTATTTGTTTTCCTGGGTTGTTGCTCCTGTTGAGCAAGTTTTTTTCATGTTGCCCAGTTGGTTTCCTTCCTTTGGTAAGGTTCCTTTCTCTGATGTGGGTATTGCGTTGCTTTAGGCGCGGCTGCTGTTTTCCCACCCCTCATGTCTACACTGCTTTGGGACGTCCCCATTGTGACGAATATGAAGAGGCGGCGACTGTCGGAGGACGTAAGAGAAAACTGAATTTTTGTAAAATCTTACCTGTAAAATTCCTTTCTCTGAGTCCTCCGACAGTCGCCGCCCCCGCCCCTCTTTTGGGGTTTGGTTATATACTCTACTGCTATTCTACTGAAACTGAGGTAGGAATGCAGGAAGCAGGAGGGTATTGACTGAGGGGACCACCCCCTAGGGGTGGGGTATGATAAAAGCTTTGATATTAACATATTCTGTTGCCTAGCTACTCCTATGGAGCAAAGGTCAATAACCCCATTGTGACGAATATGAAGAGGCGGCGACTGTCGGAGGACTCAGAGAAAGGAATTTCACAGGTAAGATTTTACAAAAATTCAGTTTTTCTACTTTTGGTTTCAAAAGAAATCCAGTAAAATCAAATTTGGTCATAAAATTAAGGCCAGAATGTATTTTGCTACATGTCTTTAGTAAAAAAAAAAAAAAAAAAAAAAGAAAAATCCTGATAAGTGTATGATAGGTTTGTGTGAAAGTTATAGAGTCTACAAGCTAGTCTACATATCACTGAAAATTAAGCAATCCTGACTACCTATCTCATTTTCTCATTATATATTTTGAGGGATCTTTGGAAGGCTCTGTGTAAAGTTTGTATGGTAAAAGGGGGGGGGGGGGGGGAGGGAGCGTTCAGATTCTAATAAGGCCACTCACCCAAAGGCCAGGGCTGTGGGGAAAAGGCCCTTTTCCTCATAACAGGTTATGCTTCCCATGTTGGGGCTATGTAGCCTGGTATAGTTCAGAAAGGAGGACCACATGCTCCTCCCCTCTGCTTTACTGGTCATCCTTTTTTTTTTTTTTTTTGCATGGGACACCCTCTTATAATCCATTTTCCAGGACCGCATATGAAAGACGGCTCTAGACACCTGCAACGGGAAACCCATTACCAACCATTACAAAGAAATACTCATCCTTGTGCCTCAGTTATTTGTGTTTCCTTGCTCTTAGGCTGTTGTGCTAGTTGCACGGGTCTTTTAGTATAAGCATCCATGTGATTCCAATTACAGTGGACATGGAGATATTTTTTTTTTTTTTTAGTATTCTAGTTGTAGGACCTTCCCTCTCCATCAGCTTCTTAGTGCTTCTCAAGGTTCCTTCTTTGCCAGAGGAGAAGCAACTGTCCCCCTTGCTCACATTTGGTCAGGCTCCAAACCCTCCCCTGCGTTGCCTTATGTGGAATGCAGCCTGCTTTGCAGGGGGTCTCCCTCTCCCAGCAATATGACTGGTGTGTGGGTATATCCTGGTGCTGGCATCCAGACAATAAGGTGGGATTGCAAGTGGGTGGGAATGGAGCAGTAGGCGGATCTGGATCTACCCAGGAGCATTACAGCAGATTTAATCCGGTCAGCAACGTTACAGCATTCATTTTGATTCCACCATAACTGCCACAAATCTGGCAGATGGCTCCAAGGTAGGTTGGTTGGAGTATTATTTTTTTTCTTTCTTTCTTTCTTTCTTTCTTTCTTTCTTTCTTTCTTTCTTTCTTTCTTTCTTTCTTTCTTTCTTTCTTTCTTTCTTTCTTTCTTTCTTTCTTTCTTTCTTTCTTTCTTTCTTTCTTTCTTTCTTTCTTTCTTTCTTTCTCAGCTCTTCTTCCTACTATACCCCTAGTGTTGGGAAGTACAGTGGGCATCTGTAATGGTCATGTGCAATAGTGGAAAGTAATACTGCTTGATGACTTTCAGCTCCTGCCGATTGTGTAAATGTTTGAGTGCTTGTATAAATGCCTGAACAGCCAAAGTTTGGTCAGAACTTGTGATCAGACTGAACCTTGAGCGCATCCCTACCCAGGACCCTTGTACCTACATAACTGTGTTGCATTAGAAGATGTAGAAAACGGAAAATTGATATCAAATACTCACCGTAATTTTCCTTTCCTGATGGACTCCATGGCAGCATACGTTTGGGTAGGCCCCGCCTCCTCTCCTACCTCATAGGACCCCACTCCCATAAATCTTTGCTCCCTTTCAGCATCAGTGTTCTGTAACTAGCCTACTTAGGAATTGGGAGGGGACTCCTGCTGCCATGGAGTCCATCAGGAAAGGAAAATTACGGTAAGTATTTGATATCAATTTTCCGTTTTCCTGACAGACTCCATGGCAGCATACGCTTGGGAAATAACTCGCTATACACTCCCGGGTGGGAAGATGCTGAACAAAGAAACTTTAATTGGCACTGTCAACTGACAAGACTTGAACGCCAAAACTAACGGAAGATAAAGCAGCAGGTTCAAAACAATAATGGGAAAGAAAAGTATTAACAGATGACCAAGATGCTGCCTTGCAGATCACGTCAGGTGCGACGTGTTTGGAAGCTGCCCAAGACGTAGCGACTTTTCTTGTAGAGTGAGCTGTAATCGCCTCTGGAGGAGCCAAGCCCTTTGCTCTATACGCCCATTGGATAGCCTGAACGATCCACGCAGCCACTGCTCTGGAAGATGCACGCATTCCTTTCTTTTTGCCATGTAGCAGAACGAAAAGGAAATCCGATTGGCGGAAGGAGGATGTGGCCTCCAAATATTGACTTAGAGTGTTGCCCACGTCTAGAGGATGGACTGAAGAATTCTCATCAGTTCTGAAAGTGGGAAGAACTATCTCAGCATTTTCGTGGAAGACAGAGGTCACTTTTGGATTTGACCCCAGCATAGGGATAAGGACCACCCTGTCTTGAAAAAAGGTCAAAAAAGGTTCTTTGTGACCCAAATTGTGTATCTCGGAGACCCTCTTAGCGGAGGAAATGGCCACCAAAAATGCTGTCTTCAACGTAAGTTCCTTGATAGACATGGAAGCAACATCTTTTGAAGAAAAAAAGTCCAAAACTAATGGAAGATCCCATTTTGGAAATTTCGGCCTTCTCTGAGGCCTAAGCCTGACTGCTCCCTTAAAAAATTGCTGAATCAGATGATGACTTGCCCACTAAATTCCGGTGAAGGCTGAAATGGCGGATACATGCACCCGGAGAGAACTAACCGAGAGGGACAGATCCAGACCAGATTGCAAAAAACTTAAAATCTGCTGAACAGTAGGTGTACCTACTGGACCTGACCTCTGGGCCTGATGACTCATGAACCTGGCCCATATCCTTTCATATACCCTGTTGGTGCTAGGTCTTCTTGAACTCATGAGAGTCGGAATCACCTCCTCTGGACATCCGAGAGCTTCCAACCTCCCCCTCTCAACCAAGCCCTGAGGTGCAGCCGTGCAGGGCATGGGTGCAGAGTAGGACCCTGAGACAGAAGGTCCGACCTGAGAGGTAGAGGGATTGGATCCCTGAAGCTCAGAAGGGACCGCAGGGGAAACCATGGCCTGTTGGGCCAGAAGGGGATTATTGCCACGATCTCTACTTCCTCCATCTTCAGTCTCCGCAGGAATTGGAGTACTATTGGTACTGGTGGAAAAGCATAAGCAGACTGGAAGTTCCACCTGTCCGTGAGGGCATCCACTCTGAAAGCTCGAGGATCTCTGAATCTCGTGTAGTACTTCTGAAGCTTCTTGTTGCGTGGACTCTCAAACAGATCCACTTCCGGCGAAATCCCTAGGGACAGCACCCAGTTGAACACCTCCTGATGGAGGGACCACTCGTTGTTGTCTAGTTGGAAACGGGATAGGAAGTCTGCCAATTCTTCCTTCGAGAACGTGCGAGGCGAAGTTGAGAGCCCGAAGGGAAGACACGTAAATTGCATGTGAGCATGACCTACAGCAAAGCGGAGGAACTGATGGTACTCTTTTGCCACAGGAACGTGGAAGTACTCGTCTTTTAGGTCGATCGATGCCAACCAATCTCCTGGGAGAATCGAATGTTGTATGGTGACTAGGGACTCCATTTTGAACCTTTCTTGATGGCTAGACCTGTTGAGATATGTGAGGTCTATTACCGGATGCCAGGTGCCGTTCTTCTTCTGGACGAGAAACAGAGGTGAATAGACTCCCAAACCTCGTTCTTCCTCGGGAACCGGCACAACAGCTTGCTGAGCCAGTAAGGAGTCCACGTAGGCGAGAAGAATCTTCTTTTTTTCTGCCGAAGGAGGAAATGAGGTTGCGACAAACCTGGGTTTGGGAACGTTGTCGAACGCCCACGAATGTCCCTGAGACACGATGTTTAACACCCAGGGATCCTGGATCGAGGCCGCCCAGACCTCCCGAAATTGGAGCAACCTGGCCCCTACCGGGAAGGCCTGGACGGGCCCAACCTCAAAAGGATTTGGTGGCCTCTCGATCACCAGACGAAGAGCCTTTCTGGAAGGTGGATTGCCTTGGCTTCCAACCTCTTCCGTAGGACTTGCCTGGTCTGTAGCTGCGAGCTTCCCTGGCACGATTGGTAGTTTGTCTTCTCGGGAAAGAGTGCTTCTGAGCGCCTGGACGTTTATCCTGAGGGAGGAACCCAGACTTTCCACCCGTGGCCCGAGTTATGGCTGCATCCAATTTGTTCCCAAAGAGGGAAGAACCCTCAAAGGGAATTCGGCACCATGCCTGTTTGGAAGCAGCATCAGCCACCCAAGGCCTAAGCCAAAGGGCACGTTTAGCCGTAACCGAAGCCAGCATAACTCGAGCCAAAAGGCGAATGGTGTCTAGAGACGCCTCCCCCAGAAAACCCGCAGCCATCTTCAGCTCCCGGATTGGGGAGCTCTGGAGCACTTCTTCCGAAACTCCTCCAAGCGTGCCCTCGAGGGCATTAATCCAGACTTCCATGGCCTTTGAAATTGTAGCCAAAGCCAAAGCTGGCTTACAGGCCATGCCGGCTGAAAGATACGCTCGTTTAAGGTCAGCGTCGATCCTCCTGTCCAACGGATCCCTAAAAGAGGCTGTATCCTCCATTGGAAGGGTGACATGCTTGACCAAACGCATCACAGCTGCATCCACACTTGGGGAAGATTCCAGGTACTTCACCTTTTCTTGTTTGAATGGATACAACTTCGCCATTTTTGTGGTCAGAGAATTCTTCCTTTCCACTTTGCTCCACTCTTCCGTAATTATGTCTCCCAACTCCCCTAAAAATGGAAAGTCCAAGCGCTCTTTGCATAGCTGCTTGAAATATTTTCGTTGTTTTGGGGAGGAGACCGCCGGATCTTCCCATTCAAGGGCTTCTCTCCCCGCCTTCACTAGAGGGGAGACGAGGCTAAACTCAAAACCTGAACCGGAGTCATCTGAATCAGATTCGGACTCTGACGGAAGGATAGAAGGATGGCTGGGTTGAGAGGATTCAAAAGGATCCTGAACCAAAAGATCTCTTTCCGGAGAGCGGGATGGTCCTGCAGAAGTACTTGGCTTTTGTAACTCAGCTAAAGAGTCTTTGAGGACTCTGCGCACCACTTCCTCGATATGATGGTCCGACTTCTCCCTTTCACCCGTGGCTTGGGCATAACAGGGTTTACACAGAGAAGAGCCATCAGTTACTATGGTACCACAACCCCAGCATTTCTTCCCATGCGGGTACTCTGTGAACGGCCATGATGTGTTGAACCAGAAGATTTGCCATCACGTCCCCTATTGTGGGGGGAACTGCGTCTGGACCTAGACGAGGAGTGCCGGTGATGCGACTTAGAATGTTTGTCTTCGCTGCGTGCGCTAGGCTGGTGTTCAGACCTGGAAGAGCTGGAGACAGACACATGCAGCGATATGTAAGGGAAAGACACACAAATCCTCCCCACCCCCCCCCCCTCCAATGCCCAGCACATACCTGGTATGAGCGGGCTGGCCACTAGGGGGTGGAGAAGCGTCCATATCGAAGAAACCGAGGGAGCGAAGAAACTCTTCACCACTATGCAAAAGGTAAATACATAGAGCTAAGCCTAAGCATCAAACAGAAACTGCCAATAAGCCTTTTAAAAATACGAATCTTACCTTTCAAAACGACAGTGAGTCTGGGGGAGGCTGTATGTGTGTGCCGACCTTCCCACCAGCTCTGACATACTGAGGGATTTAAATATGCCGCCTCGCGGCCGCCGATCGCTGCCGCGCATGTTTGAGTGACGTCGCGCATGCGCACCGAATCTAGTGCCCTGGCGGCTACTGCGCATGCGCAGAAGCGCCGCGCAACCCGGAAGCGGCGGCCGCGGCGGGACCGGGAGCCACCGGACAATGAAAAGAAGGTAATGCCGCAGACGCAAACACCAGCAGTAAGAAATATTGACATATGCCTAAACAATAGCTTTAAACTGGCACAATAACGATAAGGATAAACGAATGAAAAAAGGTCCCATAACAGGGCTTACCACCCTGCCCAAGCAGAGAAGGGTCCCAGAGGCACACCACCGGACTGTGTCTTCAGGCAAAGTTAGGCCACCCGCGGCAGCAGGCCTCTCTCGGCCAGACCACAGCGATCCTGCTGAGGGTCTCTTCCATTGCCCCCTCCATACCCTGCTAATAGCCAGGGCTTATCGGAGTCTCCACGACCCAATCTGATTCAAGGTATAGGACTTGAAAATAGTAGGAACATAACACCGTATGTATGAGGAGGACGAAAAAAGAACACTGATGCTGAAAGGGAGCAAAGATTTACGGGAGTGGGGTCCTATGAGGTAGGAGAGGAGGCGGGGCCTACCCAAACGTATGCTGCCATGGAGTCTGTCAGGAAACATTTTTTTTTAAGGAGGTTTTTTTTTTTTTTTTTACCTAGTGTAAAACGAATTTGACAAGGGGGAAGAAGTCCTGTAATTAATCTACTTAATCAAAGTGACAACACCTTTTGCTCCTGGAGTCACATAGGCCTATTTCCCTGTTGTAGTTGGATACCAGGATTGTAGCAGAGGATTCTCCTGCCCTCTATCTAGAATTCAAACCTGTGCAACTGTGAGCTGGGGGAGATCAGTTTGGTGCAAGTAGGCCCCCAGCTTGGCTATTGTATATGTGGGGGGGGGGGGGGGGTGGACATTTTACAATTCCTGAAAGAACTTTTGAAAGTTATCTGTCACTAGTTCTAGGTTAGTAATCTGACTATCTGGAGAGGCCAGTAAGAACATGAATGGTTTGAGTTGTAGTGTGATAGGCAGGCAAACAGCTTAACACAACAGTCATCAAGTTATATTTCTTAGTTTTGATATAATAAATCTGTTCTACTATCTTTGCCTGTAATCTTAAGTCTGTTGCACGGGCCAGTGGAGAGTAAAGCCTCGTACACACGCACCGATTGTTGGTTGACCGATCGGCCGTCTTTTGTCCAGTGTTGTTGTGTTGGTTGAAATGTGCTCTAGACTGCACACTAATTTTGTCGGCCAACAACAACCAACTGCAGAAGTGATGTCATGTTCTGGTTTACTTTTCGTGTGTTTTTTCTTCCCTGAGCATGCCCAGTCTTGCTCATCACATTTTTGTCTGCCCGAAATCTGTACTGACTGAAGAACAATCGGCCGTTCTGGTAACGGCCAACAAAAATTTTATAGCATGCACACCAGATTTTGTTCAGCCGGAAAGTCGCAGTCGGTTGTCGGAAGCATCATACTAACAAGCCAACAATCGGCAGATCGGACGTCGGTGCACACTAATTTTGTCGGCCAACAACAACCAACTGCAGAAGTGATGTCATGTTCTGGTTTACTTTTCGTGTGTTTTTTCTTCCCTGAGCATGCCCAGTCTTGCTCATCACATTTTTGTCTGCCCGAAATCTGTACTGACTGAAGAACAATCGGCCGTTCTGGTAACGGCCAACAAAAATTTTATAGCATGCACACCAGATTTTGTTCAGCCGGAAAGTCGCAGTCGGTTGTCGGAAGCATCATACTAACAAGCCAACAATCGGCAGATCGGACGTCGGTGCGTGTGTACGAGGCTTTAGCCACAAAAGCTGCTGCCAACTCCACTAATTTTAAATTCAGCCATATTCTCTTCCTCCATGGAGAACCTCTTGAAAGAGTTAATATGAATGAACAGTTTAGCTTGTACATTAATTTTTTTTTTTTTAAAGGTTTTTGCAAACTGGGGTGCTTAAGAGATTAATGTTATCTGGGATGAAAATGAGCTATTCTTGCAGTATAGCTGGTTTCTCAGGCAGTAAGCACAGCAACAACAACAATGGATTGCATCAAATCAGGAGACATGAATTTCTGTGACCGTTGAAGGGTCATCCAAGCAGGGGAATGATCTGACAGGAGGTTTAGAAGATCGCCCACGTCCTTGATTTTTAGGGAGTCAGGATGCACTGACAATCAAATCCATTCTAGACATGGAGTTTTAATTCGCTGAAAACAGGAATAGAATATTGGGGTACTTGTATCACTGTGCATCCACCAAAGATTTATTTTTGCAGTCTGGCAAACCTAGTGGACAAAGTGACTATGCAGAATCTTACTAAAATCACCCAAGCAAAAGATGGTCTAAATGCATTTTGCGCCATGGAAATCAGATCCTCCGGTAGTATTGTAAAGTTAAGTGGAAGGAAAATGAGTGTCCGTAACTGTATAGATTGGTTCTAAAGCCTGTCAAGTGTTCTATTTTACCTGAAGTGTGAACCCAACCCAGTAGTAACTTTAACCTAATGGTGTGATGTATGTTCTTCTACATGCAGGTGAACAATATGACAGGGCACGACGACTACAAACTAAAATGACAACAAACCTACTAATGGCAAAGGATCGGTTACAGTTATTGGGTAAGATTTTGGTTTTGTTCTGGCCATAAAGATTTTGTTTCATTTTAAGCTTTTGTCAAAGAAACTCCTGAACCCATAATCCAAAATGTTTTATTTTTTGTTGCGAAAGAGCCAAATATAACTTTACCCTTTTCTGTCTCTAAAGACAAGATTTAGTATGAAAGTTAAAGCCATCCTCAACCAGGCAACAGATGCCCTAGGAAACTATTCCTGAGAGAAATCTGTTTGTTGACTTTGGTGACCCCCCCTTTAAAAATCATAGTTGCCTAAATGTAATGCTGATCATTTGAAAAAAAAAGTTGAAGTTGGAGCACCTTGTCTGAATACCTGTTTGAGTTCAATAATTCAGAAAGGGTTGGAGGCAGAGGATCTGCAAACCTGTCGGGCAACTAGCATTTTCATTAAAGGACTGCAATGGCAGACTTCTGTTTCTTTCAGTCCAGTTTCCCCTTTTTTTTTTGTTCGTTCAAAGACCGTAAGAACTGTTCTATGTTTGTGTCTGCCCCATGATAATTTCCTCCTGCTTGTATATTGCCATGACAACTATTACATTCTGTAAAAGATTGGCCACTCAGAGCTCCTAGAGGTGGGTGTGTGGAGTTTATTTTTTTTTTTTTTTATACTTCTTCCCTTGTTAGGTTTTGTCAGAAAATACTTTGGAATTGTATAAGTGGTTAACACTTTAAATGTGAATGCAACAAGAATGTGCTGTTTACTATAAAATGTATGATGTTGAAAAAAATCCTGTTTTGCTTCAAAAATTTTGAGGCCTTCCAAAAGCTCAAATATCAAAGAATTGTATTTTTTACCCAAATCAGAATTTTAGAAAATGGCTGGATTTGCTGAACATTGTGCATGGCCTTTGCAAATTTTGTAAATGCATTGCTTATTCTAAGAACACACAGGAAATCTGTCTTGGAAGCTTTAAAATTAGCGTTAAAAATATATAGTTTGTCTAAAACCAGTTTCATCTTAACATTTTGGCTTATCAGATCTTATTCTTCTAAGCTGCTTTGTGATGTTTCTAAAATATGAAAAGTACATACTGGCTTTCTTCCACTCTAAACCTAAAGTGCTCTATAATCTGGAGGCCTTTGTGTGCTGGTAAGAAGCAGTCCCACTTTTATACTCCGCTTTCTTTGCGCTATGAAGCACGTTCATGCTTTGTACTATGCTGCTTGTGATAGGAGTTAGTTACTCCACAGAAGTATCTGATTCTAGAGCTCACATTTGGTTTAAAGTGGAAAGCTCTTTTAGGGGTGTCAACATGCTTTTGTTCACTTCTCTGGGAATTGAAAACTAGCTTGAAGCAAATCAGGAGGTCAACTGTAGGACAGATGTACCTGTCATTGACTTCTGAATGATCTCTGAATCGTGCAAAGACACATGCCATTGGCGGAACCCCAAAGCACTAAAAGGGCCCTCAGCAGCATGCCATAGGCTAATTTCACAAAGCTTTATTTAAGAGTATCCTGTTCCTACTGCTTGCTTTCTTAACAAGGACCTGAGCCCATAGTGTTCTTCATGGGCCTGTACTTCTTCTATAACTTTGGGCCTTTTTGTTACCCTAGTGCCTTTTCATGGCATTCCCATTGTGGAACACTTAAATGACCTTCCTATAAAGAGGGTACATTTTCTGGACCCTTGCATTCCAAACTCTTATGAAGGCCCGAACACCCACAAGTTTTAACCCAGTAGGGCATAGTAGTGTCTGTTGGTAGCTTTTAATCACTTATGGCTAAGTTGCCAAGGTGCCAATCTCAAGTTATGGCTTAAGAAATCCACACGCTATGGAGTGTTCTCCCCTCTTTCAGAGGAGACTCCTGTTGCAGACGCAGAGGTGTCCTCATATCTAGCTGAGGCTTCAGTCTGGTTTCCCAGAACATTTGGCTTCTGTCTCTTTGAGGAATCCCACTATGAGTCAGTCTCTTGACCTGGACTCTATTGGACATCACTTAGGTGTTTCAGGACCTGCATCTCTGGGGAGTTTTGGGAGTGCTCTCTGTGATGGGATGAGTGACCTCATCCTCATATCAGACAATGTTGTGCGTTCTGCTGTCGACCACATAGTCTCCCTCAGAGATGTCATTTCCATCTAGCTTTCTTCAACCAGTTGTCTCTTCTATTGAGAGAGTTTTACGCACCTTCCATCTCATTTACAATTTACAGAGTTTCCTCATTTATTGCAAGGGGATATCATCGCTGGAGGATCCTTTTGATCCTCTATATTGTCAGCACACAGCTTTCAATGAAATTCCGCTGCAGGTACTCCCTGCTGGGGTTTAAGCCCCGTACACACGCAGCGATTGTTGGCCGACCGATCGGCCGTCTTTTGTCCAGTGTTGTGTCGGTTGAAATGTGCTCTAGACTGCACACGAATTTTGTTGGCCAACAACAACCAACTGCAGAAGTGATGTCATGTTCTGGTCTACTTTTCGTGTGTTTTTTTTTTCTTCACTGAGCATGCCCAGTCTTGATCATCTGATTTTTGTCGGCCGAAATCTGTACTGACTGAGGAAAAATCGGCCGTTCTGCTGACAGCCAACAAAAATTTTATAGCCTGCACACCAGATTTTGTTCGGCCGAAAAGTCGCAGTCGGTTGTCGGAAGCATCATACTAACAAGCGGATAATCGGCCGATTGGGCGGCGGCCGAAAATTCACGGCCAACAATCGGTACGTGTGTACGGGGCTTTAGGGTACATCCTGTATGGTTGGACTACATGCATCGGCAAGGTTTTAAAGGAATTTCTGCAGATCCCATCCTCGGTCAATGCTTGGCTAAGGTTCCTGTCCCTTGCCCATCCTCCGTCAATGCTTGGCTAAGGTTCCTGTCCCTTGCTTCACTGCTTTGGATTATTCTCTAGACCAGGGTGCATCAGAGTTCCTCCATCCAGGGCCCAGAGACACCTTTTGGTGTTTTTAGTGGATGTGTTTTGCTCATTCTCTTGCTGGTGTCTCGGGCCGTAGTGTACCTTCATCCCTGCCTACCCTTGGGAATGGTGTACTTTGACGCACCTCCCTTAGGCTACATGCAAGTGGCTGCATTATTTACTCCTATATATACTGGGTCCTACAGCGTTAACAAAAAGGCTTGTTTTGGCAGAGGATTATGCATGTGTATGTCGTTAGGAAGTGTATGGGTAGAAACCTATTCTGTTGGCTAGAATATTATTTATTCTATCAACTAGAATGAATTTACTTGCATACATGTGCAGTTTGTGTGAATTATGCTAGTAATTTCCTCTCCAAATGCAGGTTTAGGGCATTTTTAATCCCCCTGATCACTGCTCTAAAATACAAATCTGAACCCCACAATGCACATGGACAAGTTGAAATAAATCTGTGTTCAGAGACATACAGAAAAAAATGTTCCCAAAAACCCCTGTGCATGAGGCCCCATTTAGTCAGGTTGATTTCAGGATTGGTATTTGTGGTGTTACCAGTCTCTTGGACTTTTGGCTATTTCTTAGGATAGTATTCATAGAGGTTTTTCCTCTTTGTTTATTAGCACATGTGAAATGGGTTGTCTGACCGGGCAACTTCGCTATTAGTCTAGTACCTCTCCTTCCTGATATTCAATGGTTGGGAGGGTGATTATGTGCAAACATAACAGTACATTTAAAAGGAAACAATATAAAGTGGCTTAAATAGTTAAACTGCAAAGAAACCTATATATAGTATAAGTCCATATGATGTGATAATAAAAGTCCAAAAATATTCAGAGATCCAATAGTGACTGTGCTTTTGGTGACTATACTTAAAAAAATATCATCAATAAAAGTTCTATGTGCAGCCACAAAATTTACCACCTGTGCCCTTACCTTGATATGCACTCCTGTTATGGACCGGCATGAGCACATACTCAGGTGGGTCAGTCAGGTTTAAGATTACTGTTGTGTATCCACCCAAATGCAATGGGTCCACATCTCAATGAGAAGCTCAGAGAGGGAGAGAAACCAGAAGGAACACCATAGAGTAACTCTGTATTTTTATTATTACATGCAAATTAAATCCGGTGTACCCTTACAAAAAAAGGTGCCCTGTCCTGGCACCTAAAATTGTCTGCTGATACATTAAAAAGATGGCTGCTGCTGCTCTGTGCTCCCCAGAGCCAGTGTGTGTTCCAACATGTGTCATAACCAGAAGTCCCTGCATCTACGCCTTTTCATTGTCAAGACCTCATCAGGAGAAGAGGGGTTTTCTAGAACGTGTTACACCATAAACACCCTAAAAGAACTTGGCCTTTAGGCTTGTGTAAAGCTTTGTGAATTGAACTAAATGTATGAAACCAATCTGCAGCCTAAAGCCTAATCACTAGCTAAACTGACCATAAGGACATTAGTAAAGCAACTGGGAACTATTGGAGATACTTTATTTGGCATACAGTGTATCCAGAAAGTACCGTATTCTTAGTGCTTCACTTTTTTCCACATTTTGTTATGTTACAGCCTTATTCCTCCAAATTCTACAAACAATACCCCATAATGACAAAGTAAAAAGTTTTGTTTGAAATCTTTGCAAATTTATTAAACATAAGAAAACTAAAAAAAATTACATGTACATAAGTATTCACAGCCCTTACCATGACCCTCAAAATTGAGCTCTGGTGCATCCTGTTTCCACTGATCATCCTTTGAGATGTGTCTAAAACTTGAGTGTAGTCCACCTGTGGTAAATTCAGTTGATTGGACATGATTTGGAAAGGCACACACCTGTCTATATAAGGTCCCAGATTTACCAGTGCATGTCAGAGCACAAACCGAGCCATAAAGACCAAGGAATTGTCTGTAGACCTCCGAGACAGGATTGTATCGAGGCACAGATCTGGGGAAGGGTACAGAAACATTTCTGCAGCATTGAAGGTCCCAATGAGCACAGTGACCTCCATCATCCGTAAACAGAAGAAATTTGGAACCACCGGAACTCTTCCTAGAGTGGGCAGCCTGGCCAAACTGAGCAATTGGGGGAGAAGGGCCTTAGTCAGAGAGGTGACCAAGCCGATGGTCACTCTGAGCTCCGGCATTTCTCTGAGAGAGAACCTTTTCAAAAGAGCTACCATCTCTGCAGCACTCCACTAATCAGGCCTGTATGGTAGAGTGAAAGGCAAATGACTGCCCACCTGGAGTTTGCCAAAAGGCACCTGAAGGGCTCTTCAGACCGTGAGAAACAAAATTCTATGGTTTGATTAAACATCAATTGAACTCTTTGGCCTGAATGGCAAGTGTCCTGTCTGGAGGAAACCAGGCACTGCTCATCACCTGACCATACCATCCCTACAGTTAAGCATGGTGGTGGCAACATCATGCTGTTGGAATGTTTTTCAGTGGCAGGAACTGGGTGACTAGTCAGGATCTAGGGAAAGATGAATGCAGCAATGTACAGAGACATCCTTGATGAAAACCTACTCCCGAACACTCTGGGCCTCAGACTGGAGCGAAGGTTTATCTTCCAACAGGACAACGACCCTAAGCAAACAGCCATGATAACAAAAAGGAGTGGCTACAGAACAACTCTGTGAATGTCCTTGAGTGGCACAGCCAGATCCCAGACTTGAACCCGATTGTACATCTTGGGAGAAATCTGAAAATGCCTGTGCACTGATGCTCCCCATCCAACCTGATGAAGCTTGAGTGGTCCTGAAAAGAAGAATGGGAAAAATTGCCCAAAAATAGGTATGTCCCGCTTGTAGCATCATACTTCAAAAAGTTTTGAGGCTGTAATTGGTGCCAAAGGTGCTTCAACAAAGTATTGAGCAAAGGCTGTGAATACATATGTACATAGGATTTTTTTTGTTTTTTTTTTTTTTTATTTTTGAAGAAAAATTTTGAAGAAAATAATGAATTTATTCCATTTTGAAATAAGGCTGTAACATAACAAAATGTGGATGCACTGTAAATTGCTATTGCTCATGTGTACAACACAGGCAGCACAATTTTGAGATGGATTGGCACCTTCTCTTTCAATCACTCTGACTGACTAGTTTCTTGCATTTGTTGTATGTTAAAAGGACAAGCACTGAATTAGGCGATGTGTGATGTTTTTCATATGTATATTTCCAATGACAGATTTCCATTCTTTTTGCTGCATGTAGACTTTGTAACACCTTATATCATAAAGCATGCTGCTAATACTTCAGAGATTAAATTCTTTGCCACTGGTGAAAGAACCTCTAAGACTGCTTATATATAGGTGCATATCTCAAAAAATTTTGAATAGGTAATTTTTATTTCAGTAATTTAATTCAAAAAATGAAACTGATATGTTTATATAGTTTCATTGCACACAGAGTGATATATTTTTAAGTTTTTTTTTTTTTTTTTTTTTTTTTTTTTTTTAATTAATTTATTTATTTTTTTTTTTTTTTTAATTAATTTATTTATTTTTTTAATTTCGATGATTATGGCTTACAGCTAGTAAAAACCCAAAATTCAGTATCTAAGAAAATTAAAATATTACCAATTAAACCAATAAAAAAAAAAAAAGGCTTTTTAATACATAAATATTTGGCTTACTGAAAAGTGTCCATGTGCAGTATAGTATGCACTATACCAGTACTTGGTCAGGGCTCTTTTTGCTTGAATTACTGCATCAATGTGGCATAGCATGGAGGCAATCAGCCTTTGGCACTGCTGAGGGGTTGTGGAAGCCCAGGTTACTTTGATAGTGGCCTTCAGCTCGTCTGCATTGGGTCTGGTGTTTCTCATCTTCTTAACAATGCCCCACAGATTCTCCATCCATGTGGTTTAGGTCAGGCAAGTTTGCTGGTTTAGGTCAGGCAAGTTTGCTGGCCAATCAAGCACAGAAATCACATGATCATAAAACCAGGTATTGGTACTTTTGGCAGTTTGGGCAGGTGCCAAGTCCTTCTGGAAAATTAAATCTGCATCTCCATAAAGCTGGTCAGTAGAGGGAAGCATGAAGTGCTCTAGAATTTCCTGGTAAATGTCTGCACTGACTTTGGACTTGATAACACACAGTGGACCAACGCCAGCAGAGCCATTCCCCAAATCAGAGTGCGGAAACTTCACACTGGACCCCATGCAACTTGGATTCTGTGCCTCTCCACTCTTTCCTTCAGACTCTGGAGTCTGTGATGATTTGGGGAGCCATGTCATCTGCTGGTCTTGTTAAAATGACTAATTTTAAAAAGGGGAAATAAATGATGGATGCATATGCTTTGTAATTCACAGGTCCCAAACCTTTCTTTTGAAACCCTTTTAAATTGAAAAAGTGGGGGTGTGCTACGCATGGTGTGGAAGATTAGCATACAGAAAACTATAGAGAACGATACTAAGTAAAATGTATGGCTTCTTTAAAGTGGAAGTAAAACCCATCAATTTAACAGTTTCAAAATACAGTTGCATTCCTGGCACGTGCCGGGAATGTAACTGTCACATTGGTTGTGCTCTCAACCAAATTGTCAAACCATCCAATAGCTGCACGTGATCAGTTATGACACCAGCATCATGGTGGTTGAGGATTAAACTGAGGCCAAGATGGCAGCTTCCTTGGCTGAAAACAATAGGAGGGTTTACTTCTACGGACTGTATCCAGGTACTGCAGTCTCTTCTTAAATGAAACCCTATGATCACAGCATACACTTTCATAAATCATCATTGTAATAATATATTACAATAGTTAATTTTGACAATCTAGTATAAGCATTATTTGAAAAATCTTCTTTCATGCTGCCAGTTCTGCTTATCTGCTTATCTGCTGGCCATCTCTTTATGCAACTTCCTGGACTCCCTGCATGCTTTGCAACTTCTCTGCTTTTTCACGTGTTTAATTGTTCCATGGTACTTTGCTGCCTGCGTCTGTGATTAACTGACTTTGCCTCCTGAAACTCCTCCTCCTCAGCATCTCTGAGACAGCAGTGCCTACTTTATGATCTTTACAAAGTAAGTTTACAAATTTCAAGGCTGTTCAGAATAATAGGAGTAGGATAGAGATAATTGAAATAAAATGTGTAATTGAATATTGATTTTTAAATTTTGACTTTAGAAACTTTTAACTACAAACAATACACCATCTTTTATATCATGTTTTTTCATTTTACACCCATATTCAGCGTGTAACAGGAAGCATGATAAAAAGCACAAAGCGGGTGACTCCTAAATTCATCTGTGTTTTTCTCCTTGAGTCTGTTGGGGGGTGTCCCTTCTATTCATGAAGCTCTGTGCTTTAGCACTGCAGTATGTGTAATGTCCGATTCCCCCCACCCTCTGCTTTCTGCTGCTGAGAGATGCTGTGTACAATGTGCGTTTTGGAAGACTTTAGACAAGAGAAGGCTACAGATAAACAGGTACAAATTATGTAGAGGGATTTGATTTACCTTTTTGTATCACCAGAGGCTTATCACTTCACTGGTTATATGTAAGGGTTTAAAACCACTTCACTGAGTAAATGTAAAACCACTTTAACTCAACTAAAGTTATAAATGTGCTTCTAATGTGGGCTGCATTTATTGTGTGTGTGTGTGTGTGTGTGTGTGTGTGTATATGTAATATATGTATAATATAATATATATTTCTATCTTTTTTTTTAAATTTATTTTATTTATTTTTTATGCTTGTGAAGGACATAATACAGAAGAATATGAACTAATAGACACCTGAGAGCCATCTCAAAAGCAGCCAAGAGGCTTAGGAGCCAGTGACTGGTTATTGGTCACGCTCACAGAAATACAACTGATCTTGGTAGTATGGTATATAGCATATTATTTGTAGTATTGCAGTATAGCTTGTACATGTAGATAACTAAGTGTAAACCCATGTTAGATTGAGGTTTGAGTTGAAGATTAGAGAGATAGATCTGGGTGTCGTCAGCATAGAGGTGGTATTTAAAGCCATGGGAAGTTATCAACTGGCCCAGGGAAGAGGTATAGAGCGAGAGTAGGAGGGGCCCAAGGGCCAAGCCCTGGGGTACCCCAACAGAATGAGGAAGAAGAGCAGAGGAGATATTGTATGCGACACTGAAAGTGCACTAAGATAGCTAGGAGGAGAACCAGGAAAGAGCAGAGTCACGGAGTCCAAGGGAGTGGAGTTTGAGGAGGAGTGGGTGGTCAACTGTGTCAAAGGCAGCAGAAAGGCCCTAGAGTATGGCATACTGGCCATTTGTTTTAGTAGTTTGTAGGTCATTGGTGAGTTTTAGTAGGGCAGTTTCAGTAGAATGTTGTGGGCGGAGACTAGACTGTAGGGGAATCAAGAAAGTTGTTGTCAGTTAGGTAGCAACTCATACAATGGTGGACAATGGGGTTCAGGAAGCTTGGAGGCAAATGGGAGCAGGGAAATGGGTCTTAAGTTATTCAAACAGGTGAGGTCCAGTGAGAGGGGTAACCAGCGCTTGTTTGAGCAGACAGGGAAAGGTGCCAGAAGAGAGAGAGAGAGAGGTTGAAGATGTGGGTTAGAGCGTTTAGAATCGAGCAGGAAGGTGGTCACAGTAGTTGTGAGGGGACAAGTAGAGAGGTGGGCTGTGGAATGGAGTTTGGAAACTTCCTCAGTGGTAACAGGGTTGAAGGAGGAAAGTGTTGAGTGTGATTTTGGACCTGGTGTGTTGGTTGGTGGAGGACGCTGGATATCGCCTCACGAATTGTGTTGATTTTATTTTTTTTAAGTGATTGGCAATCTCCTGGGCAGTAGTAAGCAAGTTGGTAGGTGGAGGCAGTGGGGGTGAAGTAAGGAATTAAGGGTAGAAAAGAGTTGATGAGAGTGGTGAAGTAGAATTTAGCGGAGTGGAGGCAGGAGTTGTATTTGAGAAGGGAAGATTTGTAGAGGGTGAAGTCTTTTAGGGATTTGGTTTTGTGCCACACTCGCTCAAGAGCACGGCTGCGTTTCTTGAGACTTCTGGTGCCCTCTTTTTTTTATTTTTTTTTTCACGGCTGTAGCAGACTAGGCCTGCTTCTGCGTTAAGTGAGGGAGCAAGTGTGTCCAGAGAAGATGACAGTATGTTGTTGGCAGGACAGGGGTGTGATTTTGTCATAAAGGCATCAGTAGCAGCATGAAGAACGGAAGGGTTGAGGTGGCAAAGGTTCCTGTGAGTAACTGTGCAGGTTGGCGGCATGGGAGGTAGAAGACAGGGAGAGTGTGAAATTGATAAGTTTGTGATCGGAGAGAGGAAAGTGGGTGTTGGAGAGGTTGCAGGGAGTGCAGTGGTGGGAGAATATGAGATCAAGAGTGTTGCCATTGGAGTGAGTGGTAGTTTTTGTCCCATTGTGTTAGGTTGAAGGAGGTGGTTAAATTGAGTAGTTGAGAAGTTGCTGGGGTGTTAGCATCGATTGGAATGTTAGTCTCAAAGATGGATGGCAGGTACTGCAGAGGAGAGAAAGTGGGGTAGCCATGCAGAGAAGTCGTCAAACGTGACACAGGGCTGGGGGGTGGTAAATTACTGCAACCCTCAGACAAACTGGAGAAAGACGAATGCAGTGCACTTCAAAAGAACACAGAGAGACAGGGAGGTGTAGGAAGTACCTGGAAGGTGCTTTTTCGGCAGAGAAGTCCAACTCCACCTCCTTTTTGTCAGCTGGATCTGGGTGAGTGAGTCCAGAGGAGGCCATCATGTGAGAGGGCAACTGGAGAAGCAGTGTCGAATTCCTGGTGCCAGGTTTCAGTAATAAAATGTAAATAGTGCAGTGCTAAAAAGAATTCAGTGCAAAAATAAATATACTTAGTGCAGATATAAATATGTGCAGATGTTGCTCATATGACAAATTGGCCAAATATAAATATAAATAATCAATTGCAAACTTTAAACACTTGGCCGAATATGAATAAATAATAAGTGCAAATATTTAAAAATGTGGCAAGGTATGGTGTGAATGGATAGTACAGTGAATTAGATAAAAATCCCAATAAATATGATGTAGAAAATGGATAAAAGATAATAATAATGGTGATCAGTCGTAATGATAAAATGCAGTGGAGATAATGGGGAGTACCTTTTTGTATGAAAATTCTCCAATATGACCACTAGAGGTCGCACTTACCCCGCAGCAAGATACTGCTCATATGATTGTATAGGGTAACAAAAAAACTCTCAGACCTGTCCCCGAACTGTCCTTACGGACCGATGTATCCCATCTGAGTGCAAGGGAGAAAAAGGACCTCTTAGTGTGGCATATAGTTTGGGAGTTGCAAAAGGTTAGTGGTAACCCACACTTGAGAAGCGGATACAGCAGATCGTGTCAGACAGGTGCAGACAGCGCCGGGGAAGCTGCCACGTTCCACACTCGGCGAGCTGCGGACCGGAAGTGACGTTGACGTTAGGTTCCGCCCTACGCGTTTCGTCATTGGACGTCTACGGGAGCGGTGCCCGTCAGTCAACCTCTTCGTCCTCTTATAGCCGGATACATCCTAGCGGCCAATCATGTGTCCGTATGCAAATTCACATTGATGGCTCGGCTTCACAGGAAGTAATAGAATACCTCGAGTGTCCACAGGCTTATTATGGGATGTAATCTACAGCTGTGTGTGTCATCATACTCGATCATGCTGCCGCTTGCAATTACGATTTAGACAAACAATATTTATTTTTATCAACATATATAATAAGAATGTATAGTTAAAAATAAAAATTAAAGATAAAATCCGAGGGTTAAAGCCACATATTACTCGCTGTACATACTCCAGGTAGCGCCGTTTCCAACTCCTTTCTTCCCCATATCACATTTGACCCCTAAGTTTTTAGGGGTTGGTTGGTGGCTGCAACCTAATTATTTTAGAGGCTCAGAAGTTCTCATCCATAGCGCTGGTTCCTCCTTTTTCTTTACCTAAAAAGAATTACCTTAACAGTACATCAAATCACAAATGCAAAAGATTCTGGAAACAGTGATGCTGTGCCTTTTTAAGTATTAAACTCCTGTGGACCCGACCGTGTGTATCCTCCACCACACTCCAGGCGCTAACCTCAGCACCAGGACCCCTTAATCAACAGATGGGTTATAATAGGTTTCTCATAAAGGTTTTATCGCCACTGGTCCAATCACGGAAATTCTGGTGCTAAACCATATAGTGCAACAGATCTCGTCCAAACAGGGATATGTCACCAAGACACTCTCCTTAGGACTCCCACACAGATGATCACCAATGTTCCAAAGTCATGAAATTAAACAAGGGACATAAAGGGCTCTCTGCTAAAATCGATTTATTGAATAGTAAAAGAAACCCAGTTACTTACTATTCAGTAAATCAATTTTAGCAGAGCGCATTATATGTCCCTTGTTTAATTTCATAACTTCGGAACATTGGTGATAATCTGTGTGGGAGTCCTAAGGAGAGCATCTTGGTGTGATATCCCTGTGTGGATGTGATCTGTTGTACTATATGGTTAACACTAGGAGGACTTCTGTGATTGGATTGGTGGAGACATAACCTTTATGGTAAAGCCTTTATGACCGATCTGTTGATTCAGGGGTCTGGGCGCTGAGGTGGGCGGCTAAGTATGTCTATGGTGGAGGTTACACAGGAGTTCAATATATAAAGGCACAGCATCACCGTTTCTGGAATCTTTTGTATTTGTTATTTGATGTACTGTTAACCACTTAGGGACCAAGCCTATTTCTGACACATGTTTACAAGTTAAAATCAGTATTTTTAGCTAGAAAATTACTTAGAACCCCCAAACCTTATAATATTATTATTATTATTATTATTTTTTTTTTTTTTTTTTAGCAAAGACTCTGGAGAATAAAATGGGGTTCATTGCAATATTTTTTTGTCACGCAGTATTTGCGCAGCGGTCTTTCAAACGCAATTGTTTTGGAAAAAAATTTCACTGCATGTAAAAAAAACTAAACAGTAAAGTTAGCCCAATTTTTTTGTATAATGTGAAAGATGAAGTCATGCCGAGTAAATAGAAAGCTAACATGTTACGGTTTAAAATTGCGCACACTCGTGGAATGGCGACAAACTACATTACTTAAAAAATCTCCGTAGGCGACGCTTTAAACATTTTTAACCGTTACCAGTTTAGAGTTACAGCGTAGGTCGGGATTTAAAAGACCCCAAACCCCTCCACTGCACTTCAAAGTATTCAAAATGCCGAAATTGGCATTTTTAAATACTGTCACTTTTTTTTAAATTCGGCGCCATTAGCCACCTAGTAAACCGAAAGTCATGACACCGATTCCGAGTTAATACATTGGAGACCCGATCAAAGCCGAATACGGCTTTGTTCGGGATTCCAACCAGCCAGCCGGCGGATGTGCCGGCTAGTTGCTCAGGTCTCCGTTGGGGCGGAAGAAAGCCGGGGGGGGGGGGGGATGGAATCCCCTCCCGCTTGCTGGGATAAAGGCCGAGTCACATTGGCTGTTATCTTCTGAAAGCTCTAAAGAACGGTACCGGTATGATGCCTGCAGCTATCATCCCAGGGCAACCACTTCTCCGAGCCGACGTACATGTACATCGATTCGCGGGAAGTGGTTACATTTATTTATTTTTTTTAAGCGCTGCACTATTTGCAATTTATTCTGTCTGGGATGTTGTAAATTTTGAATCTACACTGAGCGAAGGATATACACCATAAGCCATAGATATTAAAATGTAACTTTTATTAATTTCCTATATAACATTGTCTAGAGTGTGTGTGTGTGTGTGTGTGTGTGTATATATTAGGGATCGACCGATTTATCGGAGGGCCGATATTCACTTTTCCCGATATATCTGTATCGGCAACGTAACTTGGCGATATTACCGATGATGTGCGCATACGTGGCATCATGGCGTGTGTTGCTCCACGTGTCTCCACGTTCTGGGCCTATAATTATACACGTTCTGCCTTCTTAGGCTGCCTCCCTCGCCTCGGACAGTCACAGTGCACTGTGCATCCGCAATTACGCATCGCCACGGACCGGCAGCAAGCAGCCATCCAGCCACCCACAGCAGTCCAGTGCCACCCACCCACCCCACAACAGGGTGCCGCCACCCACCCACCCCACAACAGGGTGCCAGCAGCCAGCCACCCACCCCACAACAGGGTGCCAGCAGCCAGCCACCCACCCCACAACAGGGTGCCAGCAGCCAGCCACCCACCCCACAACAGGGTGACCTGCCAGCAGCCAGACACCCTCCCCAAGATTTTTTTTTTTTCTATCATTTTTGCACTGACTGCAGTAGTGATTTAAAATCATTTCAGTGGGTGAGTGCACTACTGCAGCAGTTTATGCATCATTCACAATCACATGATGTGAAAGCTGTGCGGTTTTCCTATCCGTTTTTTCATGCAGGTAAGGTGTGAAGAACGAGCCTTTAATGTTAAAAAATGTTAATAAACATTAACATGTTCAGTACCAGACTTGTGTCAAAAATTATCTCTATTTTTCAAAACTTTAATTGTACAAATTATCGGCCGATACCGATATTTTGGTCACATTTTGGTCACAAAGTATCAGTATCGGCCCTAAAAAAAAAAAACCTATTTGAGTTTATTGGTTGTAAAAATCTAGATAACCACACACCACTAATTTTGCTTGTTTCTCTTGCTCATCAAGCCTACCTAATAAGTAGCATTAGAAGCTATAAGACTATCTCTGATGTATGAAATAATCCGGAGTATCTTCTCTTATAGCAAAGTTATCCACTGGAGCTAATATCTATATGTACACTGCTCACAGAGCTTGGTTGCTGTCTGGCAGTTGGACTAGCTAATATTTGCCTGCCTGGTCTGAATCTGAAGGCTGAAAAAGCTATTCCAACCTGCCTCATAACAAACCTCTCTCTCTCTCATAAAATCTCTTATAAAGCCTATCTAAAAAAATATGGTCTGTTGGAATCCAGATAGCTACACACCACTCGATTTGGCTGGCTCCTCTTGCTCTTCAAGCCTTCCTAATAGATTGCTTAGACTATAAAGCTCTGTCTCTCTGACTCCTATCTAAGAAAGTCCTGAGTAACTTCTCTCATAGCAAAGCTATCCATTAGAGCTCATATACAGTGGTGATCGAAAGTTTGGGCACCCCAGGTAAAAATTTGTATTAATGTGCATAAAGAAGCCAAGGAAAGATGGAAAAATCTCCAAAAGGCATCAAATTACAGATTAGACATTCTTATAATATGTCAACAAAAGTTAGAATTTATTTCCATCATTGACACTTTCAAAATTACAGAAAACCAAAAAAATGGCGCCTGCAAATGTTTGGGCACCCTGCAGAATTTATAGCATGCACTGCCCCCTTTGCAAGGCTGAGACCTGCCAGTGTCATGGATTGTTCTCAATCATCGTCTGGGAAGACCAGGTGATGTCAATCTCAAAGGTTTTAAATGCCCAGACTCATCTGACCTTGCCCCAACAATCAGCACCATGGGATCTTCTAAGCAGTTGTCTAGAAAACTGAAACTGAAAATAGTTGACGCTCACAAAGCTGGAGAAGGCTTATAAGAAGATAGCAAAGCATTTTCAGATGTCAATATCCTCTGTTTCGGAATGTAATTAAGAAATGGCAGTCATCAGGAACAGTGGAAGTTAAAGCAAGATCTGGAAGACCAAGAAAAATATCAGACAGAACAGCTCGCAGGATTGTGAGAAAAACAATTCAAAACCAGAAGATCTGGCAAACACTGGAGTTGTGGTACACTATTCCACTATAAAGAGATACTTGTACAAATATGGTCTTCATGGAAGAGTCATCAGAAGAAAACCTCTTCTACGTCCTCACTACAAAAATCAGTGTGATCTTTGCAAATGAACATATAGACAAGCCAGATGCATTTTGGAAACAAGTTCTGTGGACCGATGAGGTTAAAATTGAACTTTTTGGCCGGAATGAGCAAAGGTACGTTTGGAGAAGAAGAGGCACAGAATTTAATGAAAAGAACCTCTGTCCAACTGTTAAGCATGGGGGTGGATCAATCATGCTTTGGGGTTGTATTGCAGCCAGTGGCACAGGGAACATCTCACGAGTAGAAGGGAAAATGGATTCAATAAAATTTCAGCAAATTTTGGATGGTAACTTGATGCCATCCGTGAAAAAGCTGAAGTTAAAGAGAGGATGGCTTCTACAAATGGATAATGATCCTAAACACACCTCGAAATCCACGGGGGATTACATCAAGAGGCGAAAACCTGAAGGTTTTGCCATGGCCTTCACAATCTCCTGACCTCAACATAATTGAAAATCTATGGATAGACCTTAAAAGAGCAGTGCGTGACAGACAGCCCAGAAATCTCAAAGAACTGGAAGACTTTTGTAAGGAAGAATAGACCAAGATACCTGAAACAAGAATTGAAAGACTCTTGGCTGGCTACAAAAAGCGTTTACTTGCCAAAGGGGGCAGTACAAGATATTAACTCTGCAGGGTGCCCAAACTTTTGCAGACACCATTTTTTTGTTCTGTTATTTTGAAAGTGTAAATGATGAAAATAAATCTAACTTTTGTTGACATATTCTAAGAATGTCTAATCTAATTTGATGCCTTTTTGGAGATTTTCCATCTTTCCTTGGCTTCTTTATGCACATTAATACAAATTTTTACCTGGGGTGCCCAAACTTTCGATCACCACTGCTGTGTGTGTGTGTGTATGTATATGTATGTGGGTGTGTGTGTATATGTGTGTGTGTGTGTATAGGTGTGTGTGTATATATATATATATATAATATAATATACGTACATACGTTATAATATACTGCTTTCAGAGTTAGATGGCTGACTAGCAAGTTGACTGCCAAATATTCTCCTGTCTAGTCTGATTCTAAAGGCTATAAATACTGATCAAGCTTGCCTCATAAAAAAGCTAGGTGCTACTAGCACTAATACTGTCTGCCAACCTCAGAAAACACCCTCCCTGTAAACCATGCTGTACCCTAAATATTAGTGCTCCAAAAAACCTATAACTCAGTTTCGCCTATTAGATGAGCTTTGTCAGGAGTAAAAAAGTGTCAGAAAATAAAGAGAAAATGGAGGGGGACCAAACTATTCCCACATGGTTAGTCTAAATGGCCCCCTCCCTCTTCTTTCCTCTATTGGGTTTTCCCATGCGATTTCCGCATTTGCGTCATCACGCACGTCACGTCATGACATCACGACGCAAATTTGCGTCGTGACTTAAATATATGTCCAGACGCAATTTCAGTGGGGAATGTCACCATCTAGTGGGGAAAAACTTGAAAACAGTCAACCGATCTAAAGGAAATGTCAAAAATTCACCCAAATCCCCAGGAGACATCTTTAAATGTCATTGAGGCAATTATTAGGACAAATTTATATTCCTATATGTGTATGTATGTATGTATGTATGTATGTATGTATGTATATATATATCTATCTCTAAAGAAACCTTCTTTACATTTATAGTCTTCTATAGCTATTTTTTTTTACAGTCAAAAACATTATTGTAGTCTTCTATTCCATTTAAAAGGGAACTCGGAATGCACACTGCATGATCTAATTTATTTCTTGATGAATAAGGTGAATCCTTTATTCAAGCCTGATGGCGCACGCAAATTTCACTGAAAAATCCACCTTGCCTCTGTTTTTAATAAATATTTATCCAGGTTTCCCTTTTTTTGCACCCAGTTTTGGTTGTTCAATGACCCAGAACTTCAGTTGATATGATTCCTTAATATGCACCTGTCACATATGTCTAGCCAGAGTTCTTTATCTCTATTTTTAGTGTTATATCCCCAACGTGCTCCAAAACCCGTAGTCGAAACTGGTGAATGGTCTTGACCACATATAACTTAGGGCACGGACACTTAGCTGGATAGATCACTCCTTCTGAGCTGCAATTATACAATTATTTCAGTTGGATCATAGTGTCATTCTTTGGGTTTACAAATTCCTTAGTAGTTTGGATGTATGTGTATGCTTTACAATGGCCACGTTTAAAGCAGCCAATAGGCTGTTGCGGTATCCAAGTGGAAGTAGACGGGTGTACTGGAGTCCTGTCGAGATGGATATGTACTAGCATATCTCTTAGATCCCCCCCCCCCCCCCCCCCTCCTATATGTGATCAATGGATTCTGGGGGAGGACACCATGTAGGTCTTTGTCATCATTTAAGATATTCCTGTATTGTTTTATGACATTGAAGAACTGGTTCGACTGATTCGAATATGAACCAATGATTCGAAGACCTGCCTGTGTGTCCCTTTTTCTTCCGTTTGTCAACGAATAGACTTTCTCTTGGGATGTTATTTTTTTTACCTTTATGACATGATTTTTTAAGGTAATACATTTTTTTTTTTTTTTAAAAACCCTACGTGAAAACCTATTAGCAAGGTGCTCTCTGTCTGAAAAGCCTGATCCGTTGAACAATTTTGTTTGGCTCGCATGAATTGTCCAGTGGGTATACCCCTTTTTAAAGACTGCTGGGTGGTTGCTATCCCAGTGGAGTAGGGCATTTGTGGATGTTGACTTACGATATATTGTTGTCTGAATTGAGCCCTGGGCATCCCTTCTGATCGACCGATCCAAGAAGTTGATACCGTTGTAATCGATCTCATTCGTAAAGTACAGCCAGTCTCGTTCTCATTCAGAGTTTCAAGTTTCTTTTTGGCCCTTCCACAAGATGAATATATCATCTATAAAACATATCCAGAGAAGGATCCTTGATGTATAATGATCCATAGCGTCACCGAGTACCAGAGTGGGCTCCCACCAAGCTAAAAATAGGTTGGCATATGGCGCCGCCTAAATTATTTTCCATCAAATAGAAAAGTTGTGTTCCAGTATGAACTTTAATAGTTCCAAAAGGAACTCTGTGTACATCCAGAAAAAACTCCTTTCGCGTCCAAGAAGAATCTGCATGCTTGCATCCTGACAACAAAGGAATTCGTAAACCCAAAGAATGACACTATGATACAATTGAAATCCTTTTATAATTACAGCTCAGGAGTGATCTATGCAACTAAGTTTCCGTGCCCTAAGTTATAATAAGGGCAAGACCATACGCCAGTTTTGGAGACTGGTTTTGGAGCACATTGGGGATATAACACTAAATGGAGATATAGAAATCTGGCTAGACATATGCGACAGGTGCATAGTAAGGAACCATACCAATTTAAGTTCTGGGTCACTGAACAACCAAAACTGGGTGCAAGAAAGGGAAACCTTGATAAATATTTATTAAAAACAGAGGTAAGGTGGATTTTTTGGTTAAATTTGCGTGCGCCATCAGGCTTGAATGAAGGATTCACCTATTTGCCGCAATTTCATCAAGAAATAATTGGATCTTGCAGTGTGCATTCTGAGTTCCCTTTAAATGGAATATAAGACTACAATAATGTTCTAGACTGTAAAAAAAATGGCTATGGAAGACTTTAAATGTAAATTTTCTTTAGAGATACAGTGCATTGCGAAAGTATTCGGCCCCCTTGAACTTTTCGACCTTTTGCCACATTTCAGGCCTCAAACATAAAGATATAAAACTGTAATTTTTTTTTTTTTTTTTTTGAAGAATCAACAAGTGGGACACAATCATGAAGTGGAACGAAATTTATTGGATATTTCAAACTTTTTTTAACAAATAAACTGAAAAATTGAGCATGCAAAATTATTCAGCCCCCTTAAGTTAATACTTTGTAGCACCACCTTTAGCTGCGATTACAGCTGTAAGTCGCTTGGGGTATGTCTCTATCAGTTTTGCACATCGAGAGACTGAAATTTTTGCCCATTCCTCCTTGCAAAACAGCTCAAGCTCAGTGAGGTTGGATAGAGAGCGTTTGTGAACAGCAGTTTTCAGTTCTTCCACAGATTCTCGATTGGATTCAGGTCTGGACTTTGACTTGGCCATTCTAACACCTGGATATGTTTATTTGTGAACCATTCCATTGTAGATTTTGCTTTATGTTTTGGATCATTGTCTTGTTGGAAGACAAATCTCTGTCCCAGTCTAGGGTCTTTTGCAGACTCCATCAGGTTTTCTTCCAGAATGGTCCTGTATTTGGCTCCATCCATCTTCCCATCAATTTTAACCATCTTCCCTGTCCCTGCTGAAGAAAAGCAGGCCCAAACCATGATGCTGCCACCACCATGTTTGACAGTGGGGATGGTGTGTTCAGGGTGATGAGCTGTGTTGCTTTTATGACAAACATAACGTTTTGCATTGTTGCCAAAAAGTTCGATTTTGGTTTCATCTGACCAGAGCACCTTCTTCCACATGTTTGGTGTGTCTCCCAGGTGGCTTGTGGCAAACTTTAAACAACACTTTTTATGGATATCTTTAAGAAATGGCTTTCTTCTTGCCACTCTTCCATAAAGGCCAGTTTTGTGCAGTATACGACTGATTGTTGTCCTATGGACAGTGTCTCCCACCTCAGCTGTAGATTTCTGCAGTTCATCCAGAGTGATCATGGGGCTCTTGGCTGCATCTCTGATCAGTCTTCTCCTTGTAGGAGCTGAAAGTTTAGAGGGACGGCTAGGTCTTCATAGATTTGCAGTGTTCTGATACTCCTTCCATTTCAATATTATCACTTGCACAGTGCTCGTTGGGACATTTAAAGCTTGGGAAATCTTTTTGTATCCAAATCCGGCTTTAAACTTCTCCACAACAGTATCTCGGACCTGCCTGGTGTGTTCCTTGTCCTTCATGATGCTCTCTGCGCTTTAAACTGACCTCTGAGACTATCACAGTGCAGGTGCATTTATACGGAGACTTGATTACACACAGGTGGATTCTATTTATCATCATTAGTCATTTAGGTCAACATTGGATCATTCAGAGATCCTCACTGAACTTTTGGAGAGAGTTTGCTGCACTGAAAGTAAAGGGGCTGAATAATTTTGCACGCCCAATTTTTCAGTTTTTTATTTGTTAACAAAGTTTGAAATATCCAATAAATTTCGTTCCACTTCATGATTGTGTCCCACTTTTTGATTTTTCACAAAAAATTGCAGTTTTATATCTTTATGTTTGAAGCCTGAAATGTGGCAAAAGGTCTCAAAGTTCAAGGGGGCCGAATACTTTCGCAAGGCACTGTATATATGGGAATATAAATTTGTCCTCATTAAAATGGCTCAATGAGATTTATTCTTCTTATATGTACATTTACATGTCTCTTGGATTTGGGTGAATTTTTGACATTTTCCTCAGATTGGGAGACTGTTTTCTGTTTTTTTTTTCCCCACCAAAATTGCGTCTGGACATATATTTGCATCATGATGCGATTCCGCGGTAACGTCGTGATGTCCTATTACGACATGGCGCAAATTTGCATTGTGACATGCGTGCTGACGCAAATATGGAAATCGCATGGGAAAACCCTATAAGTAGAGGGAAGAAGGGGGGGGGGATGACATTTTGACTCTAACCATGTGGAGATAGTTTGGTCCCCTCCATTTTCTTTATTTTCCAACACACTTTCTTTTTATTTTCACTCCTGACGAAGCTTATCTAATAAGCGAAACATGTAAAGTTATAGGTTTTTGGGAGCACTAATATTATTTGGGATACAGGATGGTTTATGGGGAGGGTGTTTTCTCAGGTTGGCAGGCAGTAATCGTTCTATTAGCAACTAGATTTTTTTTTTTTTTTTGAGGCAGGCTTAATCAGCATTTCTAGCCACTAGGCAGGAGAATATTTGGCAATCCACTTGCTAGTCAGCCATCTAACGCTGAGAGCAGTATATATATATATATATATATATATAGATAGATAGATAGATAGATATGAGCTCTAGTGGATAGCTTTGCCATGAGAGAAGTTACTCGGGACTTTCTTAGATATGAGTCAGAGACCGAGCTTTATAGTCTTCTATGCAATCTATTAGGAAGGCTTGACAAGCAAGAGGAGCCAGCCAATCGAGTAGTGTGTAGCTATCTGGATTCCAACAGACCATATTTTTTGAGATAGGCTTTATAAGAGATTTTGAGAGAGAACTTTGTTATGAGGCAGGTTGGAATAGCTTTTTCAGTCTTCAGATTCAGACCAGGCAGGCGAATATTAGCTAGTCCAACTGCCAGACAGCCACCAAGCTCTTTGAGTAGCGCGTATGCAGGGCCAGATTAACATAGGGGCTATTGGAGCTGCAGCACCAGGCCCCTACCATAATATAGGCCCTGGCTGGCCAGATTCTGTCACCGCTATTTTCTGTCACTTGTAAACACAGCAGCCCGGCTTCTGTGCTACGTGTGACAGCATGTCGCTCCCTCAGAATCTCCCTGCACAGCACTCAGGGTGGACACAGAGAGACAGCACCGGGGTAAGGATGTGTTATGGACATCAGAGATAAGGTGACCAGACGTCCCCGTTTTTTGGAGACAGTTCCCGGATTGAGGACACTGTCCCAGCCCCGACTGAATCTGTCCCCGCTTTGCAGGGCTGATTGGGTGGGAGGTTTTGGAGCTCTGATCCCTCCCAGAGCAGTTTTTGACTGCTTGTTATTGGTTGAGGAGAAACAGGAGGCTTTACTCTTGTCTGAGTTTTGGTATAGCTGATCTATGATTGGCTGAGCTGAGGGCAGTCTGTCACTCTGCTGCTCTTCCCCCTCCCTCTGAGTACCCCCCCCCCCCTCCTCCCGGCAGACAGCTTCAGTGGAACGTCTCTGCTCCACATGCAGTAAGTAAACCACGGCAGGCAGCTACTGTGTGGGGCTGGGGCTATGTCATGACTTTGTGACAGGAAAAACAGGGGTGAGTTTCACAGCAACAGGCTGTTTTACTATATCAAAACGTGCATTCAGGCAGGGAAGAAGTTACCAAATGTAACTTTATGGGAGGGGAGAGAGAGAACTTTGTCTGTGGGAGGTTACAGTACCAAACCCATCACATAACTGTAGTTGATCCTCATGGACTCAGGTGCTGATAACTAATGAGTGTTGCTGATGGATCCTGTCTAGTCTCCAATTATCTACTATAGCTCACACTACAGTCACAGGGACACACAGGGCAGATAGTCTGCTGCATTCAGAAGAAGCTAAACAGCACCTCTGCACACAACACTGTACTATAGCTGTGTATGGACTTGCTGATTAGTGGGTGTCAATTTGTATCCAGTCCCAGAAGCCCTTAGTTCCGGCACAATGCTCCGAAGGTCCAGCAAAGTATGCCGTACCTTCAGAGTGCATGTGCCAGTGACACAACTGGCTGCATCCAGGGTAAATTTTTCCAAAACAGTGCACATTTAAGGGTCCATGTACACGGGACGTTGTTAAAAGTCCCTTTTTGAATGCTGGAATTTTTAGGACGTTTGAAACGTCCGTTCGGTCGCGTTTTGTACCCGCGTTTAGCGAGTGTTTAGCGGCGTTTGCGGGCGTTTGCGTTTAGAAGCGTTCCTAGAGGTCAAAAAAATTATTCCCCTTTTAAAATGTAAAAACGCGAACGCTAAACGCGGGTCATCGCGTTCAGACGCGTTCGTACGCGTTCAGACGCGTTTGTGCGTTTGAAACGCCGGGAAACACACGTTCGAACGCAAATAATTGCGTTCTAAAAACAGTCCCTGAAGGCAACTGCCTGCAAATGACTGTAAACGACCTGGTGTACATGGACAGATAAGATAAAATGTAGATGGGTTCAGGGGCTTCTGAAAAAAACGCCCAACTGCTCCTAAACGGCCATTTCCAGCGTCCCGTGTACATGGAGCCTAAGAGATATTTATTTTCCCTACAAGTAAGCCTTATTATACTTACCTATTGGGCTGCCTCAGAGGGGAGGGGGGTGAGTACCTCTGGATTACACAGAGCAAGAATCTCCCGCTTACCCTATGGCTGCTGTCATATGAAGTCCCGCATCCTGGACCTGCTCCTCTAATAGACAGCACACTGCTGAAGTCTATCATAGGAGCCGGTCCAGGAGGCAGGATTTCTTATGACAGCAGCAACGCCGGGTAAGCAGGAGATCCCCGCTCTGTGTAATCCGGCAGCTCTCCTCCTCTCTCTAATCTCCATGCACTGGTGAGGCTGCATTGATGGGCACTGGTGAGGCTGCATTGATGGGCACTAATGAGGCTGCATTGATGGGCACTGATGCACCTGATCTGATTGGCACTGGTGAGGCTGCATTGGTGGGCACTGGTGAGGCTGCATTGATGGGCACTGATGGACCTCTCTCAGCGCTCCCCCGATTAGTGTCCTCCAGTGCTGCTTGCAAAAAGACTATAGAGGTGGAGGTGGGAGCTTCTGACTGCTAATGATCCCGCTGGGAGGATGCCTGCAGAAGTTCGTTCTGCGGGATATGTTGAGGGAGGTGAGTTGATGGGTTATGCAAGATGTTGAGACTTGTGTGCAGGGTCTTGAGGAAGGGGTTTGAGATAGGGGGAGGGTCAGTGACAGCAGCGTAGGAGCCCAGTACTAGTGCTGTACAGCTAACTTCAATTGTTCCATGCTTGGCACTGCCAAATGGCCTCTGCAGTGCTGGACCAATAAATTAGGACTCATTCACACCATATACTTTTATACCATCTGCACCCTTCTTCTGCACATACTACCCACCGCCATACACTCCTAGCCTCTCTCCCAAACGTACCACCCACAGTCATATACTCCACAACCCTCTCCCAAACATACCACCCACAGTCATACACTCCACACCCCTCTCATACATGTACCACCCACCGTCATACACTCCACACCCCTTTCCTACATATACCACCCACCACTATACACTCCACACCCCTCTCCTACATGTACCACCCACCGCCATACACTCTACACCCCTCTCCTACATGTACCACCCACAACCATACACTCCACACCCCTCTCCTACATGTACCACCCACCGCCATACACTCCACACCCCTCTCCTACACGTACCACCCACAGCCATACACTCCACACCTCTCTTCTAAATGTACCACCCACCGCCATACACTCCACACCCCTCTCCTACATGTACCACTCACCACGTACACTCCGCACCCCTCTCCTACATTTACCAGAAAGCAACGGGCCGACAGAAAGTGATCTCCCCTGGCATGACCAGTCCTGCATTCCAAATGAACCACCTGGGCCTGTAGGGGGATTAATAACGGGCACTGCGGGCCATCCTAAGGTAAGCCAGGTATTTAGCTTCTGTAATGTTGTGTTAGGTCTGCACAGCTGCGCCCTTCAACCTCACCTCAGGGCGTGCAACTCACGCCCATGTAGGGCTCTTATGGAAGCCTGGGACTTCCATAGCATTGGGCCTGTTCAGCTGCACCCTTTCACCTCAGAGCGCACGCTGATGCACAGCCCTTAAAGCCTACCAAAATCCTCAGCACCAGGCCCATAATTCTCTTAATCCGGCCCTGAGCTTATGTATAGATATTAGTCAGAGACATCGTTTTATAGCTTCTAATGCTACTTAATAGGTAGGCTTGATGAGCAAGAGGAGCAAGCAAAATGAGTGATTTTGTTTAGACAGGTCTAATATATGAGATTCCATGAGAGAAAGTCTTGGGTGTGTCCTGGTTGGACTAGAAGTGTGAGCTAGTTAGGACCCTTATTATGTATGACTACAGATGACAGGTGAGAAAAGTTTTTGCCCCTCTGATCTTATCTAGGAGTGCTTCTATAGGATATCCCCTGTCCAGTGGCCTAGTTGTCTCCTCTTTCCTCATTTTCTCTTTTGGCTTGATCATTCAATATTGTGTGCACTAATCATCAATACATTTTTGGCCAACCAATAAACTCACCCTCCATTTTTGTGTATGTGTCCAGACAATGTTTTATAGGAAATTCAAAAGTTACATTTTAATACCTATGGCTTATGGTGCGTAGGGAACGCACCGTGCCTTTGTTTCAGTTTTTTCCAGTCTCTTATTTTTTGCGAATTTCAGGAATTAAATTCAAAGTCTGTGTGTTGTAAATTTTACCTGGATTTTACAGCTGCTTTTTTATTCATTTTACAATTTTTTTTCATTTTTGCATAGTGTGATGGGTTTCAGTAATAGCAAGGAGATTGAGGAAGTTTGAGAGGAAAAGGTCATTGACAGAGGCACACATAAGGCTGGGGGAGGTTGGTGGGGCGCTAACACTTTGAATCGGGGGAATTGAGATAAGAGAGTGGGAGTTACAGCTACTGTCAGAGAAGGTAGACTGCGAATTCTGGGGGTAAGAGTTAGCTGGAGGAGGGGCAGGCTTTTGGGGCCTTTTTTGTTTTACATGTTTTCTTTATTACTAATCAATTTAAACATTTTAAAAGAAAACTTGCATTCAGTAGAATGATTGTTGGACTTGCAAAACCGCTTGGGTTGCCTATCCATGTTTTAGATGGAAGCTTTTGAACTCTGTTCAGGGCACTGAGTGTAGGTGAAGAAATTTTATATTGGTTTGTACATGTCTACACCATGGTAATTTTAGTGCATGTCAATTTTAATTCTGGCATGACTTTAATCTTGTCCCAATTTGTTGGTGCAATTTTCTTCTGTGTAGAAGGATTGCATTATATATATATATATATATATATATATATATATATATATATATATATATATATATATATATATATATATATATATATATATATTGTCTGTGTCCAATGGATGTCCTTATTTTGTAACTGATTTGTGTTTAAATTGTGTGGGCCTATGTAAAGAATAGTGATGCATTTGCAAATATATTTGTGTTTGCTGTTTAGTTTAAACATGCTGCATGGTAAAATATCATTGCATGAATGTGTGCAGTCCCTTTTAGGCATATATTGGATAGTGGAGCATATTCTACATTATAGATTTAAAGTAGAAGTAGGGCCCACAATGAGGGTTGGAGCAGGTTTAAATTTTAGAAAGGATTTGACTGGACTTGTATAGCTGACATTTAAGTATGGCAATTTTTACTTAAAATTGTTTTAGTTAAATTGGTCCAGTTTAGACCAATGTAAGTATATATGTGCCAAACCTATGGGATTGCTGTGAAAGCTGCAGGTCACTGTAGTAGGCACCGCTACTACACCGCACATCGATCTTCACTAGCTTCCGGATCCCGTGCCAAGCAGCTGTCCTGCTGTATTGTGAACAAAGGAGGTGGCTTGCTTGGCAGTGCCATTCAGTAATTACTTTGCATTTTCTCAATGAAAACAAAGCGTTTTACACTGTGAACAGTTTACACTGGTATGCCTTGAAATTACACTTTATAGTGTAGATCTATAAATTAGCCAACTGATTAAAACCAATGCACTCCTGTTTGGATTATTACTAAGCACAACAGTTGTTAAGCAGTTGGAGAAAAGCTGGAAGAACACAGCATGAATTTTGGCCACTCCATCAACTGAAATTTTAGCTGTGGGTTGCCCTGTTGGCCAGCTCTACAAATTTCGATTGAAAGATCAAAGGAGCTGGATGTGCAACCTTTCCTAATCTGTGAAAAGCAGCTGACACCAATATGTGTGTTGCCCACGTACAAAAAATAAAAGATTAAAACAAATATATATAATATTTTATTTATTTTTTGCCTAGCTAAAGATAGTGCTATTTAGTATATATGGGGGAATCTGGATTTCTTTTGATCAGTTCAAGGGGCTCAATGAGAGAAATTTGAGAGGTATGCATGACTTTCTGAAGTAGTTGCATTACCTAATCTTTAAATCTTTACAATTATTTAAAAACCAGGAAGAACATGAAGCTTGCTGAAAATGAATTATAGTTTCCCTTTATGTTCTTAGTTGGTATAGGGCAGCCTGCCTACTATTTAAAGAAATTATGACTTCAAAGCTGATTGGTTTGTAAATGGCAATAAACAGATATTGGAAGTATTGGAGGGGAAAGGTGGCTATCTGATGACTGCATCCCAGGATGTCCATCATTGTGTATGTGCAATTTTGGGAAAGAACTAGAACAAGCCACCTAGTGCACTCCGACATAAAATAAACACATGATTATGTTTTTGCCTCTGACACTTTATTGTGATTCACATGATATCATGCCCTTCATAATTCTTAAACGTTGTTTCTCTGCATTGATTATCATGTCTGTCTGATTCTTGTTGAAACAGAAGCAAATCTGCTGTTGTAAAAACACTGCTCGTCATTGCCAACTCTAACGTTGGCTATACACTAGTAGAATTTTATTTGATATGCTTTTCGTTTAAGAGCATTCATTCAACTTTTTAATCATTAATGGGGTCAAATCAGTGTTTGTTTTTGACCAGAGTGATGAGAAATTTGAGCGCCGGTTCACATAGGAGCGACGCTACTTTCAGGGGCGACCTCCGAGATCGCGGTGCGAGCAGCGCGCCGCGACCTCGGAGCGGCCGCCACGGACTTCATAACATTGAAGTCTATGGCGGTCGCCTCCTGGTCGCCCCAAAGAAGCTCCGGACCCTTTTTCTAGGTCGGAGCGACTTGTGTCGCTCCTATTAGAACGGGTCCGCAGCTTTCCTATGGGAGGCGACCTGCGGCGACCTGTGAGGCGACCAGGTCGCCTCACAGGTTGCCCTAGTGTGAACCGGGGCTTAAGGCGCAGGGTGGAAAAATTTTCTCAAACAAAATTCTATTTGTTTATGTGAATGTTAAAAGCAAATACAATTTTGAAATACTTTCAAATGACATTTGTCCAGTCATTGAATGTACAATGCGTTTTTGTATGATTTTTCATACGAATATTCTCACAAACGTTAATTTGAAAATCTATTGGTGTATAGCCAGCTTTATAGTTGACCACAGCTATGAACTACAGTGGGCAGTTTGCCTTATCTGCATATTTTCGTTTTGATATAGAAGAAAAATAGAACGAATAGAAATGTTTTATTGTCCAATTCTAAAAAGTAAAAGTATCGTTTACTGCTGGTTTATAAAGTGAAACTCCAGTTTTGTTGAGCTAAAAAAGCAAAAACTTGAAAAAAAAATACATTGCAAGGACATTTTGGTAACCCTATTGCAGATTCTAGTATCTTTATACTTTTCCCATTGCGATTTCTAAACACTAGTACTGCGTGCTAAGATTGTCTTGCTAATAAAATAATATAATTAATGCATTGATTTATTAATAAGCCCTAAAAGGAAGCTCCAGGAAATATAATTTGAAAGGACACCTTTTAAAAGAGAAGTGTGGGATTAAAACAAACAAACAAACATACTCCCCTGTGTGGATGCAGCATCGATCCGATATCTACACCGAGAACAGAGAGCTGATCACATCTGATCTCAGTCTTCATTGAGCAGAGAGCGCTGATAAGTCAGTCACCAGCTCTCTGCTCTGCCGCTTGTGCACTCATTGTAGCGCTGGGCTGTGCAGGGGAGGGAGTGGCTGGCTCAGGCTCTCAGCGGCATGGTGAGAGGCTGAGCCAACTGCTGGTCATGCATCTGGGTGGATCCACAACCTTTAATAAAGTCAGCGTCCCTGTATAGCCTAGACTGCCTCTGTGACGTCAGCTTAACAGTCTAAATCGGGGTCACATGAGGTGCATAAATAAGTGCACTCCCATGAGAAGTATGGCCTAAAGAGCTTTGGCCATACTTCCCCTTTTTAAATTTTGACAGGTGCGGGGAGAAGATCCCCAGCCCGCTTTTACAGGGAGGGGGATCGGGGAAAGAGCAGGCAGATGCTGAACATGTTACACCCGAAATATAGGTGTAACATGTTCAGAGAGGTAAACGTACCCTTTAAAAGTTCCCAGCATGCACATACATACACAATATTGGGCTGGATGTACATAAGTAAGGGCCTTTTGTGCAATACATATTGTGTATCCTCACACCAGAGGTAGGAGGAGAATAATCTTGGGTTTAAGTGATAATCTGGATCTCCCACTGTCTTTTCTAATTGTATCTCCTGGACGTCTCCTTTAAATTCCCTGAACATGATGTTGGATACAATGTACCTTAATAGGCATTGCAGGAACTGCTGTAATTTGACCTCAAACTCTGTGCAGACTTATCGGAAAAACCGCCAGATGTTCGCAAGAGCAGAGGGATGAGAATTATAGGATCCCCATCTACAAACTTAAGTATTGTTGTTATAGAAAGGGATGATTAATAATAAATTATTAGGTAGGCTGTGTGGTGTGTTTTAACAAAACTGGAGTTTTTTCTTAACATTAACATGTGTTCTCTCAAGATGAAATCTGTAAAGCAGCAGTTTCTGTCTGTCTTTTTTTTTTTTTTTTTTCCCCCATCACTTTTATTTTTGTTCATTTTATTTCCTCCATTTCCTCTGTTTGCGTAGCAAAGCTGCAAGCAGATATACAAGGTCAGAACAAGCAAATGGAAGTGTGTAGTGAAAATACTAACCTGCCTTTACGCAATGGACTTCTGAAGCCAGGTGGGTTTAGTTTCATTGATGTTTTATTTTGCTTGGACTTGTTTTTAGGCAACCACTTCCTTGTTTTTAAATCCGAGTATGGCATCAATTTTCATATACAAGGTAGAACTATGGTCAAAAGCAAAACCAACATATATCCTGTAATCTGTCAGCATTAACGCATCACTTTTTCTGATTCCCCCTGGTAACATATTTCAATTACCTGTTGATCCTGCCAGTAGATCTGTTGACTTTCTACTTCCTGCAACAGCCTAACAATGCTCTTTGATAACACTGAAGTGATTTCACTGTGCAACAAACTGTGGAGAGTATATACTTTTAGATGAACTTTAAATAAGCAACAAATAAAAGCTGGACTCCAGCTTTACCTGAAACTTTACCCATAACTACTTTATAAAAAATAATGTTCTTTAGCAAGGAACATACATTCCACATTTAATAATTATGCTACCAAAATGAGTGTGTGCTGTAAACTACCTCCATCATTGTTCGTGTTTTTCTTGCTGGAGGCTGCCATTTTGCTGAATCCTAGAGCCACCAAGCAGCAGTAAATCTTAGGCTGTCAGCAGATCAGCCTCTAGTGGCTCTTGTTTTCGGCACAGTGCCAAAAAAAGAGGACAACCGAGCATGTGCAGTGGCGTTGACAGTGTATTACACGGTTTTAAATCGTATAGGCACGTATTCGATAGCTATATCTGCAGAATGGGCCAGCCTGAATTGATCTAGCGGGACTCATTTGTCTGACTACAGTTCCACTTTAAGCAGTTATCACAGCATCATTTTTTTCAGTGAGGTGTAATTTTGAAACAATATGAATAAAAGATTCGTTGTTCTAGGTATGTCCCAGTCCCAGCCCCTGTAACTGTCACATTTTGGTGGACAGCTTGACCTGCGTTTAAAGGTGGATGAAAATGGTAAATTTCTTTTTTTTGTCTTATTTAGCTGGGTATTATCCTAAAATAGGAATGCCCATCCTACAGACCAGTAGACACTTGTGAAATAATCAGACTAGAACAAGTTAGATGGCCTGCGGGGTCTGCAGTTGCTCATTAGAGATTAGAACGTTGGGTAAGGCATCTTGAACGTGTTTCATCTAATAGCTTGATCTATGTACTTTAATAGTTCGACTATGACCAACAGTTGGATAACATGAAAGTTTGTTTTATTTTTTGAGTGGATACAGATTTTAAAACCATTTTGGATTTGGTGTGTTTACTTCAGAATATCCCTAATCTAACATTAAGCATTATGGCTTCTCAGTAACATTCTGAACCTTTAAAGCCCCATACACACAGGCCAAATGTAGGGAGACAGCGGCTGGTAAAATAAAAAAAATAAAAAAAGGCCGTCATTCGGCCCATGTGTATGTCGGTCTGTCTGTTCGAAAACCAGCAGCCGACAGACTCCTGATCAGCGCTCTCAGCCAATGGCAGAGAGTGTTGATTGGAGTGTTCTAGCGGGGTGGGTGTCCCTCTGTCAGAACACAACAGATTAGTGGGGTAGATCGCTGCACTAACTTCGGATAGTTAGTACAGTGGCTCCAACCAGAGCTGACACTCCTAGTGTGTACCAGGCATTAGATTGTGACCACTTTGTTAAAATAACTTGTGCTACAAAAAAAGCCTTATGACATGGTTACAAAATAAGTAAACTTTACTTGCTCGTGAATTATTATTATTCTTAATATACAGGATTTATATAGCACCAATAGTTTATGCAGCGCTTTTACATTATCAAAGGGAAACAATACAGTTACAATACAATAAATTACAAGAGGGTTAAGAGGGCCTTCTTGAATATTATCCCATTAGGAGCTACTGTATAATTATTGTAACACAAAGGCTGTGGTGGAAGTAATTAACTGTACAGTTCAATGTACTGACAGGCAACCTATTGATTGTATTCATGAAAATCTGAGCCTAATTGGCATTGTCAATCTAAAGGTTAATAACCCTTTTATTGTCTCCTGTGTATTTTTCTTTTTGCCTTTTTGCTAGAAGTGGGGACCCTAAGGAGAAGACCTTGTAGGAGATATTTTGGATTTACTTACACTAAAGCCTCGTACACACGATCAGATTATCGAACGATCTGTCGTCCGTTTTTTGTTGCATGCTAGTCTCACGTCAAAAGTGAAGAGGTTACTTTCATACGAAAATTCCCGTACGACAGCATTCAACTTCAGAAGCGATGTCGTGTTTTGTATGTGTTTTGTATTGTTTTGTATGTGTTCTTTAGTTTCTGAGCATGCCTTAGTCTTGCTCTTACGATTTTTTTACGACTAAAACTGCACAAATTAAACAAAAATCAGACGCTGTGTTGACGTACGATAAAATGTTATAGCCTGCACATCCAGTTTTTGTCGTCCGAAAATTCGTAATCGGCTGTCGAAAGCACTTTACTAACAATCCAGAAATCGGCAGATCGTTCGTCGGACGAAATTTTCCTTCCGATTTTCGTATCGTGTGTACGGGCCTTTAGAATAATTGTATACTTGGCTATTAATTGGACATTTTGGATTACCGATCATGATCCACAATAATTCAAGCACAAACTGGTCCTGTGGGCAGTGTCACAAAGGCAAACGTGTTTTTGTTAATTACCTTTGGCAATAAACCTCTAATTTCTTAAAATATCATGATTAACAGATTACAATCCTAATGTAATTCTTCTTTTTTTATTTTTGCTTACCTCTGCACTCTCATATCCCTCATTAGTTCTTTTAAAAAATGCATTCAGATATTCTCTTCCTGTTTCTTTCTGGCAATGTTCTGTGGGACTGTATTAGAAATTACAATTTACATAAATCATTGCATTCCCTGTGTTTCTGTATAGGAGGGACTGGTCAGGCACATGAATTAGCTTTTCTGTCTCCTCCTCAGCTGAGAGAGAACAAGTACATATTTTATGTCTATATATTGCCAAAACAGTTTCTTCTCTCTATTTTCACATCCCTTTCCTTTGCTTGTCACCTGTTTTGAATAGAAAGTCTAGACAGGATGAAAGCTGTTGTATGCAGGGGGGCGGGGGTCTTTTGGTGATGTCATTTGACCATATATGGGTGGTGACATCACTGGGATTCTTCCGCTTTACTTATGCCCCGTACATACGTTCAGATAATCGGACAACTTATCGTTCGCATTTTGTTGCATGATACTAACCTCGAATTCAACAATGCGTACAAACCGTATAATATTTGTCGTACGATTCGGGAAAAGCTTCCTGGTTGCTTAGCTACATATCCGATGGTGCAAAACAAACAATGGCAGCCAGGTTTTTTCTGTGCTAGTTTAGTGTTTCTGTTCATGCACGGTCTTTGTCGATCAATTTTTAGCGGACGCATAGTGTACTGAAAAAACGATTGTCGTTCGCGGAGCTATCGTACGACAGAAGTTTTCCTGTTTGTCCCTTAAGGATTTTGTTGGACCAACTGTCGTGATCGGCTGTCGAAAGCTGTGTACTAACGATCAGATTATCGTGCGATCAGGTCGAAAGCGAGTTTTATCGTACGATTATCGGAACAACTTTATCTTAATGGAAGAAGAAAGGTCTTGGGAATTATATTTCTAAGACCTATCTGAAGAAGCTCAAAGCTGCTTTTTGCCTCTGGGTTACCTAATAGGCATTGTTGATGACAGCAGAGTGGTCAAAGGGTATCCTATGCTTGCCCTAATGTGACTTAAGACATAGGCTAGGAGAATTGAGAATGGGGCAGGCTAGAGGGTGTAAGGGGGAAGACGTATGTAGAGTTTGGGACCTGAGGTGAAGATCTCTCTGTATTACTGGGGGAGGAGTGGGAAAAATAGAGGAAAGATAGGGGGAGCCGATAAACGACACTTCCTCATTTACATGTGACCGGCTGTGATTGGACAAAGTTTGGACAGAGGGGCTCTTCCAATGTCTTGAGATTAGTTGTCTAGCAGCAGAAAGGAAGAATCTCAGTAAACTGAATTTTTGAGAGTGAGCCTTGTCTGGGAGAATGGACAACAGCGCTATGTAGGGTGAGGGGGTAAGGGGGTCATTATACATTTCCGTGTAAATTTGAAAAATCTGTGACCAAAAAGGACGGATATGGTCACACTCCCCTCAGATGGGCAAATATGTTCCTCTCCGGTCATGACATCGCCAGCAGGTGTCCGTGGTATCTGGCAAGATCCGGTTAATTGTAACCAGGTCTCGGTACCACCCAGAAAGTATTTTATAATTCTTCTCTTGAGCATAACTTGAGATAAAGGATTTATGAGTGAATAAGTAAGCAGTATGCTAATCCTCGGCGGGGACCTCAAACCCCCAACTCCCTGGACCACAATTTCGTGAACATAGGGGGTTTATTGTGAGTATGAGCCAATATTGATTTGTATATCCCTGATAGGGTGGGGCAAGGGTATCTCTGGAGGAGACACATACATTGGTATTCTAATGGGGGTCTGTGTGTGCAGGTCGAGGCTAATAGTGTTTTACAATAGGAGGAAAGTCGGAATTCCATCAGCCAATTTATTGCAGAGGAGGAGGTGTTAGATAGAGCTACAAAGGATCCAGAGGATGCTTGTACAAAAGTTTGCGCTGTAGGCCAGGAGGATTGGTCCTAAGACCCAAACGTCTGCACTTCTCTACTTTCCGGGAGGGCCGGGTTGTCAAACAGCTGGGTTAACGGAGAGGGGTCTGAAGAGAGCGCATAAATGTCCCTCCTGCGATACCAAACTTGTAGGGCAGTAATTGTTAGAGGGGAGAGTGTGGCAAATGATTTAAAGGAGGAGACCGATCCCCAAAGTAATGCATGCAAGTCTATAGGGGACATATCCTGTTCGATCACTGTTGAGGCCCTGTACAGGGGGCGATGGAACCACTCTAGGAGGCGAGACACAATCGCAGAGGTATGATATATTTCAAAGTCCGGAAGGCCTGCTCCTCCCTCAGACGTGAGGGGGCAGAGAAGTTTGTTTCAGCCTGGAGTGGTCCCCACACCAAATAAACCGGATCGCAAGAGAGCAAAGAGTTCCGAAGAAAGTAGAGGAGAGCACAATCGTCAAAGCCTGAAATAAATACAACAGTTGGGGGGAGGAAATCCATCTTCAGTATGTTGATACGGCCGAACCAGGAGGCTTGGATATTCTGTTGTGACTCAATTAGCCGTCTCATCTTGGAGAGAAGCGAGCTGTATAGAAGACCGTAGAGGTCAGATAAGCGTGTGGGAATAGGGGTGCCTAGATAGGTATTTACTGTAGATTGCTAACGAAAATGAAAGTTGGTTTGGAGTGCGGATAGGGTTTTAGGTGGTAGAGAGATGTTTAAGGCCTCCATTTTAGCTAGGTTAAGGTTAAAGTTGCTTATTGCACTAAACCTATGAATCTTTACCAAAATAGGGGATACTAATGTGTGGTTGTGTGACATATGAGAAGGTCATCTGCATACAGGGATAATTTGTAATGGGCTGATGGGGCAGATATACAATGTATGGAGGGGTTAAATCTGATAGCCTAAACAAGATGTTCTGACTATGGCAAATAGGGGTGATAAAGGGCAACCATGGCGGTTACCATTCGCAGTGGGGAAAATGCTTGGATTGGGTCCCGTTTTACCATTACCGTGGCAGAGGGGGTTAAGTATAGTGACCTGATGCGGGTAAGCATCTTGGAGCCCAAGCCTTTTTGAGTGAGTGCCAATCGGAGAAATGCCCAATTGACCCTATCAAAGGCCTTCTCCACATCACATGAGAGTAGACAGGCAGTAATGTGATTGCGTTGGGCGAAAGAAATTAAAAAGTGTTTTGGTAGTATTGTATTCAGGTCCCAAATACGAACCCCACCTGGTCTCTATGAATAATTGGGGGGGAGTAGAGGGGACAGGTGGCTAGCCAAGATTTTAGCAAACCATTTTACGTCAACATTTAGTAATGAGATTTGCCTGTAATTGCTGCAGGTGGAGGGATCTTTTTCCTGGTTTAGGGATAACTGCTATCTGTGCTTGTAGCTTGTAGAAGGAGGGAAGAGTGTAGATGGGAGTCATCGATTGAGTTAAAGGCCTGGGAAAGAATTGGAGCCAGAAGGGGTGCAAAATTTTTTTGGGGGGAGTGAACCCGTCTTGGCCAGGACTCTTTCCATTCTTAAGGCCCTTGATAACCTGAAGGAAGTCTGCTTCAGACAGAGGAGAGTCTCTAGTTCATTCAAGTCAGATGCAGGAATAAGGGGTAGGGCTGTTTCCTGGGAGTAGGTGCACATATCTGGGGTATTGGAAGGAGAGGCATGTAAGGGAGGCAAATTATACAAAGAGGAATAGTAATTATGGAACTCCTCAGCAATTTCCGAATTGGCATAACGTTTGGTATATGAGGTGGAGAGGATAAAAGGAATTGCCGAGCGGAGTTGCCTGGGGTGTATTATACCGGCAAGGTGTTTGCCACATTTATTAGCCTGAGAATAGTGGACGTGACGTACCTTGTCTGTAGCAATAAGAGAGCGTTCTGCCAATAGACGTAAAAGATCGCGACGGGCTTTAGACAGTTCTACCAATGTAAGGGGGCCAAACGTACGTTTATGGGTGGCTTCCAATGCGGCAATTTGTGATAGAACACTCCTATGACTGAGTTGCCTTCTTTCTTAAGTCAGGAACCATATTGAATAAATATACCCCTAAGAACGCAGTTTAGTGCTTCCCATTTCAATAGCGGGTTAGTGTGGTCGTGAGTATGATTACTAACGAAATCGCAAATGGTTTGGGTAACTGCTTGGGAGCAAGCCGCGTCTGCGAGTAGGTTGTCATTCACCCTCCAAGAGGGTCTTTTATTGCGCTGGGGAATACGGCCAAGTGTACCGGGAAGTGGTCTGCGCAGAGTCTTAACCCGATAGATGAGGAAGGTGTGGAATCGAATAGTGATTGAGAAATCAAGAAATAGTCAATCTGACTATAGGACGAGTGGGCAGGAGAGAAGTATGTGTAATCTCTCCCAGGGTGGGGGGGGAATAACGCCCGCCACACGTCAACCAGCGACATTTTGGTGAAAAGTGAACGAATTTTGGTCAAGGAGGTAGGGGACTAGGAGGACTTACCGAATAAAGAGTCAAGTCTCGGGAGAAGTGAAGTGTTGAGGTCCCCACCGAAAATAATGTTGGATGTGAAGAAGGACTCCAGACAAGACATCACCTAGGAGGAGAAGAAGCACAATTGGTCCTGGGAGACCTGGGAATTGGTTGGGAGACTACACGTTAACAATAGTGAAAACTGTTCTTGAGAGTTGAATTTACAGAAAGATATATCTGGTCTATATAGGAATCAAAAACTTTGGGTGTGAAGGAGCAATGGAACACTATACAAACCCCCTCTAGACTTGGCAGGGAGGTTCATTGAGTGAAACCATATAGGGTAATGTTTACTATTGAAGTGGGGAATTTTGTCAGATCGGAAATGGGTTTCTTTTAAGAAAAGTATCTGGGAACGGAATTTATGGAAGTGGTAGAATATTGCCTACGTTTTTCGGGGGTATTAAAACCTCTACAATTCAAAGAGGATACTTTCAGGGGAAATTGGAGACGCCATCTAGGAGACAGGAAGAATGGGGGAAGTAATCAATATTGGAGAACTCATCTCGTATAAGAAAGCCGAGGGGGATCAGGAGTAGGTTAAGAAGAGGTTAGATGAGATTAGTATAGAGAGTGGGGGAAAGCAGGAGAGAAAGTGAAGAAACCCGCAAAGACAGCTTATGAAGACAATCTAGTAATAGTAATGGTTGGAAAGGAACAAAACATTCAACAACATGAAGAATTTAATATCAGGTAAGAAAAACCCATAGGTACTGTATATGCAAAACAACATTAGTAAAACGATCTGCAACAAACAGTAGGATATCTTGGAGATTTGTCGTCAACCAGAGCAGTCTCAACCTTCACCAGCAGGCGATTTAATGGCGGTTGACCGAGGGCGCTTCTTTTTAGAGCGTTGTTGCCAGCTGGTGGACAAAGGGAGGCCAGGGGTAGCTGGTTTTAGGGGCCAATCCGGTATGGAGATTTGAGGTAGTTAAAATGTTTCTAGGAAATTAGCAAGGTCTCCGAGGGTGCAAAATATGGCGGACTTGCCCTCATGCGAAGCCGAGAGATGAAACTGGAAGCCCCAATGGTACTTGATCTGTTTGGCTTGCAGTACAGTGGTCAGCAGCTTCAGGGCTCGAAGCAAGTCGAGGGTCAACTTGGAGAGATCAGTCAATAATTTGACTGGCACGTCGTTGAAAAGAAGAAAAGAATGGAGTCCTGGGTGCGTGCAGCTTGCATGATGGCAGCCTTCACTTTGTAATAATGTACTCTACAGATGATGTCCTTGGGGAAAGCAGGGTCTGGGGTTCCTGGGCCCCAGAGCTCTATGAATGTGATCTAGCTCTATAGGGGTGACCTTGGGCTGTTGAAGGAGTTGGTTAAATAGGGCAGTAGCGGATAATGGCAGGTCTTTGGTTTCAACTGATTCAGGTAGGCCTCGTATGCGTATAATATTACGCTTGCTCCTGTTTTCCTGATCATCCTTGTGGTAAAAGAGCTGTTGGATTTGGGTAGTGTGTTCCTGGAGGATAGCTTCATGTGTGTTCAGTTTAGACACTGTAGAGTCCACAGAGTGCTCAATATCCTCCAGTCTGCCAGCTACATCCCTGTGGAGGTCTGAAATCTCCTGCTTATAGGAGTGCTCTAGCCTTTTTAATGTAGGCCTCAAAATCGTGGCTGCTCGGGAGGGCTTTAATGTATGCCTCCATGTCCCAGCTCTCACCTGAGCATTGTGATTCAGGTTAGGGGCAGTCAGAGTGGACCGACATACTGTCCGATTCTTGTGGGAAATGTGTGCGATGCCGTGTCCTCACCTGAGAGGCTGCTTGTTGTGCTGAGGAGCGTGTTGGCGCCATCTTGGAGGAGAGGGAGCTGCTGTGATTTGCTCCAGAGTCGGTGAAAAATCGTCCGATTTCTCCCTCGGGTTGTGTGCCCGAGGGCCGTCGACCTTTACTGCAGCTTCTCTTGCCCATTGTGTGTCGTTCCAGAGGATTAGCGGGTGCTGGGAGCCGTGTGATACATGGTCCGTGCGGGAGCTGAAGTGACTCGCATCTTACCGCTTCATGCGCTCGCCACGCCCCCATAAATGATTTATATCCGTTACCTGGATGTAGGGTTGTAATGGCAGATAATGTTCTGCAAGTACAGGTGCATCTCAAAAATTAGAATATCATCAAAAAGTTAATTTATTTCAGTAATTCAATTCAGAAAGTGAAACTCCTATATTATATAGATTCATCGCACGCAGAGTGAAATATTTTAAGCATTTTTTTTTCTTTTAATTTTGATGATTATGACTTACAGCTAGTGAAAACCAAAAATTCAGTATCTCAGAAAAATAGAATTGTGAAAGTTCAATATTGTAGACTCATGGTGGCACGCTCGAATCAGCTAATTAACTCAAAACAACTGTAAGGGTTTCCTGAGCCTTTAAATGGCCTCTCAGTCTGGTTCAGTAGGTTACACAATCATGGGGAAGACTGCTGACTTGACAGTTGTCCAGAAGACAGTCATTGACACCCTCCACAAGGAGAGAGAGTCCCAAAAGGTCATTGGGAAAGAACATGGCTGTTCACAGGGTGCTGGATCTAAGCATATTAATGGAAAGTTGAGTGAAAGGAAAAAGTGTGGTAGAAAAAGTTGCACACGCAACTGGGATAACCTCCGCCTTGAGAGGATTGTGAAGTAAAGGCCATTCAAGAATCTGGGGAGATTCACAAGTAGTGGACTATGGTTGGTGTCAGTGCTTCAAGAGCCACCACACACAGACATATCCAGGACATGGGCTACAACTGTTGCATTCCTCGTGTCAAGCCACTCCTGAACCTGAAACAAGTCTGAAGCCTCTTACCTGGGCTAAGGAGAAAGGACTGGACTGTTGCTCAGTGGTTCAAAGTCTTTTCAGATGAAAGTAAATTTTGCATTTCATTTTAAAATCAAGGTCCCAGAGTCTGGAGGAAGAGTGGAGAGGCACAGAATCCAAGTTGCATGAGGTCCAGTGTGAAGCTTTCACAGTCGGTGATGATTCGGGGAGCCGTGTCATCTGCTAGTGTTGGTCCACTGTGTTTTGTCAAGTCCAAAGTCAGCGCAGCCCTCTAGCAGGAAATTTTAGAGCACTTCATGCCTCCCTCTGATGACCAGCTTTATGAAGATGCTAATTTCATTTTCCAGCAGGACTTGGCACCTGCCCACACTGCCAAGAGTACCAATACCTGGTTTAATGATCATGATATCACTTTGATTGACCGGCACACTGGCCTGACTTAAACCCCATAGACAATCTGTGGGGTATTGTCAAGAGGAAGATGAGACATCAGACCCAACAATGCATACGAACTGAAGGCTGCTATCAAAGCAACCTGGGCTTCCAAAACATCTCAACAGCGCCACAGGCTGATCGCCTCTATGCCACGCTGCATTGATGCAGAAATTCATGCAAAAGGATCCTGGACCTAGTATTGAGTGCATACTATACTGTACGTGCAAAAATGTGCAAACATGCAAATAAATGCTGAATCTGTCAATATAGTCCAGATATGAAAATACAAAATCAATAGGTATAAAGGTGCTAGCAAAAATATCTGGTGTTAACATAAACTCACCCAATATAATATATGGAGAATTGTGCAATTGCGCAAAAATATATCATCATAATATATAATACTTTACAAGTGACATGAAAACCATTAAAGATAATAGTCCATATAATCGGTAACTAAAATAATCACTAAAGTGCTCGAATGCTCATCCAGTGACCAATATGGATAATGTAATATCGCTGTAAGGTGAGATAACAGTCTCTTCAGTAACCACTCAAGTGCTCAAATGGATAACGTTGGTGCTCGTGATCCCACAACCAAAATCAGATGGCTTCTCACCTCCAGGCTCTGACCCGTGTTTCACCACTGGGTCATACACGCTAGATATCCTAGGGAGATGTGCAGGGTCACGCCACCAAATCTTGGAGTCCTAGGGCACTGCAAGGGCTAGTGATTGGCTATGTCTTCCCGATCCATACTCATAATTCACAGCATATGGACATGAAAGAAGGGAGAGGGAGTTCTAATACAGAAAGGAGTAACAGAAAGGATGCACTCACATTATATAGCACATTAGCTGTCCGGGCTGATGCAGACACTGATGCACATGGGGAGAGACACAGCTGAATGATGATGAAAGAGATTCCCACTGTCCCTACCTACTATCTAGCGAAACCACAGCCAAGGGAATGGGCTTGGGGGAATCGGCGGAATGTCATCTAATTAGTGACGCGCATGAATGGATGAACGAGATTCCCACTGTCCCTACCTACTATCTAGTGAAACCACAGCCAAGGGAAAAGGCTTGGCAGGAATCAGCGGAGCGCGAAGGCCCGAGACGGGTGTTGATGCAATGTGATTTCTGCCCAGTACTCTGAATGTCAAAGTGAAGAAATTCAATGAAGCGCGGGTGAACGCCGAAGTAATTATGGCTCTCTTAAGGTAGCCAAATGCCTCGTCATCGAATTAGTGACGCGCATGAATAGATGAACGAGATTCCCACTGTCCCTACCTACTATCTAGCGAAACCACAGCCAAGGGAACGGGCTTGGCGGAATCAGCGGAAGCTGTGTCTCTTCCCGTGTGTCAGTGTCTGCATCAGCCCACACAGCTAATGTGCAGTATGTGAGTGCATCCTTTCTGTTACTTTTTAATAAATAATTTTAACAGAGAGCGATCAACCTCTCCCTTCTTTCATGTCCATATGCTGTGAATTATGAGTATGGATCAGGAAGACATAGCCAATCACTAGCCCTTGCAGTGCCCTAGGACTCCAAGATTTGGTGGCGTGACCCTGCACATCTCCCTAGGATATCTAGCGTGTATGACCCAGTGGTGAAAAACGGGTCAGAGCCTGGAGGTGAGAAGCCATCTGATTTTGGTTGTGGGATCACGAGCACCAACGTTATCCATTTGAGCACTTGAGTGGTTACTGAAGAGACTGTTATCTCACCTAACAGCGATATTACATTATCCATATTGGTCACTGGATGAGCATTCGAGCACTTTAGTGATTATTTTAGTTACCGATTATATGGACTATTATCTTTAATGGTTTTCATGTCACTTGTATTGTATTATATATTATGATATATTTTATTATATTGGGTGAGTTTCTATATGTTTACACCAGATATTTTTTCTAGCACCTATTGATTTTGTATTTTCATATCTGGACTATATTAACACATTCAGCAGTTATTTGCACATTTTTGCTTATTTGCACATTATTTATGTCAGTGGCGCTGTATCTATTCATTTATTTTTGTTTGTGCAGTGATTCACATAATTTCATATAGCTGCTGCGATCACTTTAGAAAAAAAAGTATTTATTGATAACCAGTGTGCGATTCCACACATAGTCGCGCTGATATTTTCACTTTTTTTAATATACTGTACGTGGACATACTTTTCAATAAGAAAACATTTCTGTATTAAATGTTTTTTTTTTTTTTTTTTTTGGTCTTCTGCAATATATAAAATTTTCTGAGAAATTCAATTTTGGGTTTTTACTAGCTGTAAACCATAATTATCAAAATTAAAGGAGTTGTAAAGTCAGAAGGTTTTTTTATCTTAATGCATTCTATGCATTAAGATAAAAAGCCTTCTGTGTGCAGCAGCCTGCCCAGCACCCCCTAAAACTTACCTAAACCCCATCTCTATCCAGCAATGGCCACTACGATCTCAGCCGTCTGAGACTCTCCCTCCTGATTCGCTGAGCCATTGGTTCACGCTGCTACCAATCAGTCAATGTGTGTATAAAATGTTTATATATATATATATATATATATATATATATATATATATATATATATATATATATATATATATATAAAAAATATATATAAAAAGACTTTACAATCACTTTAAAAGAGAAATGCTTGAAATATACCACTATGTGTGTAATGAATCTATAGAATATAAGTTTCACTTTTTGAATTAAATTACTGAAATAAATTACATTTTTGATCATATTCAAATTTTTTGAGATTTACCTGTAGATACATAAGTAAATTCTAAGTTTGTGAGTCACCGCTACTTCTGATTCAATGGTTAGCTTGGAAGAAATATTGCAACTACTCTGTACAATGACACTTTAGGTGAACCATTGTATTTTATAAGCAGTCTGATTTACCTATGGATTTTGATATGTTGGTCCTGCTAAGTCATGTCAGGGGAACCTGTCTGTGTTATTGAATATGCATGTATCACCTGGAAATTCCTAATAGAGTAATTCACATTTCCCAGGAAGGTCCCATAAATGCTTGCAGCAGTTGGAGATGCCAACAAATGTGCGAATGTGACTGTGTACCCTGTTTCTTTTGTGTAAGTGAATGTTGGTGCTAATGCTCCTGTCAGATTAATATTAGTGCATTATTTAATGAGATGCTAAGGTTTGCCTGCATTGCAGTTGTATGTAGTAGAGATGCACCAAAAAAACGCTGATAATGGCACCGAAAACGCAGGCGATTTTGCTACAATTTTACTCTGCTTATGGTGTGTTTTTCATAGGATTTAAAATCTGCATCTAAAACATAACATGGATGAAATATTGATGTGTTCTTGCTGCGCTTTTAATGCATTTCAATGGGGAGGTACATTTTTCTTGAGCTTTTCATGTGCTAAAGGTGACAATTTTTTTTTCTTTTTTCCACTTTTCGCCAAGTGCATCCTGAATTTTCAGTTTCGGCACCAAAATTTCCCTTCGTTGCACCTCTAGTATGTAGTACAGGCCTTTAACTAAAAACATATTTATTTTTGACAACCGTACCTGTGCTTTATCTTCTTTAACATTTCGTTACTGCAGTTGAATTTTAAAAACATACATTTTGCTTAATAGTAATGAGCCATGCACAAATGCTGAACATCTAAGCGAACATAACCTTACAGCAAAGCATTAACTATTCAGTCTTACAGAAAAGATGAAAGATGTAAATCATAAAACTGTCAAAAATACAAAATGAACAGCACCACAAATGCACAGAGATATAAGACATGGCTTTCAAATTTGATTGTGTACAATTGTGTATTTTCACTATTTTAATATTGTTGCTTACATTTTTTTTTTTTTTTTTTTTTTTTTTCATTTTAGAAAGGGGTGCAGTTCCAAAAAAGAAAGATGCAGTCTCCATTGCAAGTAATTCTCTTCCTCGTGTAAAAGCCACACCCAAAGCTGTATCTCCAATAGTTTCCCATTCGCCTAGAATACCGAACAGTTCCAGTTCCTCCTCCTCCTCACATAGGCCAGTCTCTCATGCAGCTAGCAGGGTATACGCTTACATTTTCCAATTTTGATATGAACTTCATTTTGTTTCCGGTGTGTGTGTGTGCATACTTTTTGTAATCCTTACTTAATTTTTTTTTTTTAAGGGAGCAAGCATAAAAAATACTAGACCAAATAAGCCAACAACACCTACAACTGGACTCAGGAAAAAAGATATGAAGAATTTAAAAAATGTAGATAGCAACCTTGCAAATCTTATTTTGAATGAAATTATAGACAGGTATGTGTGTTGCCTTGCATGCTTTACAAGTCTGCAGCATCCTAACATTTTCGTGTTAGTGTATTTTTTTTCCATCATCCTTTTTTTCTTTTTTCACAGCGGCCCATCTGTCAAATTTTCTGACGTAGCTGGCCAAGAATTAGCGAAACAAGCATTGCAAGAAATAGTGATTCTCCCTTCTATTCGCCCAGAAGTAAGTTCTGTATAATAGCGATGCTACATATCTGCGTTTGTATTTGTGAACCTGTTATACTTTTAAACATGTATTTTCATGAAATCCTACATGGCTGAAACAGAGCCACTCCAGTTTGTACTCCTGTTGAATTGATTTATGTTTTTTTTTTTTAAAAAAAAATCCATTTCTCTGAGTACAGTATAAAGGACACAGAACCTTTCCCTCTGGACTTGTGTTCTCCATATTACTTCCTACAAAACTGAGGCTCCCTGGGGGTCAGAAGAATTATATGGGGCATATCCCAGCAGATTATTGGCCAGTGTATAATCACCTGATAGGTTGCATATAACCCAGTTATTATGAGCCTAAGAAGCTGCTGTCCCATAATATACTCTAGGAAATGAAATTTACTAGTAGAGCAAAAATTAATTTTTTGTTTTCTTTTTTTAAGAGATGTATGGGAATTTTTACTTTTTTTTTCATACTTACCTAGGTGGCTGCAGCATCGGTCCAATGCTGCATCTGTCCCCCGCCGGCTGTAACCTTGAGAAGTGTTTGATCGCTCAGTTCTCACAGCTCTGTGAGCAGGGAGCTGGTGACTGGCTCAGGCTCTCAGCAGCTCACTCGGTCCAGGCATGTGTGTGGAAAAGGGTCACAGAAGTGAAGAATGATGCACTCCTGTGAGCCACAGGGGAAGTACAGCCAAACGAGCTTTGGCTGTACTTCTTCTCCTTTGAGCTTTATCTGCAGTCACATGACCACAGACCTTCTTACAATGCCTCTCCCTCTGTAGGCGACGACTTTCATAGGGGTTGACGCGAGGGCAGAAAATGATGAGTTATGCAGTCAATGTAAGTTTTTTTTTTTTTTTTTTTTTTTTCTGAATGGGAAAGCAAGGGAGTAGGGAGCAAGCTGTTTGAAAATGGGCAAAGTTAAAGGTTTCCCAAAAAAGCCTATGCATGTGCATCTAAAAAAGCATCCAGCATGCCCCCTTATTATGTAAGGTCAAGGAGATGGGGAAGCTTTTGGGTGCCCACAACGTGAATGTATGCATTTTAACGCCATTTTACATAGTATTGTCGGCTGCACCCCAGAAGTCCTATGCAACAGGGAGCTAGAAGGATCAACTGGTACCTGCTGTGTACTGGTAAAGGACCGAGGGCATGCAGATTTTAAAAAGGATGAAACTCAATTTTGCCTGCTTTTCATTTTTAGTGCTTGCTTAAGTGTTGTTTTTTTCCTTTCCACACATTTTTGATCATTCACTTGCAATGTACCTTTTAACTTGCTAGAAAATTTGACTACTCCCTATGACAACCCCCCCCCCAGGAGGATTACATTACTCTTAGTGTCAAGCTGGATACACACTAAGTACTTTGTTCAACCCAGCAGGCTGAAGAAAAAAAAAACTGAGATAAACATACTAATGCAAGCGATGTTAGTGCAGCAATCTCCCCCATTGTGTGTTTGTGTTCTGACAGGGGGACTGATCTATTTTTTTTTTTTAAATTAATGGTCTGGTGACAGGGTCTCCCTTTTTAGTCAGAATTTTTTAGATGCATTCTGGCAAATTTAGAAGAAGAGGTCCACAGTAATCATTTTGATTTTATCTCTATCGGTTTCCGTGGAAGGCACTCTGAACTTAGCAATACATTTTTAGCAGTGCAGTTCTGAAGGAGTACCTTTTTTAAAGATTTTTTTCTTTCTCTTTCTAGCACTCCTTCGCTGTTTGTTCTGCTGATCCAGCAGCCTATGCAAGCACAGATTTTCCTAAAGTAGAAGTATACATATTATTGTGACTACCACAGTCTCCCTTGCCCTTGATGTGCACATAAACCTGCATTCTTGTATGTGCAAGCTTGTAATTATGCTTGATATACCACTGCAGGTCTTTGGAAACTTGTTACTTGTCTTTGAACCTAGGTCATGGACCTTTCCAATGCAGGATCTGCCAGGGGGATGTAAATTCCTCAAAGTAGAATTCAGTGAGGATCATCAATTTTGGATGTGTGTACAATATAAACTTATCCTAAGAGATACATGGATACTGCCATTGCTAGGCTTTCCTACTGATCATGCTAATTTCTTGGCTGTTATGCTGACTCTCACATAAGAACCACTGACACTTCTTTATTGTCCATTGAGGGACACAGGAATTCTTATACTGTTGGGTTATACTGTTTGCCTACAGGAGAAGTGAATACTGGCAACAAAAGAGCTGTTGGCCAGCACAGGATAACCCCACCCACAACATTTATATCTCAGTTTTTTGCTAGTGTCCTAAGGAGAGTGGGTGTCTTTTATTTAGTATTATTCTTTTTTTTTTCTGTGCATTTGGAGATTTTTTTTTTTTTTTTTTTTTTAACAATTTTTCTGCTATCAATAGTTACTGCTAGATACAGGCCAGATGCATTCAATCCTCAAAGTTTTTACAGTCAGGCAAGTGTAGTTTTTCCCAGTATTTTACTGGTGTTCTCCCTGCAACAGCCCTGATTTGTTTATTTTTTTTTTTAAATTTCTACGGTCATCTACAGCTACCAGTGAATTCAGGTCAGATTTTAGAAACCCTGGCGATCTCTCCAGTTAACGAAGCGGCACAGGTTCCCATTTTACACTGGTGTTCCCTCTGCATTAGGCCTGCAGTTGGCAGTGACTGCTGTTTGTATTACAGTTCACACCAGGACTCCCCTGCCCTCTTCTCTTGAGACTCACCTTTTGCAAGTGGCTGTAGCATGCTAACTGTTCCTAAACTAACTGAAGCAGCACTGTATAAAAGTAAAGGTTTTCTTTCCTACGCTGTGTTCCAGTAACTTTTTTTTTTTTTTTTTTTTTTTTTTTTTTTTTAGGAAACTTGTGGCATTTGTACTTTTTTTCATTTGTGTCAATAATATTCCTAGTTTCTCCAGATATAAGGGCACCGGGGTGTCTCTGGTAACCTATGCTTGCCAATACTCCGTAATTTTCAAGTTGGGCGCATGGGGAGCTTTGCTTTTTACAATCTACGGATATATACTAGGCTTGGGGCATTGTGAGGAGTTATCTGGTTTACACAATAATGCAACTTAGTACTGTTGCTGTAATCTAGTGATTTAGTAGGTGTATGACAGGCAACGGTTTTTCCATGTATGCCTATTCCCTATGATCAGATATTATATTGTCTTTGAAAATGTTATCTATAGGCAGCTCCTATCCTAATATTGATCAGTGGTTCCAAATTAATACCCAATAATGATCAATAGTTCCAACCTAAAAACTACTGCAGTACGATACACAAAAAGATAAACCCAGCATTTTTACAATTAACAGTTGTTTATTTGCCACTTTTAGGCTGTGTTCTTTTAAACATTCTTATGTTGGTATTACATAAAAATTATTGTAAGCAGTACATAGGCAGGCTGGTTTCCTTCTCAAGGTCTTAGGAATCTACATGGCAGTACACGACAGAAGAGTTAGTATGATGCCAAGGATGTTGACTTCATTAGGCAAAGCAAACCATGAAATGCCCGTATAAACAGAGTTTAAATCTAAAATCGAAGTGTGAAAAATGTTAAAGTCTCTCGTAATCTACAACTGCTGTTGTGCAGATCCACCCTGATGCAGATTTCACAGTGCCCCCAGCACCCCCCCCCCTTTCTCTGTTACAGGCCTCTTCCCTTCCATATTGTATTACAGTGGATGTAAAAAGTCTACACAACCTTGTTAAAATGTCAGGTTTCTGTGATCTAAAAAAAATTAGATAAAGATAAATCATTTCAGAACTTTTTCCACCTTTTAATGTGACCTATAAACTGTAAAACTCAATAGAAAAACAAACTGAAATATTTTAGGAGGGGAGGGGGATTAAAAATAAAAAAGGAATATAATGTTGCATAAGTGTGTACACCCTCTTATATTTGGGGATGTAGCTGTGTTCAGAATTAAGCAGTCACATTCAAACTCATGTTAAATAGGAGTCAGTACACACCTGCTATCATTTAAAGTGCCTCTGATTAACCCCAAATAAAGTTCAACTGTTCTAGTAGGTCTTTCCTGACATTTTCTTAGTCGTATCCTATAGCAAAAGCCATAGTCTGCAGAAAGTTTCCAAAGCAGCAGAGTGATCTCATTGTTTAAAAGATATGTCAAGAGAACGGTACAAAAGAATTTCCAAGGCATTAGATCTACCATGGAACACAGTCATCATCAAGTGGAGAAAATATGGCACAACAGTGACGTTACCGAGAACTCCAAAACTGATAAAAAGACCAGAAAAAAACTGCTCAGGGAGACTGCCAAGAGGCCTACAGTAACATTAAAGGAGCTGAAGGATTATCTGGCAAGTACTGTCTTTGTGGTGCATATGACAACAATCTCCCGTATTCTTTATATGTCTGGGCTATGGGGTAGAGTGGCAAGAAGGAAGCCTTTTCTTACGCAGAAATAAATCCAAGCCCGGCAAAATTTTGCAGCAACACATCTGCAGTCTCCTAAAAGCATGTGGGAAAGTGTGTTCTGGTCTGATGAAACCGAGGTTGAATTTTTGGGCTATAACTCCAAAAAATGTTTTTGGTGCAAAAACAACACTGCACATCACCAAAAGAACACGATACCCACAGTGAAGCATGGTGGTGGCAGCATCATGCTTTGGGGCTGTTTTTTTCTTCAGCTGGAACAGTGGACTTAGTCAAGGTAGAGAGAATTATGAACAGTTCCAAATACCAGTCAATATTGGCACAAAACCTTCAGGCTTCTGCTAGAAAGCTGAACATAAAGAGGAACGTCATCTATCAGCATGCCAACGACTCAAAGCATACATCCAAATCAACAAAGGAATGGCTTCACCAGAAGAAGCTTAACGTTTTTGGAATGGCCCAGACAGAGCCCAGACCTGAATCCAATTTGAAAATCTGTGGGGTGATCTGATGAGATCTGTGCACAGGAGATGCTCTCGCAATCTGACAAATGTGGAGTTTATTTTTTTGCAAAGAAGAGTGGGCAAATATTGCCAAGTCAGGATTTGCCATACTGATAGACTTGTACCCAAAAAGACTGAGTGCTGTAATAAAATCAAAAGATGCTTCAACAAATTATTTGTTTATGGGTGTGCACACTTTTGCATCTAATTATTTGTTTTTTTATTTTTACTTCCACCTAAAAGATTTAAGTTTGTTGTTCAACTGAATTGTACAGTTTAGAGGTCGCATTAAAGGTGGAAAAAGTTCTGAAATGGTTTAGATTTGTCTAATTTTTTTTTTTTTTTTTTTTACACAGAAACCTGATATTTTAACAGGGGTATGTAGACTTTTTATATCCACTGTACATCTAGGCAGTAGGGGCTGCCTGACCCTATACTTCCCCCATCAGAGTTCCTTCTTAGCATTATTTGTACCATATTATATGCAGTCTTGCACTGTTAGAAGCTTGTTGGCACATGGTCCAGCCATGCTGTGTTTGGCAAGTCTGGGGAGCAGGGAGGAACCAGAAGTGGTCAGTCCCAGAAACAGGAAGTGATGTCACATATACGGCCAGGGAAGTAGCTGTTAGTAACGTGGCGTGATTTGTACCAATCATATGTATAGGTCTAAAACAACTTTTCTCTTACGTCCTCCGACAGTCGCCGCCTCTTCATATTCGTCACATATGGGGTATTAGACTTTGCTCCGAAGGAGTAGCTAGGCAACAGAATATGTTAACATTAAAGCTTTTAACATATCCCACCCTCAAGGGGTGGTCCCCTCAGTCAATACCCTCCTACTTCCTGCAACCATATCTCAGTTTCAATGTCTAGCTTGTCAGGAGTGGCTGGCTCTCTCTGTGCTGGGGCTTTGTGCCCCAGACTCTTTCTTCTTTTTTGATTTTTTTGTTTGAGTTTTCTCTCTACCTTTACTTAGCTGTTCTTTTTGTCAGCATTAGTTAGTTCTTCGGATGAAGAGGATCATGCGGGATGGGTCTTGGGCTGATCCCCCTGGTCGCAGGTCGTGGGTCAATGGCTTCCCAGCCTGCCATCGAGCGTTCAGCCAGGTAACGCTCCTGGCACAGTGAACGACCCATCCCTGTTCGGTGCAGGGATGATTGGTGAGGTGGCTACCTCACTGGACGCTGTGCGGTTTCTTAACCCCCATTCTGTGCGTCTTGTATGCGACTCTCCCTGCCTCATGTGCAGCGGCTTGTTCGCCTGTGCGGGTCCCCCACGCCATTGTGAGGTAAGTGTATCTATGTGGGGACCTGTCTGTCTGGGGGGGTGTCAGTCTGGGACTGTGTAACCTGCCTCTGTTCACACTGTTTGTCTCCCTATCACTCGGCTGCATGCTGTGGGCTGCAAGGGGGGGGGGGGGAGCTGTGTGACACTGTGTGTGTCAGCCTTGTCAGTGTGAGAAGCTGTGTGCTGTGGGGCATGTTTTGTGGCATGTTTGGGCACTATACAGCGATCGCTGCGGCGATCTGACATGTTTTTTTATACATGGATGACGTGTGCATTACTGTACTGTGGAGCGGCGGTTTCGGCGCCATACGGCACCATTTTGCCTACACTCGCTCCGGCCGCATGTTCTACATGCATGGCGACCATTTTTTGTAGCCTCCCATAGGCTTTCTTAGAGCGCCCTGGCAGCATCACTTCCTCTTCTCCAGGAACACCGATCGAGGCAGCAGCAGCGGCGAGGGTCTCCTCCGGTTATATCCTTCTTATCCATTGCCTGTGTCAGTTTTATTGTCCCTGTGGGGGTCTCATTGTGCTTGTGTGTGGTGCGGTGGGCTGCGCTCGCCGCGCTTGTTAAAGGGGCAGTTAACCCTTTATTATCCGGCATTTGTAATAGGGGCAATGGATTCTCAGGAGGGCAAATTTCCTACCGCCTTGGTGGAAAGCCAGGGGACCGCTGTTTCCCCCCCAGGGGGGGATTTAGCCACTATTGTGGCTGGCCTTGCTGCTCAGGTGCAGATGCTGGTGGCTGCTCAATCTACTAAAAGACCCAGAGTTTCTCTTTACTCTGATTCTGAGGGTGAAGGTGATGGGGCTGTTATGGCGGGGGCCTCCTTATCGGGGTCCCGCTCCTCCCTGGATCTAGTGGGGTCCGAGGTGGAGGCTGAAGTTGAAGGGGTTGATAATTCTCCCCCTGGCTCGCCTGAAGAGCTTGCAATCATGGATGAATTGATTGCTTCCATAAAACAAACGCTGCGTTTGCAGGATGAAGTGTGTCCCCCCGCTGCCTTGGCGGCTTATGGGACGCAGAGAAAACGCAGGACGCCGCAGGTTTTTCCCTGCAATGATGATTTTCAGCGCGCTGTTAAGGAACAATGGCGCAATCTGCGCAAACCTTTTGCTGTACCAAGTAGGTTCAAGCTGCGTTATCCTTTCTCGCCTTCCACTGATGAAAGGTGGTGTGTGCCACCCCCAGTGGATCACGCAATTGCGGTTTTAAACCAATCCACTGCGATTCCTGCAGAGGATTCCCCTGTGTTCCGTGATGCCACGGATAGGAGATTGGAGTCTCTTGCCCGTCATACTTATTCTGTTACGGATTCTATGCTTAAGGCTCTGTTTGCCTCTCTCATGGCGGCCCAGGCGGTCGCAAGTTGGACGCAGATGCTTAGGCGCGTCCTAGTGGCCGATTCGGCCTCGCCGGCGACCCTGGATATGGTGGATCAAATCCACCAGGGTGTCATGTATCTGTGTGATGCGGACTTGGACCTAGTCCCGTTGGCTGCACGTGTGCACAGCGTGGCGGTGTTGTCTCGCCGCCTGGTTTGGTTGAAATGTTGGTCGGTGGACCAGTCTTCACGTAAGACCTTAGCCAATCTGCCTTATGATGGGTCTCGCCTTTTTGGGGAGTCCTTGGATGTGTTGATTAAGGGGATCACCGGAGGTAAGAGCACTCTATTGCCCCATTTCCCCAAGGCTAAGGGGGCTTCTGGGAAGAAGCATGCTAATTTTCGGCCCCCTCAGGGGTCCTTTCGTGCCTTTCGGTCGCACTACAAGGGCAAACCGTTCAAAGGTCAAGGCTCTCAGAAGAAGCCCTGGTCTGGAAAACAGAAGTCCGGTCAATCCGGATCCGCAGCGCCCTCACCCAGTTTTGGGGTGGGGGGACGCTTGCTCGGTTTTCTTCAGCCCTGGTTGGCCCGCGTGCGGGACAGAAGGGTTCAGGAGATCGTTCGATCTGGTTACAAGATCGAGTTTCTCTCTCGGCCGGAGAGCAGATTTTTTCCCTCAAATCTTCAACTGTCTCCAGAGCGTTTACGGGACCTGCACCTGGCGGTGCGGGACCTGAGGGCTCAGGGAGTGGTAGTTCCGGTGCCTCATCGGGACAGATTTCGGGGGTTTTATTCCAATCTGTTCACCGTGCCCAGAAAGGAGGGCAAGGATCGTCCAATTCTGGACTTGAAGGCTCTGAACCGCTCTGTGCGGGTTCGCAAGTTCCGCATGGAATCCCTGCGGTCGGTGGTGGCTGCCCTGGTTCCGGGGGAATTCATGGCCTCCATCGATTTGAAGGATGCGTATCTTCACATCCCCATTTTCGAGGGTCACCAGAGGTACCTTCGATTTGCCATTGCGGAGGATCACTACCAGTTCGTGGCGTTGCCTTTTGGTCTCGCCTCGGCTCCGCGGGTCTTCACCAAGGTGCTTGCACCGGTTCTGGCATTATTGAGGGCCCAGGGCATTTCTGTCCTGGGGTATCTGGACGACATTCTGGTTCGGTCTGCGACCAGCCAGGGTCTGGAGAAGGACCTGTCTGTCACGATGCAAACTCTGCAGGAGTTTGGTTGGACGATAAATTTTCCAAAGTCGTCACTGAGTCCGTCGGTTCGTCTTCCCTACCTGGGAATGATTCTGGACTCGGTGCAGGCGAAGGTCTTCCTGCCGGAAGACAAACTCAGAACTCTTCAGAAGGAAGTCAGGTCCCTCAGGGACGTTCCGCACTCGTCTCTGCGGACGTGCATGAGATGTCTGGGATTGATGGTCTCGGCCTTCGAGGCGATTCCCTTCGCCCAGTTTCACACGCGGGGTCTCCAAGCGGAGATCCTGTCCATGTGGGACGGGCGACCTCAATCTCTGGATCTTCAAATCTCGTTGAGTCATCGCACCAGAAGAGACCTTCTGTGGTGGCTCCAGTCCCCGATGGTGTCCGGGGGCAAGTCGTTTCGTCCTATCTCGTGGACGGTAATCACCACGGATGCCAGCCTGTCGGGCTGGGGTGGTGTTCTGGGCGTTCTGTCCGCCCAGGGGACTTGGTCGGAGGGGGAGTCCTCCCTTCCGATCAACATTCTGGAATTGCGTGTGATAAATCTGTCTTCATCGCTGGACGGACCGGCTGCAGGGCTGCCCGGTTCAGGTGCAGACGGACAATGCCACGGCGGTGGCCTACATCAACCACCAAGGGGGCACCAGGAGTGCCCGAGCGGCTCGAGAAGTGGCCGACATTCTGTCTTGGGCCGAGACTCATGTCCCGGCGATAACGGCGGTTCACATTCCGGGGGTGGAGAACTGGCAGGCGGACTATCTCAGTCGCCAGACCCTGGATCAGGGGGAATGGTCCCTCCACCCGGCTGTCTTCCAGATGTTGTGCGCGAAGTGGGGTCTTCCAGATGTGAACCTGTTCGCGTCTCGTCTCAACAACAAGGTGAGAAGGTTCGTGGCAAGGACGCGCGACCGTCGGGCAGACGCGTCGGATGCGTTAGTGGCCCCGTGGCATCAGTACAGGCTGATGTACGCGTTTCCACCGATTCAGTTGCTGTCCAGGTTCCTTCGCAGGTTACACTCGGAACGCAGCACGGTGATTCTTGTGGCACCGGACTGGCCTCGCCGGTCCTGGTACGCAGACCTCGTGAATCTGGCGGTCGACGCCCCGTGGCGTCTGCCTCTTCGAGACGATCTCTTGTCTCAAGGACCGATATACCATCCTGCTTTACAGTCGCTGGCTTTGACGGGCTGGCTGTTGAGACCGAGGTCCTGAGGGAGAAGGGTCTCTCCCCAGAGGTCGTTCATACCTTGATCAACGCGAGGAAGTCTTCCTCGGGGAAGGTTTATTACCGTATTTGGAAGGCCTATTTTGCCTGGTGTGAGTCCAGGGGGTTTTCACCCCGCACGTACTCGGTTTCCCGAGTGCTGTCCTTCCTTCAAACGGGTGTCGATCAGCGTTTGGCGCTGGCTACGATAAAGGGTCAGGTGTCTGCGCTGGCCGTTCTGTTTCAACGTCCCGTGGCTTCCAACTCCTTGGTTGGCACTTTTGTTCAGGGAGTGCGGCATCTGGTTCCTCCTAGGAGGGATCCTCTGCCCCCTTGGGACTTGAATCTCGTTCTATCTGTGTTACAACGTGCTCCTTTTGAACAGATCAGGGAGATCTCGTTGTCTATGTTGTCCAAAAAGGTCGCCTTTTTGGTTGCGATCACTTCGGCTCGCAGAGTGTCGGACCTGGCGGCTTTGTCCTGCAAGTCTCCGTATCTGGTTGTTCATTTGGATAAGGTGGTCTTGCGACCTAATCCTTCTTCTTTTCTTCCGAAGCGAGTTTCGGAATTCCATCTTAATGAGGATATTGTCTTGCCTTCGCTGTGCCCGGAGCCTAAACATCCAAAGGAGGTGAGATTACATTCTTTGGATGTTGTTCGGGCGATAAGGGTTTACCTTAAATCGACTGAGTCTTTTCGAAAGACGGACTCCTTGTTTGTTCCAGAGGGTCCTCGGAAGGGCATGGCGGCGTTGGCCTCTTCCATCGCCAAATGGATCAGGCAGACCATTGAACAGGCCTATGCTTTGCAGGGGAAGGTTCCCCCTGTGCCTGTGAAGGCGCACTCTACTAGATCTCTGAGTACGTCTTGGGCCTGTCGTCATGGGGCTTCTGTGGCCCAGGTGTGTAAGGCGGCGACCTGGTCGACCGTGCATACTTTCACAAAATTCTACAAAGTAGATGTTCAGGCATCGGCGGATGCTTCCTTTGGCCGCAAGGTTCTTAGTGCGGCAATTCCCTAGGGTCCCTTGTTGGGGACCTCTGGCTGTTGGGATAAGTTTTTTATCCCCTGGTTATTTGTCTTTTCCTGGGTTGTTGCTCCTGTTGAGCACTTGTTTTTTCCTGTAGCCCAGCTGGTTTCCTTCCTTTGGTAAGGTTCCTTTCTTTGATGCGGAGACTGCGTTGCCTTTCGGCGCGGATGCGTTTCCCACCCCTCATGTTTGCACTGCTTTGGGACGTCCCCATATGTGACGAATATGAAGAGGCGGCGACTGTCGGAGGACGTAAGAGAAAACGGAATTTTTGTAAAATCTTACCTGTAAAATTCCTTTCTCTGAGTCCTCCGACAGTCGCCGCCCCCGCCCCTCTTTTGGGGTTTGGTTGTATACTCTACTGCTATTCCACTGAAACTGAGATATGGTTGCAGGAAGTAGGAGGGTATTGACTGAGGGGACCACCCCTTGAGGGTGGGATATGTTAAAAGCTTTAATGTTAACATATTCTGTTGCCTAGCTACTCCTTCGGAGCAAAGTCTAATACCCCATATGTGACGAATATGAAGAGGCGGCGACTGTCGGAGGACTCAGAGAAAGGAATTTTACAGGTAAGATTTTACAAAAATTCCGTTTTATTGCTAAAGCATTTTTTTTTTTTTTTTAAAGTTTTAAAAGAATTTATTGGAATGTAAGTAATAACATTACAGAAATATATTGTTACAAATAGGTAATTTACAGCATTGTTATAAACAGTAAAAAGATTTAAAAAAAAAGGACATCACTGAGTAGGATGTTTCAGTCACAATAATACAATCCAACACTCAAGTAATAGGCTTCACCATGTAATGAATATTCGTCTATTATAATATCAACATTACTCTATCTCTATATGGTTGAACGTGCTAGACTGGGTTTGTTTGCCAATTTCTCATAGACTGCCACACAAGAGAGTAGCAAAGGCAAGGAGGGCAGCACAGCTAAGTACTTGGAAAAATTTCTACAACGTGAGAATGTAAATAACCATCAACTGATTACCCTGGACATATTCAGAATGTAACATAACAGAGGTAGTTCCCCAAGCCTTTTAGGTACCACTCCACATCTAGTGTGAGGTGGAGTAGCCACGATCTGCCCACCCGCCATGCACCCCCTCTGGGACCAAACTGTGCGGGAGGTTGACAAACCCGTCCACTCAAAGAGCTGTTCAAGTAAAAGTTTTAACTTTTGTGTGCTTTTGTTCGCCATAGATCCCAGTATGCTTCAAATTTAGTGACCACACCATCTCTATATGCTAGAATTTGTTTCAAGTCCTGGGTTTCATTTACCAACATTTTAACCTCTCCAATGCTAGGTACAGTATTTGATTTCCAATGCCTGATGATAATGGACCTCGCAGTCATTGTTATGTGCATTGATATTGGGCGTATTGGGGTGGGAAGATTAGAAATGTTTATGCTCAAGATAGCCTGTTCTATGCTGGGTTTACATCTCACTCCTGTAACTTTTGAGATTAGTGAAAACAAATCGGTCCAAAAACTATGCAGGTAAGAACAGGACCATAACCTATGTACTAAAGTGCCTACATGGCTGCACTGCTTTCAGCACAAATTGGAGTTGCCTTTAGTTAATGTAGTTATAATGTATAGTGTAAGATACCAACATGGGTGGATTTTTTGGGCCATTTCCCAATAGTTTGCACATTTGGAGTAGTCCTAATTATCAGAAATTGCTTTCAACCACTGTTGGTCGGTAAAGGATTGGGTGAGATCTTTCTCCCAGTTTAAAAGGGCTGAGGCCTTGTTGAAAACTGTTTTGGGAGTGAAGTAGCTGATAAAACAATGTGATACCTTTTTGGCTTTAGTATCTTTAGAATGCCAAAAGGTCCATGCCTTCTTTGAGACCTTCACCGGTGTTGGGTTGTAGTGGCCTATGAATGATGATAACCTGGCGTATGTGAAGAACTCTGAAGCAGGTAATTTGAATTTTTGAAACAGACTAAAAGGGAAGGATGTGACCTTCAGCCAACATATCTCCCAGATTGTGCAACTGTAGTTACTTCCATTTCCTAAATGTAATATCTGGGCACAGGCAGGAGATTGAGTCTAGAGAGACTGGAATTTCAATAGGTTCCTTTTACTATCACTCCATATTTATTAAGATATTGCCAAGCTGAGAGAGTAGCTGTAATTGTTGGGCTATTCTTATGAGCAGCTTCCCCTGAGATAGTGGATGCTGATTTAAGAGATTTTGGGCTTAGCAGACCTTTTTCTAGATTGCTCCAGTGTTTCCCTTGTGAAGCCATATAGTAGTCCTTCAAATTTGGAACTCCTATACCGCCAACTAGTCTGTGCTTATGTAAGATATTTTGGGAGCATCTCACCTTGCCGTCTGCCCATATGAATTTTGATAGTTGTTTCTGCATGAGTGTAAAAAATGAAGAAGGGATAGGTATGGGGAGTGTCCTAAAGTGGGGTAATAATAGCATCTTATATGCCGCCAATTTCCCCGACCAAGATAAATAGTATTTGCGTAACCTAGACATTTCTTGTTGAAACTTTGAAATTAGAGGGAGGAAGTTGGTATTGTATAAATCCGTATGGGATGCTGTTAGTTCGATGCCCAGATATGGAAGCAATTTTGGAGTCTACTGGTATGGAAAATGTATTTGCAGTGTTTGCATTGTGGATTTCTCTATCAGTAAACCCAATATGTACGCCTTAGAAGCGTTTACTTTATAATAGGAGATCTGGTTAAATGACAAGAGGACCTCATGTACTGCTGGAAGAGAGACTAATGGGTCTGAGAGGTAGACAGTATAATATCGTCTGCAAACAGTGTGATTGTATGGTATGTATCTGTGGCCAAGATCCCTTTTATCTTGGGGTGTGTCCTAACTTTTTCTGCCAGTGGTTCCATGAGCAAGGCAAAGATCAAGGGGGAAAGTGGACACCCCTGTCTCGTGCCATTGGTTATTTGGAACTCATTTGAGAACATCCCCTCTGCAAAAACGAATTGTTTGAAGATTGATGAAGATTTTATAGTATCTATTACCATTGAGCATTTTTTATCATCTACTTTCACACATATATTTATGGTTCACCGATTTTAGAGTTATCTGCGCTGATTTTTTACTTCTTTTGTATACCTTTTTGTATGTGGTGACACTACAGAATTGGCAGCAGATTTCTGGTGCTCCATTGATCTTCCTCTGTCGCCTCCTCATTTCCGTTCCCTTCTTTCTATTTGGTAGCGCATAGGTTTTTTTACATATAGCAGAGAGTATATTTCCCCCCTAAACCAAATTTCGCCAACACGTATGGTAAGTACCCCCAGTGTATCCTGTTGAATTGAAAAAAGATGGTGTACTCGCGCCTAGGTAATTTAATTATGGTAATTTGGGAAGCAGCAAGTATTCAAGAACACTACCAAGGTAGTGATCTCATAGGTAAATGATAGATGTGTAAATGACCGCGCTACCCTAATAATTTCCTGTGACAGTATAAATATAAATATAAAAAAAATAAAAAATTATAAAAAGTGCCTGTGCAATCTTATAACCAATGCTCATATAGTACCTTAGTAGGATGGATAAACAATATATTACTCTGAAATACCGTGATACCTCTTAAAGTGCAACGTGCTGATAATAAATATACTGTAAAATATACCACTCAAGAGATAGATAAATAGATATAATAAATATAAATGTCCAATGCAATCAAGTCCATAAAGTGAATACAAAAAAGATTGTGCAAAAAACGTGCTCAAACACTGCCGGTGTGGGGATGAAAGTGCTGCGTGCCGGTGATCCTTGGGTTCTCACTCTGTGCCCAGGGGTAAGGTAGCACACTTACCGGAAGGTGTGGATTCCAATGGCATACGCCAAAAGGAATCGAAATCGCTTTGTCTGCTGCTCCTGTATATCGATAGGTGGGTGGATGGTCTCCTTATGGATATAGGTAAGCGTTCCGCATGGAAGAAAGAAGGTAGAAGCTCCTCGTAGTGTAAAAAGGTTTTTCCTTTTATTAAACTTCAACTTCATAAAATCGAATCAACATCAATCTTCCCATACAGCTTCCAAGAATAAATCCATAAAAACCCCCGATCAGTGATGCAGACTTTAAAAACACTCCAAATGTGGTAAAAAACACTCCAGATAAAAACGTAAGGTGACACAGCAAAAACAAACTCGACCCAAAAAATGAACTGTGGGGTCAATATGGTAATGAGAAACGCTCTTAGAGCTCCTATGGTGCCTCGCGGCTGGGATACCTCATAGGATGCTGGCTGTAACCGCTAACTCGCGCCGAACCCGGAAGTCGGAATCTCGGCGTGCGGTCCAGCTACTGACTCAGAGCGAGGCAACGTGCGTGCCAACTTGACGCGTTTCGTCAAGTCACTTCCGAAGACGTCACACTCTGACGAAACGCGTCAAGTTGGCACGCACGTTGCCTCGCTCTGAGTCAGTAGCTGGACCGCACGCCGAGATTCCGACTTCCGGGTTCGGCGCGAGTTAGCGGTTACAGCCAGCATCCTATGAGGTATCCCAGCCGCGAGGCACCATAGGAGCTCTAAGAGCTTTTCTCATTACCATATTGACCCCACAGTTCATTTTTTGGGTCGAGTTTGTTTTTGCTGTGTCACCTTACGTTTTTATCTGGAGTGTTTTTTACCACATTTGGAGTGTTTTTAAAGTCTGCATCACTGATCGGGGGTTTTTATGGATTTATTCTTGGAAGCTGTATGGGAAGATTGATGTTGATTTGATTTTATGAAGTTGAAGTTTAATAAAAGGAAAAACCTTTTTACACTATGAGGAGCTTCTACCTTCTTTCTTCCATGCGGAACGCTTACCTATATCCATAAGGAGACCGTCCACCCACCTATCGATATACAGGAGCAGCAGACAAAGCGATTTCGATTCCTTTTGGCGTATGCCATTGGAATCCACACCTTCCGGTAAGTGTGCTACCTTACCCCTGGGCACAGAGTGAGAACCCAAGGATCACCGGCACGCAGCACTTTCATCCCCACACCGGCAGTGTTTGAGCACGTTTTTTGCACAATCTTTTTTGTATTCACTTTATGGACTTGATTGCATTGGACATTTATATTTATTATATCTATTTATCTATCTCTTGAGTGGTATATTTTACAGTATATTTATTATCAGCACGTTGCACTTTAAGAGGTATCACGGTATTTCACAGTAATATATTGTTTATCCATCCTACTAAGGTACTATATGAGCATTGGTTATAAGATTGCACAGGCACTTTTTATAATTTTTTATTTTTTTTATATTTATACTGTCACAGGAAATTATTAGGGTAGCGCGGTCATTTACACATCTATCCTGTTGAATGCCTTCTCTGTGTCTAACGCGAGAAGCAGAGAAAGCTGCAACACTAATAAGGTTAATCATCCTCCTGGGGGCATCTGGAGCCTGGCTTCCGGATATGAAACCCACTTGCTCATGTTTCACAAGGCGTGGTAGAAATTCTGCCAATCTATTTACTAACAATTTGGCATATATTTTGACATCCACATTTAATATGGTTCCTTTCAAGGCTTAGGCAATGTAACTATGGTTGCTGGCAGCATTTCAGGTGGGGTGGAAGCTTGGGCCACAGCAGCATCAAAGACCGGTAATATATATGGGTTTAAAATGTCTATATAATTTTGGTAGTACTCCGATGAGAAACCATCAGGTCCAGGCGATATATTGTGTGGTTGTTTTTTGACAACCCCTTCGATCCCTGGCAAAGTAAATGGAGAGTTAAGAGATGACAGCCCCATTGAGTTAAGAGTGGCAGAGATATGGAGTGTAGAAATTCTGTAATGGAATCATTGGTTGGAGTGGTAGTAGAGGGATCTGCTTGCAGATTATATAATGAGCTAAATGGCATTAGCAATGTCTTTAGGGTTAAATACCTTTTTGCCAGTAGAGGGATGAATGAGAGATGGGATCTTGCGGTAAAGAATATTTTCTCTTTCAAAAGCATTTTTGTTATGTGGTGTGCTTATTCTGTATATTTAAAATTATTGTACAGAGTGATACACTTTTGAGATGTTTAAGCACCCTAAAAAAAAAAATATATATTTTTGGCTGCAGAATAATATAAAACAGCAGTCTTTAAATGGGGGCCCGCAGTCCGAACACAGACCAAGTGACGCTTCTTTCCAGACCATTGGGCCGCCAGTATAAATTGACACATCTCCACCACTCAGCAGTAATTGGTTGCTGGGACCGTGGGCGTCCCAGCATCCAATGAGGTCGTGTGTGCGCCCCACCCCCTGCTGCTGATTATCTCGAGGCTCTCTCTCCCTGCCGGGCCGTGAGGTAAGGTGTGACATCACATGCGCACTCCGTCCCCTGCTGCTATATGAATGCCACATCATATCCTACAGCATCCTAGCCTTAAGTAATGAAAGGGTTGGGGTGGAGGAGAGTTGAAAAGGGGAAGGAGAAAAGACTGGTGGGGATAGAGGGAGGGAAAGGATGGGCATAAGACCGAGGGGAAAGGGGTGGAAGGGTGGAAAGTAGGATCAGTAGGCGGTCCAGAAATAGAGCCAAAAGACCATAAATTGAGGTAGCCTAATATCCCAAGAGGAGAATGTGTGTACTCAAAGTAGGAGGGTAAGGTTCCTAGCTTCCACTCAAGCTGACCAGATTTTATCAAATTTTTAAAGAAAAGTTACGCCCCATATATGTAAGCTTGTAGAGGGGCAGGACTGCATTGATCATGAAGTCAGAAGTGTTGTATATGTATGCAGGACCAGACCATATGAATAAAGTTTCCCACTTCATTTAGGGCAATACTCATCAGCAGTATGATAGACAGCTGAGAATCTGAGGGGTGTTATAAAGCCTATGTATAAATTTGAGCTAGCAGAGATCATGAGGGGAAGGTACTGCTGAATCCCTTCATCCCAGTCCTCATCAGTTAAGTTCGATATATATCCCGTTGCCATGCATGATTTAATGAAGTAACCCTGGCAGTATCTTTGCAGGTGATTTTGTCTGATCCGTATTTAGTTGGACAATGCCACTGTGGCATACCAGAAAGGAATCTGTAGTGTGTAGTCTTGTCGCAGCAAGACAATTCAGATCATATCTTGGTCAGAACTTCACATTCTCGCTTTTTTTTATTTCCTAGGAGTCCTTCTGTCCACCTCTGCTTTACAAAAAGGAAATTTCCCTCCATTGTCTGGATGTGATTTTGTACTGAGAGTCTTATTTCTCAGCCGCTTCTTCGGGAGCCTGATTTTCTTGTGTTGTGGACGGACCCTGTATAAGCACTCTGGCTTCTCTGTCCACTGTCTTTAGGTGACTCAGGCAGACTTTCTAAACATTTGGTCTTCAGGATCAGATCTTACCTGTGCCTGTCAATGGACACAAAGCTGTGAGTGGCTCTTGCTTTTCTTTTCAGCATCGTGCTGCTTTTCCACCTGGTCTTCGTCTTTTGCTTCTGGTGAAAATTCAGGCCTTATTTTATGCCAGCTTTGTGTGTTAGGTCCTGCAGATGGCTTTTAGACCCTCAAGCAGCCCCTGGCTTTCTATTGTCTTTCTTGGGCCTGTTAGAGCAGGAAAATGTAGCAAACACAGGCTATGTATAAGAATAATAAGAACTCCTGTGTCCCTCAGTGGACGATAAAGAAAAATAGCATTTTGTTTTTTATTGTAAAAGCCTTTCTTGGAGTCCATTGAGGGACACAGGGCTCTCCCCCAATACTTTGTTACAAAGGCATGATGGTTGTCGGCAGGGTTTTCCGCTGCAGGCCAATGGATGTTTTTGGTCAGGGTCTATTGTGGGCAGGCAGTATAATCGGAAAGCTTAAGAATTCCCATGTACTTCAACAAACTCCAAGAAAAGGTTTTTCTGGTAAGTACAAAATCCAGTTTATTGGGGTCCTTTTGCCATTTCTGGTTACATAGTTGCCTAGTTGGTAAGGCTGAAAAAAGACACTAGTACATCCCAGTTCAGTGTGTGTTGTGTTGTGTGTGTAAACCGCTACTTGTCCAACTTTGAGTTGGCCACGTGTCATCTTGAGTGACCGGAGACTGAATACTCCAAACACTGGAATCGCCATTAAGATTTTTGTATATTGCGATTATATCCCCCCTTGAGCTTAATGTTTGTAATCATTACTCGTAATGGAGATCCTCCTTATTAGTTTTGTTGCCGTTCTTTAGAGACTCTCCAGTTCCAGCATATTCCTCCTGAGGACTGGAGAATCGAACTGGAGGGCATATTCTAGATGCAGCAGCACCAGATTTTTGTAAAGTGGTAGAACTTTGGTCTTATCTAGTCATTGCATGCTATTGCGAAGTCTGTCCTCATCTATGACCCCCAGATGTTTCTCATCCTCGATTCTCTACCTAGTGTGTAACTCGCATTCGTATTTTTAGCATCCAAGTGTATTACTTTACATTTTCCTACATTGAACCTCATTTATCATGTATTTGCCCACTTCTCTACTTTATCAAGGTCTTCTTTTAAAGTTGCTTTTTCCAAGTTATTGTCCAGCTAAGCTTTGTATGATCAGAAAACACTGAACTAATAATTCCAACCTCTAAATCATTTATGAACAAGTTAAATAGGATTGGTCCCAGGATAGAGCCCTTATAACTGCAGACCATTCAGAAGATATTTATTACCATATACTGAATGCGCGCCTGTAACCAGTTTTCTATCCAGGTACATACACGATGGTCAATACCGACAGACCTCAATTTGTGGATTTAGCATTTATGGGGTACCTTGTCAAATGCTATTGAGAAGTCTAGATACACTGCATCCACAGGCCATCTATCCAGATTACAGCTCACTTTCTCATAGATTAATAGGTTGGTCAGGCAAAAAACCATCTTTCATAAATCCATGCTGGTTACTAATAATGTTACTCTGATCTGCAAATTCTTGATATGGTCTCTTATTCCCTGCAATATTTTACAAAACTATTATTGATAGACTGACCGGCCTGTAGTTTCCAGGTATGTATCTCATCCTATTCATGAATATTGGTACCACCTTAGCATTCTACTGGTACTTTTTTCTAGCCAACGGACTTTGAAATTATTAGTACAAAGCCAGCATAACCGTCAACTAGCAGTTTCACAATTAGGTCAGCTTTGGCAATCCCTATTTCTCTCATGTCCTGTTTGTTTTGTATAACTTTATTGTTAAAGGAGGAACTGTTTTTAACAGTGTGATAAGACTATTTAAAACGTGAGAATTTCCCAATTCAACATATATGAATGAACACTCTATTTTTTCATAGGAGGGTATGTTCTTGTGCAAAGAAGAATTTCTCTGTTAAACAATTGTTTATTGCTGCTAGGTAATGTTTAATTGAAAGTAAATTTATTTTTGAAGAAAATTAATGTTTGTGCCCTATTTTGCTTCTAGCTTTTCACTGGTCTCAGAGCTCCTGCTCGAGGGTTATTGCTATTTGGCCCTCCTGGAAATGGAAAGACTATGCTGGTGAGAAATCCTTTCTACTGTAAGTTTATTTCTCCTGGATTAACTTTACATTTTCTTGATGTTTTTCTATATTTTTATTTCAGGCAAAAGCAGTGGCCGCTGAATCAAATGCAACATTTTTCAATATAAGTGCAGCAAGTCTCACTTCCAAATATGCAAGTATCTTTCTTTTTTTTTTTTTTTTTTTTTATTGAACATTGTTAAAAAAAGAAAACGCATACTTTTTGACATTCACATTATAAAAAATGGAATAGATTAAAGTAGAACAAAAGGTACAACTTTTTTAATAGTAGAGGGATTAGAACACCTCTCTGGCTTTTATTGCTATCTGTGCCCCCAATAGGGAGAGTATTTGTGATGTTTACCACTATCACCAAAAGTGAAAGTAAAAGAAAAAACAAATTTTGGGTTTTACCCTGAACATAAATACAGGGGAAATCTTGCCATGGTGGCGCTAGTTCTGCCGACCCTAAAGACAACCAGGGATTCCTTCACTACAGTGTTAATTTTGGCAGTAAATTTCAATTTAGTTTTAGTCTTAGTCTTAGGACTAAAATGGCATTTTAGTTTTAGTCCCATTTTAGTCTTCTGCAAGTGTTTTAGTTTTAGTCGTATTTAGTCGACTAAAACTCCAGTACATTTTAGTCGACTAAAACGTCCTACATTTTAGTCGACTAAAACGTCCTACATTTTAGTCGACTAAAACGTCCTACATTTTAGTCGACTAAAACGTCCTATATTTTAGTCGACTAAAACTAATTTTAGTCATCTATAATCGAATGGGTGTAGTTCAATTGTAATTTGTAATGCATTATTAAGCATTTCTCTACAATTTCCAAACTCATTATATACTACTGCTGGTCCTGGAGTGAAAAATCTAATATGTTATTATTTATGGTATTAAGCTTTGAGCATGCACCAGTGTTAATTTTGGCAGCAAATTTCGATTTAGTTTTAGTTATAGTCTTTTGACTAAAATGCCATTTTAGTTTTAGTCGTATTTTAGTCCTAAGACTCAAATGCCATTTTAGTTTTAGTCGTATTTTAGTCATCTGAATTGTTTTAGTTTTAGTCGTATTTTAGTTGACTAAAATTGTGTTAATTTAGTCGACGAAAACGTTTTAGTCGACGAAATTAACACTGCTTCACTATGGATGGATTTTCTTCTATGGGACAGGAAGTGAATGGAAATCTCTCCCAATGGGACTCAAATATATCAAAAATAAAACTGACAGGGGTTAGAAGTCTACCTTACTCTATCTGAAATGTGAAAAAGCCTTTATTTCTACTTTAACCACTTCAATACTGGGCACTTTCACCCCCTTCCTGCCCAGGCCGATTTTCAGCTTTCGGCGCTGTCGTACTTTGAATGACAAATGCGAGGTCATGCAACACTGTAATCGTATGACATTTTTACCAATTTTTTCATACAAATAGAGCTTTATTTTGGTGGCATTTAATCACCACTGGGTTTTTTATTTTTTGCTAAACAAACAAAAAAATACCGAACATTTTGGGAAAAATTTGCTTTTTTTAGTTTCTGTTTTAAAATTTCGAATAGTAGTAATTTTTCTCCTTCACTAATGTGCGCTTATGAGGCTGTATTGATGAGACCGCACGAATAGGCACTCGTAGGCGGCACTGGATAATCAGTGCCCTGATTATCTGTGTACATGTCCCTTTCTCCTTTCCTCATGCTGTCACTGCCTTTGAGGAAAGTACTGCTGATAACCGGCATGTCTGTTTACATTGTGATCAGCTGTGATTGGACACAGCTGATCACATGGTAAAGGGCCACTGGTATTGGCCCTTTACAGCAATCACAGACCACGCTGGATGCACGCCCCAGGGGGCATGCAGGAGTGGCGTGGTTCCGGGAGGATGTCCATGGATCCCCTCTCAGGACATCAGAGCCGCACTGTAGCTGTTTTTTGGCTATAGCGCGGGTCTGAAGTGGTTAAATAGTTACATGTCTGCTTTTTTCACATTGATGATAAAACAAGTGTATGCAAACTGTTATCTGTGTTGCCACCTGTAAAATTTGCTCTGTTTGGGGTATCTTGATTCTAATGTGGGACTTTTAGACATTTTAGTTACAAATAGGGAAAAGGAGATAAGGTAAAAGGGATATGGAGAGGGTAAAAAGGGGTCCTCTCTAGGGTAACACTCGACTGTTCTGACTGAATCTTTCACACCAGGGCTTCTTCTCCAGTCTTCGGACACATCCTTAGCTGGTTCCCAATGAAATGCATCCTTGATTCATCATTGAGGATATCTTGCACCACAAGTACATTTCTGTCCTTGGAGTATTTGAGCAGCTGATTACACAGGATGTCCATATGATCCCCCCCCCCCCCACAAAGCATGAAGCAAGAACAGGTGTGGGCAGTTCTAGTCTATGTTGGTCAATGTGCTGACGATCTCAGGCATTCAGCTAATCATTTTGTTGACCGTTTGTTTTACAATCTTCTTCTGCTGTAATACAAATCAATTTCCATTTTTCTTCTAGGGAAAGCATATTTTAGTTCATACTAAAGCTTCATAGATATTAATTTTTTTAATTATAGCACCTACCAATAAAGTCTTCTAATTTAGACACTGAGAAACCATACAAAGTACCGACTATTTACTAACTTCCATTACAGTCAAAGTATAGCTTGTATTGTAAGGATGTGACTGGGCGGGCTGCTATGTTTTCCAGACAAAATAGGGTCTAACCTAGTCATGGAAGGGGTATTGAAGAGTTTTGAATCTCACTGCATTTGCTGGATGACATCCAAAGAGATTCAAACCTTCTGACCTACACTGTTGATTTGATGTTAACCATAACCACTCTTCCATTTACACAAACCCAAGTTTAGTTAAGATAGCTTTAGCCTGAAGATGACTGTCTGAGGATTTGGTGGGATTGGTAAACTATAACTTCTATGAAAATTAGATGTTGGCCATGGCTTATCATTTTTGGGAAAGGGTGAGGTGATAAAATAGCTCCCTGTTGAGCTATTTTACAATTGCCTTTGCTTCCCTTAACGTCAACACCAGGAAAGACTTTGTGTTTTTACATAATATATTCAAATGTCTACTTGGCAATGTTGATAGTATGCGTAATATTAATTTAGTAATTTGAAAAAAAAAAAACTGAAAGCCTGTATGACCTACTTTTTTTAATTACAATTAATACAAATACAGATTTAAAATCTGTGCAAATTAAAAAAAATGTAAATAATGCAGTTACTTATTTTGTGCTTCATGGAGAAAAGATGACCAAGGATGCAACCTGCTTTTTAGTGCCAGCTCTTTGGTCTTGTTTTTTGTATTATTTTTATAAATCTACATATATATATTTTTTCCAGGTAGGAGAAGGGGAAAAATTAGTGCGGGCACTTTTTTCGGTGGCAAGGGAACTCCAGCCATCTATTATTTTTATTGGTAAGTAGTTCACGTTTTCAATTTGCCATCAACTGCTTTTATAATGATTTCAGCATATGTGTTCTAACACCAGCAAAGCCAGAAATTAAAGTAAATAATAATGTTGGCTCTTGATGTATGTGTTCTTTGCAGATTTCAGATAAGATTTTATTCCTTTTTCAAACCACAAATGAAATTGTGGGGCAAACAAATGCTAATGCACCATCCACATAAGTTGGCCTCTACCCCCCAAGATAAATATGAAGATACACTTGTGTAGCATCGGTAGTTCATAAAATGTTCATAAGGAGTTAATAAAAATCCCATAGGAAGGGTGTTGTAGGCAGCTTCATCTGAGACAGGAACTATTCTCTAAAATTACTGAGACAGGAACTATTCTCTATAATTACAAAAACAAATGCAAGGGGGCGCCAGCTATGTGCAGCATCAACGGGTATATTACGATTAAAAAGCCTAATATAATAATGAGATAGACATGTATGTGAGTGACCTGCAATTCCCATCTGTGATGGCTGAACAAATCACCCTACTAGACGGTGATTTCACTGAGGATGTGGTGCGAGAGGCAATAGCCTCATTGGCTGTGGGTAAAGCATCTGGGCCTGATGGACTTCCATTAGAGGTTTATAGTCTGTATATTGTGGCCCCGATTTTGGCCCAAGTATACCCAAATGCATTCTGAGAGGGGAGGCTGCCGACATCAATATACTCTGCCACGGTAGTACTCATACCAAAGCCAGACAAGGACCCAACTGATTGTGCTATCAAAAGCATCTCACTCCCTTCTTGGCCTGTTCAATTCTCCTTTCTCTAACTGACATGAAACTTTTATCCCCAGGGGAACTTGTCTTCCATACGAAAAAGGGCTTATTCGCTGAATTTCTATAACTCTGATATGACTTTGAAGATCACCAGGGCGCACTGTTGGATTACATACAAATTTGGGACATTGGATTTTAATTTCATTATTTTTTCAAAGATAACCTTTTGACCTAAGCCGATTGTCCTATAGCTCTGCTAAACATAAACTATACTATACATATAAAATCCTCACAATGATGGCCAGACACTTGAACACAGTGATTCTTCGGATCATTCACCCGGACCAAACCAGATTGATGCCGGGGAAGTCCACCTCTATAAATCTCAGAAGAACACAAATTATTGCACAACTTAAAGACCATCTACTCAACACCTGTGCACTGGCCTCACTTGATACAGCAAACTCCTTAAAAAAGATATACACTGTAAAATGTGGACCTTTTTCCATACCCAGGAAGCACAAGTAATGTGTACAGCTGCCCATATAAATGAATGGCTGTGCACAGATGTAGATGGGTATATTCCAGTACTGACATAAAGGCATTAATTTCTCCGGGAATACACCCATACACTATTTGCTTATTTGCCGGAGTATCAACGTACAACCATGCACAGCCATTTATTTACATGAGCAGCTGTATACAGTGCTGGTGCTTCTGGGTGCAAAAAAAAAAAAAAAAGTCAAAATTTTGACAAAAGCAACTAAGTGCATAAGGCCATATAAAAAATATTTCCTCCCCAGAGTAAATATAAGTTGCAGTGATGATGACATTTTATGTTGGCTGTGCAAACGTCAGTTGCTTATGTAATATTTTGTTAAAACGCACAGAAATAAAAATACAGGTGCAGCTCATTAAATTAGAATGTCATTAAAATGTTAGGCCCCATTCACACTGTCTGTCCGTCGGACGGACTCCATTTATCTCAGCGGGGGATCGATCCGCCGATCCCCCGCTGAGCAGGAGGCTGACAGCTGTTCTCCGCGCTGTGTACGGAGACACAGCTGTCAGTTCCCCATACATCTTTATGGGGGAATCATATGGGAATGGACCGCCGGTCCGTTCTCATCCGATCCGCTGGATGGATGGAAAATAGGGTTTCCATCCGTCCAGATTTGTCGGATCGGATGCCAGCGGACATGTCTCCGCTGACATCCGATGCCCCATAGGGATTGTATGGGGGGACCGTTCAGATCCCCAAAAAAAAAAAAAAAAAAACGGGACAGGCGGATCTAAACGGTCCACCTGTGTGAAAGAGCCCTTAATTTATTTCAGTAATTCAATTCAAAAAGTGAAACTCCTGTATTTTATATTGATGTGTTACACACAAAGTGATATATTTTAAGCATTTCTTTCTCTTAATTTTGATAAATATGGCTTACTGCTAGTGAAAATCCAAAATTTTGTATCTCAGAAAATTAAAATATTCCAGGAGACCATTAAAGGATTTTTAATACAGAAATGTTGGTTTACTGAAAGGTATGTCCATGTACAGTATAGTGTACACTCAATACTTGGTCGGGGCTCCTTTTGCATGAATTACTGCATTATTGCGGCGCAGGCATGCGGGCAATCAGCTTGTGGCACTGCTGAGGTGTTATGGAAGCCCAGGTTGCTTTAATAGTGGCCTTCAGCATTATACATATGGTAAAACCAAAAGGCAGTGCCACAAACTGAAAATGGGTATCGCCGGCAGCAAAGCACAAATAGCCCTGATGCAGGGCCGAAAAGGGAACGTGTAAGTACATGCCCTTGATGTCCATAGAGACCAGGAAGTTTCTGTGCAGAGAGGCCACTACCCAGATGTACTCCATCCTGAACCTCTGTACTTTCACAAAGCAATGTGGGGCCTTTAAAGGTCCGGTATTGGCAGACTGCCTGCTTCCCAACCACAAATGGGTTGGTGTGAAACCTCCAACTTTCTCTGGTTCCAGTACTTGGGCTATCATGCCCCAAAGGAGCAGGTCCTGTAGGAAAGAGCTTGCAAGCAAGGTGAGGAAGGCCACCAATTGGAAGGAAAGAACTTGTCTGGCAGATATGAATGAAATTCTATTTTGTAGCCCGACAGGATCAGTTAGTGGACCCATTTTTTGGAAAGCAGTCCACCACTCCAGGAACCAACAAAAAGCAACCACTCTGGAATTGACCATGGGCTCAGCATGCTTGACTAGCCAGCAGCACCTGGTGTCCCCCGCGGGAGCCTTGGATCCCCTGCCTGAGGAACGAAAAAAAAAGCTTCCTGCGTGCAGAGACTAAGTTCCAGTTTGCATCACGGCTCCTTCCCTTTCATGGGTTGTGGGAGAAGTACTCTACCTGCCCGTAAGGTTCTTGGTAATGTAATCCAGGATGGCACTGAAGAGCTGCTTACCTTGGAAGGTTAAGTTGTTTTGGGACCCATATGTCTAAGAAAGCCATGGCCAACAATCGGGTCATAGAACCTGGCGTAACACTACTGTCGAGATGGAGAGGTTGGGAAGCAAAGGGGCCACATCCAGGGACGCATCACAGAGGTACTTGAGGCACATGACCAGTTGGTCTGCCAGTTCCGTATGTATAAATAAAACATTTACTTCATTTTCCCAAAAAATAGACAAAATTACAACTTCCCAAAAAGGGAACTGTACTGTCCTGGCAAGGGCCTCAAGAAATGAGGCCATCCGTACAACAGATATATTCTATCAGTTTGTTAATGCTATAACTTTCACACAAACCAATTAACATATACTTATTGGGATTTTGTTTTTACCAAAGTCATGTAGCAGAATACATTTTGGCCTACATTTTATAAAAATACATTTTTGTTTTTATTGGATATGCTTTTTAACAGAAACTAAGCCATCATTACCTTTGGCAGGTACATTTGTTTGTTGGGTTTTCTCTTTTTTTTTTTGTTTTTTTTACTGTTCTGCTAAAACTTTTGTGAATCAGTACTGCTTGGACCTTGATGAAGGGGACATACCGCGAAAGCTTGTCCTGAAAAATTGGATGTTAGTGCAAATAAAAAAAGTATCACAGACAGTACTCAATTGTCTCTAACAGAAGCTAAAAAATACAGTGGATTTGAAAAGTCTACACAAACCTGTTCTGTTAAAATGTCAGGTTTCGGTGATGTAAAAAAAAATGAGAAAAAGGTAAAATCATTTCACAACTTTTTCTACCTTTTTAATGGGACCTATAAACTGTACAACTCAATTGAATAACAAACTGAAATCATTTGGGTGGAGGGAAGTAAAAAAAACAAAACAAAAAAAAAACTAAAATAATATGGTTGCATACGTGTGCACACCCTCAAACTAATACTTTGTTGAAGCACCTTTTGATTTTATTACAGCACTCAGTCTTTTTGGTATGAGTATCAGCATGGCACATCTTTACTCCTCTTTGCAAAAAACCTCAAAATCTGTCAGATTTCGAGGGGAATCTCCTGTGCACTGCTCTCTTGATATCACCCCACAGAATTTTTTTTTTTTTTCTCTCCAATTCCCCACAGATTTTCAATTGGATTCAGGTCTGAGCTCTGGTGAAGCCATTCCTTTGTTGATTTGGATGTATGCTTTGGGTCATTGTCATGCTGAAAGATGAAGTTCCTCTTCATGTTCAGCTTTCTAGCAGAAGTCTGAAGGTTTTGTGCCAGTATTGACTGGTATTTGGAACTGTTCATAATTCTCTCTACCTTGACTAAGGCCCCTGTTCCAGCTGAAGAAAAACAGCCCCAAAGCATGATGCTGCCACCATCATGCTTTACTGTGGGTATGGTGTTCTTTTGGTGATGTGCAGTGTTGGTTTTGCACCAAACTTTTTATTTGGAATTGTGGCCAAAAAGTTCAACCTTGATTTGATTGGACCATAACGCATTTTGCCACATGCTTTTGGGAGACTTCAGAAGTGTTTTTGCATAATTTAGCTGGGCTTGGATGTTTTTCTTTGTAAGAAAAGGCTTCCATCTTGCCACCCTACCCCATAGCCCAGACATATGAAGAATATGGGAGATTGTTGTCACATGTACCACAAAGCCAGTACTTGCCATATATTCCTCTTTTAATGTTGCTGTAAGGCCTCTTGGCAGCCTTCCTGACCAGCTTTCTTCTTGTCTTTTCTTCAATTTTGGACAGACATCAAGTTCTTGGTAATGTCAATGTTGTGCCATATTTTCTCCAAATTCCCCCCCCCCAAAAAAAAAAAAGATTTGTTTGTTTTTCAATTGAGTTGTACAGTTTATATATATATATTTTTTTTTTTTTAACATGACGGAAATCTGACATTTTAACAGGGGTGTGTAGCCTTTTTTGCATCCACTGTTTTTTTTTTTTTTCCCCCCAGACTTTTTTTTTTTCTTTAAATAACTGCATCTTTGACTACAGTAGCTAAAGAATGACCACCCAGAAGTGACATAATAACCGACTGCTGAGCAGACTTTGAAAGCAGGAGTGCACCTCCTGCTCTCAAAGTCTGCTCAGTTTACCAGTCTCTGGCTTCTCTGAGAAACAGGAGAGCCTGGGAACAACAGTGGGTGCCAATGTAGAGGGGGCAGCACCTTTTTTAGAGTCCCATCAAAGTGATTGGGTGGCTCTAAAGCTACCCAGATCTTTGTTACCCTAAAGCCAAGAGTGTAAAAAAAAAAGAGAGAGGAGGACAGACTGCTGATGTAAACACAGCCGTCCGTCCTTCTCCATGAGATGATCAGAGACTGTGATCCTGCTATATAGCTTTGCATGTCTCTATAGTCATCTCACAGGCCCAACCCCCTCACAGTTAGAATCACTCCCCTAGGGTCACATTTAACCCCTTGATCACCAACACTGTTAACTCCTTCCCTGCCAATGGCATTATTACAGTAACAGTACATATTTTTAGCATTGATTACTGTAGTAATGTCACTGGTACCCCCAAAAGTGTCAAAAATGTCAGGGGTCCGATCTGTCCGCCGTAATGTCTCAGTCCTGGAAAAAAAAAAAAAACACAGATCACCGCCATTACTAGTATATAAAAATAAAAAATAAAACAAAAACAACAATAAAAATGACATCTTTCCCGTAGTTAGTAGACGTAATAACTTTTGCGCAAACCAATCAAAAATACGCTTACTTTTTTTAACCAAAAATATATAGCAGAAAACAAGTTGGCCTACAATGTTAAAAAATTTTGATTTTTACATTTTTTTTTTTTTTTTTTTTAGGGGAATGTTGTATAGCAGAATGTAAAAAATATTATTTATTTATTTTTTTTATTTTTTTCAAAATTGTCGCTTTTTTTGTTTATGGCGCAAAAAATAAAAATTGCACAGGTGATCAAATACCACCAAAAGAAAGCTCTATTTGTGGGAAAAAAAGGACGTCAATTTTATTTGGGTACAGGGTTGCACAACTGCGCAATTGTCCGTTAAAGTAAGGCAGTGCCGAATCGCAAAATAGGGTCTGGTCATTAAGCAGGAAAATTTTCCGGTCTTAAAGTGGTTAACACCTTCCCACCAAGCCTATAGCAGAATGAGGGCAGGGCGTCGTATGACATCCTCTCAGAAAGTGCGATCTATCACCGGCTGTGTCCAGTGGACACAGCCGATGACTGATCAGTGTACCAGCTCGCTGCCGGTACCATGTGACCTCCTGTAACCAATCACAGGTCACATGCCAGTTGTAAACAGTGGATGGTTTCCTGTCATGCCATCCACTGGATACAGTTGTGTTGCTAGCTGTAATTGGCCTATGTGATCCCATGGTACAGACATTGCCAATTTCAGCCCATCTGTACCATTTGATTATCTTTGACCAATCGCAGCTAATCACAACCAAACTGAATAGATCAGTTTAATTCAGTAAAATACTTATAGCAATGGAATTCACTGCTATAACTAATCATAATGTGTGTGTGTGTGTGTGTAAAAAAAAAAAAAAAAAAAAAAAAATCGTAAAAATTGAAAAAAAAATTTTTTTTTTTCTTTTTCATACTCTGACCAGTCAGTGTCCCTGATCACCGCCAAGCCAGTTATATACTGTACTGCACTGCACTGGTGACAGTATGTAAAAATAAAATTGTGAAAATGTTTGTTTCTTTTTTTTTTTTTTTTTTTTTATTACTCATTTTTTGGAAAATGAAGAAGGTACAACTTCAGAAAACCTGCCATGCATCTTACTAAAATACCTTGGACTGTTTACCTTTCAAAAAAGGGTCATTTGGGGGTATTTGTATTTTATTGTCCTGGCCTTTTTGGTGCCTCATGAAATATTAGGCCATTAGTTTAGATTGTGGACTCTATATAACTTTCCTACAAACTAAATAATATACACTGATTTGGGTTATTTTCACCAGAGCAATGTAGCAGAATACATTTTGGCCTAAATTTTATGAAGAAAAATTATTTGCAACATTTTATAGCAGAAAACAAAAATGTTTTTTTTTTTTTTCATTTCAAAATGTTCACTCTTTTTTTTTTTTTAATTCATTTAGCAAAAGATTAAAAAAAAAAAAAAAGGTGATTGAATGCCACCAAAAGAAATCTCTATGTGCTAACAAAATGATAAAAATGTAGTTTGGGTACCGTGTTAATAGTGCCCAGTATTGAAGCGGTTAAGTGTTAACAACTGCACAGCTCAGTATGTACAGCAGAGCAGTGTGGAATTTATGATGAACAAAAGCAAGTATATTTTGTATTTGGTTATATACTAATAAAAAAAATCAGTATACGTTTTTAATAGTATAGTTTGTAATATTTCTCTTACTATGCTGCCAGTACTCCCTAAATTTCCTTAACTCCCATGGCATGGGTAGTGTAAGTATGTCCCTTCCCTCATTTTATGGCAATTTGTTACCGGAGCAAAATTTCGGGAATGTCTATAGTAGGGGTTTTGAATTAGAATTCACCAAGGTCCGATCAGTAAAATTTTCTTCTAGCAGAGGTCCGAATATCATGTCATTACCGTTGCGCATTTTCACTTTCGCCAAACTGCATGTTGCTGCAGCAGCATGCAGCTTAGTACAGCGCAATTTAAAAAAAAAAAAAGGTAAAGGACTTCTTTCTGTGTTTCTTGCGGGTAGTGCAGCCCATGACGTGTGCATCTAATGCACATGCACAGGTCTTAACCCATCCTTATATCAGCGTCCTCGGTCCCCACTGCACATCACAGTCCCCTCCCCCTTCACATCAACATCCTCTCTCGATAAGTGTCCTTAGCTGTCCCTTTACATCATCCCCCGTCACCCCTGTGACAGTAGTGTTCTCACACTTCCTTAACATCAACCCCCATTAACAGTAATGTCCTCTGCCCCTATTTACACCATTCCCCGCACATTCCAGTCCTTGGCTCCCCCCACATTCCAGTCCTTGGCTCCCCCCCCCCACATTCCAGTCCTTGGCTCCCCCCCCCCACATTCCAGTCCTTGGCTCCCCCCCCCCACATTCCAGTCCTTGGTTCCCCCCCCACATTCCAGTCCTTGGCTCCCCCCCCCACATTCCAGTCCTTGGCCCCCCCCCCCACATTCCAGTCCTTGGCTCCCCCCCCCCATTCCAGTCCTTGGCTCTCCCCCCCCCACATTCCAGTCCTTTGCTCCCCCCCACATTCCAGTCCTTGGCTCCCCCCCCCCCACATTCCAGTCCTTGGCTCCCCCCCCCCCCCCCCACATTCCAGTCCTTGGCTCCCCCCCCACATTCCAGTCCTTGGCTCCCCCCCCACATTCCAGTCCTTGGCTCCCCCCACTTTTATGTCCCCAGCCTCATCACTGCAGCCTGATTTAACTTCCCCTCCCTTACTGTCCTACCTTACACAGACAGATTGGAGGGAAACATGCTGTGCTGTCTGGATGGAGGCGGTGTTGATCACCTGCTTCTTAACCTCGGGCAGCTCTGCCCTCCATCCAGAACTGTCCCGCTTCCCGCTGTCAGCTCTGTGAGGATTACAGAGCGAAGGCAGGGGGAAGAAAAGGCTCCTAAATGGTGGGACTGCGGTGGTCTGAATGGGAGAGTGATGCGGTCCAGCATTTGGTCCACCATTTAGTGATGCCTGGTCTATAGGCTCTGGTGGCAGAGTGAAACTTTACTAAAAGATGTTACTTGGGCCTCCTCCTGGTACAGTGTTCTAGATCTAGAGGATGTGCTTTTAGTAGGGAAAAAAAAAAGGAAATTTGCTTTTGCTAACTACTCAAACTTAAAAAATCTTAGCAAATCGTATTCTTCTAATTCTACTTTTTGAATTCTGTTTCCCCATGCAGATGAGGTTGATAGCCTTTTATGTGAAAGAAGAGAAGGAGAACATGATGCTAGCAGGCGATTAAAAACAGAATTTTTGATTGAGTTTGATGGAGTAAGTATTTCCTTTTACCTAAATGGTAAGCGCTTGTTGGGTAACCTTCGAAGCCTATTTATCCTTTTAACCACTTCCTGACCACCCGCCGCCTTCTTACTGCGGCAGGGTGGCTCTCCTGCGCAAACCGACGTAGGTCTATGTCGGCCGCTCACAGGAAGCTAGGGGCCACCCCTACTCTGCAGCGGGGAAGCCAATGCATGGGTCAGGCGGCTCCGATTGCCGCCCGACACCCGCGAACGCCCCCAGCTGAGAGAAGAACAGTCAGCTGTTGTAAATATAGCCGACCGTTCTTCCCTGAAATGATCACATGTGATCCTTCTATATAGGATCACATGTCTCTATGGTAATTTCACAAGCCACACCCCCCCCACAGTTAGAATCACTCCCCTAGGCTCATATTTAACCCCTTGATCACCCATACTGTAGTAATGTCACTGGTACCCCCAAAAGTGTCAAAAATGTCAGGGGGTCAGATCTGTGCGCCGCAATGTCAGTCCCGCAAAAAAAAAAACACAGATCGCCGCCATTTCTAGTAAATAAAAAAAACAATAAAAATGAGATAAATCTTTCCTGTACTTGGTAGACGCGATAACTTTTGCGCAAACCAATCAAAATACACTTATTGCGATATTTTTGGTAAAAAAAAATAAAAAAATGTAGCAGAAAACAAATTGGCCTAAAATGTTAAACATTTTTGAATTTTAAATTTTTTTTTTTTTTTTGAAAATGTTATATAGCAGAATGTGAAATATATATATATATATATTTTTTTTTCATCAGAATTGTTGCTCTTTTTTTGTTTATAGCGCAAAAAATAAAAATCACACAGGTGATCAAATACCACCAAATTTATTTGGTATTTGGGTACAGCGTTGCACGACCGCGCAATTGTCCATTTAAAATAACGCATTGCCGAATCGCAAAATGGGGCCTGGTCATTAAGGGGGCAAATCCTTCCGGTCTTAAAGTGGTTAAAGAAAGGCTAATGGTATAAATAGCCGGGATAAGTTATAGTACAACTATAGTGTAGGGAAGGGCAACATCTCTTGCTGTAACGTATGAGTAAGCATAGCATAGACTACCCACCTAATGCCAGCAAAACAGCCCTGTCACATCGAGACATAGATGCCACTAGACCACTGAAGTATACTGTGGTATTTGGCACCAAGCCATCAGCAATTCCTTTAAGTCCCGTAGGTTGCGAGGTGGGGCCTCCATGGATCAGACTTGTTTTTGCATCACATTCCACAGATGCTCAATTGGATTGCGATCCGGAGGCAAAGTTAACACCTCAAACCATTCTTGAACCATTTTTGCAGTGTGGCAGGCACATTATATTTCAGAAAGTGGGCACTGCCATCAGGGAATGCTGTTTCCACAAAGGGGTGTACTTGGTCAGCAACAATGTTGAGGTAGGAGATACTTGTCAAGTAACATCCACAAGAATGGCAGAACCCAAGGTTTCCAGCAGAACACTACCCAAAGCATCACACTGCTTCTGCTGACTTGCTTTCTTCCCTTACTGCATTCTGGTGCCATCTCTTCCCAGGGTAAGCAATGCACATGCACCTGGCCATCCACATGATGTAAAACGAAACTTAATTCATCAAACCTGGCTACCTTTTTTATTTTTCCTTGCTCTGTGGTCCAGTTTGGATGCTCATGTCAATTGTAGGCACTTTTGACTGTGGACCCAGATCAGCATGGGCCACCCGAACAGTCAGTGGCTATGCAGCCCTATAAACATCCTATACGTGCCCATTTTCTTCTGCTTTTAACACATCAACTTCACGGACAACATGTTCACTTACTGCCCAATATATCCCACAGACTTTCAGATGCTGTTTTAGCGTGAAAATCAATGTTATTCACTTAAACTGCCAGTGGTTATAAAATGTCTTCTAAAAGTATTTGCACATTATGACAGATTTGCCCCTCTGTCTGCCTTGCTCCAGCTCAGACAGCTCTCTAGCCTCTCCATTACCACTGGTGCCGTTCTCTCCATTATTTTGTGTGAATCCGTGTCTTTTTTTTCATTGGTCATTGGGATTGCTAGAAGAAAGAGACCCATACGTTATTTTCTGCCCAAATGAAATTTCTACCTTCTAAACTTTTATAAACTCTTACAAATCGCATCTAACACTGCAACATTTATTGTAGCAGTCTTGTATAGGAGTCTAAGCCTATAGGTGCTACTGCTGCCTGGATAAATCAATATACAGCTCTTCACTGATATCTCTTTTTGTTAAATTCAAATTTTAGGTACAGTCTGGAGGAGATGATCGAGTCCTCGTCATGGGGGCTACTAATAGACCTCAAGAGCTGGATGACGCAGTTCTCAGGTACCAAGTGAACATTCAATGTTTTACCTTAAAGTATATGTGAACTCTTATTTGTTAGAACAACCCACTTTGTTTAAAATGAAAAGCAAAATTTTGTGTTTAAATATACAAAATATTCCAAATACCTCTTATTCCTTTTTTTTTTTTTTTTTAAATTGATCATAATCTTGGTTCTCAGCGGCATAAGGGGCTTAGAGGTGGAGGTGGAGAAACAGTAGTACGCTGATCTTGCTCATAAATCACTGCAGGGGGGGAGAGGGGTGGTGTCAGCAGAAGTCTGACCATTGGAGGACAGGAAGGCTGTTTTCCCAGCACAGCCAGAAAACGAACGACGCTGAGATGGATGTACTGTCATGCCTGGCGTGGTCAGTTTGAAATAGGAAAGCAGGGGGGTTGGCAGGATCACCAGGGATTTCACACAAAGGAAGCAATGCAAAGAGAACAGGATACATGGTAAAACATGGCACATATAGGGAATATGAAATATTTGGGCAAAAAACACTTTGATGTGACCATATAGGGAAACTTAAAAAAACATTTGGCAAAGTTGTTTTATACAATTGATTTCAGGTCTTTTAGCCCAACTGATGTTTGGTTGCCTCCCAATTACCCTTTATTGTAAAAGCAGAAAGGAGCATGTGCTTCTTGGCTTATTGCTTAGATAAATGCTTGTTGTGTTTTGATGGAGTTATGTTCTTCCTATGAATTGACATAAAGTGAAAAAGCCTCTTGTATGGTTTACTTTCCCACATAACGCACTGCGTTTACGTGATAATGCAAGTGTTCCCTTAAATTATTTCTGTTCGATCTTTTCACATTTGCACTCTCAACATATCTATTTGAACAGAGGAAGGTATCCTAGAAATGTCAATTTTTGCCCTTTTCAATAAAAAGGGATATCATTTACTGTAAGTAATATTTTTGTAATTGAAAGCATTGTTGTAATTCGGATCATAAAGAAAAGGGCAGGAAGTGGAAATCTCAGATGATGATAATGGGCCAAATGCTTGCCTTGGGTGACCAGTAGAGATGTTTAAACTGTCTGCTGAAGCACTGTTACCTTGCTTACCTGATTGCAAGACATAAAAAGCTCACCTTGATGTATTGCTGTCTGTCTTCCATGTTCTAATGCTTTTTTTTTTTCTTTCCCACAGACGATTCACAAAAAGGGTTTATGTCTCATTGCCAAATGAAGAGGTATGTTTTAGTGAAAAGTAAAAAATGCCAACTTTATTTTTTAAATGCGATAACTAACAAAATTAAGAGATTGACAACATACAGTTGAAAGGTAGTCGATAGGTTGCGAGCACATTGTAAAGAAAAAATATATATCTAATAGCTGAATTTATTTACACACTCCTCTGGTAAATGTACATATCTGGTAAACATTTTTTCCATCTGTCTAGCGGATCGGATGAGAATGGACAGGCGGTCAGTTCTCATCTGATTCCCCCATAGAGGACAGCGGGGATCTGACACCTCAGTCTCCGCACACAGAGTTGTCATCCGCCTGCTCAGTGGGGATCGGCGGATCGATCCCCGCTGAGAAAAGTCCATCAGCAGGAACGGACATGTGTGAAAGGGGCCTTACACTTAAAGTAGTATTAGCAAAACTTAGGCAAAACTTTTTTTTTTTTTTTCGTTTTGGATAGAGCAAGGGTGGGTTATAGCCCCATCCCATGTCAGATTATTTTTCACTATGTCCCATTTTGGAGATTTACCTTCCCTTTCTGTCCTATAGCCAAACCAGAAGTGGGAGGAAATCCCTGAAAATTAAAGTCATTTCCTTGGGACCCCTAGCTGACCAAAACTAGTGTACCCATTGGAAGATTTCCCTTCTATTACTTTAATGGGGAAACCCAAAAGTTAGATTTTTTTTTAAATTTCACTTATAATGGTAAACAGGACAAATAGAGAGGGTAAATCTCCTTTACAGGGGCACAGACAGCAATAAAAACTGACAGGTGTTCTAATCTCTCTCTACTCTATCCAAAACTAAAAAAAAGTTTAGCCTTTAGTTCTACTTTAAGGTTTTATGGGTGGAAATATAAATGTATTCTCCTATTCTATCAGCAGGCATGGGGCAGTAATACAATCAGTAATTGTTGTTTTGAGAAATCTGTTCCAAACAAGAAAAAATCGTGCTTATAACAGTAAAAGCAGGTATTAATATTTGATCTGTATCAAAGTCCATTCAAGAAGTGTTGCTTATAATTGTAAATGTAGTTGTATTGTGTAACATCTTACACACAATTATTTTGGCTTCTTTAGGCATTCCTGTGCCATACTGATGTTAATCCAGGCAAACTGAACAAATGAAAAAGTTTTAGTTGCTACACATTAGAGAGCCGTAATATACAGTGGTATACAATGTATGCTTTTGAAAGTGGTACCATTGTATCAAAATGCTTCCATCTCCACGAACTGCCAGTTTTAGTGTCGGTTCACACTAGGGTGGCACGACTTCGGGGCGACTTAATGAAGTAAATAATGGCAGTCAATGCAAGTCGCTCCGACTTAGCCCAAAAGTAGTGCAGGAACCTTTTTCTAAGTCGGAGCGACTTGAGTCGCTCCTATTAGAACGGTTCCAATTGCACAGAATGGAGCATGACTTGTCAGGTGACCAAGTCGCCTGACAAGTCGGAACAGTGTGAACTGACACTTACAGTGCAGAATGTTCTGTTAGGCTTTTCCTTTCTTTTTTTTTTAATTTATCTTTTGGCTTTCTTTAAGTCCTGGTTCACACTATAGCGATGCGGGAACACTGTGAATCTACTGCGTGTTCCCGCATCGCATTCGCAGCACAGGCAGTTCACACTGCCATATGCAAATCGCTGGAGGTGTCAATTCAAAGTTAACGACACCCCCAGATCAGATCGCATATCGCAGTGCGATCTGACAGTTCGCACAGGAATCGGATCGCACTGGTGTGAACCACCATGTGATCCAATTCTGCTGCGGACCGAAAAAAGGGTCTTGTGCGAGTTCACTGCGATTACGGTGCAAATTCAGCTATACAAACTGTATGGCTGAATTCGCATTGCACAGACATCGCATGTGATTTTAGGAGCAGTGCGCCCTGAATCACATGCGATGTCTGTCATTGCAATAGTGTGAACCGGCACTAAGGCCCTGCTTTCAGGGACATATTCAAGTCTGTGTTTGTTTCTAAAGAAATGTGTCAAACATATCAATCTTTTAATTGGTCTGAAATGTCTTTCCTAAACAGACAAGGCTTCTGCTTTTAAAAAACCTTTTAAGCAAGCAAGGGAACCCACTGACGCAAAAAGAATTGGCTCAGATGGCCAGGTAGGTGCAGTGACTTGTATTCTGTCTGTGCAAGTAGCTTTTGATTAAATGCCAATGTTCTGATTTAAAGTGCAAAGTCAGGAAGAAAATAAATATATAGTGTGTGTATAGATAGATAGATCTATCATTTTATATATATATATATATATATATATAATATTTATTTTATTATTATTTTTTTTTTATTTATTTATGTTGTATTGTGTGTTTAAATTAATGTTTAATTCTGTTATTAGGCAGACTGAAGGATACTCTGGCAGTGATATAACTGCACTGGCTAAAGATGCTGCACTTGGACCTATAAGAGGTATGTACCTAAGCAGTTTTGGCTCTTACAAGGCTGACATGACATTGTACATATTTGTGCTTGTTTTTGGCTCTAATGCTGCTTTTTTATTAAAAGTAAGATTGGTATATGAATATTTTGGAAATGTTGATCTACATATGTGGTTATAGAATTGTGCGGAGTCCCACTTAGTTTTCTATTGGCTTGTTGATGTTACAAGAGATAGGGGCTTAGACCTTCTCTTAGCAAATTCACACAAACAGTGCAATAGTTGATGATGTAAAAATAAACGGTATGTCGTACTTTGTATCTTCATTATTGTTATTGAGTGATGTCTTCTCAAAATTGCTATGATATAGAATCAGAGCATTCTATTTTAGAGGATGTAAACTGTAGGCTGAGTATTATTTTTTTTTTCTGACCTGTAAGGCTGCATTCACATGTCAGCGTATTGATCGCGGGCAGAATCGCCGCGATTCCGCCCGCGGTCGGGAAATAATTGCAAATCGCGGGACGCCTGTGCGTTGCCCGTGATTTGCAATAGCACCCCAAACGCTGTGTGATGTTGCCGCGATTTCCGCCTGCCGAAAAAAAATTGCGGGACGCATTACGCTCCAAAGAAGCTCTTGTACTTTTTTGGGCGTAATGCGTCCCGCGATTTTCTTTTGCACTATGTTACCGCGATTCGGCAGGCGGAAATCGCGGCAACATCGCACAGCATTTGGGGTGCTATTGCAAATCACGGGCAACGCACATGCGTCCCGCGATTTGCAATGCTTTCCGTATCGCAGGCGGAATCGCGGCGATTCTGCCCGCGATCAATACGCTGACATGTGAATGCAGCCTTAAGTAAAGCCATAATGTGCTAGTATGCAACTTGCTTGAAAACAAAGCCCTCCACTGATGCAATGTCACCGCTGGAGGCCGCATCCTCCTTCACCCGTCTTCCTTCCGGGTCCGCTGACTCCGGCTGTGTTGCGGTTACGGCACAGGGCTCTGAAGGAACGGCACGGGTGGCCTTCCTTCAGAGCGCATGCGGCCATGACCTCATCGCCTACTAATACAGTATTTATGTCCTAAAAGGCGTACAAACCTTAATATAGGCTTACTTATAGGTCTAATCTATGGGAATTTACAACCATTTTAATGCTTGACTTTAATAGGTTTTACTTTAATTGGTTTTAAATGTTTTTATTCTGTTGCAGAACTGAAACCAGAGCAAGTGAAAAATATGTCAGCCAGTGAGGTGAGTGCTGTTGCTGAGTATCTAGACAAAAAATGCTTTCTTGTGTAATGGTAAAGGGCAAAACTAAGCAAAAAAAGCTTGACATTGAAGAAGGATTTTGGGACGGGGGGGGATAGCTAAAGTTGAACTCGCAGCACAACATTTTTTTTCTTTTGTTCTTATCCCAAAATGAGGGGGAAATTCCACCATTGGCACTTGCTACTGTAATGCTTCATGTACACTTGCCTACATTTACTGTGGCTGCGGGAAAATGAAGCACGTTTTTGCTGCGTTTTGCGATTTTCCTGCGGCCGGCAGTCAAAACTTTCCTATGCTACACTCTATTTTAGAACCCAGATCTTTCCATAAAGAGGGCCTGTCACCACCCATGTTATCACAGGGGATATTGTTCATCCCTTGTGATAGCAATATAGTTTATCCAAAAATTTGAGGCATCCTAATCTAAACTAATAGTTTTACATAATGCAGCAACATCAACACATGTAGGACACCCAAAGGTATTGGTGATTTAGGTATTGATATTCTTCCAAAGCAAACACACCTTTGGACACTGATACTGACTAGTATTCCACTGCTTCCCTTTTGCCTCAATTTCTCTCCCTCACTCAGCTAATGTGATCCCAGTACTGACGAAGAGGGTTAGTAGGTCACAAAAGAGTGCTGTGCAGATGCTGATGACATAATCGGTTGTTAGGGCATTAGAACCAAGGAAGCTGTAATGGTGCACAATGAAAACCTGTGACCGGGGCTGCCGCTAGAAATCCTGGGGCCCCATACAGCCTACCTGACAGGCCCCCCCCCCCCCCCCCCCACCGAAAATTTCAAAATTATATTATCACCCCCTCCCCCAATCCCTCTTCCTAGCAGAAATCCCTCCCAATCACCCCTCACAGCGCAACTCCCCAAATCCCTCCACAAATTCACAACCCCATCCCCGTACAGAGTGCAGGGGTCAGGAATGCATTACGTACAGAGTGCAGGGGTCAGGAATGCATTGCGTACAGAGTGCAGGGGTCAGGAATGCATTGCGTACAGAGTGCAGGGGTCAGGAATGCATTGCGTACAGAGTGCAGGGGTCAGGAATGCATTGCGTACAGAGTGCAGGGGTCAGGAATGCATTGCGTACAGAGTGCAGGGGTCAGGAATGCATTGCGTACAGAGTGCAGGGGTCAGGAATGCATTGCGTACAGAGTGCAGGGGTCAGGAATGCATTGCGTACAGAGTGCAGGGGTCAGGAATGCATTGCGTACAGAGTGCAGGGGTCAGGAATGCATTACGTACAGAGTGCAGGGGTCAGGAATACGTTCAGGAGAATGCAGGATACAGAATGCAGGAGAGTGCTAGATAGGGAGTAGTGCCTTACTAAGCTGACCAAAATTCCCATAGATGCAAATGTTAGACAGGGAGCAGTGCCATACCAAGTTGCCCAAGATTCTCCATTGAGGCCAATGTTAAAAATCGGGAGTAGTGCTATACCAAGGTGACCAAGATTCTCCATTGAGGCCAATATTAAAAATCGGGAGTAGTGCTATACCAAGGTGACCAAGATTCTCCATTGAGGCCAATGTTAAAAATCGGGAGTAGTGCCATACCAAGCTGTACATAGTAGCGAATGTATGTAAATGCCTCTGTACTGCACCTCTTCCCAGCTGCTACAACCTCTGCAACACACACACCTCTCCTCTGCCCTTATCTTCCCCAAAGGTCCCCCATCTTCCACATGATTACCTTTCTAAAATACCTTTCTGTTGCTGGCTGCCATATCTTCCTTCTCCTTCTTCCCTATGCAGTGTTGCTTGACACAGGGGGCGGGTCTGAGTAGCAGTCCCGCCCATTACCAACATCACAGCATGAATTTGACAGGTGCAGTCTCTCATTGTGGCTGCATAGTGCACACCCAGCTGGTTTGTTAGCCAATCCCTGGCTGTTCTAAATGTTCCCACTGCTGCAGGTCCTTCTGAGCTAGAAGGTAACATTTATCACCAGAATTATGCCGGACAAATCCTCTGGACAGCGGGACAGTCCTGCCCAGGTTGGGAGGTATGCTGTCATCCTACCGATCTTCCTGCTGTCCGGGCCCCCCAATGTGCCAGGGCCCTATACAGGAGTACTGGCTGTACCCCCCTGATGGCGGCCCTGCCTGTGGCTTTGTGTAACTTGTGTAAGCAGGCCTAATCCACCCACTGGCTTGTATGGCCCCGATATTATTATTATTATTATTATTATTATTATTATTATTATTATTTCAGGTACTTATATAGCGCTGTCAATTTACGCAGCGCTTTACATGTACATTACACATTCACCTCAGTCCCTGCCCTCAAGGAGCGTACAATCTAAGGTCCCTAACTCATGCTTCACAATGGGGATGGTATTCTTGTTGCTCTAAGCCTTGTTGACCCCCTCTCCAAACAGTGTGTATGGTTGTGACCATAAAGCTCTATTTTGGTCTCATCACTCCAGATTAGTGTGCAAGAAGTTGTGAGGGGTCAAGGTGTTGTCGAGCATATTGTTCCCGGGCTTTTCTGTGGCATTCGCACAGTAAACGCTTCTTTCTGGGAAATTGACCTTGCAGCTCATTTTTGTTCAGGTATACTTGTACTGTGCTCCTTGAAACAACCTGTCTTTTTTCAGAGCAGCCTGTATTTCTCCTGAGGTTACCTGGGGGGTTTTAGTTGTACCCTGAACAATTCTTCTGACAGTTGTGGCTGCAAACTTTCTTGGTCTACCTGACCTTGGCTTGGTATCAGGCAATCCCTGAATTTTACACTTCTTAATAGGTGATTGAACAGTACTGACTGGCACATTCAAGGCTTTGAATATCTTTTTTTTTTTTTTTTTAATCTATCTCCATCTTTATAAAGTTTTATTACCTTGTTACACTGGTCTTTTGACAGTTCTTTTCTGCTCCCCACAGCTCAGTATCTGGCTTGCTCGGTGCATCCACGTGAGAGCTAACAAACCCATTGACTATTTATACACAGACACTAATTGCAATTAAAAAAAGCCACAAATATGGAAAATTAACCTTTTAATTGCCATTTAACCACTTGCCATCAAATTGCATACCTGTGCGTCATTTGACTTCCAAGTGGTTGTATCGGAGTGAGGCCTGCACCTGCTGGTTCTGATTTTTAGAGCCTACGGTCCGGATTAGCTTTGATCGAGTCTTGGACATGGTAATCCGGAAGCCATGTCATGACATCTGTTTCAGTTTACTGGCCTCTTAAATACAAAAATATACATGTACATGTCCAAAAATGTACATATCCATGTTTTGTATACTGACATCTTAAAGGCGCCAGTTTAAAAAATGAATAAAGTGTTCAAAAATGCGATCTTGCAGTTTTGATTGCTTTCAAGTGCAATGGAGGGATTTGCATATAGACCCCAGATCTCCTCCATAAAGAGTACCTGTCATGTGCCTATTGCTATCGCAGGGACGTTTACATTCTTCTTGACAGCAATAAGGCCCTGTTCACAACCCACCCCAAGTAGTGTTTGTACCTATAGGTAAGCCTGTGATAAGGCTTACCTATAGGTACTGTTAATATCTCCTAAACTTGCACAGTTTAGGAGAAATTTACATTGCATGCAGCCAATGACGTTATCAGCACATGCCCTCTGAATGAACCCGTATGCCCTGTGCCGTGAACGGCGTCTCCCGGGGCATGCACGGGAGTGACGTTATCACTGCTCCGGCCAATCAGGTGGCCGGATGAGGCGAACCCGGAAGTGAGACGGCTGAACATGTCAGCCATGTTACCAGTGAGCGGCCGGTGCTGCGGGGGCTTCGTTCTAAGGTAAGTATTTCGATGCATACTAGCTCATTATGCCTTTGTCTTTCAGGTTTTCTTTTCTTTTTTTTTTTTTCTGAGGATTACAACCTCTTTAACATAAAATGTACCGATCAGAGTGCCCCTTAACATAAAATAAGGGGCATGCTGATGGGCACATATTATGTTAGTGGGCTTACGCTGATGGGCACATATGTTAAGGGGGCACTCTGATGAGTACACCTGATGTAAGGGGGCACACTGATCTGAATACCTGATGCAGGGTGGCACTGTGATGGCACCACCTGATGTAAGGGGGCACTCTGATGGGGACTCCTGATGTAAAGGAGCACTCTAACCTGATTTGATGGGTACAAATGATATAAGGGGGTACTCTGATGATGGCACCTAATGTAAGGGGGCCTGATGATGAAGAAACCTGATGTAAGGGGGGCACTCTGATGGGGACATCTGATATAAGGGGGTACCCTGACAGTGGCAACTGTTTTATGGGGGGGCCCAATGTAATGAATCACTCTGGTAGGGGCACCTGATGTAAGGGGGAACACTATTGGGGACAGTTACAGAGTATTACCAGAGCGTGTGGGGAAAACTGTAAGAAAAACATCATAGAGAGTGGCTGTGCCAAAAAAAGGAAAGTATAAGCATACAATCTTTCATGGAACAGACTTGAGATTCGGACCTCGAACCAGAAGAAAATTTTAGTGACCGGACCTCCTTGAATTTTAATTCACTACCCTTGCTCTAGGGTCTCTGCTTTAAAAAACATATATAATGTTTGGGGGTTCTAACGAATTTTCAAGCAAAAAAAACAAACAAACCGATTTTCACATGTAAACAAAGTGCCAGAAAATGCCTGGTCTTTAAGTGATTAACTTGTGTGTGTCACCTTGTGAGTCTGTACCAAGGCCAAACATTTCAAGGTATGGAAACTTCTGATCAGGGCGTTCTAGGTGATTATCTGTTATAATTAAAAAAAAAAAAAAAAGCCAATCTATGTTTATAAATGGCTTCAGTTGATCCCTATCCCTAAATAAAAAAAATTTTTTTGGTTATCAATCACATCTTCATTATCAGCCAAAATTTCACGATCTCTGCCAGGGTATGCAAACTTTTGAGCACAACTGTATACTCTTTGCTATAATAATGGCTCTGTTCACAGCCCCCTTTCCCCCAAAGATAAATTTTTTTAGACACTTGTATAAAAAATGTTCTCGGAAGACTTCAATCAGTAAACCTACTTTATGGGATGTTCATTCAGAAGATCACAGTTAAAAACCTTGATAGATTTTATTAAGCTCAATACAATCTAAATATGCATGGCTTCCCAAATCCACATGCATAAATCATATGCTGCACATGATTATATTATGTTTAAGCCATATACTGCTCTAATGTGGTTATACACTGCTCAAAAAAAATTAAGGGAACACTTTGATAACATATCAGATCTTAGCGGGGGAAAAATCTCATGCTGGATATCTATACTGATATGGACTGGGTAATGTGTTAGGAAGGAAAGGATGCCACATTGTTTCATGGAAATGAAAACGATCAACCTACAGAGGGGCTGATTTCAAAGACACCCAGAAAATCAAAGTGAAAAATGATGCAGCAGGCTAGTCCATTTTGCTGAAACTTCATTGCAAAATGGTACTCAGTAGTTTGTATGGCCCCCGACGTGCTTGTATGCATGCCTGACCACCTTGGGGCATGCTCCTAATGAGACGACAGATGGTGTCCTTGGGTATTTCCCCCCAGATCTGGACCAGGGCATCATTGAGCTCCTGAACAGACTGAGGATCAACCTGGTGGCGCCAGATGGACCGAAACATAATGTCCCAGAGGTGTTCTATTGGATTTAGGTCAGGTGAGCGTGGGGGCCATTCAATGGCATCAATTCCTTCATCCTCCAGGAACTGGCTGCATACTCTGGCCACATGAGGCCGGGCATTGTTGTGCACCAGGAGGAACCCAGGACCCACTGCACCAGCATAGGGTCTGACAATGTGTCCAACGATTTTAGTCAGGGTGCCATTGTCTAGCCTGTAGAGGTCTGTGTGTCCCTCCATGGATATATATATATATATATATATATATATATATATATATATATATATATATATATATATATATATAATATGCCTCCCCAGACCATCACTGACACACCACCAATCCGGTCAAGCTGAATGATGGTACAGGCGGCATAATGTTATCCACAGCTTCTCCAGACCCTTTCACACCTGTCACATGTGTTCAGGATGAACCTGCTCTCATCTGTGAAAAGCACAGGGTGCCAGTGGCGGACCTGCCAATTCTAGTGTTCAATGGAAAATGCCAATCAAGCTCGCCGGGCAGTTAGCACAAGGCCCACTAGAGGACGTTGGGCCCTCAGGTCACGCTCATGAAGTCTGTTTCCTAATATTTGGTCAGACATTTACACCAGTGGCCTGCTGGAGGTCATTTTGTAGGGTTCTGGCAGTGCTTATCCTGTTTCTCCTTGCACAAAGGAGCAGATTCCAGTCCTGCTGATGAGTTGAGGACCTTCTGTGGCCCTGCCCAGCTCTTCTAGAGTAACTGCAAAAAAAAAACAAAAAAAAGGGGCGCACCGACCTAGCGCATTATCCTCAATACAGGCTTTATTAATAGAACATAAAAATGGCTACTCACAAACGCAGGTGAAAATCAATCACATCAAACTCAGGAACCTGGTGGCTCTAAGGAAGAGTTTTATGCCTCGAAACCCGTCATCTTAATGAGACTATGGACACCTGTATGGACTACTTCTGATACTCAAGTTCATGAGTTTGATGTGATTGATTTTCACCTGCGTTGGTGAGTAGCCGTTTTTATGTTTTATTAATAAAGCCTGTATTGAGGATAATGCGCTAGGTCGGTGCGCCCTTTTTTTTGTGTTTTTGTTTGCAGTATTGTTGGACTGCCCCAGTCCTTTAGGGCAGCAAGACCTTAGCCATCCGAGACGCCATTTATAAAGTCCAGTCGGTAAAGCAGTTGGGGAAGCCTCGTTTTCTGAGCGCAGGAGAAAGGTGGTTCATTCACCACATTTTGTTTGGAGCTTCTAGAGTAACTGCCTGTCTCCTGGAATCTCCTCCATGCTCTTAAAACTGGCGGGAGACATGGCAAACCTTCTGGCAATGGCACATATTCATGTGCCTTCCTGGAGGAGTTGGACTGCCTGTGCAACCTCTATGGGGTACAGGTATCTCCTCGTGCTACCAGTAGTGACACTGACTCCAGCCAAATGCAAAACTTGTGAAAAACAGTCAGAAAATGTGTAGGGGAAAAAAGTGAGTAGAGTTTGTATCATTGTTGCCCAACTAGTGCACCTGTTGTTAATTTCATTACCACCAAAGCAGCTTAAACTAATTAACAACCTCCTCTGCTACTTAACTGACTTGATCAATATCCCAGGAGTTTAATTGACTTGATGCTATACTCTGATTAAAAAGTGTTACTTTAATTTTTGTTGAGCAGAGTATATTGTCATTATTCTAAGGCTACATTCACACCGGCGATTAGGGGTGTCACAACAACCAGTGACTCCTCCTTGCACTGCTCAGTCTTTTGGCTTCTGCTCAGTCTGCTGGAAAGATTGCAGCCACAACTGTCAGAAGAATTGTTCAGGGTACAACTGAAAACCCCCAGGTAACTTCAGTAGAAATGCAGGTTGCCGAGTTTTATTGTGATTTACATGAACCTGCATTGCTGGACAACATGATGGATGATCGTTGTACAATGTGATACATTTTTTTCAAACTTTTTTTATTATTATTTATTTTTTTTAAATAAAAGACTTGTCAAACATTTGGGTGTTTATTTCTAGGGTACATTCTTTTCTTTCTTTCTTTTTTTTTAATTGTATTTTTTATTTTTTACCCTTTACTCATTCCCGTGGGAAGGGCAGTATCTGGGGCCCCCTTATTTTTAAAGGGGGCTTCTAGATTCTGATAAGCCTGCAGATCCCCACAACCACTTGGCCGGGGTTGTGGGGAAGAGGCCCTTGTCCTCAACATTGGAACAAGGTGCTTTGCCCCCCTGGCAAAATGCCCCACCCCATGTTGAGGGCATGTGACCTGAAATGGTTTAGGAGTGTGGTGAATGCTTACCCCCCCCCCCCCCCTTAGACTATCAGGCTGCATGCTCAGGTAAGGGTCCATTATGGAACTTGGGGGGGGGGGAGACCTTTTAATAAGGTTGTCTTTTTGTTTTTTTAACATATGCCTGCTTCTTTGTTTTGTTGGAGAACCACTGCTAAATGTTTCACTTTCCACTGCAGCCTTCAATAAAATAAGGTGTAAAAATGAATTAAATACTGCAAAATTAAATTTAAAGTATGCATTATTTAACAAGCATTTTTGATGAATTTATAGCTTTAAAAAAAAAAAACAATGCATGCGTTAACCAGTTTAACCCAACATTTCATATTCCTGATATTGTATGTTGTACCATGTACTTGTGTTAAAAAGTATCCTGTTCTCTTTGCATTGCTTCCTTTGTGTAAAATACCTGATGATCCTGCCAGTTCCAATGTTTTTTCTATTTCAAGTTGACCACACTAGGCACAGAAGCCCAACAATCCCAGTGTGGTCAGTTTTCTTGCTGTGCTGGGAGAATCGTCTGCTTGTCTTCCAATGATCAGAATTGTGCTGACACGCCTCCCTGCACAGCCATTCACTGAGATCAGTGTAATGCTTTTTCTCCACCCCCACCTCTCTAAGCCAATAATGCAACTGAGAACAGAGATTATTTGATCACTTATTTAAAAAAGTATTTGTTTTTTTCTCCTACATAAAAAAGACGCCTTGCCTTTTATTTCTATTTAAAACTGCTTACTTTTTTATACAGTACAGGACACAAGTCCCTTCCTTCTGCTACCTGATCAACTGCTATTGCTTGGTAAAAAAACAAAATACTGTAGCTTAACAGATTGGGTGAGGTTATTTGGGTACGCTAGGGGTTGTAGTGTCCAAACTCCTTTTGACAGTGTCCAATATCCTTAAGGTAGCCGCATATAACCCAGGGTCTGATAACTAGCCCTGTGTCCTGTACTCTACTTCAAAATAAGAAATTTTACAGGTAAGTCAGAATTCCCATTTTGCATTTTTCCCATTTTGTATGGACACAGAAATGTGATGGGTCCCTGATTGTTCCCAGTTCTGGGATTCGCCTAATTCACAAATGATAATTGTCCACAAGTGACTGAATTGTGAAAGGAAATAACAGTGTATTTTTTCTTTTATTTCAGATGCGTAATATCAAATATTCGGACTTCCTGTCCTCATTAAAGAAAATAAAGTGCAGTGTTAGTTCTTCTACCCTGGAATCATACATTCGATGGAATAAAGAATTTGGCGATACCACAGTTTGAAAGACAAAACTCTTGCTAAATGGCAAATGTGATCCTGGAAGCCTTTGGAGAGATTTCATTTAAAACTGGAACCTAAAAGAAATTAAAAAAAAAAAAAATGACGCTCACCTGTGTGCACTAAATCTTTAGAAACCTAATAGAGAAGTGAATCGATAATGCTTTTAAATGGCGTATTAACAGGATGTTTCAGTTTTACTTATATGGGGCTCTCTGTCATCCAAGTCTGCTGAAAGATTGCCCTTACCAGATCAGCACTGACTTTACTAGATGGTGTAGTGGCAACTTTCATGTTATGCTGAGTTAATGAGCTCAAAAGGAATACTGGGTGTAGGAAGATCTGTGCCTTGAGTACAAGTTCCAGGTTTTTTTTTTTTTTGTGCCTGCCCATCTTTCTAATAACCTAATACTTCCTTGGTATTTACCAACTGTGACTGTTTGTAAATGTGTGTATTCATTCTGCAATATGAAGGCTAAAGAAAATATTTGCTCTGCCAGAGTGGTGGCGATTTGCTAAATGTGCCAAAGAAAACCTTGTGGTGGCACAGAAAATGAAAAGTGAACTTAAAAGCACATGAATACAATATGAAGAAGCTAGCTTGTTGTGTTATATGTTCTTCTTCAGCCCTGTAGCTCTCCTCACATGGGAATGTCTAGCGGGATGCGGTTTGTCAGATTCTATCTCCGTTTAATTCTAGCATCTTGAAAAATGCATGATTATATATTTTGACAGTTTTGCTAATTGAATTTTTTTAAAATAACTTTCCAAAAACATGACTATGTAAGATTGTTGAAATTGTTCTGCCATTTTTGAACTATAAACGGCTAAAAAAAAAAAAAAAAAGGTTTTAGAAATCATACTTGATGATATTATGCTGCTTTGTTGTGTTACATCATAGGGAAGAATCTAAATCATGTGGAAGCCTATTTAAGTGCTATAAACGGGGATTTCTGTTGGCCATGAAGTTGACCGCTTTCTCTGTTATAAGTTATAGGGCTGAACAGGAAAATGTTTCTTGGTTCCCGATCAATCTAGTGATGCAATGAAAAGCAAATGTATAGAAAAAAATTACTTGGGGACATGACCTTGATGTATGTTTTGGTCATAGAAATCTGTTGACTCAGATTTTCTGATGTTTCCCTTTGTAGATCAAATAAAAGTAATTTCTGAAAGGTGCAGAACCTCGTTTTTACAATATCTCCTCTTTAAATCTTGACTAGAGTAAACACAATTACTTTTTTATTTTCCTTTGGAAGGATATAATTTTCTTTATGGTTTACATTAATGTGTGAAATATAGTAGCATTGTCTCAAGGGTTTGGAATATAAATAGAGCAGTGTGGAAGAGCCTATTATGTTTTTTTGCTTCTTGAAATTGATACACTGAACATTGTTCTAAAATGAAATTAAAGTTGTGTTTTATACAGAAATCCAGCTTGTTTAAATTTTTGGATTTTTTTGTGTTGATGTTTCTAGTTTTGTAGAGAGAAACTGTGGATGGAAAGGGGTGCTAACAGTTAAGTATATATCTATGAACTTGGAACAGAAAACTGAGTGTACTGGGCAGTGCATATAAAACGCGTGTACTAAAAAAAATAATTAGTTACTTGATTAGATCATATCGCCAACAAAACCCAACCAGTGGAAAGCCAAGTCACACGTAACAGTTGCTTGAAACTACCTAGGTAACCAGCAAAACTAGATGCAAGCAGTAATTGATTCTCTGAAGTGGTCACTGCAGTACTCTAAACGAAGAAAGCGACAAGGTTGTCCCAACAGCTGGTACAAAGTGGGGACTGAAGTTATAAGCTGGGTAGTAAAAGTACCTCCCAGGGTTCGCATGGTCATGAAAAACCTGGAAAAGTCATGGAATTTTAAAATGGCTATTTCCAGGCCTGGAAAAGTTTTGGAAAATAATTTAACCCACAAAGTTTTGGAAAAGTCATGGAAATTTGTTTCACAATCACTGTATATTCGAATATGCAGAAGAGAGGGAAAGGCGCCACTCAGTGTAACAGATGTAAATAATTTTATTAACACATATTAAAAACTTACATGGAGGTAAGCGCTTATCTTCATAGCTCGGCGTCCTTCCGGGTCCACCGTGTTTCCATCCCTGAGGCTGGCCAGCGGCCGGGAGATGACCCTAGGGGAGAACCAATCAGGGGACTGTCAGATCGAGGGAGCGGTGAAGCGCTTACCTCTCTGGAAGGCCGCACGAATGTGATGATGCGGGGGGCGTTAACCGGTTTCGGAGCATGCGTGAACCGCTCCTTAACACATGCTCCGATACTGGTTACCGCCCCCCAACCCCCCCCCCCCCCTTCATCACGTTCGTGCGGCCCTCCAGTGAGGTATGCACTGGCCAGCCTCAGGGACGGAAACACCACAGACTCGAAAGGAAGCCGAGCTATGAAGATAGACGCTTACCTCCATGTAAGTTTTTAATATGTGTCAATAAAATTATTTACATCTGCTACACTGAGTGGGGCCTTTCTCTCTTTTCTGCCTGTTCGTGGGACTGTTGTCTCGGCCTAACAAAGAGCTGCCCTCGGTGTAAGTGCCGCATTTGTGCATCTGTGCCATCCATACCAGTCTGGCTGCACCTTATCCATCATGACTGTACACTACAAAGCTTGTCATTTATTTTAGTAAAAATATGCTGGGTGTAACATGGGTTTTTTTCTTATTTAACATGTATACATAGACATTTCATGAAAAATTAGGTCATGAATATTTACTTGAAGTCATGGAAATGTCATGGAACAGTCATGGAATTTTATTGGTAAAAATGTGTACGAACCCTGTCCTCCACTATATTGATTTGCCCCTTCATCAGAGAAGTGAGGTACTGGATTGCCTGTTCAAATTGACGGGGAGTGACTGTGAAATGGCTCTCAAATTGCTCTATAGTGTCAAAAGGAAATGGAGTAAAGAAATCCTCAGCTGTAATTTTCCAGGTGGCCCAGTCGGTTTACCTGCTACATTCTAAGCCACAAACTTGCATGCACATAAAGAGCTGGCAAACGTTTAGTGGGTCCTTGAAAGCAGGCAAAACAGCACATTAGGGTGGATGAATCTCCCTTGATGCCAGCACCTATAACAGCAGGGGAGAGAATTACTGTGCAAATAAATATACAAGAAATAAATTGAAAAAAATCACACACAGGAGGAAAGTGACTGGAAAAATGAATAGGAGCATATTTTTGATATTTGCAGAGTTTACGTATGTGAAGAGTTTTTGTGACATGTGCCTTTATATCTAGAGAACACCTACTCACAAATATTAATGGTAGAGGTTTCCAGATCAAATAATTCCTGAACTTTTTTTTCCTCATATGCAATTTGTTTAACCACTTGCCTACTGAGCACTAAAACCCCCTTCCTGGGCAGGCCAATTTCCAGCTTTCAGCGCTGTCACACTTTGAATGGCTTTTGCGCGGTCATGGAACACTGTACCCAAATTAAATTTTTATTATTTTGTTTTCATTCATTGACTGACACAGCTCCTGATCTTCTTGACCATTGAAATATAGTGCCCCCTACAGGAGTAGGACACTAGGAAGAAAAAGAACTAAACTACGCCTATGGGCAGTCCCAGCAGGTATACTTCCCCTCTCTGCTATAGGTACTCAGTTTCTTTCTGCCTAGTCAGGAGTAAGGACCTAGTTCCTTACTCCTGACTATTGACATATTCCCTTATTGACAGATGCTTGAGTCATTGGGGATGTCCAGTCCAGTGGGATCCAAGGGGCGCCCGCGAGATTCCTGCATGCCATCGTTGTTTCTAGCGGCACCCATAATTTATTTGATGCATCATGGCACCAGTTCAATATACTAGCGCCATGGCTTTGTAATATAAAGCTACGTCAGGGAGGCCAACACCACCATCCAGTTTGTCTGTGGAGAACATCGTAGGCCAGTCTAGGGTGTCTGTCCTTCCATACAAAAGTGAGAAATGCTCTACGTAGTCGCTTAAAAAAAACTTGTAATATTATGGGTACAGTAGATAGGACATAGGAGGCGTTAAGCTTTGGTTGCGACAATCACGTTGATTCTTGCAGTGGGACCTGGGTGGAACCCAGGTGCCATCGTTCGGTGTGTTTCTGGAGCGGAAGAGAGCTGTTCAGCCTCCAATCCGGGAAATCAATCGGTGGAGCGTCAAGAGTCTCCACAAAGTGTTGTAGATCATCTTTGGTGCGGAGGATGGCTGTTTGCTCATTCCGAGAAGCCTTTAAGCGGAAAGGAAAGCCTCAGCGGTATTTGACATCCACTTTGTGGAGAGCTTCAAGGAGAGAATGAATGGCACGTCTTTGCATAAGAGTGCGCCTGGATAGGTCAGGGAACCGAGAAAGCTGAGCACCATCATAAATTTTGTGCATTTTGTGATTTGTTGATGCCACCATTAATTTAAAAATTCAACCAACCAGGCCTTCAATTTCTCCTCATATTGTTACAGAAAGGAATTTTAGTTGCTGTGAATTTGCCTTTCTTTCCGGGAATTTTCTTTTCTTGCACTCATGTGCATTTCTTTTTCGATTGTATTTCTCGCATGATTATCCCATCATTGATTAGAAAATGGTTTGTTTTTTAAACATTTTCCAACATGTCTGATCATTCAAATTCGATGACTGCACGAAAATCGGCCTTGGCTGCCGCCCACTAATGGTGTGAAATTCGAACGAAAATTATTTTTCGAAATTCGACCTATGTAAGGCCAGCCTAAGGTCCAGAGATCGGAAGTTAACATGCCTATAAAGTCCATAATTCCTTCCAATTGTATACACTATACTAATGTGAAGAAGAAGTTCTTTATTCGTACATACAAAGGTACAAGGTACAGCAGGATGGATTCTCTATAAAAAAGCACGTGGAATTTGTGTGAAATGCATCTACCATATCCATCATGCTGTACCTTTATACCTTTTGTATGTACAAATAAAGAACTTCTTCACTGAACTTCCTCGTGAAGTGCGACCAATTTCTTCAGGCATGCTGTTTGCCGCACCAACCTTGGATTGTAGACACATGCTCAACTGAGCGGTGTTACTCCTCTCTATACTACACTGTACTAATGACACTGGCAGGGGAGGGGTTAACATCAGGGGCAATCAAAAGGTTAAATATGTTTCCTGGGAGTGCTTGCTAACTGTGTGGGGGAGGTGCGTTGACTGGGGGAGGACAGAAATCTGTGTTCCTGCTTAGCAGAAACACAAGATCTTCATCTTCCTCTCTGACAGAAAGGTAATCTGCCTTGTTAACATAGGCAGACCGCTGTTCTGCCTCTCTCGGGAATGATCGCTGGCGAAGATAAAGTCCACCGGACCCCGCTGATTGGCTCCCGCTCTGTTCAATCACAACGGGAGCAGGTCGCAGGCGGCGCGCCCCAAACCCAGAAAGAATAAAGACATACATGATTGTGTGCTGAAGAGCCGCCCTGCTGCAGTATATGTTTGGGGCAGGGGGTTTGGAAGTAGTTAAATACAGTATAAAATGTCTGACACCTTGCTTGGGGTTTTATTGCTGCCTGTATTGTTATTGGGGAGATGTCCCCTCATTTCCTGTCAGGATAATGGTTGCAGTAAATCTAACAATGGGACATGAGGCTAAATCAAATGACTGAAACACCTAATGTGGTTACAACTCCTCATACAGTGCATTGCGAAAGTATTCGGCCCCCTTGAACTTTTTGACCTTTTGCCACATTCCAGGCTTCAAACAAAGATATAAAACTGTAATTTTTTTTGAAGAATCAACAAGTGGGACACAATCATGAAGTGGAACAAAATTTATTGGATATTTCAAACTTTTTTAACAAATAAAAAACTGAAAAATTGGGCGTGCAAAATTATTCAGCCCCTTTTACTTTCAGTGCAGCAAACTCTCTCCAGAAGTTCAGTGAGGATCTCTGAATGAACCAATGTTGACCTAAATGACTAATGATGATAAGTAGAATCTACCTGTGTGTAATCAAGTCTCCGTATAAATGCACCTGCACTGTGATAGTCTCAGAGGTCCGTTTAAAGCGCAGAGAGCATCATGAAGAAGAAAAGGAACACACCAGGCAGGTCCGAGATACTGTTGTGGAGAAGTTTAAAGCCGGATTTGGATACAAAAAGATTTCCCAAGCTTTAAACATCCCAAGGAGCACTGTGCAAGCGATAATATTGAAATGGAAGGAGTATCAGACCACTGCAAATCTACGAAGACCTGTCCGTCCCTCTAAACTTTCAGCTCATACAAGGAGAAGACTGATCAGAGATGCAGCCAAGAGGCCCATGATCACTCTGGATGAACTGCAGAGATCTACAGCTGAGGTGGGAGACTCTGTCCATAGGACAACAATCAGTCGTATACTGCACAAATCTGGCCTTTATGGAAGAGTTGCAAGAAGAAAGCCATTTCTTAAAGATATCCATAAAAAGTGTCGTTTAAAGTTTGCCACAAGCCACCTGGGAGACACACCAAACATGTGGAAGAAGGTGCTCTGGTCAGATGAAACCAAAATCAAACTTTTTGGCAACAATGCAAAACGTTATGTTTGGCGTAAAAGCAACACAGCTCATCACCCTGAACACACCAACCCCACTGTCAAACATGGTAGTGGAATTATCGTGGTTTGGGCCTGCTTTTCTTCAGCAGGGACAGGGAGGATGGTTAAAATTGATGGGAAGATGGATGGAGCCAAATACAGGACCATTCTGGAAGAAAACCTGATGGAGTCTACAAAAAACCTGAGACTGGGATGGAGATTTGTCTTCCAACAAGACAATGATCCAAAACATAAAGCAAAATCTACAATGGAATGGCTCACAAATAAACATATCCAGGTGTTAAAATGGCCAAGTCAAAGTCCAGACCTGAATCCAATCGAGAATCTGTGGAAAGAACTGAAAACTGCTGTTCACAAACGCTCTCCATCCAACCTCATTGAGCTTGAGCTGTTTTGCAAGGAGGAATGGGCAAAAATTTCAGTCTCTCGATGTGCAAAACTGATAGAGGCATACCCCAAGCGACTTACAGCTGTAATCGCAGCAAAAGTTGGCGCTACAAAGTATTAACTTAAGCCCCATACACACACGCAGATCGTCGTCATACAAACGTCGGCGGACGAAAGATCTGCCGATTGTATGCGTGTTAGTATGGTGCCTCCGACAGCTGTCTGCACACAATCTGCGGACAAGAGTCTTTCTTGCAAACATGAAAATTTTTGTCTGCGGACACCAGAACGGACAATTGTTTGCCTGTCAGTACAGAAATCAGCCGACAGACCGCAGATTTGCAAGACTGGGCATGCTCAGAAAATAAAAAACACAGGGAAAGTTAACCATTACATGACATCACTTCTGCAGTCAGCTGAAGTCTGCGGACAAAATTCTTGTGCTGTCCTTGTGCTGTCTTTGCACTTTTCAACAGACACCGACATCCCGGGGAGAAAAGACGAACATTTGTATGACGACGATCTGCGTGTGTGTATGGGGCTTTAAGGAGGCTGAATAATTTTGCACGCCCAATTTTTCAGTTTTTTATTTGTTAAAAAAGTTTGAAATATCCAATAAATTTTGTTCCACTTCATGATTGTGTCCCACTTGTTGATTCTTCAAAAAAAAAAAAAAATACAGTTTTATATCTTTATGTTTAAAGCCTGAAATGTGGCAAAAGGTCGAAAAGTTCAAGGGGGGCGAATACTTTCGCAATGCACTGTATATATACTGAACAAAAGTATAAAAGCAGCACTCATTTTTGCCCCCATTTTTCATGAGCTGAACTCAAAGATCTAAGTAAACCGGGATTCATCCGTGAAGAGAACACCTTCGATGATGAACTGCAGTCAGGTAGAGACCCCGATGAGGACGACGGGCATGCAGATGAGCTTCCCTGAGACAGTTTGTGCAGAAATTATTTGGTTATGCAAATCGATCGTTTCAGCAGCTGTCTGAGTGGCTGGTCTCAGACGATCTTGGAGGTGAAGATGCTGGATGTGGAGGTCCTGGGCTGGTGTGGTTACATGTGGTCTGCGGCTTTGAAACCGGTTGGATGTACTGCCAAATTCTCTGAAACGCCTTTGGGGACGGATTATGGTACAAAAATTAACATTCAATTCATGGGCAACAGCTCTGGTGGACATTCCTGCAGTCAGCATGACAATTGCACGCTCCCTCACAACTTGAGCCATCTGTGGCATTGTGCTGTGTGATAAAACTGCACATTTTAGAGTGGCCTTATATTGTGGCCAGCCTAAGGCACACATGTGCAATAATTATGCTGTCTAACCACTTGCAGATCGCCCGCCACAGATATACTGCTGCAGGCTGGGCAAATTGCCCATTAGCCAGCAGGGAAGCCGGTCCATGGGGCCGATGGCCGCGATTGCCGCTGGGCACCCACGATCACTCCCCGTGGAGAGAGAACAGCGGTCTGCTGTTGTAAACACACAGCAGACTGTTCTCTCAGGAATCAATACAGAGCTCATGTGTTTCTCCCATTTAGGATCACAGGTCCCTGTGTTGATTCCACAAGCCCATCCCCCTCGCAGTTAGAAAACACCCCTAGGCATACACCTATCCAGTGATGGGGAACCTTGGCACCCCAGATGTTTTGGAACTACATTTTCCATGATGCTTAACTACACTGCAGAGTGCATGAGTATCATGGGAAATGTAGTTCCAAAACATATGGGGTGCCAAGGTTCGCCATCACTGACCGATTGCCCCTGAGTTAACCCCTTCTCTGCCAGTTTAATTATTACAGTAACGGTGCATATTTTTAGCACTGATTACTGTGGTAATGTCACCGGTCCCCCCAAAAATGTCAGGGGTCCGATCTGTCCACCGCAAATGCCCAGTCTTGCTAAAAATCACAGATTGCCGCTATTACTAGTAAAAAATATAAATAAAAATGAGATAAATCTTTCCCCTAGTTTGTAGAAGTGATAACTTTTGCGCAAACCAATCAAACTACGCTTGTTTTTTTTTTTTTTTTTTACCAAAAATATGTAGCAGAATACAAATTGGCCTAAAATGATGAAAACATTTGATTTTTACATTTTTTTTTATTGCTAATGTTACATAGCAGAATGTGTAAAAAAATATAGTTTTTTAGAATTGTCGATCTTTTTTTTATAGCGCAAAAAATAAAAATCGCAGAGGGGATCAAATACCACCAAAAGAAGGTTATATTTGTGGGAAAATAAGAACATAAATTGTATTACTGTACAGCGTTGCACGACCACACAATTGTCTGTTAACCACTTAAGCCCCAGAAGATTTTACCCCCTTCCTGACCAGGGCCTATTTTGCGATTCGGCACTGCGTGACTTTAACGGACAATTGCGCGGGCGTGTAACACTGTACCTAAAGGAATTTGACGTCCTTTTTTTCCCACAAACAGAGCTTTTTTTGGGTGGTATTTGATCACCTGTGCGATTTTTTGATCATGCGCTATAAACAAATAAAGAGCGTCAATTTTGCAAAAATAACAATATTTTTCACATTTTTTTTATATGAAATTCCCCAAAAAAATGTAAAAATCACATTTTTTTAACATTTTTGGCCAATTTGTTTAATGCTACATATGTTTGGTAAAAAAAAAAAATTGCAAAAAGCGTATTTTGATTGGTTTGCGCAAAAGTTATCGCGTTTACTAACAAAGGGAAAGATTTTTGTCATTTTTGTTTTTTTTTAACGCGTAATGGCGGTAATCTGCGATTTTTTTTTTTACGGTACTGCGACATTGCGGCGGACAGATCGGACCCTTGACTGACATTTTTGACACTTTTGGGGTTACCAGTGACATTACTACAGTAATCAGTGCTATAAATATGCACTGTTACTGTAAAATTACACTGGCAGTGAAGGGGTAAACTTTTTTTGAGAGGGAGGGGCTATGTGTGTCCCTAGGGGCGTGATTCTAACTGTGATTGGCTGTGGCTTGAGCTGTAGGAACAGTGATCAACGGTCCTACATAGTAGAACCGTATGATCACTATTCATACACAGGGGAGAATGACAGGCGGCTTTGTTTACACTAGCCGCCTGACTTTCTCCCTCTCCACCGACGATCACGAGTGACCAGCGGACGATCGGGTCCGCCGGTCACACGCGCGGGGGGTCTGTGACCGCGCCTCCGGCGGCGCGCGCTCACTCCTGAGACCCTCACAGGCTAGCGACATAGTACTACGTCGCTTTGCCTGTGAGGGGTCGGCAAGCGGTTAAAGTATCGCAGTGTCAAATCGCAAAAAAATGGCCTTTTCATTAAGGGGTAAATCAGCATCTTGATATGCCACACCTGTGAGGTGGATGGATTATCTCAGCAAAGGAGAAGCGCTCACTAACACAGATTTGTGAACAATATTGAAGAGAAATAGGCCTGTTTACATAGAAACAGTCTTAGCTATTTGAGTGCAGCTCATGAAAAATAGGGGAAAAAACAAGTGTTTCATTTATAATTGTGTTCAGTGCACATATCTCCTCTTCTCCAAGCGCTTTCCTGCTTGCTCTGGAAGCATAAAACCTGACACAGATCTCAAGCACTTACTGCCCAACCCACAGCCAGAAACAAAACACACTTCATACATGTGCTGCGCAATCAAACTGCGCAATTCTCTGAGACATAACAAAAGCAAAGCGACCTAAAATGGCGCCCAGTGACCTCCACCGTTCTCGCGTTGTTTCAGGGAGCGCGGTTACGTGACGCGCTGACGTGTCTGTTTCCGTCTGTACGTGCTGGTGGCTGCTGGGAAAAGGATTGGGTCTGCGGCGGGCTGTGGATTTACTGCACGTTTCAGTCTTGCTGGTATCGGGCCTGTGAGAAAGAATGGCGAGCGCAGCGGTAGCTGGTGGGGTGACCAGCGGGTCCAGCCGCAAGAGGCTTATGAGGGACGAAGACATGACGAAAGTGGAGTTTGAGACCAGCGAGGAGGTGGATGTAACTCCTACCTTCGATACCATGGGGCTGCGGGAGGACCTGCTGCGGGGCATCTATGCCTATGGTGAGAGAGAGGAGGGGGGAGACTGCATTTCTATGGCCGGTTCTAGCGCACGTGGCTGTGTGCATCTTTCTTAGCAGGCTATGGGGAATATGACCCCACTGTGTTCTGCTATTGCCTGCATTCATGGAGCACATTGTATGGGCTGTAGTTTATTTTTGCTGTGTCCCTGTTGGGGAAATTTCATTGGTTGTGAAGGCAAAAGCTTTAAGCTGAGGAAAATTCCCCTCTTAGGACAAGATCGGAAAATCGTACAAAAAATGGCGCTTTTCGAAGCGCTGGCACGATAATCTGATCGTTGGATAACATCGGCTCTCAAACGCTGTGTACTGATGGGACGAGCATGAAAATGTTTCTCGTTCCATACCAGATTGTACGATATTTGTTTAACCGATTGCCAACCGCCCGCCCGCCGCATATATACTGCAGCAGGCTGGCTCGGCTGCACGAATCGCCGTACCTGTACGGCCATCCCGGGGTCGCCCCCCCCCCCCATTTGCCAGTGGGGAAGCTGATTCATGGAGCCAGCGGCCGCGATTGCCGCCGGGCACCCGCGATCGCTCCCTGCGGAGAGAGAACGACGGACTGCTGTTGTAAACACAGCAGACCGTTGTTCTCTCAGGAATCAATTCAGAGCAAGCCCATCCCCCTCAGTTAGAAAATGCCCCCTAGGCATATATTTAACCCTTTGATCAGCTCTGGGTTAAACAGGAAGTAAACCCTCCTCTGACACTTGTACCTATAGGCAAGCCTATGATGAGGCTTACCTATAGGTACTGTAAATATCTGCTAAACATGTACCGTTTAGGAGATATTTACCTTTGATGCATCCAGTGACGTCACTGGCGCATGCGCTCTGAAGGAACGGCCGCTCGTGCCGTTCCTTCAGAGCCCCGTGCCGTGACCGTTGGCTCCCGCGCGCGTGCGCGAGAGTGACGTCACCGCGGCTCCGGCCAATCAGATGGTCGGATGCCGTGATCCCGGAAGACGGGCGACTGAACATGTCGCCCGTCATACAGGTGAGTGAGCGGCACGGCGGGGGCTCGTTCTAAGGTATTTCATAATGAGCTAGTATGCGATGCATACTAGCTCATTATGTGTTTGTCTTGCAGGGTGTGAAAGAAAAAAAAAAAGTTTACAACCTCTTTAACCCCTTCCCTGCCAGTGTCATTATTGCAGTAACAGTGCGTATTTTTAGCACTGGTTACTGCAGTAATGTCATTGATCCCCCAAAAATGTCAGTTAGGGGTCCGATCTGTCCGTCGCAGTATAAATATCGCTGATTGCCATTACTAGTGAAAATGACATTAATCTTTCTCCTAGTTTGTAGGCATGATTACTTTTGCGCAAACCAATCAAAATCCGCTTATTGGGCTTTTTTTTTTAACCTAAAATATGTAATGGAATACAAATTGGCTTAGCGCCGGTTCACATTGCAGCGACGCTACTTCGGGTGGCGACCTCCGAGGTCACGGTGCGAGCAGCGCGCCGCGGCCTTGGAGCGGCCGCCACGGACTTCATAACATTGAAGTCTATGGCGGTCGCTTCCGGGTCGCCCCAAAGAAGCTCCGGACCCTTTTTCTAGGTCGGAGCGACTTGTGTCTCTCCTATTAGAACGGGTCCGCAGCTTCCCTATGGGAGGCGACCTGTGAGGCGACCAGGTCGCCTCACAGGTCGCCCTAGTGTGAACCGGCACTTAAAATGACAAAATTTGTTTTTGTTTTCTCCTTTTTTTTTATTTTTATTTTTTTTAATTAACCATTTGAAATAAAGTGCCTGTGACTAGGATTACACCCCCCCCCTCTGTCATGGATTACCCCTGGGTACTGCGGTGGGTACTGATGGCTGCTGAATATATTGTATATTAAACTGCTAACCAAAATTAAAAGAAAAGAAAAAAAAGCTGCTAGCACATCAACTGACATGAGTTGTAAATAGATTGGATAAAAAAATGCAGCGCTAAACCAGGTGGATAAATATGTAAATAAGTAAACATTCATAAAGTGATCAGATGTATATCATCTGTAACAAGCGTGACTTATAGTGATCAAATGTGTTGCCACATATAAATGCAAAGGATAAAAAGTTCATAAAATAAGTCCCAAGTGAAAACAGAAAAAAATGTGCATCCAAATTCATAGATGACGGTGAATCGTGACAGGGATCCCCACACCAAAGATCAAAAAATGCGCTCACCAGAGTGTATGGACCCAAAATACCCTATAGTATATGGGCCATACAAGCTGGTATTGCTGTATACGTCCAAGAAAAGGCTGGATAATCGGGAAGGTAGCCAGAGCATCTCAAATGAAGCCGTGGATCTCTCACAGTCATACATGGAGGAACAAGCCAGACAAAACCGACATAGTGTAAAACTGCTAAAAACTTTTATTTAAAAAGACAGAGACCCTTAAATGCATCCAGTGGACATAGGCATGTAATACAGAAACTGATGGCATAAATGACGTTACTGATGGCATAAATGACGTTTCTGACGCGCTTCCTCTAAACAGACATAATCATAGGAAGCTGCCATGTCACGCTTGTTACAGATGATATACATCTGATCACTTTATGAATGTTTACTTATTTACATATGTTAACATATTTATCCAAGCAATCAATTCAGCCAAGCGCTCACTCCGAAGGGGAAGACTGGCGTCCTGCTCTCCTCAGGCGGGGAACTCCAACTGAGATACATAAGAGAAAGAAAAGGAGGCGCAACACCTAGTGCATTACCCGTGGTCACCGTGTAAAATGTTTTATTAAAATGCCAAATGCATACTCACAGACGAGAAGAATATAAAATCGCATTAAAAGATTCCACCACAGATGAAATGGAACACGTCCTTGTTGATGAGACCGCTAACTCGTTTCGGGAGTCAAGCTCCCTTCATCAGAGCTCTGATGAAGGGAGCTTGACTCCAGAAACGCGTTAGCGGGCTCTCATCTACAAGGACTTGTTCCATTTCATCTGTGGTGGAATCTTTTAATGCGATTTTATATTCTTCTCGTCTGTGAGTATGCATTTGACATTTTACACGGTGACCATGGGTAATGCACTAGGTGTTGTGCCTCCTTTTCTTTCTCTTTTTTAACATATTTATCCACCTGCTTTAGCGCTGCATTTTTTTATCCAACCTATTTACAACTGATGGCTGGTTGGTGGGTACTGCTGCGGTTACTGCTGGCGAAGTAGGATGAGTGGCCCAGAGCCGATGCTTCCTGCAGCTCTGCTCTCCTTGGTCCCCTCTCACAGGCGGAGTGCATTTGATATCACTCTGCCTGTGACACTGTGACAGAACGGAGCCGGAACTACACGGGAAGCATCGGCTCCATTCTGTCAGCTGAGCTCTGACACAGACAGCCGTGCATCCCAAGTCTCTGGCATGTCAGCTGCAGCTGTCTGTGTCATAGACCCATCTAACACTGAGAATCGTCAACATTCAGATTGAGATCGTAGTGGGGGGGGGGAATCGAGATCGCAATTCCTATACAATTAATCTTGCGGCTCAAGCGGAAATTTTCCTCTCGCCCTCCCTGCAATCTTCTGGGACACGTCGCAGGTCCCAGAAGGTTGACCGGCACTCAGGACGCGCAAGCGAAATTCGCATTTGCGCGGTGCCCACTCGGCTGTGGAACCGCAAACTCTCACATCCGGGTGCCCACACTAGTGATGCCGGCGCTGCAGGGAGAAGAGGGAGAGAATTGAGGCTCCCGCTGGCTGCATCGCTGGATCCTGGGACAGATGTGTGTGTTTGTTCAGTCAGCAGCTACACTTTTTGGAACTTGGTTGAACTGCTTTAAAGAGGTTGTTAACCTGGGGGAAAAAAAACAACCTGTAAGACAAAAGCATAATGAGCTAGTATGCATCACATACTAGCTCATTATGAAATACCTTAGAACCAAGCTTTCTCAGCGTTGCCCGCACAGCGCTGAGACAGCGAATATCTTCCCCAGTGTTCCCTGGTGTGTGTTCCTGGTTTGCAGGCTCCAGCGCTGTAAAAGGAAGGCCAGAGCATGCGCGCGGGAGCCGTCTGTTTGCGGCTGAAGGTTTGGCGCGGTGAGCCGGACCTTCAGCGCGCATTCGCGCCGATGACTTCATTGGCTGCATGCACTCTGAATACCTCGTAAACATTGCAAGTTTAGGAGATATTCACAGTACCTACAGGTAAGCCTTATTATAGGCTTACCTGTAGGTACATTTAAAAAGAGAGAGTTTACTTCCTCTTTAAAGGTGCCAGGCAGAAAATCATGTTGGACGAGTAGTACCTTTATCAGGTGCAGGCACTGTTGGGTATCCCGACAACCGTTGAAGTGGGGGAACTGAGTGATTTCTCTTATTCAGCACCATAGGCAAAAAAACTTTTTTCCTTTTTAGATAAAGGTCTGTACACACGACCAGAAAATCGTACAAAAATACTACTTTCAAAGTGATCATACGATAATTTGATCGTTAGTGCAGAGCTTTTGAGAGCCGATCACGACAGTTCATCTGATATTATCCGATGGGACAAGCACAAAATGCTTTCTCGTTTGATACCAGATCATACGATTTTCACTTAATCAGCACAGTTGTCCAAAAATACAATACAAACAGTGCATATTATTTAGCACTGATCACTGTATTGATGTCACAGGTCCCCAAAAAGCGTCACTTAGTGTCAGATTTGTCCACCGCAATGTCGCAGTCCCGCTAAAAATCTCTAAACGCCGCCATTACTAATAAAAACAAAAAAAAAAATAAAGTCCAAAAATCTATCCAATAGTTTGTAAACGCTCTAACTTTTGCACAAACCAATTAATATACGCTTTTTTAATTTTTTGTTGGGAATGATTCATAGCATAAAGTAAAAATTTTGTGTTTTTTTTTTTTTTTGTTTATCGCGCAAAATCAAAAAAAAAAACACGCAGATGTGATCAAATACCACCAAAAGAAAGCTCTATTTGTGGGGAAAAAAAGACCATAAATATTTGGGTACAGTGTTTCACGACCATGCAATTGTTAAAGCAACGCAGTGCTGAAAATGGCCTGGTCATTATGGGGGTAAAACCTTCCGTGGTTAAGGATACAGTATTCTGTTGCAGGGAACTTCAGGTGTGAGACTAATGGGATCTCTTAAAATTGCAAGTCCAGCCAAAACTCCTATTGGTTTTTATTTCTATCCAGTGCTTCCTTAAGGCCAGTACACACCATAAGAAAATTGTATGAAAGTCTGTTTGATGAGCATTCGGCTGACTATCTGATCGTTAGTATGGTGCTTCCGAAAGCCAATTCCGACTGTTCAGATGTCAAAAACTGAAGGTGCAGGCTTGAAAACTTTTATCGTATGTGAATGATTTTCGTTTAGTTAGTAGAGTTTTCATCCGAAAAAAAAATCAGAAGAACAAGACTACACATGCTCTGAAATGAAAGAATACATTCAGATAAAAAAAACCTTCTGGGAGCAGCAGCCCCCCTAATATCTACCTAAGCCCTATCTTTAGCCAGTGATGTTGCAAGAGAGACTCGCCTGTCCGGGACTCTCCCTCTCGATTGGCTGAGACAGTCAATGAAAGCCAGTGAGGGGGGAGAGGCGGCAGGACAGAGCCGAGGTTTCATGCCTGAATGGTCACAGAGCAGCGGCTCAGCTCGCTGGTGTGGGGGCAGGAGGGAGGAGCCATGAGCGACGGATCCAAGAAGGAGGATTTGGGCTGCTCTGTGCAAAACCACTGCACAGAGCAGGTAGGTAGAACATGTTTGTTATTTTTAAACAAAAAAATGTAGTTTTAGTATCACTTTAATTTTAAAGGGTAGGTGTGCTTTTGCACACTTAAGCTGGATACACACTATACAACTTTTGTTGTTCGATTTCCTTTAGATTTACCTTCAACTATGTAGTGCAAGGGCATGCCTGATTGCATACAAATTGAAAGTGTTTAGATTTGACCTCATATTATATGGTTTTGGTAAATCTAAAGACTATTGTATAGTGTGTATGGCCCATTAGTCAGCTCTGCAGTAGTTTATTTATAACTATTAAAACAGGGCTTGACAAATTTGCCTGAAATCTAGGAGCCAGCTAAAAAAGTTAGGAGCCAGTTTTTTTTTTTTAAACTAACAACCAAGCTTTATTTAATAAAACGGATACTAAATTTACACATAAATGCGACTAGAACCCCACTCTCCTCTATAGCGCAATTGGATGGAAACCGACTGTCTGTCTTTTTCCATCCGATGCCATCTGATCCGATCCTCCGATTACCGCTCCATAGAGGAGAATAAGGGGTCCGATCAGGTCTGTCTGAAAAACTGACAGGCGGACCCGATCAGACAGCCTGTGTGAAAGGGGCCTTCGGCTGTATATATAATATAAACATTCTTTTTTTTTTTCAATTCTTATTAAAAAAAAAATGATATATAATATATATATATATATATATATATTTTTTTTTTTTTTTTTTTTTTTTTTAATAAGAATTGAAAAAAAAAAAGAATGTTTTATTTTTTTTTTTTTTTAATAATTAAAAAAAAGAAAAAATGCATTATTATTTATTTTTTCTTTAATTGAAAAAATAAATTAATAATAATAACCACACTCCCTGTCCACTTACCTTTAAGCAAAGGTAACTGGACAGAGAGATGAAGCCTGCAAAAACGTCCCATCTCCTTCCAAAGAGCAGATGAGAAGGAAGGCATTGAGAACATGCATTACTCCCGGCCACCACAAGAGGGCGCCAGTTCCCCTAGCCTCTCATCTAACAGAAGAAGGCCGAAAAGCCGGGGCCTCAATTTATGGACGGCGTGGAAGTCCGTGCACTCGGGAAAGAAGGTGGGGGCGCAAAAGGGACAGGACAGCTCCTGCAGGGCCCCCCAGGCGCCAGGTCGCTAATTCTAGTCGCAAATGCGACCTGGCGCCCGGGGTTTGTCGAGGCCTGAATTAAAATCACTTCACGTTAAATATGAGATATACCTTATGGTATATCTATCTTGCCTAGCATCAATCAGAAGAAGACATTACAAATTATAGATACAAATGTATTAACGCTGGCCCTTTGAGCAGCCTTATGTCATCCTTCGAAATGTTCAATAAAGTTTCTGAATTGCTGAAGTGTGTTGAAACCCTATTTCCGATGTTCATTGTGAGAAATCCATTAATGATTGCATTTCTTTCAGGGTTTGAGAAACCATCAGCTATCCAACAAAGAGCAATCAAACAGATTATCAAAGGAAGAGATGTAATAGCACAGTAAGTGACAGACTTTATCTAAATTCTTTTGCACTGTCTAGTGCAGCCTTTTTCATCCAGGGTGCCTTGAGGCTTCTTCAGGGCTGGGGTGCCTTGAGGCTTCTTCAGGGCTGGGGTGCCTTGAGGCTTCTTCAGGGGTGGGGTGCCTTGAGGCTTCTTCAGGGGTGCCTTGGCAAAATGCCTTAAAAATGTATCAAAAACTGTATGCAAGCCAACAGGTGGATGAAACCTGCCTTTTAGTTACACAAAGCCACAGGTTTTAATTATGCACCATTACGACTTTCTAGACACTTGCATCACAACAACCAATGATGACATCAGTTAAGGATGGTGCCTGTCGCCTCCACAGCATCCTTGTTTGACCCTCCTCTGCCCCTCTCCCTCAGCACTGGGGTCGCATTAGCTGACTGAAATTGAGGGAGAAGAGTAACTTTGGAATACTAGTTAGTACCAGTGTGCAAAAGTGTATTTGCTTTGGGGAAAAAAATGTAGTTCTAACGTTGGGTATCCTACTTGTGTGGATGTTGCTGCATTATGTAAACTATTAGAATAGTTTTTTAACATTTTAGTATGGGGTGCCTCGAGACTGAAAAAAGGTTGAAACCACTGGTCTAGTGATCCGTATGGGAAGAATTTTGCTATGCAACGTTTAGGGTTGCATGATACTTATATCTTTAAGTGCTTTTATATAAAGCTCCATAAAAGGTTACTACCACAAGATAACTTCCAATGATGTTTATGGGACCCCAATCCCTTATAAGAAGTTATGTATAGGTGGAGAGACTGTCCTCTTACATTTCCTAATGTTTGAGACGTATGGTGTGAATCTACACTTTAACTTTGAGATAGAACCCATCTAGCCCCCCTTGTTGTTCTTAAGCATATCCATTCCACGTGAATAATTATGCTACCAAAATGTGTGTGTGCTGTAAATTGCCTCCAGCATTGTTCCTGTTTCTTCTTGCTGGAGGCTGCCATTTTGCTGAAACCTAGAGCATCTGAGCATAAGTAAATCATAAAGCAGAACTAAACCCATTGATTTAACAGTTTCAAAAAAAAGTTACATCTCTGAAATGCCGGAATTGCTAACTCACATTTGCTTGTTTCCATGGTAGTTGCAGCTCAGACGGAAGCAGTTTTGTTGCTTGTAAAGGATAGGAGGGTTTATTTCCACTATTAGACTCTCAGCAGATCGGCTTCTTTTAGTGCTTACAAATGGAGAGCAACTGAGTATGTGCAGAGCAGGGTGAGACAGTGTCTTACTGGATTATTAACTGTATAGGCACTTATTTATAATGTTTTACAAAGCTATACCTGCAAAAGGGCTCAGCCGGAAGTGATCTAGCAGGACCTTCTTTTTTTGACTATGTTATGACTCATTGGATACTGTTAAAGTGGAGTTCCACCTAGAAGTGGCACCTTTCAGGGGGGACCGGGTACCTGTTTTTGACAGGTACCCTTCCCCACTTCCGGGAGATGGCCCTGCAGTGCTGTCCCTCGGACGTTTAGCCCCCTCCTCCTTCCCCCGCTGCCGAGCCAATCTGAATGCGCAGCCATCTTCTCGCATGCACATTAGGGACCCGCCCGTGAAGCTGTAAGGCTTCACTGCCAGGTTCTCTCACCAGTAATTGTGGCGGCAGCACCCGACAGCCGATGGAAACATCGCTGGAACAGGTAAGAGTCCTAATATTAAAAGTCAGCAGCTGCAGTATGTGTGGCCACTGACTTATATTTTTTTGAAGGGGGAGAGGGGAGGCTGGAACACCGCTTTAAGTTTATTCAATTACTATATTTTCTGCAGTCATCCGCTGCTAGATTTCTTTTGTACACATACATACCAGATATGTATATATTAGTGAATTTTTTACAACTGTTTTTAAAGAGCGATAAACTGAGTTAAAAAGTGGGCCGTTTGCCAGGGTCCCTTTGTTAAGACGGGGATGCCATTAACCTCCCTGGCGGTATTCCCGAGTGTGGCTCGGGGATCATTTTCAGCACCAAAAGCGGTAACCCCGAGCCACACTCAGGATTACCCCAGAACGTTACTCACCTTCCCTGCTCTTTCCCGCGCTGTGCACGGCAGATTGCCGGCACTTACCTTTCCGGTTCTATCCCTGCGAACGTTGCGACGCGGGGGGGGTGTAACCGGTGGCAAATTCAAAAGTGTAAAAACCCTAAATGACATGATACAAAGGTGTGATTACACTGTATCCTGCCATTTCAGCACCGGATTGCACCTGGTGACTTTTCCTGTGCTTTTCCAGTGCTTTGTGCCTGGAAAATTTTGAACGACCATGGTATCCAAAAAGCATTTTTTTTTGCGCAAAAGTGCTTTTAGACGAACTGGAAAACAGCGAAACTGAGTTACTTGAAGAACTGAGCGATAGCGATTCGTGGGAAAATTCATCATCGGGTACGTAATGTGACGACAGCGACTATTCTGTCTCTTTCTGGCACATAGCTTGTGGAATTTGGGAAGTATATCAAAGGATTCTTCAGAATTTCCAACGGAGCGATGTGCCAGAGAGAGACATCAAAATCGTCGATGTCGTCACTTTCCGTACCTGATGATGAATTTTCCCACGAATCGCTATCGCTCAGTTCTTCAAGTAACTCAGTTTCGCTGTTTTCCAGTTCGTCTAAAAGCGCTTTTGCGCAAAAGGAATGCTTTTAGGACGCCATGGTCGTTCTCTATTTTCCTGGCACAAAAAAATGGAAAAGTCACCAGGGGAAATCCTGTGGTGAAATGGCATGATACAGTGTAATCCGTTAGGATCACAGCTTTGTATCATGTCATTTAGTGTATTTACATTTTTGAATATGACACTGCTTCCACCCCCCTGTGTCGCAACGCTCGCAGGGAAGGGAACCGGAAGACAGGTGCCGGCATTGGCCGAGCACACAGCAGGAGGGCGAATAGAGAGGACGGCGGGGGATCGCAGGGGAAGGCGAGTTTTAAGATATAAAACAGATTTCTATGCAAAACAATGTACCACTTTTAGCACAGAAATCTGGACATAATCATACCGTCAGGGAGGTTAAAAAAACTGGATGCATTAACCGCTTGCCGACCGCCGCAAGTACATTTATTGCGGCAGTCAGCCCCTCCTGTGCAAAGCGACGTAGTACTACGTTGCTTGCCCAGGAGCCTGTGGGGGGCGAGCGCGCGTCACCGGAGGCGCGCTCTCGCCCCTATCTCGCCCCGCTCGTTCGCGGCCACTCGCGATCTCCCGCTGGAGAGGGAGAAAGGCAGGCAGCTAATGTAAACAAAGCCGCCTGTCATTCTCCCTGGTGTAACAGCAGAGACTATACGATCCTGCTGTGTAAAAGCCATGCCCCTTGACAGAATCACGCCCCTAGGGACACACTTAACCCCTGGATCTCTAATAAAGTTAACCCCTTCCCTGCCAGTGTCATTTTTACAGTAACAGTGCACATGTATAGCACTGATTACTGTAGTAATGTCACTGGTACCTTCAAAAATGTCAGTCAAGGGTCCGATCTGTCCGCTGCAATGTCGCAGTCCCGCAAAAAAAAAAAACGCAGATCGCCGCCATTACTAGTTTAAAAAAAAAAAAACGATAAAAATGACAAATCTTTCCCTTAGTAAACGCAATAACTTTTGCACAAACCAATCAAAATACGCTTATTGCAATTTTTTTTTTTCTTCACAAAAATATGTAGCAGAAAACAAATTGGCCTAAAATGTTAAAGTTTGATTTTTACTTTTTTTTTTTTTTTTGGGAATTTCATATAAAAAATATTGTTTTTTCAAAAATGTCGCTCTTTTTTTTGTTTATAGCGCAAAAAATAAAAATCGCACAGGTGATCAAATACCACCAAAAGAAAGCACTGTTTGTGGGGAAAAAAAGGACATCATTTCATTTGGGTACAGAGTCGCACAACCGCGCAATTGTCCGTTAAGATCACGCAGTGCCGAATCGCAAAATAGGCCCTGGTCTTTGAGCAGCCATATCCTCCGGGGCTTAAGTGGTTAAAGGGAGAAGTACAGCCAAAGTTCACTTGGCTATACTACTTCAGTTTGTTCTGCACTCTTGTGACCCGGTTTCAGCCAACAGTGGGCTAACGTCATAGAGAGGCAGCCAAGCTGGGGGAAGATCGTGACCATATGGTTGGGATCCACCCAAGAGCCTGGACTGGCATCTGCCTTAGCCTCTCAGTGAGCTGCTGAGGGCCTGAGCCAGCCACACCTGCCCCCTCCGCAGTCTAGTGCTCCAGTGAGTGCCAGGGTGGGGGGCAGAGCAGAGAGCTGGACTGACAGTCACCAGTCTCTGCTCAGAGCAGCAGGGAGAACTTAACGATCAGTGGTGTTTGATCTCCCAGCCTTAGAGCCAGCAGAGGGGACAGATGCAGCATCGGATCGATGCTGCATCCACCTAGGTAAGTATGATTAAAATAAATAAATAAAAAATTCAAGTTTTTAGATGTTTGATACTGGCAGCCTCCAGCATTCTGCTATTTAGCTTCTGGATCTCTGCTTTCTATGCTCTTCACTATAGTGATTTTGCGCTTTGGTTTCTAAATAATGACTATTGGATAATTTAAATTTATTTTAGTTTCTGCTTCTTTTGGATTAAATGTATCTATTTTGTCTTTCAGGTCACAGTCTGGTACAGGCAAAACAGCAACATTTTGTGTGTCTGTTCTTCAGTGTCTAGATATTCAGGTAGTTCTACCTTGCTACATTTTGGTTTTATTAGATTACACCTATTTTTCTAGTATGTTTTGTATTATGCAAAGCAAAGTGCCCTTTTTTAAGGGCTGATTCTTGGCAGTATGTGAATCTGGTCGTATGTATGGCCCCTTAAACGTGAATTCATCTGGCTGCTTTAAATTTAGGTGTAGATGTCTTTGGTGGGGGATTCAACAAATCTGCTGCACCACTTTACCTGGAGCTTATCCCCAATGTATTGCGCAAATTCATGAACCATCTGCGACACTTGGTTTTCATAGCGACTTGTGCAGCACATTCAGGTAGTTCCAAAATGTGCTACTTCTACATTGTGATGGATTGAATGCGCTAAATTCAAAATAAAATACTGACAGGTCGTATCTTACGAAAGTAAGCATACTTTGTATGCTGTACCACTTTTAGAACACGAGAGACACTGTTACTAAATGTCTGTGTCAGCCTTTATGATTCCAGGGATTGTGGTTTTTATGACTGAAGAGGTTTTCAGAGGAGTGTTTTTTTTTTTTTGTTTTTTTTTTTAAAACCTCATTAAGAGAACAATCCGTTACCACCATGTAATGCAGTGATCACCCAAGCATGTTTGTCAAAAAAAAAAAAAAGCAAGCAAGTGGGTCTACTCTTGTATGCACTTACACGTATCTCCATAGTGCCACCATGCAATGCTTTTTTTCTAAACGCCTCTTCTCACAAGGTGGCCTGTATAGAGGCTGTCATGACATAAATGAATACTGCACTGGTACTTCACACAAGGGGGGGTGCATTGAGGAAGATGGTGGGGAGTCAGGGTAATGGCCAGATCTGCTAATTTACTTGCCACATATGAAACATTGTGATTTCTCCTACGTATTTTAAATCGTTATATAGTTCAACTGTGACACTTGCACCAAATCCACTCACTTTTTGCATTGTTACAGCTGGTGAAAATGCTTTTTACCTCACTTACTACAAGCAGGAATGATGGTGTATTCATCTGCCTTAGACTCTGGTTAATGCACTAAAGGCTTGAAATACTTAAAACAAGTTTTAAAATGCATCATCTCTTTCGTTGATTGACGGACACCGCTCTTTATCTTCATAATCATTGGGATATACTGCCCCCTATAGCAGTAGGACACTAGGCAAAAAAAGAATCTAGCTATGCCTATGGGCAGTCCCAGGAGGTGTATTCCCTCTCTGCGCTAGAAGTACTAAGTTTTTTTTTTTTTTTTTTTTTTTCCTGCCTAGTCAGGAGTAAGGACCTAGTTCCTTGCTGGGATCTCTGGTACTGGCATATTTTTTCTTTTTAGGTTTTCCTGTGAGATCTACAATTAACTGCCGAACTGGGCGACGGGCTGGATAATCTAGATCCAGATGTCACCCCAGTCTGGCCAGTGAGCGCGCGCGCGCAGACCTCAGCTCCGCGTTAGGTCGGCCGTGACATAGCCCTACTGGACGGGGGTTGGCCAACGAGTTTAACGCCTCGCGTGGTCACATACGACCGGCTCTCGGTCCGAGACGCAGCCTTCCTCCTGGACGATGGTCCCCCTATTTCTATGGAGTGGGATTCTGTCTGGAGCAGTGCCCACCCAGCTCCTGGCATGGTGAGCAGCTGTGTCCTCTCCCCCCTGAAGGGTTTTGGAGTGGACATGGGCCCCTGGGGCTGTTTGGGTGGTCTAGTCCACCATGGGGGGCAGGGCGCTATACTGGCGATGGAGGCCGGGGGGGGGTTGCGCCGCCGGTGAACTGGCTATCGGCTGTGTGGGGGGGGGGGTTGTGCCTGGTGGGGGCTCCTGCCTTGGTCTGTCCTTGAGGCCTAGGGTTCCCTCCTGGGTCCCTGGAAGCCTCACGGGCCGCAATTTTTTTGTAGCCTGTGTTTCTATCCACCGCGGCCATGTTTGTGCAGTCCGGCGACCATTTTGCCATTGAAATTAGCAGCGACTATGACAGTGGAGCCCTGTGGGTGGCCATTTTGCCAGTGGGAGCCTCTCCTCATCCCCTGGTGCTGACTCCTGGATCCTTTCACTTCCTAATCACCGCACGTGGAGTGCAGTTTATCCTGGTGGCTGCAGGTGCCTGTTTCTGCTGGGTGGCGAGTCTGGTGAGGTTCTCTGCTGAGGATCGCTTGGTGCTCTGTGCCTGGGGACTGTGTGGTGCTGCCAGCGCGGTGGGGGTTGTTCCTTGCAATGTTTTACACCTTTTTTTGTGGGGTCCCCCTAGTGACTCATGGAGTCTTTGTAGCACATTTCCCTACCTGAACCCTTCTTTGAGCCTGCGAGGCCCTCCGTGTCCCAAGAATCCATCAATGCACTGACGGCGGTCCTGGAGTCCTTTGTGTCCCTGGTGGAAGTAGCTTTTGGGCGACGGGCTAGCAAAAAACGCCCCCTGCCTCATCAGTTCCTTTAAGGATCCGGCTGATAGGAAGGCAGAGGCTGTAGCTCGCAATATGTACACTCTGGCTGGTTTGGCACGGAGTCCGGTATTCACCATTGCCTTGGTGTGGCAAACTCTGACCGAGTGGGCTAAGCTTTTACGCCGTGACCTAGAGGGAGAACAGCTCCCCCCCGCCTTTGCTGAGCTGGCGGACCAGCTGGTCCTGGGGCTGCAATTTATCTGTGATGCCTCTTTGGATGCGGCTCCCCCAGTGGCTCGGCTCTCCATTTCGACAGTGGTCCTTCAGCGTGTCTTTTGTCTCAAATGCTGGTCTTCGGACCAGACTTTTCAAAAGCCCTTGACTGATCTACACTTTTAATGAAATCGCCCGTTTGAAGCTACCCTGGATGACATCCATTAAGAGTCTCACAGGGGGGAAAAGTACCTTTTTTTTTTTTTTTTTTTTTTTTTTTTTTTTTTTTTTTTTTTAAACGCAGGCTACATGAGCAAGGAACCTCATCGTTGGCGTGGGCCCTCCTTCACAGCTCATAGAAAGTTATTTTTTCATCCTTCAGGATCGACTGACAAGGGCTCGAAGCCTTTCAAGGCCTCCTCTGGAGGATCCAAACGAACCTGGTCTGGCAAGCCAAGAGCGGGCTTCTCCACACCCACAGACAAGGCTTCTTTAGCACGTAGGTGCGCCCTCACCGTATCGAGGGTGGGGGATGTCTTTGCTGGTCTCCGGACCTGTGGACTTCCCTGGTACAAGACAAGTGGCTCCACAAAGTCATTAGGTCCGGCTACAAGATCGAGTTTCACTCTTCACCCCGGCAAGGTTCTTTCCATCCAACTGGTGCCTGTCCCCGGACCGCTTACAGGGTCTGTTTGGGGCTGTACAAGACCTGTTCCTTCAAGGGGTGAGTGTCCTGGTTCCAACTTCGGAATGTTTTCAGGGTTTTTACTCAAACCTGTTTACAGTTCCCAGGAAGGAAGGCAAGGTCCGTCCAATCCCGCACCTCAAGGCGCTGAACTGCTTTGTGCGGGTGCAGAAGTTCAGAAAAGAGTCCATTCGCAATTTCGCACAGTGGCGGCATGCCTGCGTCAGGGGGATTTTCTTGCCTCTTGACATCAAGGATGCTTACCTTCACATCCTGATATCTGCCGGTCACCAGCGCTTCCTCCACTTTGGGAGAGGAGCATTTATCAGTTTGTGGTGTTAACCTTTGGTCTCGCCTCTGCACCTCGGGTCTTCACAAAAGTGTTAGCACAGGTGCTAGATTTGTTAAGCCAACAAGGGATCGCGGTACTGGGCTACTTGGACAACCTCCTTCTGTGAGTGAAGTCTCCTACTGCTCTGGTGGAAAACCTGGAGATCACCATACAATCTCTGCGGGAGTTCAGCTGGATTCTGAATTTTCAAAAGTCTGCTCTGGTTCCATCCACAAAGCTGGACTATCTTGGTCTGACTCTGGACAGAGTGGTCCTTCCTCTGGACAAATTCCAGAAATTGCAGGCTGCAATTTTTCTCCTGCTGTCCAGCAGATGGTCATCCCTCAGGACTTGCATGCAGGTGCTGGGCCTGATGGTGTCTAAGGAAGATTCTGGCCAAATGGGACAAGACTCTGCAGTGTTTGGACTATCGGATCTGGCTGAGTCGGGGGCGAATTAGTCCCTGATATGGTGGCTTCGTTCTCCCGGGCTTCGTCTAGGCAAATCCTTCCTCCCTCTGTTTTGGACAGTGGTCACCATGGGTGCAAACCTGTCCGGCTGGGTGGGGGGGGGGGGGTGCATCCTCGGCAAACCTTCTGCTCAGGAGATCTGGACACTGGAAGAGTCCAGACTACCAAACAATGTCCTACGAACCTTGAGCGATCAGAATGTGTCTGGAACCTTGGGCGGATCGTTTTCAGGAATGCCCGGTGCGCATTCAATCGGACAATGCCACGGCCTTGGCTTATGTCAATCATGAGGGGGGCACAATAAGTGTCCTGGCGGCTCTGGAGGTAGCCAGCATTCTAAGGGAGACAGGTTTGTTCCAACCCTCTCTGCCGTACACATTCCCAGAGTGGAAAACTGGCTGGCGGATTAACTCAGTCGGCAGGCGTTTGACTAAGGGGAGTGGTCCCTGCATCTGGAATTGTTTCATCAGTTGTGTCTCCGGTGGGGCATCCCCGAGGTGGATCTGTTGGTGTCTCGGCTCAACCGAAAGGTGCAGAGGTTTGTGGCTCGGTTATGGGATCCTCTGGCGGATGCCACAGACTCATTGGTGGCCCCGTATTTTCTGATTTACGCCTTCCCTCCTCTCAAGCCTCTTCCAAGATTTCTATGCAGGATCGAGGCAGAAGGGATTCTGGTCATCTTATTGGCTCCGCACTGGCCTCGCCAGGCTTGGTACGCCGACCTGGTTGGGCTGGTCACCAGCGTTCCTTGGAAGCTTCCTCTCGGAGGATCTGCTGTCCCGAGGACCAATCTTCCATCCTGCTTTAGTCACTGGCTTTGATGGCTTGACTGTTGAACGCCTGGTGCTGATAGAGGTTTGTCTGAGGTCAGTGATTCCTACGCTGTTAAAAGCTAGAAAATCTACTTCTAGTAAGATCCACTATCGTACGTGAAAGATGTACATTGCGTGTGTATGAGTCTCTTGAGATTCATCTCTGCTCCTTCTCGGTGGCTCGGGGTTGAACAGAAATTTGCCTTGAGTACCATCAAGGGCCAGGTGTCAGCTTTGGCGGTCTTCTTCCAACGACCCTTGGCCACATACTTCCTGGTGCGTACTTTTCTTCAGGGTGTCTGACATTTGGTTCCTTCAGTGGGGTCTCTGTTGCTGCCTTGGGACTTCAATTTGGTGCTTTCGGTCCTCCAGAAGCCTCCCTCTTAAAATCTTTGGGAGATTCCCTTGCTTACACTGGCTCAGAAGGTAGCTTTTTTTTTTTTTTTTTTTTTTTTTTTATTGTGGCTATTACCTCTGCGTGCAGGGTGTCGGAATTGGTGGCGTTATCCCGTTATCCTGTCCACCTTACCTGGTGATTCAGAGATAAGATGGTTCTTCGCCCTTGTCTGTCATAACTCCCAAAGGTTGTCTCTGATTTTCATTTGAATGAAGATGTTGTTGCCTTCCCTGTGTCCCAGGCCTTAAACATCCAAAGGAAATTGCCTTGCTTGCCTTGGATGTGATCCGGGTGTACCTGGCAGCTATGGAGTCTTTCAGGAAGTCGGACTCTATTTGTACTTACGGATGGGCCTCGGAAAGGGCTGTCCGCTTTTTCTGTGACCATTTCCAGATGGGTCAGACAGACGGTTATTCAGGCCTGTTTCATCAAGGGTCAGTTTCCTCCTTTCCCTGTTAACCACTTGCCGATCGCCACCCGTCTATATAAGGCGGCGGTCAGCCCCTCCCAGGCAAAGTGACGTACCGGTACGTCCCTAGCCTGGGAGCGAATAGGGGACAAGCGCGTGCCGCCGGAGGCGCGCTCCCGCTCGTACCTGAAGAAGCTAGCGCGCCGGTCACTCGCGATCGCCGGGTAGAGAGGGAGAAAGGCAGGCGGCTAATGTAAACAAAGCCGCCTGTCATTCTCCCCTGTGTAAAAGCACAGGTCACTCGTAGGACCGTTGATCTGTGCTGTAACCCCTTCCCTGTCAGTGTAATTTTTACAGTAACAGTGCATATGTATAGCACTGATTACTGTAGTAATGTCACTGGTACCCCCAAAAGTGTCAATGTCAGTCAAGGGTCCGATCTGTCCGCCGCAATGTCACAGTACCGCAACAAAAATCGCAGATCGCCGCCATTACTCGTTAAAAAAACAAAAAAAATGACAAAAATCTTTCCCTTAGTAAACGCAATAACTTTTGCGCAAACCAATCAAAATACGCTTATTGTGATTTTTTTTTTTTTTACCAAACATAGGTAGCAGAAAACAAATTGGCAAAAAATAAAAAAAAAAAAATAGATTTTTACATTTGGGGGGGGGGGGGGGGAATTTCATATAAAAAAAATGTGAAAAATATTATTTTTGCAAAATTGTCGCTCTTTTTTTGTTTATAGCGCATGCTCAAAAAATCGCACAGGTGATCAAATACCACCAAAAGAAAGCTCTGTTTTTGGGAAAAAAGGACATCAAATACATTTGGGTACAGCGTCGCACGACAGCGCAATTGTCTGTTAAAGTCACGCAGTGCCGAATCGCAAAATACCCCCCTGGTCAGGAAGGGGTTAAAATCTTACGGGGCTTAAGTGGTTAATGTGCACTCTACTCGGGCGCTTAGTGCCACCTTAGCCTTCCGTCACTAAGCGTTAGTGAAGCAGGTTTGCAAGGCGGCCACCTAGTCGTCGGTGCGCAGTTTCACAATGTTTTAAGTGGATGTGTTGGCATCTGTGGATTCTTCTTTTGGCCGCAAGGTTTTGCAGACTGCTGTTTAGAGGACCTGGTCCTCTTCTAGGGCGTATTGTTTTTTTTTCAGGTGGGCTCCAGTTGTTTTTGGTTGAGCTCCTGTTGCCTGGTTGGCTACGGTAAAGGAATTTTTATTATTTTTTTTTTGCTGTTCCCACCCCTCATAATTGAACAAAAGAGAAAATGGGTTTTTTGACTTACCCTAAAATCCATTTATCTGATGTTCACTGACGGAGACCGCACCCAGCCCGCTGTGGAGTTGTAATTCTTCTGACGCTGCTTGTAACAAAACTGAGCTATAGCAGAGAGAGGGAGTATACCCCCTGGGACTGCCCATAGGCGTAGCTACTTTTTTTTTTTTTTTTCTGCCTAGTTTCCTACTCCTGTAAGGGGCAGTATAACCCAATGATTATGAAGATCAAGAGCTGTGTGCATCAATGAACATCGGAGAAATATTTTTTATGGCAAGTCAAAAATCCCCCCCAAAAAAAAAATAAAACCGTACATTTTTACTTTTTTTTTTTTTTTTTTTTTTTTTTTTTCTTCTAGGTTCGTGAAACACAGGCTTTAATCTTGGCACCAACCAGAGAATTGGCAGGGCAGATTCAGAAGGTAGGGTAACAGGTTTTTCATTTTTATTATACAAAAATGTTTAAAATGAACTTGTGTGGAATCCTTTTTTCTTGCTATGAATAGCAGCTGCCACTAAGTGATCCCCTGTATAGCATATTTGCACCTCTAAAACCTAAGATGCAAGCTCTGACCCTGGTAGCTTCGTTAACAAATCGTGATGGGAAAGGGGTGTGGCCATGGCTAGGAACTAGAAAGCTGGATGGTTATTGCACCCTGGCTTTTTGAAGTTCCTGTAACTCTATGCAGAGGATCTGGAGGTGCCTGCCATTCAAAGTAAACTGCCCCGAAAAAAGTTTTCTGCACAGTACATTTTAATGCACCATCAATGAGCTTTTATTTTAACATTGCTGTTTGCTTGCTTCTTACAGGTGCTTCTTGCTTTGGGAGATTATATGAATGTACAGTGTCACACTTGTATTGGAGGAACCAATGTTGGTGAAGATATCCGGAAACTGGATTATGGGCAGCATGTTGTTGCTGGAACACCTGGACGTGTTTTTGGTAAGGATTATGATAAAATAGACTTACCTTTATGGTAAAGCTAAAACATCTTTTATATATCTAGTATGTTAATCTTCATTGTTATTCACAGATATGATCCGCCGCAGAAGTTTAAGAACGCGTGCCATTAAAATGCTGGTTTTGGATGAAGCTGATGAGATGCTTAATAAAGGTAAGATTTTTAAGCTTCAAGTAGAACTATGGGCAAAACTTATCAGATTTTTTTTTTTTTTTTTCATCATCTCTGTCCCATTGTGGAGATTTCCCTTCACTTCCTGTCCCATAGCCAAACAGGAAGTAAAGGATAATCCCTGTAATTCCTTGGGGACCCCCAGGTCACCAGAACTAGTATCCCCATTGGAAGATTTTCCCTCTTTCTTTTATGGGGAAAACCCAGAATTTCACAACCCATGGTCTAAAAAGTTTTCTGGGTAAATTAAACCATGTGCCCTGGTATTTACATTTTGTAATTGCGATTTCTTAAAAGGATAATGAGACTATCCGATTGAGAAACCAATGTAGAATCCAAAGTTGTTTCTAATATCACTGATTTGAAGTTGAATTGTAGACAAAAGGGAAAGGCTTTTCTATATGAAGAGTGAAATTTGGTGTGTGACCCACCCCCCGTAAGTAAACACAACAAATGGGACCTGACCGATGGTGCCATGGCATATGGTGAGGCACTTAGAAGGGTCAGAAAACTAGGCAGTCCGGTCATACAGTGTTGATCACTGAGATAAATTGATCTTGTTTGTAACTAAGTAACACAAAATGGTGTATATTTGACTGACATTACCTATTTTCTTACATTTTAAGAATGTTTGTTTGCAGAGTTTGTATCTCAAAGCTTCATACTGAAACATTTTAAAAGCGCAGCCTATTTTTGTTAAACGCCATGTTTGGCCAATCTGAACTTTTACATACTGCTGTGTGAATATTTTACAAACCAGTTTCTCTTTTGTTCATTGACGGACACAGCTACTGATCTTCTTAACCATTGGGTTATACTGCCCCTTACAGGAGTAGGACACTAGGCAGAAAAAGTCTGGCTAGGCCTATGGGCAGTCCAAGGGGGTATACTCCCTCCCTCTGCTATAGGTACTCAGTTTTTTTTTTTTTCTGCCTAGTCAGGAGTAAGGACCTAGTTCCCTGCTGGGATCTCTGGTCCTGGCAATTTTTTTCTTTTTAGATTTATACATTTTTCTCCTGTTTTTTTACCTGTGCGATCTACAATCAACTGCTGGACTGGGCGAAGGGCTGGATAATCTAAATCCTGTGGTCACCCCAGTCTGGGCAGCGAGCGCGAGCAGACCTCAGCGCCACACAATATAGCCCCACCTGACAGGGGGCTGGCCTGTGAGTTAAACATCTCGCGAGGTCAAATACGAGCTGGTCTCGGCCCGAGTCGCAGCTTTCCTCCTGGCCGACAGCCCCCCATTTTGATGGAGAGGAGGTTCTGTCTGGAGCGGTGCCCGCCTGGTTCCTGGTAGGATAAGTGACTGTCCCCTTCCCCCCCCCCTCCCCCTGGAAGGTTTTGGGGGTGGATGGACCCCTGGATTTCCTTCCTTCCCGTTAGGCACTCCCCTCATCGGTCTGATGGGCCGTATCACCCCTCCTTTGCTGAGGCTGTGGGGGGGGGGGATTCTGTACCTGGTGGGGGCTCCTGCCAGGGGTCCCCCTTTCTGCCTGTCCGGTTTTCTGAGGCCTTAGGGATCCCTCCTGGGAACCTCGTGGTGCTGTACAGGGGCCGCCATTTAGCTGTATCCTGTGTGCTCAATGCATGGCGGCCATGTTTGTGTAGTCCGGCTGCTATTTTGCGGGGGTTTGCTATTAAAAATCGCGGCGGCCATGACAGGAGCTCTGTGGGCAGTGATTTTTGCGGTTGGAGCCCCTCCTTATCCCCTGGTGCTGACTCTTGGATCTTTTTACTTCTGGATCACCGCACAAGGAGTACAGATTATCCTGGTGGCTGCAGGTGCCTGTTTCTGCTCGGTGGGGAGTCTGGTGGGGTTCTCTCCCCCTCTGCTGAGGATCAATTAGGTGCTCTGTTACTGGCAACTGAGTGGTGCTACCAGAACGGTGGGGGGTGTCCTTTGGCAGTGTTTTTAACCACTTGCCGACCGGTCACGTTGACCGTACTGCGGCAAAGTGGCTCGATATCGTCCAGCGGCGTAGACCTACGTCGCTGGACTCCTCCCCTTGTGGGCGGCGCGCACGCGCCGCCGGAGGCTCACTCCCGCAGTTTTCAGTCACAGCGGGAGTCGGGCCAGGGGAGGAGCGGCGTTGATCACCGCCGCTCTTCCCCGATCGTCGAGGATGGAGTGTGGAGATCCGTCCGCTTGTGTAAACAAAGCGGGCGGATCTCCTAAGTGACAGGCAGGGACAAATTGCAGGGTTCAGCATAGCTGAACCTGCGATCTGTGCTTGTGTCACACAGTCCCCTCCCCCCACACACGTTAGTAAGCACCAGGCATATGTTAACCCCTTGATCACCAATAAAAGTTAACCCCTTCCCTGCCAGTGTCATTTTTACAGTAACAGTGCATATTTATAGCACTGATTACTGCAGTAATGTCACTGGTACCCCCAAAAGTGTCAAAAATGTCAGCCAAGGGTCCGATCTGTCCGCCGCAATGTCGCAGTCCCACAAAAAAAATCAGATCGCCGCCATTACTAGTTAAAAAAAAAAAAGACATAAATTTCCCGTAGTTAGTAGCTGCGATAACTTTTGCGCAAACTAATCAAAATACGCTTATTGCGATTTTTGGTAAAAAAAAAAAAAAAATCGCAATAAGCGTATTTTGATTAGTTTGCGCAAAAGTTATCGCAGCTACTAACTACGGGAAATTTATGTCATTTTTTTTTACCAAAAATATGTAGCAGAAAACAAATTGGCCTAAAATGTTAAAAAATGTTGATTTTTATATTTTTTTTTTGGGGCGAATTTCATATAAAAAAATGTGAAAAATATTGTTATTTTTTTCAAAATTGTTGCTCTTTTTTTGTTTATAGCGCAAAAAGTAAAAATCGCACAAATACCACCAAAAGAAAGCTCTATTTGTGGGGAAAAAATTTGGGTACAGCATCGCACGACCGCGCAATTGTCCGTTAAAGTAACGCAGTGCTGAATCGCAAAATATGGCCTGGTCAGGAATGGGGTAAAATCTTCCGTTCTTAAAGCGGTTAAAAATACGCTCATTGAGAATTTTTTTGTCAATGACATGTAGCTAAATACATTTTGGCCTAAATATATGACAAAAATTGAATATATTGGATATTTTTTAACTGTCAAAGTAGAAAAATATTGTTGTTTTTTCAAAATTGTCGCTTTTTTTATTAATATCGCAAAAAAATGAAAATCGCACAGGTGACCGCGCAATTGTCAGTTAAAGTCGCAAAAAGTGGCCTGGACGTAAGACAGCAAAATCCTCCGGTGGTAAAGTGGTTAAACCTTTTCTTGTGGGGTCCCTCTCTTGACTTATGGAGTCTTTGGAGCACATCTCCCCACCTGATCCCTTCTCAGAGGCTGCAGGGCCCTCCGTGTCCCAACTATCCATCAATGCACTGACCGCGGTCCTGGAGTCCTTTGTGTCCCATATGGAGGTGGTTTTTGGGCAACGGGCTAGCAAAAAGCACCCCCTGCTTCATCTGTCTCCTCAGATCCTGAATCTGATTCGGCCGCCGTGGATGTGGGACACTCTGCTGGGTCTGCGACCACGCGCCCTGAGTTCTCAGATAGTGAGAATGATTCCTCCACTTCGGCAACCGTGCACGAAAAGGCGCTGTGTGAGACCTTAAAAATAGAGGACGCAGCTGAAGCTTCAACAGAGTCGTTGGTTCCCTTTGGCACTCACAAACCATCCAGAGCAGAAAGGGGTTTCCTTTCCCTGCCAATATGACAGAATTGTCGCTAAAGAGTGGGGACGGACAAAAGTTCACCTTGTGGTCCCTAAGCGATTTGTTTATGGACCCTATAGACCCTCCGGTCTCCAGGTTGAACAAAGCAACCATGATTCCGGTTAAAGAGTCCCCGGCCTTTAAGGACCCGGCTGACAGGAAAGCGGAGGCTGTGGCACGCAATAGGTACACCCTGGCTGGTTCGGGACTGAGGCTTGTATTCACTATTGCACTGGTGTCGCAAACTCTGACTGAGTAGCTTAAGCTTTTACGCTGTGACCTGGAGGGGGAGCCTCCCCCCCCCCCCCCTTCCCCACCTATGCTGAGCTGGCGGACCAGCTGCTCCAGGGGCTGCAGTTAATCTGTGATGCCTCTTTGGATGCAGCTCCCCTAGTCGCGAGGCTCTCTGTTTTAGCAGTGGTTCTTTTTGTGTGTTTTTTGGCTCAAATGCTGGTCTGCGGACCAGACTTCTAAGAAGGCCTTGACTGATCTTCCTTTTCAAGGAGATCGCCTGTTTGCTCACAGGGAGGAGGGGTACCTTTCTTCCGCAGGCTACGAAGGGCAAGGACCATTGTTGTAGACGTGGGCCATTCTTCTCTGTGTCGGTCAATGAACGAAAGAGAATATAAGATTTGTGACTTACTGTAAAATCCTTTTCTCTGATGATCATGGACGGACACAGCACCACCCCTCTGTGGAGTTGTAAATCTGCTGACACTGCTTGAAACGAGAGGGAGTATACTCCCTGGGACTGCCCATAGGCGTAGCCAAAAAATTTTCTGCCTAGTGTCCTACTCCTGTTGGGGGCAGTATAACCCAATGGTTAAGAAGATTAGGAGCTGTGTCCGTCAATCAACATCAGAGAAATGGATTTTAAGGTAAGTCAAAAATCCCATTTTTTGTTTAATTTTTTTTCATAAGCCAGATTGCAATGCTTGTTTTGTAACCCTTTTACTCTTGTCTTTTCCTCAACCTTGATCTTTGCTTTTTGGATTTTTTTTCTTAACTTACGGATGTGGTTGTCTTCCAGGGTTCAAGGAACAGATTTATGATGTATATAGATACCTGCCTCCTGCCACCCAGGTTTGCCTGATCAGTGCTACATTGCCACATGAGATCCTGGAAATGACAAATAAGTTCATGACTGATCCTATTCGTATCCTGGTGAAGCGGTAAATACTATTATATACTATATCATTCACTAATAATATATACTATACTATATACTAATGCTATACAGGCACCTAACGTTTACATTGTCTCAGAAGAGTTGTATGTGGGTTTCAAGAAAGGTGCTTAAAGCAGAACTAACGTTCCACTGCCACAAACTGCGAGCAGCAGTCTGTTTATCGCAAAAGACGTAATGTCTCCTCTTCAATAAAAAAGCTTAACTGCCTGCGCTATATTCTCTGGCATGTAAACTAAGCTGCGCATGCACAGCTCCGCTTATATCGCTGTCCCAGTGTGCCAGAATGACTGACACCTGCGTGTGTGCAAGAGTTAAATCATCCCTCACCAGCCAATGAAGAGGCCCGAAGACCAACACTCAGAAGAAGATACTGGGAGGAAAGATATGTTTAATCTTGTTAAAGATGCATTGGGGGCCCAGAGTATTTCAAAGCAGTAAAAACATTTTTGCTCTGACTTTAATCCTCTTACTTCTACCAACTGTCTTGCATCAGCTGCAGTGAAGGATTTTACACATACTTAGCCAGTAGTGTGTGCATCTTCTAAAAGCTTACTGTACAGCCATCCGATTGCTTTCATTGACCCCCACCCCCCTTCCCAACCTATGCTTTGCTTCAGTGAAGGGCAGATGAGACCTAGAGTTCTAACAGGTGCATTTAAGTGATTTTTTAGTTAAATGCAGACAATGTATTGGTGTCTTTTAGAACCACTTCAAGTAGTCTTCAAGCCTAGAATGTTTTTTTTTTTTTTTTTTTTTTAACCAGTGTAGAAAAAACCCTGCAAAAATGCAACTCGGGTAAAGGGTTAAACCTCTTGTATTCCATGATATATATTTTATGATTTTGTGTTTCAGTGATGAGTTGACATTGGAAGGAATCAAGCAGTTTTTCGTAGCAGTGGAGAGAGAAGAATGGAAGTTTGACACTTTGTGTGATTTGTATGATACGCTTACAATCACACAGGCTGTGATCTTCTGCAATACAAAAAGAAAGGTTTGTAGGTTTTTGTCATTTTTCGTGCTGGAAAAGAAAAAAGATGCTATCACACAAACGACAGAGCCCATGTGAACTCTCTTGTGTTACAATTCATAAAGGGAAGACTAAGTATTGCTTGTCTCCTTTTTATATATCCACTACTAAAGTAAAGTGACCCTGTTATTGAAATAATATCAAACCAAAGCACTGTAAAGTAGGAGTTTTTGATGTACTTGGTCTGGCATCTGCCCATGGAATCTTCTCTGCTGCACCACAAAGCAGCCTGAGAAATCTTCACCGCCTTTATGCTCCCAGTAGTGCCAAATGCCTGTCTTCCATTGTGCTATGCTTCCTTCCACCCGCCCTTATGTCATTATAGGGCAAAGTAGTGATGTAGAGGTCAGCAGGAGGAACCGCAGAGCATGATGAGGCATGTAGGAATCTGACATGCTTTCAAGAAGTAAAGATTATTCAGATGGTTTTATGATGCAACAGAACGAAGAATCCTATACATTGGCCAAAGCATGTGCATATAACCCCTCTTCCTTTACTTGAGCTTTTTGGTTAATTTATTTTATTTTTTTTTTCCACCAATGAGGTCCCTTTTTAAAAATTCAGACAGTAAAGCAGTGGTTTAAGATGCACTTGATTTTTTTCTATTATGCTCTTTGTATTTAGGTGGATTGGTTGACGGAGAAAATGAGAGAAGCCAATTTTACAGTGTCTTCAATGCATGGTGACATGCCACAGAAAGAGAGAGAGTCCATTATGAAAGAATTCAGATCGGGTGCAAGGTTTGTATTAGTCTTTAACGACTCCCTCAACATGTTCAGAATCCATTTTATTTTTTTTTTTTTCGACTCTGCTATGACATTATTGTAGCACAAGGCTGGCTAAATCCATGACGTAAGGCATGGATAGGCAACCTAAAGCAGAGGTACAATGGTGGGCATGCAATGTAATTTTCAGTAGCACCAGGAAGATCATCCTATGGCTTGCGAATGGGCTCGGCCTTGCCCGTAGATTCTGTAGAAGGACCAGAGGATCCTCGATTGAACCTCTGTTCCTTATAAATGTATCACTACTGTAAGTTTACAAACCCTGGTCTGCCCCCATAGCCAACCTACCTCAAGCCTGTTCTGACCCTGTGACCCCCCCCCCACCTACCTGTTGACTCGCCTAATGGCAAGGTGCCAACCCTCCTACCAGTATTGGCAAAGACTTGCTTGCTGCAGCAGAAGATATTACATTAAGAAACATGCACGGCTATCCTCTTCTTTCTCCTAATGGAACTTCCAGTTGTAGCAGGTATGGATGTGAAACCTCTGCTTTTGTGACGGTGAAGGAATTGTGGCTGACGTGAGATCTATAGTGCATTCACTGGCATATTGCTTGTCAATTCACTGTTAGGCCTGATTCAGATCTTGCGATTTGGGATTGTGGGTCGAATTCTGGCAAAACGCAGCATGCTTGTTTGTGTCCATTAATGGCAACAAAACGTGCTGCTGTTTGTTACGCACCAAATGGCATCGAGCAGGAGCTTCTTTTGGGCAACAAGTTTCATATGATGCAGTTTGCTGTGCGACAATCGCAAACATGCGTGCTGCGTTTTGACAGTATTGCAGTGCAGTTTGTAAATTTTGGCAATTCTGCCTGTGATCCCAAAATCACTAGATGTGACTAGGTCCTTAGGGTCTCATTTATAAGGGAGGGTGTATATTGGTATATTTTATTTATTTCAGGTACTTGTATAGCATGGTCAATTTTTTTTTTTTGCAGTGCTTTATATAAATATTGTACATTAACGTACGTCCCTGACCTCAAGGAGCTTGCAATCTAAGGTCCCTAACTAAACACACACACACACGGGCCAATTTAAACAGGACCCAATTACCCTACCAGCATGTGTTTGGAGTGTGGGAGAAAACCACAGGGAGAACATGTGAATTCATGCGGGTAGTGCTGTGGTTGGGATTTAAACTGACGACCCTAGTGCTGCTAAGTGTATATGCTAATTATGCACCACTGTCCTGGGTACACTTGTCTGCCTTCCCTAATATCAGGTTGGGGTGTATAGATAGTAAAGCCCCCACAAAGTGCTTTATTCAATGGAGCATAGAGAGCTCTGTGATTGCTGTCTGCACAGATTCCTGACATTCAGAAACTAAATTTACATGCAATTCTTCATTAGCTTCATGTTTTTATTAAAAAGTAGTAATTTGCCTCCATTTAAGTGACTTTGCTATAGTGAGATGATGTATTCTTAGGAAGACTGACTTTTTATTTTTTCCTATGTTTTTCAGTCGTGTTCTTATTTCCACCGATGTGTGGGCCAGAGGATTGGATGTGCCACAGGTTTCCCTAATTATAAACTATGACCTCCCCAATAACAGAGAATTGTATATCCACAGGTGGGTTCCTGTGTAATTGAATTTCATTGAACTTAATCTGACAGCATGGTTTGAACAGGTTGTCTTTTTTTATAATTATTTTAATACAGAATTGGCCGTTCGGGACGTTACGGCAGAAAGGGTGTGGCCATTAACTTTGTAAAGAATGATGATATTCGTATCTTGAGAGATATTGAACAGTACTACTCTACTCAGATTGATGAAATGCCCATGAATGGTATGTACATGCAGTATCTTAATATTTAAGCCTCTAACATTTACCTTTATTTTTTTTTCATGTTTATTACTATTCAAGCTATAAATTTATTATACCACCACCCCCCCCAAAGTATGGTGGGGGTAACAGTGGAAGCAGAAAAGGTAGCGGCTCCTTAGAAAGCATCACAGGAGACACTGGGCAGGCTCTCCAGCTTTTCAGGTACCTTATTCATACATAGGTGATGTGAGTATACCAGTTAAGGGGAGGGAGGGAGGGCACTGGCAGCTGGGTGATCTAGGGTAACCAGTACACTTTCTGGCAGTGTCCTTTCAGCTGATTGGCACTGCTTGCTCTGGCACAGGGTCCCGTTCAGCAGACCATATGACCATATGTCTTCTAAATGGCAGAGAGGGGGAAGGGCTCACAGATGCCTCTGTCATGTCTGGAAGATGCCAGACTTAGCCCCCTTGTGCAGTTTTCCCTGAGGGTCCAGGGGGTCTCCTGCAGTTTTTAAACCCTTTCCCTTGTCAGGTATTTTACCTCATTCCAGGACATCAATTTATGTACAAAGGAAAATGTGTCAGATTTTCCAGAATAGAGAGTGAGCTGGGTGGGCGAGATGGTCAAAAGCAGAGGGGTTTTCTCTCTTCTCCTTGGTTAAAGGATTTGGGTGAAGATGAGGCAGAGACAGATGGGCCTGAGGAGGGGGAGGCAGAAGACTCCTAAATTGAGGACTCTGTGCCTGAGGAACCTCTGGGTCAGAATGTAACCCAGACCCAAAAGATCTTAGTGAGTTTTCTATCCTAAATTGCCACTTCCTGAGGGTCCATAGCAGTTCATGGTTCCCAGTCATTCCCTTTACATCCTTCTCTCGAGGTGGTGTGCATGGATTAGGGTCACCCTGACAAAGTTTTGCTCCACCAAAAACTCCTGGTCCTCCAAGTCAGCAAAATCCCCTGCCTTCCAATGAAGGGGTGCACGCACTGGGTTTGCGTAGGGGGTACATTTGTGAAAGTATGGAAGCATCTTCTGCTTTGCAGGATTCGTGTGGAAAGATCACAGGTGATGTGGATTGCACCAGCTATTCAGACATTGTGAATAGACACTATATTGTCAAAAGTATTGTGACATCTGCCTTTACACGCACATAAACTTAAATGGAATACCAGTCTTAGTCTATAGGGTTCAATATTGAATTGGCCCACCCTTTGCAGCTATAACAGCTTCAACTCTTCAGGGAAGGCTGTCTATAAGGTTTAGGAGTGTGCCTTTCAGAAGCACAGTTAAGGTCAGATGCTGATGTTGGATGAGAAGGCCTGGCTCCCAGTCTGCACTCCAATTCATCCCAAAGGCATTCTTTTGGGTAGAAGTCAGGACTCTGTGCAGGCCAGTCAAGATCCTCCACCCCAAACCCTCTTATCCATGTCTTTATGGACCTTGCTTTGTGCACTGGTGTGCAGTCATGTTGGAACAGGAAGGGCCATCCCCAAACTGTTCCCACAAAGTTGGGAGCATGAAATTGTCCAAAATGACTTGGTAAGCTGATGAAAGTTCCCTTCACTGAAACTAAGGGGCCAAACCCCACACCATAATCCCTCCACCAAATGATTTGGACCAGTGCACAAAGCAAGCTCCATAAAGACATGGATGAGCAAATTTGGGGTGGAGGAACTTGACTGTCCATCACGGAGTCCTGACCTTAACCCGTTGCTTTGGGCGATGCACATACTGAAACATCTTAATGTTGGGAATGCGTTAAAGGAGAAGTACAGCCAAAGATTGTTTGGCTGTATTTCTCATATGAATCATATGCACTCCTGTGACCTGTTTTAAGCTGACAGCGGGCTGAAGTCACAAAGGCAAGCTCAGGATTGCGACAATGAGGTCAGTATTCTCCCCCTCCACAGCCCAGCGCTTGAGTGAGCGATGGGTGTAGTAAACAGTGGTGACTGACGGGGCTCCCTGAGCAGCGAACTGGTGACTGAGTACTGAGCGATCAGTGGTGCTTGATCGATTGGTTCTCTGGGTTTGTGCCAGCAGATGCAGCATCAGACCAATTATAAGGTAAAAAAAGGTTTAGAATTTACAACCACTTTAACTGCACAACTGTGTATTATTTTTCTAATGTTTAGAATAACCAGAATTGTACAGATGTTGCTGCAGCATTTGTATATTTTATGTAATGCAATTTTACATTTACTGTTAAAGAACAGAACTTTATATATATATATACTTGGCCCTGGGTTTTATTTCTGTATTGCTCACCTTTTTTTAGAACAGCATACATCCTAATTTTTCTCTAGTTTAGTAGATTGGTTATTTTAACTTTGTATTCTTTCTTTGAACAGTTGCTGATCTCATTTGAAGAGTGAAGGAAGAAGACTGGACAGCGCTATCAGACATAACAGTTTACTTTGAGTCTGTTTTTTTTTTTTTGTAGGCAAAGATTTTATTGTTGTGGACCTATTTTTTAACGTTCTCTTTTTATTTAACAAACCATTATACAACCATACAAGCAGATCATTGTAAATATTGCATTTGGTGAATTTTCAATAAATACAAATCCCTAATGTCTTCTGTATTCTGACTGATTTTAAAATCCACGTAGAGCCTTTTTAAAGGCTTGAAGTATTAAGTGCATTTTGGCTACAGCACTTTGAGTTGAGTAAAACGTCAGAATTTTGTTTTCTGACATTTAACGTTGACTGCTGGGAAGAATGTTGTCTGTTAACATGGAACCTTGGGATGTACACTAAGCCAAGAGGTCAAAGATGCTGAACCCAGAAGACCGGGCAAACATGTCAGGTAGCTTGTGGGCATTGTGTCATTGTAGAATAGGCAAAGTGTAGCTGTGTATAATTCCATTTTAACTGATTCTACTGTAATCAAAGTGCTATGAAAGGTTAGAGGTTTTTCTGTAAGCTAAATTTTGGCTTGAATAGGTTTATTTTTTTTGCTTTCATTTTTGCCCAGGCATGCATTGCCAGATATTTGTGACTTGTAGGTAAGAGATCCATTCAGCACAATACATAAAAGTATTGCAATAAATTCCCAGAACCAACTGCATTTTGGGCAAAAAAATTAATCTAGTACTACTTTAAATAAATTCTGCCCCACAAAAAAAAAAAAAGGCAAGAGGGCCCTGGAAAAAGACTCTCTCTTCTCCCCCCCCCCCCCCTTGATATGCAGCTTAGTTGGCATGGGGATGTATCTTTCAAATGTAATTTAAAGGAGTCGCCAAGTTCATCTATACTGAAGTATTTTAAAAATTTAAAATCTTATAAGTGATGCATTACTGCAATAAATGCACATTCCCCCCCCCCCCATGGTTTTGATCTCTTTAAAATGCTATAGGTGCAGAAAAATACCTGCAGATTCTGTGTGTGTCTAAACATCCCGTAGTGAGCAGACAATGCTGTGTCTGCTATACTGAAATCCCCTGTTAGCAGTGTCAGTCCTGCTGTTAGACTACAGAACTTTGTAATAGCAGTACCCCACCTCTCATTGCCATTCCCCTCATTTACAGTCTTCATTATTTTCACTATAGGGAAGTGTTATGAATACTAACGAGACGTACAGTAGTCCAGCAGGGGAGAACTTTTAGTGCAGCATTGTCAGTTCACTAAAAATATCTGTGCTTTCTAAGATATAACACTAAATATTAGTCAACACATTATCTCAACCTATATTAAAAACACTAAATATTAGTCAACACATTATCTCAACCTATATTAAAATAAGTATAATGCAGAAGTGCACAGGTTGGACTGCTTGGTGAGGGTACAGCCTGTTAGGGCATGTAATGGGGCTCTCTACCTGCCTGTAGGAATGTTAATTGTTACACTCACAGCGCAATTTGAAAAGCATTGTAGCTTGGATTTGTTCAAACTGCTGGCACTCTTATGGTCTAATTTCTGTTGTACAGAAGGCTTATACCAAGAACTACTACCTTCATTTCAGAAGTTACAGCTTAGTTGCAGGTGGTCCTGGAGAATACCATAAATGTGAATAATCTGTGCATGGCAGACACACAGTTTCATATTATGCTCTTTCCCTCTGTATACTGTGCAGTATTTTACACTCTGAATCACTTCACTCTGATTGTACCATAAAGTACATTTTATGGAGCACATTTCTGTATGCAGGGCTGTAGTTTTATATACTTCATCCCCATTGATCACCACGGTATTAGAGATGTTGCTTGTGTTTCCAAGAATTTTTTTTTTGAACTTTGAAATGCCATCCCTTTTATTAAATGGGCACACTTCTGTAAGTGCACAATACATTCCAAACATGTACACCTGTTTACATTAAACAACAAATGCAGTTTTGTTATAACGGACCACTCCGTTCAAAAGAGGAAAATAACTCAGACCATTGCTTGCTGTGCCATATATACAACAGATTTTAATTATACTGAAAATAAATTACAGGAAACGGCTTTAAATTTTAAACAGGATTCACAACAAAAATGCGTTTTTTTTTTGTTTTTTCTTTTCCTCTCCACCCATTGGGTTGAGAACAGCAGTGCTCAAGGCAGGTAAATATCACAAATATATCAAAACTTGAGATTGGTTGATGCATTCACATTTACATGAGTCACAAACAGTCCCCAGGCAGGGACTTCACTTAGCCTACCACAGAACTGGGATTTGGCATGGACTACAAAAACTTGATACAAAATTGGTATTTATATTATTTATATATCATATACATGCCCTATCTGATTTGTATAGAAAATAACAAATGCTGTACACATGATCTGAGCTCCTAAAGCTGTAGCCTATGCTTCTGGATGGACTGTGCCCCCACCCAACCCCCAATAAAATTAATGGCATACAGTATATACATGAAGGCTAAACAGATAGGGGGGAACAAAATTCACTGCCCTTCTCCCCTGATATGCTTCTATGTTATGGCAGGTTCTTGGATTAAAAAAAAGGCATTTGTTTTTACAAAGGTTCCTTTGTATTAAGCTATGTATACCGTATGTGAAAAGGGAACATGTACCCAAAGGCAGTGAATTTACCAGGAGATTGCTTTATAACCCAATATCATAAATAGCATAACTATATGGAATATAAATATTAAAATTTATAAGTGGACACTACATTCATTCTTTTAGAAGAGCATAATTTAAACATTGTGGTTACATGTACTTAGACGAGTGGGGAGGAAAACTGGAACAAAGCTAAATTGTGTGATAAACTGATGTCAAAGTGAAGAAGCACTACTGCTGCACTGACTGAGTTTTGCCACTAGAGGGCAAAGCAGCATCCATAACTTTGCTTCTAAAAAAAAAAAAAACTACATAGCTAACCCACAGGGAACAGATGTCTGGCAGCATTTCAATGAATCAGTTTCTATTCCATTTAACTGTAAACTTTGGTTTCAGTTTAGAGTTGTCATTGTACAAAACAAGCATAGAAAAGGATGGAGTTGGAGAAATGGACTGTCAGTCTGTCTTTATCCGAGAAGCTTGAGTCATTTGTTCTGTAAGACCTGCCTTGATTGAGTTTGTCACAGATTGTCTTATGTTATCTTCCATCAAGTTATCACTCAGTGGCTTCAACACCTAATGTACAAAATAAATAAAAAAAAAGCAAAGAAATAAAAAGAAAAAAAATGATAAAATGAAACATAAGGCATAAATGGCATGCAATGTAAACAAATGGAAAAACTTGAAAAAAAAAAAAAAACATTAAACTTGTGCTCTAAAACACCTCTCACCCTGTGAATTTGGTTGCAGATACAAAATGAATAGTACACATAGCATAAGTCAAGGGCAGGGAACCGGTGACTCTCCAGCTGGCAAAGCATGCTGGGAATGGACAGCTGGAGGCACACTGGTTTCCAGGCCCAGTCCTGTAAGAACTCAGGAACTTGTAATAAGCTTGTTATACCAGTTTTGACAACTGTCCCAGAAACAAAATGTCTCAGAGAAGCAAAGGAAAGATGAATGTATGCTTTAATTTTTCTTCTTGTTATTGTTTGATGACCTTCTGTGTCTTTGTTTGGAAATGAAAGCTTGGCGACCCAGACGACGTTTACAAACTTCGTAGAGTTTGGAAAAGACCTGGAAACATGAAGTGGTTGATTAGGTACAGAAAGTCCATAGAAAAGGATAGTGGGAGAGGAAAATGGAGGTACACTTCAGTACTGAAAGGCATCATGTGTTTGGCCATGGTCTTCCTACCACCATTCTTTTTACTACAGGGTGACGGGTACAGCGAAGAATGGGACAGGAGCGTTCGCTTAGCAATATATTTCCAATACTGTACTTGGAACAACAGCCTTTCTCAACCTTTTCAACAGAGGAACCCTTGAAATAAATTTCTGGTCTCGGGGAACTCCTGCTAAAAATGAAAAACCTATGACACATTAGTGTGACAGTCAGTGGGAAGAATTACCCCCCTTACAGAGAGCTAAAAGGAACAATGCTGTCATTGGAGAGGCAAAAATTGCCCAAGGAACCCTGGTTTGGAATCTAGATTTTCAGATGTAAGGCTTGTTGTTCACACTTGCTCAAAATACTGAAAAACGCACATATAACATTTTTGTACGTTTGACAAGCAGTTAACGATCCTCAAATGGAAAAGGTGCACCCCAGACACCATATTTTTTTTTTTTTTTAAACAAAGCCTAATGGGGCAGAAAACACATGGCAGCACATTTCCACAGACTTAAATGGAAGGAGATGAGATGCTTTAACTCCTTCTAAACTCGTCATGTAGCTTCATTATTGGAGCACAGCAACGCGAATGTTTCATGTTTTGATAGTGAACAGCTCTGTGCGCTGTCCATATTATCAATTGCAAATGCCTTTACTAGTCTTTTGAGGAGTCATAAAAATGCACCCCCCATACTCCTGCTTTTAATGCCAGTGTAAACAGGGCCTAAAACTGGCGGATGCTAGTTCGGGACCTAAAGTATAATGTTGATTGATAAGGTAAGAGTTTCTATATACACCGTTGTTATATACAAGGGAATCTCTAAATACAACACAGAATATTGTAATAAATACACTGATCAACTATATAACAGGGGTCTCCAAACCGCAGCCCTTTCCTAGCCTTAATCTTGTTTGGGATGGGGCACTATTCCTGCCAATGATATGAGGCAATATTCCTCTCACTGACACCAACCATGGGGGCACTATTTCTTTCTCTGATACAGATGGAGTACTATTGCTCCCACTAATACCAAGGAAGGGGCACTACTGCTCCTTCTACTGACAAACCCAAAAGGCCATGTTTATTCTAACAGATGCCAGACCCAGGACATTTTCTTCCCTCACTGGCTACAATCCGGCCTTCCTTCAGGGTGAAGGAGAGTAAACTGGCCCTTTGAAAAGTCTGGAGCCCCCTGACCCACCCACTATAACCCATCAATGCACAGACTCCACACTAGACCTCTGAAGGGATGTTGTGGTATCTGGCACCAAGCCATCAGTCCCTATAGTCCTGTAAGGTGGGAGGTGGATTGGGACATCATTTTACAGCGCATCTCAGAAATGCTCAATTGGATTGAGATCTGGAGAATGTGGATGCCAAGTCAACACTACAAACTTGGGATCCCAAAACTATTTGTCAATTTATCAGACCAGGCCACCTTCTTCCATTACAGTTGTGGTCCAGTTGTAATGCTCAAATACCTATTCTAGCACTTCTGGCTTTGGACATGGGTCAGCATGGACACCTTGACCAGGCTCCAGCTAGCCATCACCATATGCTACAAACTGCGATGCACTGCGTGTTTTGACACCTTTCTATTTGACCCCGGCATTACCCTTTTTCAGGAATTTGAGCTACAGCAGCACTTCTATTGGATCAGACTACACAGGCCAGCCTTTATTGTCCATATGCATCAATAAGCCTTGGCTGGCCCTGACCTTGGTGCTGGTTTTCCTTTCTTGGACCACCTTTTGGTAGGTCCTGACTAATGCAGACCTGGAACCTCCCACAAGAGCTGCAGTTTTAGAGATGCTCTGACCCAGTCATCTACTTATTATAATTTGGCCCTTGCTCTCAAATCCTTACACTTGCCCATTTTTGTCTGCTTTTAACAAATTAGCTTCAGGGACATGTTTACTTGTTGCCTAATATACCTACTTTCATTTTCCATTGTAGCAGGATAATCAATGTTATTCACTTAAACTGTCAGTATTCATACAGTTAGGGCTGGTTAGTGTATGAGGATTATAATTAGCAATAGAATTTTTACAAGAACAATGATGCTTTGCATATAAAGGCTAGCCCCTGGTGCTCTTTTATACTTGCGTGAAAATCAGGAACATCTTGTTTAAACAAACTCAGTGTTTGTAGTGGTTTATTGCACATTAAGGCCCCTTTCACACTTATGCGACGCAATTTTGAGCAATGGCTCAGGGCTATATACCTCAAAACGCATTAAAATTGTGCCAAAGTAGTGCAGGTGCAACTTCAAAACACACTGATATGAATGGGGCTCATTGAAAATAATGGAAAACGACTTGTCATGCGATTTTGCGGTCCAAAATCGCGGGACAAGTCACACTAGTGTGAAAGGGGCCTTAAGGCTTTCAGCAGCTTCATACCAGGACCAGCATTGCAAAAATATTAATGGCTACAACTTGTAAGACTTATGTTATAGGGGAGGCGAGGCAATGGGTTAAATCTGCTATAAGATATCAGTATGATTAATGCCTTTATCAGTTGTTGCTTGGAAATCGCAAAACCCCTGTATAGATCATGCTCTGACCTCTTACATGAGTGTGAAGCTGTTGCCAGCAGCACAAGATAGTGGCCTGGAACAGTCAGCCATCTATCTAAAATAGCTGGGGGTTACAAACAAAGTTTAAAATTCTTGCAGCCTGAATTAATTGTACTAGATAAGGAATTTCTGGTACAACCGATGAGCTGATCAGATGAATGATCATCCCTTTTTTTTGTATGCTAGTCTCCATATTGAAAATGAAGAGGTTACTAAAGTAAAAAAAAAAAATACTAAAAAAAAATTAGCATTGACATGTAATGTATTGCCGGACAAAACTGTACGGATTAAACGAAAACCATACAATCTGATATCATACGAGAAAAATATTTGTGCTTGTCCCATCAGATTATTTTACACAACCTGTCCTGATCCGCTCTCGAAAGCTGTGTACTAATGATCTGTATTTTTTTTTTTTTTTTAGTATGATTTTCTGCTCCTCTGTACTAGGCTTAACGCGGTCAGTAGTTTGCTCAATAAATGCCACTGTAGCTTGGTTTACAGCTATCCTAAAGGGTTAACCCAGTCTTCAGACTGTTTACACTAAGGCTAGCCATAGATGATGGAAAATTCTTTCCTGCAGGCATAGGGTGCAGGAAAAAAATTGCATGATTCCCCATCAATACAGACAGTTCTGACAGGGCAATCCCTCCTGCCGAGATATTGTCTTCACCTGGCAGGGGCAGGAGAGGGCAAAGCAAGCCATCCCCACCGGAGAAGACAGTGATCATCTCTTGCAGCTAGAACAGTTGCTTGTGATTATCTGAAGCAAATCCAGCAAGCTGGTTGTACCCAAGTCGATTGATTAACTTGGTACATTCAGCCTGCCCATTAACGTTTCAAATCCCAAACCATGTATAGCCAGCCTTAGCCATTTTGCCAGTCTTTTGTGGCCTCTTCCTAAGCAACTGATAGAGCATAGATCTTGTTAGGTGTACCAAATGCATCACATATAGAACCTCCCACCATGGCCAAAGCACATGTCATTCAGTCCTGAACTGTGCCTCAAAGAATGATGACAGCACCTCACCTTTTTGGGACTCCTCTGTGTGCAGCAGAGTAAAAAGACAAAGGAAAGGGGAGAATTGTTAAGTGATTAGAAAGGTTAGAATAACATTAGCAGGAAAGTTAAATAGATATAATAGGGAAAAATATACAAAAATGGCATTTCAGAACAAGCTGGCACCCCCATGCTTACCATGCACGAAACACAAACCAAACTGAATGCACAGCGTTCAGGAACATCACCCTGTCCTTTAGCCGTTTCCAATAAGAACCGGTTCACACTGAGGTGACACGACTCCTTACTACTTCGGGGGCGACTTGTGCATTACATTGCACCACGACTTCGGAGGGACTTCACATAATGGAAGTCTATGCAAGTCGCTCCGAAATAGTACAGGACCCTTTTTCTAAGTCGGAGGGACTTGTGTCGCTCCTATTAGAACGGGTCCTGTAGCGGTCAATGGACCGCGAGGGAGCGCGACTTGTCAGGCTGACAAGTCGCGCTAATGTGAACTGGCTCTAAAGGTCTTTATGTGTCCAAAGTTGCATGACAAGTGTAAACATAGCCTAAAATCAACAAAGTGCATTCCGGGTGCAACAAAACACACAGAGTGCAAAGTTTTTGTTTTCTTTAGTAAGTAGCTACAGCCTACGAGTAAAAGAAAAAGCCTATCCCCCCCTACCAACATACTGCAGAAGATGGCTCATGCTTTAGAAGCAGGCTTCACCATAATACATAAAGATGTCAAAAACTTATCATACAAAAAAAAAGGACAGATAAAATGATAAGGAACCTGCTATTACAGGAATGTTCAAAAATTCCTCCCACAGGTATCCCATGTCAAATGAGTACAACATACCAAAAATTTTTTTACACACACACACACACACACACACACACACACACACACACAGTACTGTGCAAAAGTCTTAGCCAGATATGAAACAAAAATGCTGTAAATTAAGAATGGTTTCAGAAATAGAAGTGGGATTTTTGACTTACTGTAAAAATCCATTTCTCTGATGACCATTGATGTACACAGCTCCTGATCTTCTTAACCACTGGGTTATACTACCCCCTATAGGAGTAGGACACTAGGCAGAAAAAAAAAGTCTGAGTACGCCTATGGGCAGTCCCGGGGGTATACTATTTCTCTCTACTATAGGTACTCAGTTTTGTTACAAGCAGTGTCAGAAGAATTACAACTCCACAGAGGGGTGGGTGCTGTGTCCCATCAATGAACATCAGAGAAATGGATTTTACGGTAAGTCAAAAATCCCATTTTCTCTTTCGTTAATTGAAGGACACAGCTCCTGATGTTAACAATTAGGACGACCCAAAGCAGTGTTAAACATGAGGGATGGGAACAGCGAAAAATAAATTCCCGAGGCTAACTATAGCCAACCAGGTAAACAGGAGCTCAACCAAAACAACTGGAGCTCACCTGAAAAACAATAGAGGACCAGGTCCTCTAAACAGCAGCCTGCAAAACCTTGCGGCCAAAGGAAGCATCCGCAGATGCCAACACAACCACTTAATAGAACTTGTAAGTTGAAAGTGTGCATCGACGAACAGGAGGCTGCCTTGCAAACCTGCGTCACTGACGCCGGATGACGGAAGGCCAGAGTAGAGAACCTTGACAGGGAAAGGAGGAACCTGACCCTTGATGAAATGGGCCTGAATCACCATCTGTCTGAGCCATCTGGAAATGGTCACAGAGGAAGCGGACAGCCCTTTCCAAAGCCCATCCGTAAGCACAAAAATAATGAGTCCAATTTCCTCCGCAGCTGCCAGGTACATTCCAATTGCCCGGACCACATCCAAGGCATACAAAGCAATTTTAGGCCTGGGACATAGGGAAGGCAACACAATGTCTTCATTCAAATGAAAATCAGAGACAAACTTTGGAAGAAACGACTGACAGTGACGAAGAACCCTCTTATCTCTGAACCACAGAGTAAGGTGAACGTCAGGATAACAACGCCAATGCCGACACCAAGAAGGCCACCTTCTGGGACAGCGTAAGCAGGGGAATCTCCCGAAGATTCTCAAAAGAAGGCTTCTGGAGGACTGGGAGCAATAAATTGAGGTCCCAGCGCAGCAAAGATATGGGGGAGCTGTTCTCCCTCCAGGTCACGGCATAAAAGCTTAGCCCACTCAGTCAGAGTTTGCGACACCAGGGCAATGGTGAATACCGGCCTCAGTGCCAAACCAGCCAGAGCGTACATATTGTGGGCCACAGCATCCGCCTTCCTGTCAGTCAGATCCCTAAAGGCCAGTGACTCTTCAACCTGAATCATGGTTGCCTTGTTCAATCTGGAAACCGGAGAGTCCACCACCAGTGGAACAGTCCACTTCTTAATAAGGGGGTATCACCTAGCAAATCGCTTAGGGACCCCACCCCAAGGGGACGCTTTGGTTGTCCCCACTTTTTTGCGACAATTCTGTCAAAATAGGCAGGGAAAGGAAACACAAGCCATCTAGAGCGGCAAAGGTGAGTGCCAAAGGAAACCTGAGCCTCCGTCGCAGCTGCTGCGTCCATCTTTAAGGTCTTACGCACAGATACTATCTGTGCTTTCACCAGCGCCTTTTAGTGCACAGTTGCAGATGTGGAGGAATCGTCCTCACTATCAGAGGATTCTGGGTGCGTGGTCGCATACCCAACAGGGTGACCCATGTCCGCAGTGGCCGATTCAGATTCAGAATCTGATGAGACAAATGAGGTAGGGGGAAGGTTTTTCCTATCCCGTCACCTGAAAAGCCACCTCCACCCAGGACAAAGGACTCCAGGACTGCCGTCATTGCATCGATGGATGGTTGGGACCCGGAGGGCCCCACAGCCTCAGAGAGGGGATCAGGTGGGGGGGGGGTGCTCCAAAGACTCCATGAATCACCAGGGAGACCCCACAAAAAGTGTAAAACATTGCAAAGGGACAACCGCCACCACGCTGGCAGCACCACCCGGTCGCCAAGCACAAAGCACCAAGTAATCCTCAGCAGAGAGGGAGAGGACCCCACCAGACTCACTACCCAGCAGAAACAAGCTCCTGCAGCCACCAGGATAATCTGCACTCCACGTGCGGTGATCAGGAAGTGAAAAGATCCAGTAGTCTGCACCAGGGGATGAGGAGGGGCTCACACAATCAAAATTGCCAACCACAGGGCTTCACTGTCATGGCTGCCACAATTTTCAATGGCAAACCACCGCAAAATGGGCGTCGGACTCGCGAGGCGTGTAATTCACAGGCCAGCCCCCATCCGGTGGGGCTATGTCGTAGCCGACCTAGAGCAGAGCTAAGGTCTGCGCTCGCTGCCTAGACTGGGGTGACCACTGGATCTAGATTATCTAGCCCGTCGTGCAGTCTGGCAGTTGATTGTAGATCTCACAGGAAGAACCCAGGAGAAAAAAATTGCCAGGACCAGAGATCCCAGCAAGGAACTAGGTCCTTACTCCTGACTAGGCAGAAAAAAACTGAGTACCCATAGCAGGGAGAGGAAGTATACCCCCTGGGACTGCCCATAGGCGTACCCAGATTTTTTTTATGCCCAGTGCCCTACTCCTGTAAGGGCGGGATGACCCAATGGTTATGAAGATCAGGAGCTATGTCCGTCAATGAACGAAAGAGAAAAAGATTTTTACACTAGGAGCATTTTTTTTTATATATATATATCCTTCCTGTGATCGGCCCCTGATATTTATGTGATGTGGGTTGCAAGGTTGTGATAATAGCAGTGAGAAAAAGATTTGGAGGCATAAAGGTATAACCCCCCCTGTTGGGAAAAGTGCTTACTGACCCACCTTTTAAAAGAGAAGGGTCAATATTTTCTGGTGAGTTCTCGTAGGTGTGGATGCAGGTGCATGGCCTTGAAGGAATCACTGGGGACACAGTGTGGAAAATGTGCTGTGGAGACACTGAGCACATATAAGAGACTGAAGTGAAGCAGTTTTGGAGGAGAGCGGAGAGCACTTTATTGAGAATTGACACGGAGCACTTTATTCAGTGGATGAATTTTGTTTATGCATTATTTATTCACTGGATAATTGACATGGAGCACTTTATGCAGTGGATGAACTTTGATGGCTTCTGCACTTTTATTTACTCATTGGATGAACTTTATCTATGAACTAGACACTGTGCTTAATATTATATGAGTAAAATATATACATATATGGTGTTGCAAGAGTAAACAGCGCTAATTTATAGCACTAATAATTTACATGATATAGTGATGGTAGTTATACTTATTTATTCTGGGTAGTCATGCATAAAATAGCACCCCATAATGAGTACATAAATTGCGACACAGTTTAGTGCAGCAGCTGAAATGTATTATAAAAGGGACAGGTTTGGAATATATGTCTCTTCATGTTACCCCAGACAGACTGAATGATGTTAAGCTCAGCGCTCTATGGGGGCCAAACTATCACTTCCAGGACTCCTTGTTCTTCTTTATGTTGAAGATAGTTCTTAATGACATTAGCTGTATGTTTGGGGTCATTGTCCTGCAATGGTCAGGATCAATGGTGTCCCCAATCCATCGTGGTATGGCACGATGGATTGGGGACACCATTGATCCTGACCAAATCTATAACTCCATTTGCAGAAATGCAGGCCCGAACTTGCAAGGAACCTCCACCAGGCTTCAAGGTTACTTGCAGACACTCATTTACTGCTCTCCAGCCCTGCTACAGCCAAGCATTTCAAAATTTGACTTATCAGCCTGAAAACCAAGGGGTTAGGAAGAGAATACACAAGGCCTAAAAGACCTGCAGAATACCGAGGACTATTTGTGTGGAAGTTGCAGGATGAAGAACCATCAATTTTAGAAAGAAGTTCCCCATCATCACACAAGGTGATATTTAACCTAATCTAATAAAATGTAGCGTATGGGGGAAGTGATCTGCATACCCTCAGGGGGGCACCTGAGCTAGAGATTAGAATGTGCCCAACAGTTAATATTAGGGACTTTGAGATGCTGGGAGATCAGTTACAACTGAAGATGTGTGGTGAGACAGGCAAGTGCTAGGGCACTTCTAGACTGCACATAGAGGGGGGAAAATTTATAAGGGGGTACAGAAAACAATGGCAATTAAATGTTCCCAGGGCTATGCCAGTGAAGGTTGAACTGATGCCAACACCACCAGTTCTTTAGGGAGGCGAGAACAGAAAGCCATCTCTGCACATAAAAAAAAAGCAACTTGGTGATACTCAACTCTAACACGGGAAGGAAGGGCAGTCTGAGGATTACAGGCCAAGGGGGCCTGTGCCAGAAAAAAAACCCCCAGAAGAAGCTGACACTACAGGTGAGCCCATGGGTGAGATAAGTGAGAATGAGACTGACCCTGGGTCACCTAAGTATGACTGTGAAGACAGTGAGGAATACCTTAAAGAATGGGAGGCATTATAAGACAAATTGTGAATATTGCACTTCGTGTATTTAGTAGTTTAGCCACTAGGTGGCAATGGTAGAGAATTTATTAACACTAGGTCTTAAGGGCCGTACACACTTGACGAAAATCGGACAAAATATCCTCCAATTTTTCTCGCTCATGCTCGCATTCACAACCGTTTTTAGTAGACAGTGCATAAATGTTCACGAAATTTCTCGTCTGATTTTTTTTTTTGGGGCATTTGTTCCTAGACTTCCGGGTCGTCGGCAACTTCAGATCATGCGCGGCCTTTCGTATCCGATTTTTCACGGACGTACTGCATACACATTAAACGAAAATTGGTTGTCTGGGGACGGACGATAAAAATTTTGGAGTTTGTCCCTTTTCGTTGAAAATGTCGGGATCGGCTGCTGAAGGTTGTGTACACACTAGCCGAAAATCTGATGATTTCACCTCGGGCGGGAATTTTCGGGAGACTTTCTACTAGTGTGTACCCCACTTTAGGTTTTAGGCTGAGATTACTGAATTTGCTGGAGGGCTATCCGTGAGGGGACAATGCTACAGGACAATTCTATATTGTGTAGGATGTTAAAGAAGGAGTGATGAAGAAGAGCATTAGTTTTAACTTTAATGTACTAACCATTTATGACTAGTTAGGGTTAGGGCGTTACTCAATTAGGCTGTATATGGTTTATAAATATCTGATTATTGGAGTGCTAATGCTGAGCAGCTATCTACTTGGCCAGGTACCAGTCTCCCTTCATGCTGTACAAAAATAAAAAATTGGATTTTTGTACTTATCGTAAAATCCATTTCTCGGAGTTCATCGACGGACACAGCGCTCCATAAATCATAACTACTGGGTTATATTGCCTCCCCCAGGAGTAGGACTAGGCAGAACAAAAAACACCTGGCTACGCCCATGGGCTGTCCTCAGCCTGGTATATAACTGCCCTCTCTGCTCTAGGTAATCCGTTTAGTAGCAAGCAATATTAGGAGTATCAGAACTCCATAGAGGGGTGGGTGCTGTGTCGAACTCCGAGAAATGGATTTTACAGTAAGTACAAAAATCCCATTTTCTCTTTCATTCATTGACAGACACAGCGCTCCAAAAATCCTAACTACTGGGACTTCCAAAAGCAGTGCCAAAAGGAAAATCAGGGGTGGGGAAAATAACCCAAGGCTATAACCAGGACACAGGAGCCTTAACCGGGTCACAGGAGCCCAGTCTGAAAAAAAAAAAAATGGATTTTTGACTTACTGTAAAATCCTTTTCTCTGAAGTTCATTGACAGACCCAGCTCCATATTCTTCTTGACCATTGGGTTATGCTGCCCCCCTTATAGGAGTAGGAAAAATCTTTACCACGCCTATAGGGCAGTCCCTGCAGGCATACACCCACTCACTCTGCTATAGGATTCAGTTTTGTTGCAAGCAGTGTTTAGAAGAAAAAACCCCACCCACTCAGAAATAGAGGGGCGGGTGCTGCGTCTGTCAATGAACTTCAGAGAAAAGAATTTTACGGTAAGTCAAAAATCCAGTTTTCTCTATAGTTTATTAACAGATGCAGCTCCATATTCTTATTGACCATTGGGACGTCCCAAAGTGGTATTTGCATGAGGGGTGGGAAAACGCAGAAAAGAACGTAGTTCCCCAAAGGCTAAACTTAGCAAAGGCTTTTAAACAGCAGCCTGTAACAAGCATCAGATGCCAACACATCTACTTTGTAGAATTTAGTGAAGGTGTGCACAGACGACCAAGTTGCTGCCTTGCAAACTTGCATTACGGACGCCTGATGGCGAAAAGCCCAATAGGCACTCAGCACCCTGTAGAATGCGCCTTCACAGGGAAAGGTGGAACCTGACCCTTCAGTGAATAAGCCTGTACCACCGTCTGCCTGATCCATCTGGATATGGTCGCGGCAGATGCAGCCAATCCCTTTCGAGGTCCTTCCGTGAGGACAAAGACTGATTTCCTGAAAGATTCCGTAGCCGCCAGGTAAACTCTAATTGCCCGAACCACATCCAAAGAATGCAGGGCAATTTCCTTGGGATGCTTGGGCTTAGAACAGAGTGAAGGCAGCACAATGTCTTCATTCAAAAGGAAATCAGAAACCACCCTAGGAAGAAACGACTGATTAGGTGAAGTACCACCATATCTCAGTAAAAAGCGCTGTGACAGGGAATGGACATGGACAGGGATTCCCTGTGGGAATTCAGGATGACCAACATTAAGGAATTGCAATAACCCAGGCATATTCAACTTCCTGTGGTTGTGTCTCTGCGGTATTAGGCAACAGGTGAGATGGTCAACAATTAGCGTCTACTGTCAGCAGAAAAGGAGGCTGGAAACGCACTTGGAGTCTTATGCACACTATGTTACTAGCCAGCAAAACTGTTGCCTGTGTTTATTCACCTGAAGTTTGCGGCATATAACTGCTTTAAAAAAATGGTCTGAGCCCTTTATTCCTGTGTTCTGTAATGTACAATTAAGATATAACATTTTTTTTTTTACACAAGCTCAGCATTGGGAGCCTACATGCTTTGCTCGGTACAGGTTTAATATAAGCTGGCCAGAGAGAGGTAGGTATCCTCTTGACAAAAGAGACAGCAAAACCCACCTGCTGGATTGAAGCAACATCCCAAATGGAAGAACAGCTAAGATGCATGGACTGGCAAAGTCGCTCCTGATCCTTTCTGAGCTTCAAGTGTTTTTAGGAGTTTTGGTGTGTTTGTCACATCTTTTCTTGCAAAAAATGCACATCTGCTTGCGTTTGGGGTGTCATCGACAAATGACCACAAGCACAACATGCATTTTCTGTGTCTGTAGTAAATGCAAGCAAAATGATGCACGTTCAAAAACGGATATAGTGTAAATGTTTACAGCTTGAATTTTGGCCAAATAATGCTCAATTGGCTGAGCTGGATGAAAATTACTAGCCAAACAGCAAAACAGTGAGCCTGCTATGCCTAGTATAACACTGAAGATTCTCTTCACTTCATGACATGGCTGTAAGGAGCTGCTCTTCATCTAATCTGAAATATGCACATTCTTTTTCTTCCAGGATCAAAGCCAGACGCAGGATCTATGAGTAGCTCATGCTCTGCCTTATCCTTTCTTTGACCAGTAAGAAAACAAGGGAAATTATTTTTTTAAATGAAAAAGAGAAAACTTCTTTTTTCACCCCCTTTTAAACCAAAAGGATATTGCAATGTTCCTATAATATTCCAGTAACGGTGCAAAATTTCTGTGGTACAGCAGGAACAGATTTGACTTGTTTCTGGTAAACTCAAAGCTACAAATAATTCTGCCATATCCATAAATGAAATCTGGCAAAGTCAATCAAAAAAAGTTGGAAAGTTACAAAAAATTTACAACTTTTTAGAACTAGGTGCCAGAGGACTACTGAAAATGTATGTATGTATGTACCCCAGAAAGAAGGAAAAAAAAAAAAAAAAAAACGTATGTTGAAGATACTAAAATCTTTTCAATTAACAAAATAATTAAATAAATATATTAAATACATTTTATAGGTTAGAAAACTATGGCATATGCAGTGCTGCAATTTCACGGTACACCAAGCGCTTTCGATTTTCTGTTTTATATATATTTTATGGGTTGGTCAGGATTATTTTTAAGTTTTAAAGATTCCTAATAAAAATTGTTAATGAAAAATGTGTTACTTCACAGTGAAGTAAAAAACTTTACACCCAAATTCAATCCTGCAAACCTTACAGAAATGTCGCTGGACAAAATTACAGGCACAAATGTCACTATTTGCAAAGTGAGGCGTAAAAATCTAGTCACTACTTACAGCACATTTTGCAAGTTATCCTCAGGAAATATTTAAAACAAATCTCTTGATAAAGCTCCCACTTAACTTTTAGGTAGACTAGAACATGGTTAGAACCTCGGTCACATCTTTACTTCCATATATGTCCCTATTTGGGGTAGTTGCTCCCACTTTCTGTCCAGGTGACCACTGCTAGATTTATCATTGGAAACAGTGACCTCATTAGAAGTCCTCTCTACTTGCTGTTCCAGCAACTGTCTAGGAAGTAAAACTTGCTTCAGGGAAATTGCACCTCACTTGCTGAGTATCTGGGAAGACACAATGGAAATCTCACCAATGGGGACAGACTAAAAAAAACTTGAGAGATTCTAACCCTTTCGTGCTAAAGATAGAATACGGTCAGTATAAGAAATGGTTATTCCATAGGCAATACTGGCACTGCACAGCACAGTAAATTCTAGGTTCTATTAAGTTTGGAAAACATCTAGGTGTGTTGCTTACGCCTGCTAACTCATCAAAATAGGATTTTTTTGGTGTTAAATTTATAATCCTTTTCTCTGTGTTCCTTGAAGGACACAGTCGTCCAGTACAGGTGAAGAAAAGATACAGGAAGTGACGTCGGCGGAAGTGACGACAGGTGGAACGCATGACGCAATAACCCGGAAGTTGGGCAGCGGCGTGCAATATGACCGATCGGCTCCACGTTCCACTACTGCCTGTGCCCTACTTGTCCTATGTAGCCGGGGAGCGGTACAGAGTGCCTGATCGGCCTCCTACCCCCTCTCTGACCCCTCTTATCTAGTGTGGAGCCCCCCCCCCCCCCCAGTATGATGGAATCAGCTGGGGGAAAGCATGTAGAGGAGGGGGCGGATCACCATCATCATGAATAGACAAGTATATAGCCTGGACCAGATACAGCAGACGGCAAAGGTAATAGAAAAATTGTGGGGTGACTACCAAATAATGCTTATATTAGCTTTCCTCTACTGTCAGTCCAGGGAGCGTCTATAATGTCTTCAAGTGCACTGAGTAAGCATTTTTATCTGTTTTTAGTATCTGCTCATGGTGGTTTGTATCTGGATTTTTTACTGTTGCACTGTTTTTATGCATATGTTTTTAATTCCATTTTTAATTTACATTTGTATTGTACTTGCATGAGCGATGTATGCCACTGTATACTACCAATTATGTCACAAGAGGGAGTGGGTGGTGCTCTAGCCACTCCCCCGGGGGAGGGGACACTCCCACCTGGGGGCAGTGACTGGGTCGCTACCTCACTACATCACTATTTAAACCAAAGAGACAGCCATGACACAGTGGCTCTGAGGAAGAGGCTAGGCCTCGAAACACGTCAGTCATCTCATCATGGACGATTATATGGACTAAACACGGACATTTGAGCAATCCAGCTTGATACGTTTTACTTTTATCTACGTCTGCGAGTAGCCATTTTTAATGTCATTTAAATAAAGCCTTTTATTGAGGATAATGCGCTAGGTCGGTGTGCCCTTTTTTGTTCTTTTTGCTTTTAGGTGAAGAAAAGACCCTGTCCAAATGCCGGGGAGGGGAACGGAGCTACCACAGCAAGGCACTACTCATACTCTGGTTCAATCAGATCAGATTGTCCAGGGAACAAGGATTCTTGTCCCATTTGGCCATAATCTCCCTTTGCAGAGGTCTGGTGTGAAACTGAGCAAAGGAAACTGCCTCAAAAGTGGAGACCATCAACCCCAACACTTGCATGCAAGTCCCAAGAGATGACCGGTGGTTGGACAACAGGAGCCAAATCGCATGCTGCAATTTTTCCAGTTTCACCTCTGGAAGAAACACTCGAGTCAAGGCTGAATCCAAAGTCCGACCCATGTAATCCAAACTGTTGGATGGAGTCAGAGCTGATTTCTGAAAATTCAGCGTCCAGCCGAACTCTTGTAACGTTCGCACAGTGATGTCCAAATAGTCCTGTAAGACGGATCGAGTCTCTGCTCACAGAAGATGATTGTCCAGGCACCCCAGTACTGCAATCCTCCTCTGTCTGAGCAAGGCAAGCACCAGAGTGAACACTTTTGTGAACACCCGAGGAGCTGAAGCGAGACCAAAGGGTAACGCTACGAATTGATAGTGCTCCTTGCCCACGGCGAAGCAAAGAAAACACTGTTGCCCGACATAGATTGGGATATGAAGGTAAGCATTCTTGATATCAATAAGAGTCTAGAAAATCCCTTTGATGAAGGGAAGCCACTACAGTGCGAATGGACTCCATTCTGAATTTCTGAACCCACACAAAGCTGTTCAGGGCCTTGAGGTCCAAGATTGGTTGGACCTTGCCCTCCTTCCTTAAAACCACTGAAAAGGTTCCATCTCCGGAACTGGTACAATGACCCCTTGTGAGAGCAAATCCTGTACTGCCCAGAGAAGGCCCTGCAGCCGATCCGGGGACAGGTGCAGGTTGGAAGGAAAAAACCTTGCCGGGGGCAAGGATGGAAACTCAATCCTGTACCTGGAACAGATCAATTTGTGGACCCATTTGTCATGAATGAGAGAGGTCCACGGGCCGGAAAGAAACAAAGACGTCCCCCCACCCCATGTACAGTTGAGGGTGTCAGGCAGGAGGAAGACTTGTCTGTGGGGCCAGCGGAATCCGTTTTTGACTTACCAACCCAGGGTCTCTTGGAATTCCTATGAAGAGCAGCATAACCCAACGGCCAATGAAAATATGAAGCTGTGTGTCAATGAAGGAAAGAGAAAAATTATTTTTCTCTTCCCTAGGAGATTTTGACCTCTGACCACTGGAACGTTCCAAAGCAATGTTTAGAGGGGAACGGAAGCGGAACCCCCCCATATGATAGGTCACCTGACTGAGAAACATGCAATAGCCAGGTTCAAGAGGATACAAGGCCAAGCCCTAAGCAGTCAGACAACCACTGTAAGATAACCCTCACATCACAAACAATATTAAAGAAGTACAGCCAAAGCTCAGCCTTTCAGCGAGCTGCCTGAACTGGCCGCTCCTGCCCCTCCAAAGCCCAGCACTCCAGTGAGTGAGGAGGGGGCAGAGCAGTGAGAACCAAGCAACCTGTGGTGTTAGATCGCTCGGTTCTCAGTCTTAGATGCACCGGGGTACAGATGCAGCAACCATCTAGGGAAGTATTATCAAATAAAAAGAAAATTCATACTTCTCTTAAGAAAGAAGGAGAGGACTTCCACATGAGCCACTGGGGCTGGACAGAAAGACTGGGAACCATGTCCTAACTGAGATAGAAGCCAAAACCAAGTTAGAAAGGAAAAAGTCTCTAAGACTCCACACCACTGCATTCCTGTGTAGGGCAAAAATGAGGCAAAGGTGATCACAGAAAGGAAACAAAAAAGCACACACAGTACAAACAAAAAAGGCAAAGCTGGAAGAAAGCCAGTGCCTAGAATAATCCCTTGAGGGCCCTCAAGGCAAAAAGAGTAACCAGACCTGGGAGTTAAAGTAGAAATCCAGCCTAAACAAATGATTCTTGAAAATGTCCCCTTCCTAAAACCTATGCTGACTAACTTGTGTAAAAAAAGACGTCAGGTTCAGTACCATGATCCCGCGTGCCAGCCAGTGAAACTAAAGGGGAGAGGAGAGAGCACCAGACAACTGCTGGGAAAGCCTGGAGTAAGGACGTCAACCATAGAAAAGTCATAGGCTTCCTCTGCTGGGGTAAATAGGTACTCTTACCCTCAGTGGCAGCCATCACAAGGGTGTCTGGGGCAGCTGTAACATTATGCTATTCTCATTCTAAGGGCATACCAGCAAGTTGGCATTCAAAAGCTCCAATAACTGGGAGTAGTCTTTCACAGCTAACAGGTCCCTTTTCTGTGTGAATGAACCCAGGCAGTAAAAATCTGACAGGCAAATACCACTGCCAAGGCAGGTTACATAACAGGACTTGTCCAGAGGAAAAAGGTCATCAAGGACGCACCCATTGCTCAAGGGTGTAGTCCTCAGCGCATCCCCAATGGAAAGGGCTTCATCTAGTAGGGACGATTCTTGCCGGATCCACAGTTGTGGCAGCCAACATTTAAGACAGGCCACCTCAATGGGCACAATCTATTATTTGTTAGGGAGGAGAAAACAACTGGCAAGGTTCTTAGTCTCTGAAAGGGAGGACAGAAGGAAACCATGGAAGTAGTGAAGATTTTTACACCATGATGGAGTCTATATTTGATGAGAATACTGGTAAAAACTGTAACTTTGAGCCATCAGTACAAACCCAGCATGAGGCCCATTAATGCAAGAGATGGTGCGAAGGTATAAATAAAACTTGTGCAATCAGGATCCGTACGCAGGGTGTTAATTGGCCCATAAGCCTGCAGGAGTGTGTAGGGAAACCCTCCTGGGGCAAAGCCACACCCAAATCACACCCAAATCAGGCAGAAGACATATTTAAAAACAGGTTGTAGGGTGACCACGTGGGCCCCAAAGCTGGGGAAGTGGCACATATGCTGCTATACGGCTGCTAAAACAGTGGCATGACCAGAAGAAAAAGGTGCCCAAAAAACTTGGTCACCCTGTAGAACTAATGCCCTGCAGATGGCATCCCGGTGTGACAAACCCAGGAACAACAGCTAACAAAAAGTGTGCCACAATGCAACGTCTTCATGCCACCATACTGCCCCAAGGAGCTGAAGGGCAAAGGCAGTAACCACCCAGCTATCTATCAGTTTAGCTTGCTGCACAGTGACACCTGCAGGTAGCAAGGACAAGAGTCTCCATTCACTTACTTCCTTCCATTTCAAAGTGTGCAGATCATAGGTGGGGAGTCCTAGAAGGGAAAAGCCCTGTGCCCTTATATTCCAGAAAAAGCTGTCACAGCTGACCCTGCATGTGCACAATGGCTGAGCTGGGGGGGGGGGGGGAATTGGGGGCTAAAAGATCTATATTAGCCTGCCTGTTGCTCAGACTGAAGAACATTCAAAAAAAAAATCTCTGAAAAAAAAAAAAATCTCTGGGGGGGAAAAAAAAAAAAAAAAAGATTTCCAGCAACAAATCTAGATCCTGACTGCACAACTCTAAAAATGGAGCTGCCTCTAGCAGTTGTTAGGTTTGCCCAACAGCAGGGGCTGGCTCTAAGCTGTGTGTCTGTTGTGTGTCCCACTCCTGGAGGCGGCAGTATAACCCAATGGTCAGAAATCAAGATCTCAGCTATGTCCTACAATGAATGCAAGAGAAACTGCTAACTTTTGGAAGGGAATTTAAATGTCACACCATTTAACTGTACGTTGTATCCTGCAGCAAATTATCTTAATGACATTCAGAATAGACTAGACATATACCTTTTCTGGAGTCACAGTTCACGTGTATATGTGTACCCTAATTTACTCAAAGCTCTAATAGAATAAATGGCATTTACAATAAAACATGTGACATTACCATGTAGACATCGAACGCAACAAAAGTAACCAGAAACAAATTAAATAGAAGAAACATTTCCTATGCAAGAGCTATAAAGGCACCCTTTTACCATAGCCAAAAAAAGAATGAAAAATATTTTATATACAAACACACACTATATATTAGAGATATATATTAGAGATATACATCTCTATATCAGGAAGTCTTTTTAGTTAACATTTGAGTAACAGCATTTACTGAACAGCTATAACTAGAAACATAGCTGGAGATACTAACCTGCTCCCATATAATTTCAGCAATCTGATCTATTAAGGTTCCCAGGTCCCGAAATTCTCCGGAGTACTTCACATAAGCCCAGGTGCAGAAGGATAGTAGTGCTAGTCCCATGATCAGGTTACAAATGTTTGCTATAGAGTTTAGGCCAATGAAACCAGTTAGTCCTGAGATAATGTACATGGCAAACATGACAGCAAACAAAGTGGCAGGGGTTCGAGCAGCATAGAAGATGTTTTTGCCATCGTTGTGTTTCATGAAGTTTGCATAGGATTCTTCTAGCTCAGCCTCCAGCTGTTCCTGGTACCGGTGACAGAATTCCTCTCCACCCATCTTCTTTACCGAGCGGAACTGCTTTATACACACATCCTTTGCATCTAAGTGCTTCCTCTCTAGGTCTGCAGGAGCGATGTATGGCTTGTCTCCACCACAAACCTATTGGAAAACACAAACACAACCATTTAACTTCTTTAATCTCTTGACCACAAGAAGGTTTTTACCCCCTTCATGACCAGACCATTTTTTTGCTTTTCAGCACTGTGCTACTTTAAGTGGCAATTGCTCACTCATACAACACTGTAATCAAATAAAAGTTTAATTTTTTCCACACAAATAGAGCTTTCTTTTGGTGGTATTTGATGACCACTGGGCTTTTTATTTATAATATAAATGAGAAAAGACCAATAAAAAGCAAACCAACATTTTCTACTTTGTTATAAAACATATCCAATAAAATCAAATTTCTCCAAAAAAAAAAAAAAATGCAAGTCAAAATGTATTCTGTTACATGTTGCAAGTACTGGAATTGATCATGGGCTGATCCTGCTAACACACTGCGTTTTTGGGGACACTAGTAAAGTTTTGGTTATAATCAGGCTACTGATCCATACAGACACTATACTAGTCATGGCGATGATCAATAACTTAGAGTCACTGTGATAATGTGGCAGCCAAACTGGCGCTAACTGACAAAAGGCTGGGAGAGACACTGGCAACTGTTAGTGACACGAATACAGTGATGATGCAAATGCTGTATATTGACACTTTACTAATGGCACTGGTTCGATGACAACAGTGATCAGGAGGGCAAGCAAGGGGTTAACTGTGTGTCTAACAAGTGGATGCAAGTGTATGTGGGCTGTTTTTACAGATCTGGCTGGGTTTCTCCCTTTGCTTTCAGTTCTGAATGGCAGGGAGAAATCCCGCCTGAGTGTTACACAGATCTGTGCTGTGACTTGTTACATCTGATCAGTGGGTATACAGAATCTGATTGGCTGTAACCTGCAGACAAACTCGTGCTCTGGTCAATCACAGCAGGTGGTGTGCACGTGTGCCCCAAAAACCAGGAAGTAAGCGGTGACGTACGGTTACATCGCATAGCCTGCAACGGACGCCCAGTAACTGTACTGTGAGCGAGCGCCAAGTGGTTAACACACAGCAGGATCGTTTGCTATTGCTTAATAAAAATGGGATTTTAGATTTATCTGTAAAATCCTTTACTTGGGACTACATCACAGGACATCATCATCTCCATTACAATATGGGTATGGGGTTAACTTAAAGTGATGGACACTGGGAAAAAAAAAAAACTACATGAAATCCCCTCCCCATTAGGCAATGCTTTGGTTTTTGTAGCACTGGGTGTCTTCCTCTCTATTACCATAGGGATGTCAAAAAGCACTGAATATGAGGGGTAAACCAACACAACAGGCCCCAACCAACCAAATCAGGGCAGATTAGAACCTAGAGCAGCAGCCTGCAAAACCCGACGACCACAGGTAGTGTCTGCAGCAGCTTGAACATCCACTTTGTAAAGCTTCATAAAAGTATGAACCGAAGGCCAGGTAGCAGCTTTGCAAACCTTAGTTACCGAAGCACGACCCAGGAGACACCGACACTCTTGGTAGACTAAGATGTCACTGAAACGTGTGTAACTTTTCTTTTTAGATCCTAAGCTTAAAATATAAGCTGACGGATCCATCAAGAGATGGTATATTTGGAAGCTGAATAACCCTTCCTTTAGCCTTCAGAAAGCACAAAGAAGGAATTAGACTGATGAACCAAAGTAGTCCACCTCAGGCAACACAACAGCACGAACCACATGCAAAGTGGGAAGAACCTTTTCCTTTGACAACTGAGGCTAGGACAGAAAGATTGCAACACAATGTCTTTGTTTAGATAAAACGAAGAAACTACCTTGGTTTAAAAAAAAAAAAAAAAGACGGCTGAGGCCACCATGTCACGGAGCACCAGGTTCCTTACAGGAAAGAGCAGCCAATGTGTGACTCCAAAGTGTGTGACTCCTTGCACAAACCTAGCTTTGGCTTTACTCCTATGGATCACAGGAGTGCAGTTTGTTCTATACTCCTGTGACCTGTTTTTAGGCAACAGCGGGCTAAAGGATGCTGATGGTTGACATCACAGAGTTGGTCCAGGCTCTGAAAAGATCCCAACCATTTGATCAGTATCTGCCCAGAAGCCTGGATCTGCAGCTGGCTTAGCCACTCAGCAAGCCGCTGAGGGCTGGAGCCAACCATTCCCGCCCCCTCCACAGCTCAGCACTCCAGTCAGTGCTGGATGGGCAAAGCAGAGAGCAGCTGACTTGCAGGAGCTGAGCGGTCTGAAGAAAGGACAGGATGTGACCTACGACATACTTGCAAGTCCCTTAGCCTCACACCAAGCAAAATAGGATTGCCAAATTTTGAGGTAAATCTTTGAAGCCTTCTAAGCCCAACAGTAGGGTACGAATGACCGAATCACAATCCCGTCAAGACTCTGGCTTCAACAGCCATGCTGGTAGAGCCAGCGACTGTAAAGGATTGAAGTGCAGACCTTGTGCGAGGGGTCCAAGGGTAGTCGGGCAACATATACACAATGTAGGAGTATCAAGTTCTCTGGGGCGGGGCAAGGCCAGGGTGATCAGAATCACCAGATTTCCTTCCACCTAAATCTTGTGATTGATTGGAGGTAGAAGCTTTTTTGGCAGCACAATCACCTTGTCACTGTGTGCCCAGTCAATGTATAAAACATCCTTTAAATTAGGATGTACAGAAAAGGATTGAGGATTCTGTAGCAAAAGCGATGATCCAAATCCTGTAAATCTGTATCTTGAAGTGGTAACTTCAAATTAGTCTGGAGCCCTTCTAAAAAAAAACTCACAAGAGCCTTTTGGGTCGGAGATAAAGCCTTACCCTAGGATTCTTCTGTGTCCCTTTCTACTGGAACATTCCAGTCTTCCTCTAGCTCATCCTCCATCTTTAACAGGGGAGGAGAGATGGAACGCTTACATTTATGACCAAGGTGGTCCAAGATGGCAAGTATTCCTGGGAGCTGCTGCTGTACCACATATGAGAATTTTTATCTGCTGCTTTAGAAAATTAAAGTCCCATCCTTGTCACAAAGCAGGGTCCTGTTCCACAGGGGGGTCTACGATGACTGGCAATATTAAAGGAAATCCCCACACGTTCAGAGCAAGGACCAAGTACCACACCTCTGAGCGTAGAAAAATAGATACGGAAATTACTAGTCTCCTGATCCCAGATGGAAAGAAGCTAGCTACTTTTTTGTGCACAGACATGACCACCTAACACAATAGCAAAAGAACTGAAGCTTTGCTTAATGGGGAGAGGATATTTCACAGAAGGGATTTTCTGTCTATTTTTTGTCAGTCCCCAATTACCTGAAGATGGCAGCATAACCCTATTGTAATAGAGAAGAAGATATCCTGGGATGTACGATAAAGAAAAATTGTATTAAAATTACAATATTAATTTTCTTCGCAGAAAAGCGGTGTTATAACCTTGTCAGACAATTAGGATGAAGTATGGACGAGTAACTCTCACTGACTATTCGCTCTTTATTTGTACTAAATTTGCATGGCTAAGTAAAGGGGATAATGTTGGCAAGAAGCCAATACAGCCCAACAGAAGTTAGTCATGTACGGTTTAATTATGCAGAAATCGCAGTGTGTGTCAGACTGTTAATCTAACATTAATCATTTGGGCCGGTTTACAAGGGCATATGGTTGTGTCAACACACATCCGAATGTGACACCATACAAGTCAATGATAAAACGCAGCTTATGAGGTACTCTTTATACAGAAGAGACAGAGAAGGCAAGAAAGGAGGAGGAGTGGCCCTGTATGTGAAAGATAGCATTAAATCTAACCTAATACAAGTTGGTGAGGCCAACAGCGTCAGTTTGGGTTACATTGCAGTTTGCTAATCATGCAGTAACTCGTGTAGGTGTGATATATAGACCACCTGGTCAAGTTAAAGAACTAGATGATCTACTAGTTGAAGAAATAGCTAAAATGACAATGAAAGGAGAAGTTATCATTATGGGAGATTTCAATCTTCCAGATAGAAACTGGAAAACCAAAATAGCAAGTTCTACCAGGAGTACAGATATTCTAAATTCCCTACTGGGGTTGTCTCTGCAACAAGTGGTTGAGGAGCCAACCCGGAGGGAGGCCATTTTGGATTTGGTATTCACAAATGGGGATTCGGTATATGATGTCATTGCAGGCGAAACCTTGGGATCTAGTGATCACCAGTCAGTGTGGTTTAATATAAGAACTGTGAAAGAGTCACACCACACAAAAACAAAAGTTTTAAATTTTAGAAAAACAGACTTTTCAAAAATGAAATTAGTCATAAATGAGTCCTTATCAGACTGGAACGGATTACATGGAGTCCAGGAGAAATGGGACTACTTAAAAGGTGCATTATTGAAGGCAACAGAAAATTGCATTAGACTTGTCAGTAAAAGCAAAAAAAGGAAGAGACCACTGTGGTACTCAGCAGAAGTGGCCCAAATCATTAAAAATAAAAAGCTAGCATTTTGTTATTATAAAAAAAACCAGAGCAATGAAGATAAGGAAATCTACAAGATTAGGCAGAAAGAGGCCAAGCAAGTTATAAGAACTTCTAAAGCGCAGGCAGAAGAAAAACTAGCTCAGTCTATGAAAAAGGGGGATAAGACATTCTTCAGATATATAAATGAAAAAAGGAAATTAAAACAAGGAATAACTAAATTAAAAACAAAGGACGGAAGGTATGTAGAAGAGAATAAAGGGCTAGCCGACTGCCTTAATGAATACTTCTGTTCAGTTTTTACAGGAGAAAAAGAAGGAGAAGGACCTCCACTTGAAAGGATGACTAATGAATCGTTTGATGCATGTGTCTTTACAGAGGAAGACGTTCTAAGATTGCTGTCTAAAGTGAAGACAAATAAGTCACAGGGTCCTGATGAGATACACCCAAAATTATTAAAAGAGCTTAGTGGTGAGCTGGCAAAACCATTAACAGATTTATTTAACCAATCATTAGTAACAGGAGTCGTCCCGGAAGATTGGAAATTGGCAAATGTCGTGCCCATTCACAAGAAAGGTAGTAAGGAGGAATCGAGCAACTATAGACCAGTGAGTCTGACATCAATAGTAGGCAAATTAATGGAAACCCTATTAAAGGATAGGATTGTGGAACATCTTAAATCCCATGGATTGCAAGATGAAAAACAACATGGGTTTACTTCAGGGAGATCATGTCAAACAAATCTTATAGATTTTTTTGACTGGGTGACTAAAATAATAGACGGTGGAGGTGCAGTAGACATTGCATATCTAGATTTTAGTAAGGCTTTTGACACTGTCCCACATAGAAGACTTATCAATAAACTGCAGTCATTGAGCATGGACTCCCATATTGTTGAGTGGATTAGGCAGTGGCTGAGTGACAGACAACAGAGGGTTGTAGTCAATGGAGAACATTCAGAACAAGGTCATGTTACCAGTGGGGTACCTCAGGGATCTGTACTGGGACCAATTTTGTTTAATATATTCATAAGTGATATTGCAAAAGGCCTCGATGGTAAGGTTTGTCTTTTTGCTGATGACACAAAGATATGTAACAGGGTTGATGTTCCTGGAGGGAAACGCCAAATGGAAAAGGATTTAGGAAAACTAGAAGAATGGTCAGAACTCTGGCAACTGAAATTTAATGTGGATAAGTGCAAGATAATGCACCTGGGGCGTAAAAACCCAAGGGCAGAATATAGAATATTTGACACAGTCCTGACCTCAGTATCTGAGGAAAGGGATTTAGGAGTAATTATTTCAGAAGACTTAAAGGTGGGAAGACAATGTAATAGAGCAGCACGAAATGCCAGCAGAATGCTTGGATGTATAGGGAGAGGTATAAGCAGTAGAAAGAGAGAAGTGCTTATGCCGCTGTACAGAACACTGGTGAGACCTCACTTGGAGTATTGTGCGCAGTACTGGAGGCCATATCTCCAGAAGGATATAGATACTCTAGAGAGAGTTCAGAGAAGAGCTACTAAACTAGTACATGGATTGCAGGAAAAAAAAAAAACTTACCAGGAAAGGTTAAAGGACCTTAACATGTATAGCTTGGAAGAAAGAAGAGACAGAGGGGATATGATAGAAACTTTTAAATACATAAAAGGGAATCAACTCGGTAAAGGAGTAGAGCATATTTAAAAGAAGAAAAACTACCACAAGAGGACACAGTTTTAAATTAGAGGGGCAAAGGTTTAAAAGTAATATGAGGAAGTATTACTTTACTGAGAGAGTAGTGGATGCATGGAATAACCTTCCTGCAGAAGTGGTAGCTGCAAATACAGTGAAGGAGTTTAAGCATGCATGGGATAGGCATAAGGCTATCCTTCATATAAGATAGGGCCAGGGACTATTCATAGGATTCAGATATATTGGGCAGACTAGATGGGCCAAATGGTTCTTATCTGCCGACACATTCTATGTTTCTATGTTTCTATGAGGTCACTTGTGAGGGAACTCACATATGTCTCAAATTGACCAAAATGAAAGCTGAATGCATCTGAAAGCACATTGCAGTTGGAATCTGCACAAGCACTAATAAAACATTCAGAACTGGTAAACGTTTTCTAAATATATTAAGCCAGCTCAGACATATTTACTGTACAATACTTTTAGTTTTCATTCTATATTTTGCAGACGATCACAAACCAAAGAAAATATAATTCACAAAGTACACGGTTAGCATTCTAATTTTAGATTACTCCATTTTCACAAGAAAAGCTTAAAGTCTGTCCAAAGCATGGCCATGTTAGGACGGAAGTATGGAAGCTGCCATTGCAGCCTCACATCAAATAGTGCAATCTTTGTTTAGGCAACTTTTACTAGAGTGAGTCACTGACTTAAAATAAGCATGCAGCCAATGAAGTTAGAATTCCAAACCTACATACAGTTTCTCACAAAAGTGAGTACACCCCTCATTTTTGTAAATATTATGTTATATCTTTTCATGTGACAACACAGAAGAAATGACACTTTGCTACAATATAAAGTCGTGAGTTTACAGCATGTGTAACTGTACATTTGCTGTCCCCTCAAAATAACTCAACACAGCCATTAAGGTTTGTACATGTAAAGGCGCCTGGTTCCAATAATATGACCTTATATATGTAAAAACCTGCTGCCCCTTTATTTTAATGGTATGTACCAAACTAATGAGATGCCAGTTCATTTAGTCCGAACGAAAGCTAGAATTATTATTTTATGACTTGATGATATTGTTTACTATAGTATTATTGTCATAAACAAAACAAAAAAAAAGTGCTTTTATCCAGCATCTGGCACCATGAGCGTACATACATACTAATTCTTTTAACTTACTGTAAATAAGTATATAAATATTTTATTATATCTTTTCATGTGACAACACTGAAGAAATTTCACTTTGTAATGTAAAGTAGTAAGTGCACAGCTTGTATAAGTGTAAATTTGCTGTCCTCTCAAAATAACTCAACACACAGCCATTAATGTCTAAACCACTGGCAACAAAAGTGAGTACACCCCTAAGTGAAAATGTCCAAATTGGGCCCAATCAGCCATTTTTCCTCCCCGGTGTCACGTGACTAGTTAGTCTCAGATGTGAATATGGAGCAGGTGTGTTAGATTTGGTGTTATCGCCCTCATCCTGGTCACTGGAAGGAAAGAATTGTTACTCTACATAAAGATGGCCTAGGCTATAAGAAGATTTCCAAGACCCCAAAACTAAGCGGCAGCACAGTGGCCAAGACAATACAGCGGTTTAACAGGAAAGGTTACACTGATAACAGGCCTCGCCATGGTCGACCAAAGGAGTTGACTGCACGTGCTCAGCGTCATATCCAGAGGTTGTCTTTGGGAAATAGACATATGAGTGCTGACAGTATTGGTGCAGAGGTTGTAGGGGTGGGGGGTCAGCCTGTCAGTGCTCAGACCATAAGCCTCACACTGCATCAAATTGGTCTGCATTGCTGTCGTCCCAGAAGAAAGCCTCTTCTAAGATGATGCACAAGAAAACCTGCAAACAGTTTGCTGAAGACAAGCAGACTAAGGACATGGATTACTGGAACCATGTCCTGTGGTCTGATGAGACCAAGATAAACTTATTTGGTTAAGATGGTGTCAAGCGTGTGTGGCGGCAACCAGGTGAGGAGTACAAAGACAAGTGTGTCTTGCCTACAGTCAAGCATGGTGCTGGCAGTCTCATGGTCTGAGCCTGCACGAGTACTGCCAGCACGGGGAAGCCACAGTTCATTGAGGGAACCATGAATGCCAACACGTACTGTGACATACTGAAGCAGAGCATGATCCCCCTGCCTTCGGAGACTGGGCCGCAGGGCAGTATTCTAACATAATGACCCCAAACACACCTCCAGGACGACCACTGCCTTGCTAGAGAAGCTGATGGTAAAGGTAATGGACTGGCCAAGCATGTCTCCAGACCTAAACCCTATTGAGCATCTATGGGGCATCCTCAAACGGGAGGTGGAGGAGCGCAAGGTCTCTAACATCCACTAGCTCCACGATGTCGTCATGGAGGAGTGGAAGAGAACTCCAGTGGCAACCTCAAGTTCTGGTGAACTCCATGCCCAAGAGGGTTAAAGCAGTGCTTGAAAATAATGGTGGTCACACAAAATATTGACAAGTTGCGCCCAATTTGGACAAACTCACTTAGGGGTATACTCACTTTTGTTGCCAGCGGTTTAGACATTAATAGCTGTGTGTTAAAGCGGAGTTCCACCCTGGCAATACTTTTTTTAATAAAAATACCCCCGGGACAGTCAGGGCTAGTACATTCCACAATGGCATGCCCAGAAGCTGTTTAGAAGGGAATGACGCGCGCACCGGAACTGACGTCGGGGCCGGTGCAGGCGCATTGATTCCTGGGAGCGATGACGTTCAGCTCCCAGGAATCATTGCAAAGCCAGGAAGTGACGAATCGCCGTGGCCACTGAGGGGAGGAAGAAGGAAGTAAGGCAAGTATATTTTCTTCTATACGAGGTAAGTAAAAAAAAAAAAAAAAATTTCGATTATCCATTTCTTTTTCCGGTGACCCAGAGCGAGAAGATGGAGGTAAGTATAAATTTAGGGTGGAACTCTGCTTTAAGTTATTTTGAGGGGACAGCAAATTTACACTGTTATACAAGCTGCACACTCACTTCTTTACATTGTAGCAAAGTGTAATTTCTTCATTGTGGGCACATGAAAAGATAGAATAAAATATTTACAAAAATGTGAGGGGGTGTACTAAATTTTATGAGATTGTATGAGAACTGTATTTGTTTCAGGTCAGTGACTCGCATAGTAGTTAAAGTAGAACTGAACGTAAAAATGTTAAATTTGTTATGTTATAAGGAACTTCGAGATACATGAGCTTAAGTAGCACTCTGAAATATATACCCTTTGTCTTGAATTCATCCTGAAAAATAGCTGTGCACTTCCTGGTGTGCCAGAGTGCCAAGGCACTCCTTAGCTACAGATTCATTGCTGTATATCTGCAGTGTTAGATCCAAGGTACTGCTACAGTAGTTGGAGATTTGGTGATACAACTACTGGGCTACTCACTGTTCTCCTTGATTGGAGCTCTGACACAAGGAAGCGCAGTCCCGCATCTACCAAGATGGCTGCCTCCATGCAGAAACAGTGTAGAACAAGGCATGGTATTTTCCAGTACAGTAATAGGCAAAGATCAGCTGCAGGGGGTAGTGCTAACTAGTCCTTTATCCCCTAGCCTGCCGTTTTTGGACACAGCTTCCACAGGTCAGTTTGAGCCCAGCTCCCAGAGTTCAATATTGGGATGATCGCTCCCAAAGCTTTTGCCTTTACAAACAAGGCAGCTCCCATATTTCTATCCTGGCAGATTCATTTTATGTCCTCATATAAGATAATCCCAGGTCTGCATCGCTACCCCCATACTTCTTTCAAGGGCTATTCTGAATGAGAATCTCATTCTCCCCGTCTGATTTTCTATCTCATTTTAGCAGAATGAAGATCTTTACAATACCTCTCCACATAAACGATGAAAAAATATATATATACACATACAGTGTATAGCCAAAATAATTGGATGCATTGAACATGGTCCACACACAATTCAATAAGAATGGTGGGTGAAGGAAAAACATAGGTTCCAAACTTCCACTAATACATACTTCGACAAGGAAGACAAGGAAGAGCAGGGACTCTCAACACAGTTGTGCTGCAATTACTTTTGTACCTGATGGGGAAAAAAAAAAAAAAAAAAAAAATGGGATTTTTGACTTACCGTAAACTATTTCTCTGTGTTTATTCACAGACACAGCTCTTCAGGATTCTTGAACCATTGGATTATACGACCCCCTACAAGAGTAGGACACTAGGCAGAAAAAAGAACTCGACTACACCTATGGACAGTCCCAGGAGGTATACTCCCCCTCTCTGCTATAGGTCTTCAGTTTTGTAACAAGCAGTGTCAGAAGTATTACAACCCCATAGAGGGGTGGGTGCTATGTCTGTTAATGAATGCAGAGAAATGGATTTTAGGGTAAGTCAATAATCCCATTTTCTCTTTTGTTTATTGATGGACACAGCTCTTCAGGATTTTTAAACCATTGGGACATTCCAAAGCAGTGTCAAAACATGAGGGGTGGGACAACAAAAAAATCTCAAGGCTAAACAATAGCCAACCAGGTAACAGGAGCTCAACAAAAAACAGGAGCCCACCTGAACAATATACCCCCAAAGAGGGAACAGGCCCTCAAGCAGGGGAGCAAAACCTTGCGGCCAAAAGGAAGCATCCACAGATGCCATCACATCCAGCTTATAGAATTTAGTGAAAGTGTGCACTGAAGACCAAACCTGCGCCACCGACGCCTGACAACGGAAAGGCCGAAGAAGCACTAAGTGCCCGAGTAGAGTGCGGCGTGACAGGGAAAGGAGGAACCTGAGCCTTAATTGAACAGGCGCGAGTCATCCATCTGTCTGATCCATCTTGAAATGGTCGCAGAGGAAGCGGACAGCCCTTTTCTTGGCCCATCCGTGAGACAAACCGGTAGTATGACCTTCGAAAAGACTCTATAGCTGCCAGATACGCCCGAACCACATCCAGGGCATGCAAAACAACTTCCTTAGGATGTTTGGGCCTGAGACAAAGGGCCGGCAACACAATATCTACATTCAAATGGAAATCAGAGACTACTTAAAGAAGAAACGACGTGCTGTGATCGCATGACCATCAAAGCCCTGTAAACCACCAGATAGGGAGACCGACCAGACAAAGTCGCCAACTGCAACACCCTGCGAGCAGAGGTAATGGTAACCAAAAAAGCCACCATGTGACAGCTTAAGTAAAGGGGTCTTCGTATGTTTCCAAAGGGAGGTTTTTAAAGAACCGAATGAACCAGGTTCAAAACCCACGGTGGCAGAGGAGAATATACAGACGAGTAAAATGACGATGGGAAGCCAAAAGGTCTTTGGAAAAAAAAAAAAAAAAAACAAAAGAATGCCAAGACAGACACTTAACCTTTTATGGTGCTCAAACGCCAGTTTCTGATAAACATCCTGTTGAAGAAAGGCTAGAATCTGAGCCACCAAAAAGGAATGAGGATTGACTCCTTGAACCTCACACCAGGAAATGTACGCCTTCCACATCCGATAATAAAACTTGATGTTGATTTCCTCGCCTTCAACATGGTCAGAATCACTGAGCCAGACAAGCCCCTGTCCTTCAGCACCCAGTTCTCAACAGCCAGGCCGTCAAAGCAAGCGACCATAAAACAGGATGGAAGATCAGTCTTTGAGACAACAGATTGTCCCGGAGAGGAAGCCTCCAGGGGACATCGGCGACCAGTGGCACCGGGTTGGCGTACCATGACTGGTCCAAAGCCACCAGAATCCCTTCTGGCTCGATCCTGCGTAGAAGGCGCGGAAGAAAGGCAAAAATTAGATGGTAATGGCTCCATGGAGCCACCAGAGCGTCCGTGGCCTCTGCCAGAGGATCTTGCGACCTGACCACAAACCTTGGCACCTTTCTGTGGAGCCGAGACACCAACAGATCCGCCTCGGGGGTGCCCCACCACAGACAAATCTGATGAAACTTGTCTGGATGAAGGGACCATTCCCCCTGGTCCAACGCCTGACAACTGAGGTAATCCATCTGCCAATTTCCCCCCCACTGATGCAGCAACGCTAAGACCAGGCCCAACACTTTTATGAAGAACCAAGGAAGGGAGGAGAGACCAAAAGGGTAAACGCCACAAACCGACAGTGCTCCTTTTTCACTAAGCGTAAGAAACGCTCATGCTGGGTGCAAATTGGAATTTGCAGGTAGGCATCTAAAGAAGCCAGGGAATCCCCTTGATACAGGGACACCACCACCATCCGTAAAGACTCCACCCAGAATGATTGCACCCGCAAAAAACAGTTCAAGGCTGCGAGGGCCAGAATTCTACGAACTTGCCATCCTTCCTGGGAACCATGAAAGGGCAAGAATAAAAACCCCGAAAACATTTAGACACCGGGACGATCATGCCCTGGGACAAAAAGTCCTGCCATGCGCCAACAGAGCTTGCAGCCTAGCCGGAGGCAGGTGCACATTGGAAGGAAGGAAACTTTCCGGAGGACAAGAACGGAATTCTATCTTGGAACCGGATACAATCACCTCGTGGACCCACTGGTCGCTGACCATGGGAGGTCCACGACCCCAGAACCAGTGAAGATGTTCCCCCCCCCCAACCCCAGACATGGATGGGGGGCAAACCTGCATTCCGAAGGGGCCTTGCCGTCAGCAGGTCTGGAAAAGCCTGCACTCTGATTGCCAGACCAAGGCTGCTAGAAAAAAATTGCTTGTGGGCTGAAAAAGGAAGTCCCATGCCGCAGGCGATGCACGTTCCCATTCCCAGACTGTGTAAGGAAGGTACTCTTATCCCCTGTCAGACTCCTAACAATGTAATCCAGGGTAGCCCCGAACAGTCACACGCCCTGAAAAGGCAAGTCAGTCAGGACCTTGTTGGAGGTTTGATCTGCAGACAAACAGTTCAGGCACAAAATACACCTAAAGCACCACTGCCAAGACAGATAGCTTAGAGACTCACGGGAACCGCATTCAAAGATGCATCGCAGACAAACCGCAGACCCTGGACCAACCGATCCGCCAGTTCGCCTTAGGAGGGGGGGGGGTGGAACACGGACCCGTGGATACTGGGCCACTTGCCCCTCAGGCACACAGCTGTCCCAAGGGGACCCAAAAAAAAAAGGCCACCCGATAGCAGGCCTCTCAAAGGCAGACCTAGCCAGTTGAATGCCACCCAGGGAGAGGGAAGGTTGTGAGGGGTGAAGAGAACCCCAGAGGGGCTGACCACCCCAGGGAGTACCCGCGCCCCACACAGCATCCGGGGAAGGGGAGGAGGGGGCCATTACTTACCAATCCAGCGAAACGTGCGGGTAACACTCCCAAGACAGGAACCTCCTCGCCACTAGTGGGGGAGCTGCCGGCCAGAAGGAACACTGACGCAGGTCGAGACCTGGTTGTATGCCACCTTGCAAGACGTTTAACTCGCAGGCCAGCCCCCGTCCAGTGGGGCTATGTCGAAACGACCGAGTGCGGAGCTACGATCTGCGCACGCTCACTGCCTGAGGTGACCACTGGATCTAGATTATCCAGCCCGTCACCTAGTCCGACAGTTGATTGTAGATCTCGCAGGAAAAAAAATTATGGAAAAAAAAAAAGCCATTTAAAAAGAAAAAAATTGCCAGGACCAGAGATCCCAGCAAGGAACTAGGTCCTTTACCCCTGACTAGGCTGAAAAAAAAACAGAAGACCTATAGCAGAGAGGGGGAGTTTATCTCTGGGGACTGAGCATAGGTGTAGTCAAGTTCCTTTTTTGCCTAGTGTCCTACTCCTGTAGGGGGCAGGATAACCCAATGGTTCAAGAATCCTGAAGCGTTGTGTCGTCAATGAACGAAAGCGAAATGCTGGAATGCGGAAATCGTTTGGGGGGGGGGGGGGGGAAATAAAAAAAATCATATATACAGTATTTGTGGCTCTGAAGATACCCTCAATTGCATAAAACATGAGAGGTGGAAAGTAGCAAAACTCTGGTTTTCTTAGTCCACCAGCGTGGACTTTTGGGAAACCGCTCTTACATAAATGGGATGCAGGCTACTGCTTGCAGCTTGAGGCTTTTTGTTTATGAAAGTAACTCCTCTTGAATTGCAATAGTGTGACCAGTTTCTGACCGGTCACCATTGCCTTCTAAGGGTGAGCGTGTGCTTTTACCCATTCACCTTCAAAGCATCCAAACAAGTGGTCGCTTTCAGAGGGCAGCCTCTTGATTTGCTTCATGTAAAGAAGTTTTGCCATTAAACACTTGATGCTCCTCACTTTGAGAGAAAATCGGATTTTTGTAAGATCTTACCGTAAAATCCTTTTCTCTTAGCTCATTGACAGACGTAGTCTTCTTGATTCACAAGAACTGGGTTATGTTGTCTCCGCAGGAGTAGGACTAGGCAGAAAAGAAAAAACGTTCTGGCTCCACCCTAGGGGCAGTCCCAGAGGGTATATCCTCCCTCTCTCTGCTACAAGGCATCAGTTCTGTCACAAAGCAGCAACAGAGAATTTAACCCAACCCAACTCAATGATAGAGGGGCGGGTACTACGTCTGTCAATGAGCTAAGAGAAAAGGATTTTACGGTAAGATCTTACAAAAATCCGATTTTCTCTGTCGCTCATTGACAGACGTAGTCTTCTTGATTCACAAGAACTGGGACATCCAGAAGCAGTGCCACAAATGAGGGGTGGGATTGACAAATCAAAATCCAATCTAGAAGGCCCAACCGGTGCCAAACTAGAAGTTTTAAAGGCTCATTATAAACAAAGAATGAGACTCAAATAAAAATTCCAACGGAAAAAAAAACCCTCGAGGTAGACCACTGGTCTCCTCAAATGGCGGCCTGCAAAACCTTGCGGCCAAACGAGGCATCAGACGATGCCATTACATCAACTTTATAATGTTTTGTAAAGTCATGCACCGACGACCAGGTAGCCGCCTTGCACACCTGGACCACTGACGCCTGATGGCGAAAGGCCCATGACGCACTAAGTGCCCGAGTGGAGTGCGCCTTAACAGGGAACGGGGGCTCCCGACCCTTAATAAAATAAGCCTGTACCACCGTCTGTCTGATCCATTTGGAAATAGTCGCGGCAGATGCAGGCAACCCCTTTTTGGGTCCATCCGGGACCACAAAAAGTGAATCCGTCTTGCGAAACGAGTCTGTCGTTTTCAAGTATACCCTGATCGCCCGGACCACATCCAAGGAGTGCAAAGCAAACTCCCGAGGATGACTGGGCTTAGGACACAGGGAAGGTAATACAATTTCTTCATTCAGATGAAATTCTGAAACCACTTTTGGTAGGAAGGATGGATTCGGACGAAGAACCACCTTATCTCTATGAACCACCAGATATGGGGAACGACAAGATAATGCGGCCGTTCGGACACCCTGCATGCAGAAGTGATAGCCACCAAGAAGGCCACCTTCTGGGACAACGTAGGTAGAGGAATCTCCCTAATATCTTCAAAGGGAGGTTTCTGAAGAACCGACAATACTAAATTAAGATCCCAGGGTGGTAACGGCGCGCGCACTGGCGGAGCCAGATGTCGCACCCCCTGGATGAAATTCCGCACCAAGGAATGAGTAGCCAAAGGCTTCTGAAAGAAGATAGCTAATGCTGAGACCTGACCCTTGATAGTGCTCAAGGCCAGTTTCTGCTCAACCCCTTGTTGCAGAAAAGCTAATATTCGACTAACCGAATAAGATCGTGGGTGGAACCCCAGGGGTTCACACCATGCAATGTAGGACTTCCATGTGCGATGATAAATTTTTCTGGAAGTCGCTTTCCTTGCTTTAACTAGAGTAGGAATAACTGAAGCTGACAAACCCTTGTCCTTCAGCACCTGGGTCTCAATAGCCAGGCCGTTAAAGCCAGCGATCGTAAAGCAGGATGGAAGATCGGTCCCTGAGACAGTAGGTCCTCCCTGAGAGGAAGTCTCCACGGGACGTCCGCCACCAGTCTGACCAAGTCGGCGTACCACGCTCGGCGAGGCCAGTCCGGAGCTACCAGGATTACTGGAATTCCTTCCTCCTCTATCCTGCGAAGAAGTCTTGGCAGTAACCCGAGAGGAGGGAAGGCATACATTAGCTGGTATTGCCCCCACGGGGCGATCAGTGCGTCTGCGGTCTCTGCTAGAGGATCGCGGGAGCGAGCTACGAATCTCTGTACTTTCCTGTTGAATCGTGATGCCAACAGATCCACATCCGGGGTGCCCCAACGTAGGCACAACTGGTGGAAAACTTCTGGATGGAGGGACCATTCCCCCTGATCCAGAGTCTGACGGCTGAGATAATCTGCCTGCCAATTTTCCACCCCCGGAATGAACACCGCAGAGATCGCTGGAACAAATCGTTCCGCCCAGCGAAGAATGCAAGCCACTTCCTTGGCCACTCGGACACTCTTGGTGCCCCCCTGGTGATTGACATAAGCCACGGCCGTGGCGTTGTCCGACTGGATTCGAACCGGGCTGCCCTGGAGCTGCTCGGTCCAGTGAATCAGACAAAGTCTGATCGCTCTCAGTTCCAATACATTTATCGGCAACCTGGATTCTTCCGGGGACCAAAGTCCCTGGACAGATAACTGACCGAGAATTCCTCCCCATCCGGATAGGCTGGCATCCGTGGTCACTATCGTCCAATATATTGGCAGAAATGACTTTCCCTGGCTGAGCATCGGAGACCGAAGCCACCAGACCAGAGACTCTCTGGTCTGTTTGCTCAATCGGATCCGATTGTCCAGTTATTTCTTTTGCATTTGCGCGCTATTCTTTTTTAATATACATGTCTTTTGGTTCATAGCTGCAGCAGCTTTAGAAATACATGGGTATGCTCCCCCAAATTTTTTGCCTGTTTATTATGAATTCGGGTATGGGACTGGGCAAATGGGACTGCTTCGAAGGAAGCCACCATCAACCCCAGAACCCTCATGCAAGTTCGAAGAGAAGACCAGCTGTTGGATAGTAACAACTGGACTGCTGATTGAATCTTCCGGAGTTTCCCTACCGGAAGGAAAACTCTTGTCCTGACTGTGTCTAGAATTAGACCCAGATATTCGAGCCTCTGGGTGGGAACCAGAAATGACTTTTGCTGGTTCACCAGCCACCCGAATTCCTGTAAAGAAATTATAGTAATTTCTATGTTTTGTAGCAGGGTCTGAGGAGACTCTGCATGAAGCAGGAGATCGTCTAGGTAACCTAGAATCGATATGCCTCTTTGGCGCAGTAGTGCCAACATTGGGGCCAACACCTTCGTGAAGACCCGAGGAGCCGTGGCGAGACCGAAAGGTAACGCCACAAACTGATAGTGGTTCTCTTCTACGGAAAAGCGAAGAAACCGCTGATGTCCTGCGAAAATGGGAATGTGAAGATAGGCGTCCTTGATGTCTATGGACGCTAGGACATCCCCTGGATGCAGGAAGGCTGCTACTGTGCGAATGGATTCCATCTTGAATTTTCTTATGTTGAGAAAAGAATTGAGTGCCCTTAAGTCCAGAATTGGATGCACTTTGCCCTCTTTCCTGGGTATTGTAAATAGGTTTGAATAAAACCCCTGAAAACGTTCTGTCCAAGGAACGTGGACTACCACTCCTTGTTGTAGTAAATCCGTGACTGCTCTCCGCAGATCTTCTAGACGATCCGGGGATAGTCGGATATTGGAAGGGAAGAATCGCGTCGGTGGGAGAGATCGAAACTCGATCTTGTACCCTGACCTTATGACTTCGCAAACCCACTTGTCCGGGATTCTGGAAAGCCATGGATCCGGGAACCGGCGAAGACGTCCCCCCACCCCAGTTATGGGTGGGGGCGCACCTTCAGGCTTTGTACGATTTATCTTCAGGTCTGGAGGGGGCGGGCTTTTGCTTGCCCGACCAACGTCCCCTGAAGCCTCCTGAAGGAGCTTTGGAGGACTTAATTTTTTCACCCGCGGGACGAAAAAACTTTTTGTGAGCAGAGAAAGAAGACCCTCGTCTTTGACGATGTCCTTTACCTTTAACATTTCTAGACAGAAAAAAACTGATGCCTTGTAGCAGAGAGAGGGAGGATATACCCTCTGGGACTGCCCCTAGGGTGGAGCCAGAACGTTTTTTCTTTTCTGCCTAGTCCTACTCCTGCGGAGACAACATAACCCAGTTCTTGTGAATCAAGAAGACTACGTCTGTCAATGAGCGACAGAGAAATGGGGCCCACCAGGGAAAGCGGATTTATGGAGTCTTTCAAGGAATTGATCAAGAACTCCATGCTCTTGGAAAATCTTCTAGAAACTGCCAGATGGCATGATCCTCTGAGTCTGATCCCTTGAAACTGAGCATTTCCTCTTGCCCAAATTTAAGGGCTTGGCAAACTCCCACCACAGGCTGCAGAGCTACTCCAGAAGGATACCTTAACGCGAGCCTCAAACTTTTTTTCATGGAGTCTTTAAAGACCAGGGCCTTACCTACAGGGACTGTCCGGGTCTTATTCAAGTAGGAAATGGCGAGCTTAACAGTCAGAGAACCCCACTTTTTGTAGATATTCTCTATGAGGTACTGCTAAGCAAACTGTGTTTGAGGTACAAAAGCCTTCCCTGGGTGTGCCTATTCGGCATACATCATTTCTTGCAAGTGAGGGTGCAATAGAAATTATTTGGGATTTTTTTTAGCGAGTCACCGGGTTCCCAAACCTAGTGAGCATTCTGGCAGTGGTAACTTCAAATAGTGTGCACAACGTTCACCAGGAAGCCCACTGTGGTTGTCTGTGTCTGCGACAGCCCAGACCCCAAGATTCCTCGTAACAACCATAAAATTAGCTACAGCAGTCCATATAGTCCAAATACTCAATTAAAATGTCCGTGTAAAATTGGCGAATAGGCTGTAGGTTATCAGTAAATAATAAGCACTAGGGCAGAGCTCTCCTCTGGAGTGAAGCAGACTCCTGGAAGGAATGTGAAAAGGAAAACAGAAGAGCGCCTCTAAGTGAAATGTTTTATTAAACATGAAGCAGAAAATCAGCCAAGTGACAACTCGCATGAAGTGCAAAAAAGGTAAGCTAATCTGTGGTAAAGCTCCAGCAGTGAGAGGGTCCATGCATCCATCCTGGGAAATAAGGAGCTGCGGTGTGGCCTGTTGTACCCAGCAAGGATGAGGTAGTTCTGGGTACTTGCTTGGCGGACCGCAGGCTGCAACAGAGCGCGGCTGCCGTGTGAAGTCACTGATGAGTGGTGTTTCCCCGCTCATCAGTAACATCATACTCCAGCCGGCGCTGTGTTCTATCTTGCGGTCCACCAAGCGAGTACACAGAACAACCTCATCCTTGCTGGGTACAACAGGCCACACTGCAGCTCCTTATTTCCCAGGATGGATGCATGGACCCTCTCGCTGCTGGAGTTTTAGCACAGATGAGCATATTTTTGTTTACACTTCATGCGAGATGTCACTGCTTCATGTTTAATAAAATATTGCCCTTAGAGGCGCTCTTCTGTTTTCCTTTCCAAGATTCCTTTTGGCAAGGCTCCCAATCCTTGACAACTTCCTCCTATTTATCTTTCTGATCTTAGGGATGTTCCTCTGAAGCCTCATTCTCTTGCAAAAGTCAAAGAGGGGAAGGAGAGCACCCACACTTGTTCCCTAGGTGTCCCAACTTGTGATAAATCCTGACAGCTGATCTGCCAAACCAGAAATGGCAACAGAAAATTCCTCCCTTGACACAAAGACCTAAGACGGTGGAAATACCACATAAGGGAAGAGATTCAGAATTAATCTGACCCTTAAACTGGCCATATATGGATCAAAATATAGCCAGATCAGCAGGAACTGGCTAATTTTAATTTGTGTGGAGCTCTTTGTTCAACAGAAGCCAGTGAAAAGCTTGGCTTCTGATGAACAGCCCTGCTAAAAACCAGCATTCGAATTGCGGGGGAGTCCCCGCTGTTCGAATCCAAAGACACAGCAGGGAGGATTACCCAATCCATCTCAAATGTGTACTTCAGAAAAATCAGTTCAGTTTTTTTCGTTCAGTATGGTGGCTGAATGCAAAAAAAAAAAAAAAAAACAGCCATGTATGGCCACTTTTAGGGGAGTATTTACAGAGAAAGCGGTGCAGGGGGTTCTCTGTACAAAAGAGGGATTTGAGAGTTCACCCATTGCCTTTCCACCTCTCTACCTGTGAGGCCATGCCTTGCTGAGGGTTATTAGGCCTTTGATATCTTATAATGGAGCAGCCACCCAGCTGAGAAGGGAGTCCACACAAGCCAAAACACCTAAATATTAAGTCAACCCCCTAAAGAGAAAAGTGTCCCAGTACTTGCTTAGCCTTGGCTTTGGTGTGCTGTAGGCTGCTGTACTGTGCAGGGGATGTGGCAGAGTAGCTGAACTGCTGGAGCTGTTCTGTCCTGTAGGAGTCAGAATCTGGAATCACAAGTGTTACTGTGCCTAGGGAAATGGCAAATGGTGCCTGCATGTGCGTGTGACGACATCATTATGCAGAAACACCACACTGGTCTGCCCCTTTTGAACACTGCTAATGCAATGCATTGGTATGCCTGCAAATGAAACCTAAATAGTCCCAATGCATAGGTAACACGGCAGGGAAAAAACTGCAACATGCTCCAATTTTACAGAGGCACTCACCAGCCCATGTTACAGGGCCAGAAAGCACAATCTTTACCCATTACAGCGAGCACACCACACAAAGGCCTAGTACCCCCAGGGAGATCACTGTTGTAGGCCTGTAAATAGCCCTGCCAGCAAGGTAACCAGATAAACAGTACCCTGGGGATTGCTGCCCGCAGGATCCAGCAGCTACTGGTGGCATTACAAGCCTTTCCATTCTTGTATGCAGGGACAGGGTACAGTCCCTCTTGGCCATATAGTTTGTAGGTGACAAATCTGAATAAAGCTCTACTTTACCTCAGCAGAGGTGTTCAGAATAATCTAGCAAATAAAGGACTAAGCCCACAAAAGATCTTTATACAGACATCTGTAAGCACATCCATCACCTAAGGACACTAGCTAAAAATGGAGGCTTGGCTTAGCTGGGAGGAGATATGCCTGGGAAGAAATTACTGCCTTTTTTTGGCCAGCGTCCAATCACCTGAGGGTGGCAGCATAACCCAAGTAGTCAAAAATATGAAGTGTCTAATGTAAAAAAAAAAAAAAAGCGCACAACCAATAAATTAAACAAACATACTTAAAAAAAAAAAAAAAATTTAAACCAAATATTACTACTTGTGTCCCATACATATAAACGTGAACCACCAGCATATATAGAAATCATATAAACTATATACATCTCAAGTATCCAAATATTAAATTAGAAAAAGTCCCCAAAATGCATTCTGTGTATTTTGTGACTGAAGACGACCCAGGCTGCTGCTGTCCCACAGAACAAAGTTGTCTGGTTCTTCAGCTGTCTGCCACTTCCCCTGCACTGTGCTCCTATCAATGCTTCTCAGGGATCACATGATTTATTAAAGGAGTGCGGTGTAGGAGTGTCGGACCAATGGAGACCCAGACCACTGCACTACGTATGAGTGTGCTGTCAACAAAAGGCAGCTTTTACAGTACGAAACATAAAATTAAACCTGCACCAAAAAGATCAGTGTACGTATTTTCAATTACAGTCCAATCCGGTGTCAGCTGACATTGTTGACTCCAGGCTCTGGAAAGATCTTGAAAATTTTTTGTTGTGGTTCACCAATCGGCCTGATTGACCACTAGTTTCACCTCTCATCGTATGGCTGATAGCCAGAACCAGCAGCACCCTCCCCCTCCCATGCGCTCCAGTGAGCACTGGAGGAGACAGTCACTTGTCTCTGCTCCAATCAGACTGAAGTGAGCGACCATCAGTCATGTGATCTCTTAATTACTGGTACTTAGAGCCCATGTGGGACAGTTGCAGCATCACATCGATGCTGCAGCATAAAGGTTGACTATATCTGTATTTTTTGCAACTTTAAACATCTTTAAAAATTCCCTTTCCGGTATTTCAGATTTATAAATTATAGCAAGGGTACTGCAAGCCAAAAATTGCAAAACATCTTTAACCACTTGCCGACCAGGCCATAGCAAAAAGGATGGCTACAGCGTGGTTGGCTTATTCTGGGAGGGTGTACAATGACGTTCTCCCAGAATCGCACTTCCTGCGCGCCCCCTGGGGCGGGCACACGGAAGCGCCCGTGCTTGCCAGGTCGAAGGGACCTGGCGCGTCTCGGATAGTGTATAATATATAATGGGAAGTCAGGAAATGACAGAGCTCCCTGAATGTTGGGCCTTTGCATGTGGCCAGGCTGTGTAAAAGTCTCACACATTTAGTATCGCCATACTCCGGAGTAGCAGACTGTATTTTGGGGTGTCATTTTTTGCTATGTACAACTACATGCTATGTGTTAGAAATATCTTAAAAATGGAAAACTGTAAAAAAAAAAAAAAAAAAAAAAAAAAAAAACTGGAGTTTTCATTTTCTTTCCACATTTTCCAAAAACTAAAATTACATGTTCAAAAGACTCATACTTCAGAATATGTGTTGGGGTGTTTGCTTTCAAAATGGGGTCATTTTGTCGGTGTTTCCATTGTCCTGGTGCTCCAGGACCTTCAAAAGTGTGATAGGTTGTCAGGAAATTATGTGTATAATGTTCCTAGAATGCCTGGAGGTGCTACTTGGATGCTGGGCCTCTGTATGTGGCCAGGCTGTGTAAAAGTCTCACCCGTGGTATCGCCATACTCAGAAGTAGCAGAATGTATTTTGGGGTGTAGTTGCAAGTATGCCTATACAGTGTCTGAGAAATAACTTGGTAATATGACAATTTTGTGGGGGAAAAAAAAAAATCTTCATTTTGCAAAGAATTGTGGGAAAAAATTACAGCTTCAAAATACTCACCATGCCAACATGCCTCTTACTTAAGACCTTGGAATGTCTACTTTCCAAAAAGGGGTCATTTGGGGGGTATTTGTACTTTGCTGGTTTGTTAGTGTATCAAAAAATGATAGGCCGTCAGTGCATCAGGTGTGATCAATTTTCAATGATTGCCACAATAGCTTGTGGACTCTATAGCCTTCACAAATACCAAATAATATATACTTATTTGGATTATTTTTACCAAAGATATGTAGCGGTATAACTTTTGGCCAAAACTCATGAAGAAAAATTACTAAATTTGCAAACTTTTTAAAACCGAAACAAAGAAAAATGCATTTTTTTTTTTTTTTTGCAAAATTTTCAGTCTTTATTTATAGAGCAAAAAAAAAAAAAAAAAACAACCCAAGGATAATTAAATACCACAAAAGAAAGCTCTATTTGTGTGGAAAGAAAAAAAGGACGAAAATTTCATATGGGTACAGTGTTGCATGACCGAGTAATTGTCATTAAAAATGTGAGAGCACTGAAAGCTGAAAATTGGTCTGGTTGGGAAAGGGATTTAAGTGCCCAGTAGGTAAGTGGCTAATATAGGTTTCTAGAGAACAAAAATATCACCTGCTCCATGTGTTTGCTATATGTGTCTTTGGCTCCAGCAACAGCAGCCAGGTTATTTGCTTCCGCCGTTGCCTGTAAAATAACAAATCCAGTTAACGAAGATCAAATCGCAATCTACAAAAAAAAAAAAAAAAGAGTTGAAGAATACCTGAAGCATTGACTTGGGATGAGGGAGCTCTTCACCTTGATAGATTTTAATGTATGCCTGGAAGGGAGATCAGCCAGCATAAGAACAGGAAATGTCAAACAATTTTTTGAATTACTTAATTTTAAGTGGTTCTAAAGGCAGGCGTTTTTTAAATCATAATGCATTAAGATAAACTGTGTGCAGATGTTCCCCCAACCCCCTAATACTTACCTGAGCCCATCTCTATTCAGCCATGTTGCAGGACTCAGCTGTCCGGCTCCCTCCTCATTGGTTGAGACAGCACCAAGCGCCACGGCTGTCAAAATCAGTGAGTTAATGAGGAGAGAGAGAGGGGGTGGGGCTGAGCAGAGGCTCAGTGTCTGAATGACAAGCTGCTTGCTGTAGGGATACTCAGCAGGAGGCAGGAGCCAGGAGCTCCAAAGAGGGAGCAGCGAAAAGGAGGATCTAGGCTGATCTGTGCAAAACCACTGCACAGAGCAAGTAAATATAACATGCTCTAAATAAAAAAAAAAAAAAAGACTTTAAGATCACTTTAACCTCTTATTGCCTGAACGCAAACCAAATTCTAACAACTGAAAGCAGTTTTGCAACTTTTGTATGTGTAGGTGAAACACCCGATATCACAACTATTTACCGTCTACAGGTAAAATCTTGTTTTTCAGGCTAAATTGGGCGTTCATTTGGTGGTAAATGGTGATGGCGATTAGCTTTAACATCAAAATGAAAACTGGCCCAAAATCGTAAAAATAATTTACCTGTATATATCTTGTCACTAGCATGACCCACCACAAAAAAAAAAAGACATTCTTCTATACCTGAAACCATATAGGTGTATACTATTTGTTTGGGAGCACATTGCAGGACACAGGGTGTCTTCATCTCCATTAGAATATGGTTATACTGCCAATGTCAGACTGACACTGTCAAAAAGACAGGAAGTCCCCAACTAGGCATAACCCCTACCCATTAAGCAAGGCTTCAGTCTTTTGTAACAGACCATAAACCACAAAGGCAGAGGGATAGGATCCCTGTGTCCTGTGATGTACTCCAAGAAAAGGATTTTTCAGGTAAATCAAAACTACCATTTTCTTTATCATACATCCCAGGACAAAGGGTACCCTTATCTCCATTACTATAGGGATGTCCTAGAACACTATGAGGGGGAAGGCAACAGATGAACTGCAGTACTAGACATCAGGTACACCTGATAGCGCTAATCACATCCACTGTGTGTCCTCTGGCATGTGATGAACAGGACAAAAAAAAAGGAAAAAAACCCTTAAAGTGGAGTTCCACCCTACTTTTATACTTACCTCCATCTTCTCGCTCCGGGTCACCTGAAAAAGAAATGGATAATCGCATATTTTTTTTTTTTTTTTTACTTACCTCGTAGCGAAGAAAATATACTTACCTTACTTCCTTCTTCCTCCTTCCTCGGCCACGGCCCGTCGTCACTTCCTGGCTTTGCAATGATTCCTGGGAGCTGAACGTCATAGCTCCCAGGAATCATTGCGCCTGCACCGGCCCCGACGTCAGTTCCGGGGCGCGCGCGTCATCCCCTTCTAAACAGCTTCTGGGCATGCCCAGAAGCTGTGGAGGGGTGACGCGCGCGACCCGGAAGTGACGTCGGGGCCGGCGCAGAGCATCGTGGGACCACAGAAGGCGGAAGAAGACGCCGAAGAGGACGCGCTGGCTTCAAGCTGCCCACATCTGAGATGGCAGCGCTGGACAAGACGTTTGCAAGGTAAGTATTTCGTCTTGCAGGTAAGTGCAACCCGGGACAGATCAGAGGCTAGCCATTGTGGAATGCACTAGCCCTGACTGTCCCGGGGGTATTAAAAAAAAAAAAAACAAATCCAGGGTGGAACTCCGCTTTAAGGACGACCATACCGACATTACGACTAGAACTCTGTACGAGAACAGGTGCATGGGGCGGCCTGGGACAGGAGGAGGAATCTCGGAACTGTACCGGTTATTTGCCGATACGACTGCTAGGCCTTCCTATCAGCTAGCTTGGGAGACTGACCTGGGGGAAACTATTGACGAGGAGGACTGGGACCGGTGGTCGACTATGGTGCACAGGGGGATACTCAACACTACTCTGGTGGAGGCAAACTATAAGGTGCTATCTCGGTGGTACTTGGTGCCAACGAGGTTGGCCAAACTATTTCCAGGCACCTCCCCCCTGTGTTTGACACTGTGGGCAGCACGGGGATATGTACCATGTGTGGTGGAGTTGTCTGAAGGTTCGGCGATTTTGGATTCAGGCGATTAACCTGATCCACTCGGCGACGGGCCAGAGGATCGATAGAGATGCCAAGACGGTGTTGTTCTCGGACTTGCCGGTTGAGATCCCCAGAAATACCCGTTCCCTTATATTCTTTATTCTCCTGGCAGCAAAAATTACTGTGGCGCAGGCTTGGAAAACGCCCACACTGAATATAGTGCAGGTGAAAACCAAAATGTCATGGATTTTGCTTAACGAGAAGTTGGCCAGTATCCGTTTGGATAAGCAGCGTAGATTTGACCGAGTGTGGAGCCCCTGGGTGGAGTATTTGCAGGCTCCATAGTTGCGGCTGGGTGGATTGGGGTCCGGTGCGGGGGGACATGGGACGGGTGACTGTTTGTCTTTGTCTTCTATCTGCTTTTCTCTTGGCTTCCTTTCTTTTCTAGTTCTTTCCTTCTCTCTTGTTTTCCCAATTTCTCGCATGGTTTTTTCCTCTCTCTGCCCATTGCGATGTGGGCTATTCTTTTAATTTTTTGGTCTTCTACTTTTCCGTTTATTAACCTTTGGGGGGTCTGGCTGCTGGAGGGGCATCCTTGGCTCAGGCTCCGGAACTCTGGTTTGGGTTTCCTGCTATGGGCCTGGGATGCTTTCTATTTGACCGATGATGGGAGCCTGTTGGTTTCCTCTTCTGGGGAGGGAGGCTGGGGGGGGGGGGGGGCTTCACCCTTTCGTGGACACCGTGTGTGCCCATTGGGGGTGTCTGGGGGGGAGCCCTCTGCTGGCGGATATCCTATTGGAGCCTGGTGAGTCCTCTGGACTCTTGATGTATCTCCTATTGAGGGGACTACAACGGTTGCAATTTAATGTATTTTGCTGTTTATTTTTATCACTGACTGTCTAGTTGCTAATACTGTTTGGAGTCATGTTTTTTATGTATTGCCTGGGTACAGAGTGCCTTTTCTCAGGCTACCCCCTTTCTTTTGCCTAGGTTTTCTACATTTTCTATTTTATGTTGTACTACTGCAATGTGTTGTTTAAAATCAATAAAAAACTATTGAATACTAAAAAAGAAAAAAAAAAGGAAACAAACAATGTCCTGGTTGAGAAGAAAGAAAGAGACAGGCACAGGCAAAAGGATAGCTGGGAACGTAAAAGCCACCTTGTCACGACAAAAACACTGGAAACCGTTCCTTACAGGAAGAGCAGCCTATTACGAAAGAGCTAGACCGGAAAGAGGATCACTCTTGCTTGAAAGGAATACAGGGTCAGACGCAATATTCAAACCTTTGAGTTGGGATTAATGTTGACTTCTGTAAGTCCATACCAAATCAAAAAAACCTCTCCAGTAGTGTGTATCATATAAGAAACCGTCATTTCCAGAAGCGAAACAGATGCTCCTGGAGAAGTAAGTTGTCCAGGTAACCTATAACAGGAATACCCAGGAAAGCAGGAGTCCCAAGACCAGAGTCAGAACCTTCAACAGTCATGAAGCAGTGGACAGGCCAAACAGCATATCTACCTGCTGAAGTGGCGATCCTGTACCACAACTGCAGCTTTGTGAGGCAGAAGATCAGAAAGTGTAGATCAGGGGGTCCTCAAACTTTTTAAACGGGGGCCAGTTCACTGTCCTTCAGACACTGTTGGGGGGCCAGACTATAGTTTGAAAAAAATATGAACAAATTCCTATGCACATATTTTATTTGTAGTGCACAAAAAAACAGGAAAAACAATACAATATTTAAAATGAAGAACGATTTTAATAAACCTAAAAGTATAAGTATTTTAATGGGCAGTATAGGCCTGCTTTTGGCTAATGAGATGGTCAATACCCGGTTCCATTTTTGTCACTGCTAATCGTAGCAAGTGATGTAAGTGTTCATCAGTTAGTCTGGATCTGGTTGGAGATTTCAGATATTTCATTCGGTAAAAAGTCTGTTCATAGACGTAGGTGCTGCCAGAGATGGTTGCAATTTTGAGTGCATGCTTCCTGAGATTTAAGATATGTCTCAGAGGGGAGAGATGCATATAAATTAGTAAGGCTTGCTTGATTTGAATGCGTCTTTCAGAGAGTCAATTCTGTAGTTCAGCAAATTCCATTTGGTAAATTGGATCAACAATTTCAATACCAGAAAATGGGTTCTGGAAAAGCTGTATGTCCTGTTCATGGAGATGAAGCTCTTTAAATCTAAATTGAAAGTCCTTTTGCAAAATTTCAAGTAAATCCACACGTTTTGTTTGGAAATGCAACTAGTGGTTTTTCCGCCAAAAGGTTTTGAGTTGTGGGGAGATTGCAGAAGTTTTCCTCCTTCACTTGTTTAATGAGATGGTCTAATTCAATGCTTTCACATGCGAATGCATATCACAGATGAGCTTCCCCTTTCCTTGAAGTTGAACATTGAAACTGTTGAGTAGCTCTGTTATTTAGAAAGGCAAGGTGCCATTTCCATTCTGCATCTTTGAGCTCTGGTACTTCTTTATTTTTCGAAAGCATAAAAGCAAAAACCTGTGGAAGTCATAAAAACGTTTCAAAACTGTCCCTCGACACAACGGGCGTCTGTGTGGTACAGAATATCTAGGCAACATTTAGCTCAGACAGAAATTCCTAAAACGATCTGTGGTTTAGTGCATGGGCACTAATGCAGTTAACACAAGATACCATCATTTTTATGACAAAGTCCAACTTCAATGATTTACAACACAGTGCTTGTTGGTGCATGAGGCAGTTTATGGCTATTGGATGTGAATAGTTGTTTGTCCATCTCTTTTTTTTAATGCGTGCAACCACTTCTTTCATAGACCCCCAACATGCTAGGAGCACCATCAGTTGTCACACTGGCTAGTTTAGCCTAGTCCAGTTCCAAATCATTCATAGTTTGGCAAACTTTTTCATTGATAGTGCAGCAAGCTCCTCTGTGACTTCGAAATATTCATTTGTCCCACTAATGAAAATTAGAAGTTGTGCAGAATCACGAACATCAGTGCCAATGAAAAATAGCATAGTTTGAGGAGTTTTGCAAATGCAGATGCAAATTTTTCCCACATTTCTTCAATCCTTCGTGTAACTGTAGGTCCTGAAAGACTCACTATACTAAATAAGCCTTCTCTGGACACATCTCTTTGGCAACAGAAAGAAGGCATTAACAAATTCTCCCTCTACGAATGGTCTGCCAGTGCATGCTATGAGCTTGGCAACTTGAAAACTCTCTCACAATGATGATATATTTAGCTGCTTTTGCTTCACAAAAGTATTTTGCTGAGTCGTCAATACATTTTTCTGTTTTAGGGCTCTTTCACACGGCTGCTCCGTGTGAAAGCTCCGCTGCGGTCTTTTTTTTTTTTTTTTTCACGGAGCGGATGACATTTCTGTCATCCGCTCCGTATGCCCGCATATCATCCCATCTGTTTGCGGATGATATGCGGACATAATGTAAGTCTATGGGTATTGCGGATGTCAGCGGATGACACCGCTGACATCCGATTTTCCTTCCTTTCCCTTTTTTGAACGGAACAAAAATAGGGTTCTGTTCCGTTCCAAAAAACGGAACAGAACTGACAGGAAGAAAATCGGATGTCAGCGGATGGTATTCCGCTGACATCCGCAATGCCATAGACTTACATTATGTCCGCAAATCATCCGCAAAAAAATAGGATGATTTGCGGACATACGGAGCGCCCGTGTGAAAGGGCCCAAAATATTTTATCTTCTCACTTGTCCGACCAATCTTATTTATCTTTATGTTGTGTTTCGCAGTGTCAACGCAAATTGTATTCCTTTAAACACAGACACTATATTCTGGCATATCAGACAAACAGCTCTCTTTGTACTGTGTGAAAAAGTAATCCTAAATCCACTGTTCTTTGAATATCCTGCACTCAGAGTAAATTTTCCTTTTTTTTTGACATAATATTTCCTAGGGAATGAAAATTAGTAATATACCAATAAATACAGAGCTACAAAAACAATATACCAGGAATAATGACCAAACTAAAATAAAAAATGTCAGCGCTCAGCAATAGTACAAATGGTCAGCCCTCAACAGTAGCGCAAATGGTCAGCGCTCAGCAGTAGCGCAAATGGTCAGCGCTCAGCAGTAGCGCAAATGGTCAGCGCTCAGCAGTAGCGCAAATGGTCAGCGCTCAGCAGTAGGTGAAGAAGGTGCTAATAAGCCATCCCGTATTTTTTTTTTTTCACTTTAAATGTGATGGATCTATTTCCAGAATATATCTTGCAATGTTAGTGATCATAGGGATGATACAAATTAAATACCTGCTCACTCTGTTATATACACCAGATATGCACATTAAATACCTGCTCGCTCTGTTATTTCCACCAGATATGCACAATACCTGCTTGCTCTGGTAAACAATTCATTTCCCCTAAGGGACTTGTACCACCATGGCCTCAGGAACTAAAGTGCAAGCAGTGCAGACAAGTCCCTGTATGAACCCCTCAGAGCTGAAGACCTGACCCCCCCAACAAGTGAATGACTACAAGTCCCAACATGAACCCGTGAGATCTAAGGGGTCACATTCTTAGATCTCAGGGGCTCATGCTGGGACTTCTAGTCCTTCACTAGTTGGGGGGCTGTTATGTCCTCCGCTCTGAGGGGTTCAAGCTGGGACTAGTAGTCCTTTACTTTTGGGGGGGTCACATTCTTAGATTTCAGGGGCTCACGTTGGGACTTTTTTGTCCTTCACTAGTTAGGAGGGGAAGTCACGGCCTCAGCGCTGAGGGGTTCATGCTGGAACTTGCAGTCCTTCACTTTTAGGAAGTTCATACCTCCCAAAAGTGATGGACTACAAGTCCCATCATGAACCCCTAAGATCTAAGGTTGTGACCCCCCCCCCCAAAAAAAAGAGGACTACTAGTCCCATCATGAACCTCTTAGATCTAAAGCTGTGACCCCCCCCCCAAAGATGGACTACTAGTCCCAGCATGAACCCCTAAGATCTCATGGTTTCATCCTGGAGCCTGTAGACCTTAACTAGGTGGGGGTTATCGCATCCTCAGCTCTGAGGGGTTCATGCTGGGACCTGTAGTCCTCCACTTATGGGGGGGGGGGGGGGAAATCACATCCCCCAAAAGTAAAGGACTACAAGTCCCAGCATGAACCTCTCTGCAGTGCAGTCTGGCTCCCCATGACATATATGATCCATCCCCTGCGCTCAGTCAGCCTCACCTCAAACCAGACCATAGCTCTCGAGTCCTGGCAGTTCTTTCCCCTCTGACCGTGCCGCCTGAGATGGAGGAGGTGGGTGGAGCTAAACCACTTAGGCGGAGCAAGGGAGGAGGATGTTAAATCCTCCTCCGCTCTAAATGCTGAGGCCTCGGCTCTTAGTACTCTCATCTGTGAGTAAAGTGGTGCTGACTGCGGCGGCGGGCCAGGTTCAGGACTCAATACGATTTTGCACTCTTATACGTAGAAACCCATGGGAAGCATGGTTTCATAAGCCTATATTGGAATTGATGAGGCGAAAACGCATTTTAAGACTGACATTTTTATGGCTGCTAAACACCATAGCGAAGGCATGAAAAACGCCTCTCCTATCCTTTGGAGGAAAAAGGACAGGCGCACGGAACTTTGATAAGTAAAAAGCTCACAGAGATAAGCTCACAGCGATACGCAGGACTCGTCTGGCAACCCTGGGTAAATCAGTTTCCGTTAATGTGACGGCCCTCACATTTTTTGGACAGGTAGAATCTCAATTGTGCTCAGCTACGCTTGCCTCAAAACTCCCTCACCCCTCTCCTATGGCTCCCCCCCCCCCCCACCCTCACCTTTCCCTTTTTTTAGTTTCTTGCTTCCATCCGGTCTTTCTTCCTTTTTTCTTATATTCCACTTTATCACTGTCAACCGCCTGCATGCTGGGCCAACCTATCGCCTCTTGGTTTTCCTGGGGTGCTCAATTTTGCCTTAACCTACCCCTCAGCAGACATAACATTGAATACTGCATAGAAGGGTTCCAGTGATAGCCCCCTTAAACCTTGGCCTGAACCTATGGCCCATATTTCATATACACTCGCCGCCTTCAGGTGCGGTTTTGATTACTTTATTTGTTGAATTCTATGAATCTATGGGTTTCCATATTGCCTATTCCCTAGGTATTTGACTGCTGGGAGTCATACCTCCTCTCGTCTCCCTGGTAAAATGCATTAATATATTGGCACCCTAACTTTGTTAATATTTTCTTGGCTGTGGTATATAATGTGGCTATTTGATTGTGGGACTGATGATTTGGTCTTAGGATACCTACCACTATTGGCCCTGCTGTCATTTAACTGTTTTTTCGCATGCAAATTTTTTATTCAATAAAAATATTGTGAAAGAAAAGATAAAGTTCTGCATGCCTCTTGCAGGGTAATTTCGCTGACCAACCCTTCCATGCATGGTACAAGCAAGATCCCTTGCTGTGTGGAGTCCTTCAAGAAATCCACAGAGAGGCGAAGCGTGAAGAGCATATGAAAAATTCTCCATGTTTCTGCTTGGTTTGGCATTACCACAAGCAAGATCCCTCTGCCCTGCTATGCGATGAGCTCCGCCCGTAGAACTCTGACCCACACCTACAGCCGTAATTTCTGGACGTAAAGCTGTCACCACCTGAACAAATGAGGCATTTCTTGTTCAAGGCATCATAAATACTGAGACCTCGTTCACTGGACACGTGAGGGTCTTTACCGGTATAAGAATCGGCAAGATCTACCAAAAGCATACTTCTTTTCTCAGTGAATTCCTTTACAATATGGAATTGCTAAGCAAACCTTGTTTGGCAGAACTAACGTCCTGTTAGGGTGATCAAAAATCTTTCTAAAATGAGGATGTACAGAAAAGGATTGAGATGTTGTGGTGGTTACCATGATCCAAATCCTGCAACCTTTTGAGCAGAGGATTCGGCAAGTGGTAACTTTAATTGGTCCGCATCTGTGAGAACACTCACCAATGCCATTTTTGGGGCCGATATAAACCCTTGGATAAGGATTCTTCTGGGTCACCTTATACCGGAACAATCTAGTCATCATCTACCTCTTCCTCCACTGGTTCCTCTTTTGTTAACATGGAGGGAAAAGGGGGCAAACAATTCCACTTGCAACAAAGGCGGGCCAAGCCAGCAAGTATTCCAGAAAGCTGCTGCTGTATTTCAGTAGTAGCAGAGGATATCTCCCTTGTCACAAAGAACTGGCTTTAAAATATGATCTCCTGTTGTGGTTTTAATGTACATTTTAGCTCCTTGGATGGTTTTAATATGCAAAATGTAGTAAAATAGGACATTTTTAACAATGTAGTGACTGTTCTTAAGGTTGTGAGCACCTAAAAAGTCCCATATCTTTTTCCGTTTATAATTATGTTTTCAAACACCAGTGCCTTGGTTACCCGAGGGATTTGTTTCTTTCTAATCTCACAAGTGCCCCACTGTCACAACAAGGAAAAATGTTGAGTGGCCCCTTTAATACTGCAATTGTGGCCCCACACAAAAACAGCACTGCTGCGATCTGTAGTCCCACAGCGAGGGCACTCTTCGCAGCACCGCATGTCAATATACAGGTCTAGTGGTGGCATGAGAGGTGCCGTACAAGTCAATGCTTTCCTGATATCCTCCCAAGAGATACAGCCAGATATTTATCTATCATGCCATACTATCAGGGAGGAGTGCAACTGGCCTCAAATTTATACTGCATCAAGGCAACCCCAAACATACAGCCATTGTCATTAACTGCTTCCCACCATGCCTCCCGGCCCTTTAGTGGATCAAATTGCTGGGAGGCAGAGGCAGGAATTCTGATCACGTGACCACTGTGATTGGCTGTCACACGATCAAAAGTCCCCGATCGCAAGTATGCATCAGGAGCTTTCTTTGACAGTTTAGTTACCGTAGTGGGAGCGCAGACCTTCAGCACAATAAACTTTTGCATCAAAGCCCACCTGCCGAGAGGCCGCATATATGCATGCAGCCCGCGGGAACAGGTTAAGAACGGTCTTCAGCGTAAAGAACAAGGAGTCATGGATATGATTGTTTTGCTCCCTTAGAGCCCTGATCTCAACATCGAGTCTGTCTGGGAGTACATGAAGAGACAGAAGGATTTGAGGCAGCCTAAATCCACAGAAGATCTTGGGTTAGTTCTATAAAATGTTTGGAACAACCTACTTGCCGAGTTCCTTAAAAAACTGTGTGCAAGTGTACCTAGAAGAATTAATACTGTTTTGAAGGCAAAGGGTGGACACATCAAATACTGATTTGATTTTTCTTTTGCTCACTGTGCATTTTAAAATGGATGAAAATACACTTAAAATTTTAAATATATATTTTTAAAAGCCTTCTTGCTTAACAGCATTTTTTCGAACCTGTATAAAACTTTAGCACATTACTGTAGGTTTGCTTCAAGTTGAACAACTGTGATATTTACATATATATAGTTCTGGTCTGATGTAGGTAAAATATACATGATCGGACGCACACTTTATTCAGGGTGATATATAGCACACCTCATATTGGTGGATTGTTTAAGACAATTTTAACATTGACTGTATTATAAAATATAGACTTTTTATTGAGAATATTGTAGGTTTTTTTTTCCCCTGAGAAGTTGGCACAAATAACACTGCTCTGTAGTGATTTTGCTGAGCGTTTCTCGTGCATTTTGGGTTGCTTGCACCTGTGAAAAATGGACACGTGACTCAAAAAACACAAAATCAAGGTGCTTTTTCACAATGATTTTGCCACGATTTAGCTTCATTTGAATGGGAAGCTGCGTCTTTGGTGCGGGTTTCAAAAGCACTGTACCGATGACGCAGTGGTGTGAAAAGTCCCACAGGATTTAAAGGGAAAAAGGTTTCTTGCGTTTTACTTGCAAGGAAAACAATCAGGATAAAAAGTATCAGTGTGAAAGGGCCCTTATCATATCAGATCTCCTTCTGTCGGTATGTTCCCTATCCACGCATGTGCATTGATGCAGAAATTAAGGCTGGCCACACAGTTTTCTTATTCAATTTCCTTTAGATTTACAGTTAACTATGTAGTGCAAGGGCCTGCCTGATTGCATACAAATTGAAACGGTTTAGGTTTGACTTTATATTATATGATTTTGGTAAATCTAAAAGAAAATTGTACAAGAAGATTGTATAATGTGTGGCAATCCTTCCCCAACTGTGTCTACTCTCTATGGTCATGTCAAGTGATGAAAATATTTTGGAAAAGTAATAGTTTAAATGAACACGCTGACCAAGAAACAGAGTCCTTACTCCTCTGATAGGATTTACACCATGTACGTATTAAAAAATGCATCCTAATAGATGGCTACAGTCTGCATCTCTAACCCTATCGGATCTTGAAAACCATCATAATATGCCTATTGTCCAATCACACATTAGTTAAAGGTAAGCATTCAGAGGTAAGGAATTCAGTGGAATGTATATCTTAAAAAAATAAAAATAAAATAAATCTAAAAAATCATGATAGAACGCAAGTTTTATATCCAAAAAAGGCATATTGCATTAACAACCAGGTGGACTTACCTTAAAATATTCTAAGAGATCTCGACAAGTCACCTTGTTGCCACTGATTTCTTTTTCGACCAAGTTCTCAGGAGCAAGTAGTAAAGGAACTAGATTTTGAAGCTCCTTTTTGAACTCATCATCTATGTCTAAAAGGGAGAATGACAGGATTTCAGAAACCTGTAAATTAAATTACATGAAAATGTACAAATAAATGGCTGGAACAGGAGAGAAAATTGGGTTGGACTCTCCAAAAGCTACATAAACCATTCATATTGTTTAAATTCCAGGTTTGATGGAGTGGGTTAAGGGGAGAACTGCTTTCAGACCGCTATTTCTGTCTGGGCAAATCTGGGGAGATCTGCCTTTACTTTTGATTCTGGGCATCAGAGACAAAAAAAATTGGATTTTTGTCTTACCGTAAAATCCTTTTCTCTGATGTTCATTGATGGACATAGCTCCAGAATCTTCTTGACCATTGGGTTATGCTGCCCCCTACAGGAGTAGGACACTAGGCAGGAAAAAAACTTTACCAACCCTATGAGGCAGTCCCAGGGGGTATACTCCCACTTCCTGCCATAGGCACTCAGTTTAGTTGCAAGCAGTGTCAGAAGAATAAATAACCCAACTCAATAGAGGGGTGGGTGCTGTGTCCATCAACGAACATCAGAGAAAATAATTTTACAGTAAGGCAAAAACTGGATTTTTGTCTTACTGTAAAATCCTTTTCTCTGATGTTCATTGACAGACACAGTTCCAGATCGTCTTTGACTCTGTCGTTATGTTGCTCTCAATAGGAGTAAGACTAGGTGGAAACAAAAACTTGACTACGCCCCTAGGGCCGTCCTAGGGGGGTATACTTCCCACTTCCTGCTATAGGACTTTAGTTTGTAACAAGCAGTGTCAGAAGAATACATAAACCAACTCAATTAGAGGGGTGGGTGCTGTGTCCATCAATGAACATTATAGAAAAGTATTTTACGGTAAGACAAAAATCCAGTTCTTGTTTTCGTTCATTGACGGACACAGCTCCATATCTTCTTTGACACTGGGGACGTCCCAAAGAAGTGTCAACATGAGGGGTGGGAAAAACACATCAATGCATATAGTTCCCAAAACGGGCTAAACCATAGCCAAGCAGGAGCTCAACCAGGAACAACTGGAGCTCACCACCCAGAAAGAATAGCCCTCAAGAGGCAGGAGCGTCTGTAACAGTGGCCTGCAAAACCGTACGGCCAAACGCAGCATCTGCAGATGCAAAGACATCCACCTTGTAAAAAACTTAGTGAATGTATGCACAGACGACCATGTGGCCGCCTTGCACACCTGAACCACTGATGCCTGAGGAGGCACTGAGCGCCCTTGTAGAAGGCTCCTTAACAGGGAAAGGAGGATCCTGACCCTTAATGGAATAGGTCTGCACCACTGTCTGCCTGATCCATCTGGAAACGGTCGCAGCAGATGCGGCCTGCCCCTTACGAGAAACATCCGTAAGGACAAACAAGGAATCCGATTTCCAAATCGCCGCCAGGTACACCCTGATTGCCCGAACCACATCCAGGGAATGATTGACAGGACAACGCAGCCATTTCCTACACCCTGGGTGAAGAAGTAAAGGCACCAAAAAAAGCTACCATCTGTGACAGAGTAAGCAGAGGAAGTTCACAAATATTTTCAAAACGCAGTCTTTGAAGAACCGATAAAACCAAATTGAGATATCACGGAAGTACCAGAGACCTTACTGGAAGAGCCAATAGGCGAACCCTGTGAATGTAAGTGTAAACCAAAGAATATGTAGCCAACGGCTGTTGGAAAAAATTGCCAAAGCAGAAATCTGGCCCTTGATGGGCCCAGAGCCAAAAGTTTATCTATACCTTGTTGTAGAAACTCCAGTAGATGGGACACTGAAAAGGAACGGGAGAAACCCCCCCCCCCCCCCCCGGGACTCACACCAAGAAATGTACGCCCTGGAGACTATGATAAATCTTCCTAGAGGTAGATTTTCTAGCTTTTAAAAGAGTAGGAATCACCAAATCTGACAACCCTCCATCCTTCAGTACCTGGCTTTCAATAGCCAGTGACCGTAAAGCAGGATGGAAAATTGGAGCTTGAGACAAAAGATCTTCTCTGAGAGGGAGTCTCCATTGAACATCGGCTACCAGCCTTATGAAGCTTGTGTACCAAGACCGACAAGGCCAGTCTGGAGCCTCCAGAATGACTGGAATCCCTTCTGCCTCCATTCTGTGCAGAAGCTGTAGTGGAGGAAAAGCATAAATCAGATGATACTGACCCCAAGGGGCCACTAGAGAGTCGGCGGCGTTGGCCAAGGTATCCCGAGATCTTGCCACAAACCTCTGAACCTTCTGGTTAAGACGAGCGGCCAACAGGTCCACAATGGGAGTCCCCCAACGGAGACATAGTTGTTGAAACACTTCCGGATGAAGAGACCATTCGCCCGGACTCAGGGCCTGCCGACTAAGGGTAATCCGCCTCCCAATTTACACTCTTGGAATGTGCACAGCAGAGAGGACTGGAACCTAACATTCTGCCCACCTGAAAATGCCGGCAACTTTTCTGGTTGCCACGTCACGTTTTGTGCCCCCTTGATGATTGACATACGCCCCAGCCATGGCATTGTCTGACTGAATCCTTACCGGATACCCCTTTAGACGATCCGACCACTGGGACAGGCAAAGCCTGATTGTCCGATTCGCCAGGATTTTGATCGGCAGACTGGACTCCTCCCGAGTCCAAACCCCTTGAGCCGAATCCTTGCTTGCTGGCAAGACTGGGAAGACCATAAGGATCTAGGATATCCAGCACGTCGCCCAGTCCAGGAGTTGATTGTAGTTCTCACAGGAACAGAAAATAAAAGAAAAACAACATTTAATTAAAAAAAAAAAAAGGGAAAAAATGCCAGGACCGCAGATCCCAGCAGGGAACCAGGTCCTTATTACACCCTGATCGCCCGACTCACATCCAGAGAGTGCAAGGCAATCTCCTTAAGATGTTCACAGGCTTAGAACACAGGGAAGGCAACACAATGTCTTTATTCAGATGAAAACCAGAAACAACCTTAGGAAGTAACGACTAGCAAGAGTGAAGCACCACCTTATCTCTGTGAACCACCAGGTAAGGTGAACGACAAGACAACGCCGCCAGCTCCGTCACCCTGCATGCAGAAGTAATGGCCACCAAGGCAGCTACCTTCTGGGACAATGTAAGCAGAAGAACCTCGCAAATATTTCCAAAATGAGGGTACTGGAGAACAGACAGCACCAAATGGAGATCCTACGGAGGCAACGGAGACTGTACTGGGGAACCAAGTGGCGCACCCCCTGAATAAAGGTGCGAACCAAAGAATTTGTAACCAAAGGACGGCAAAAGAAGACTGCCAAGGCTAAAAATCTGGCCCTTGATGGTACCCAAGGCCAGATGCTGCTCAACACCTCGTTGGAGGAATGCCAAAACCTGAGCCACCAAAATGGAACGGGGATGAACCCCAAGGGACTCACACAACGCAATGTACACCTTTCAGCGCGACGGTAAAACCTTCTTAGAGATATATTTTTTAAATCTTTTACAACGTGTAAATGACCAATTCAGACAACCCCCTATCCTGCAAAACCAGGCCTTCAACAGCCAAGCTATTAAAGTCAGCGACTAAAGCAGGATGGAGGATTGGCCCCTGGGCCAATACATCTTCTCTGGGAGAAAGTCTCCAAGGGGCATAGGCGACCACCCGTACTAGATGGGCGTACCAAGACCGGCGAGGCCAGTCTGGAGCTACTAGGATGACAGGATCCCTTTTGCCTCAATCCTTCGTATAAGATTCGATAGAAGTTTTAGGGGGGAAAAGGCGCATATCAGAAGATACTGGCCCCAGATTCTGTGTCGGCCAGAGGATCCAGAGACCTTGCCACAATTCTCTGTACCTTCCTGTTGAGACGAAAGGCCAAAAGGTCCACCTTGGGAGTTCCCCACCAAAGACACAGCTGAGCCTTAGAATGCAGGCTGCCTCACGAGCCGCCAGGACACTCCTTGTGCCCCTTGGCGATAGACCTACGTCATAGCCGTGGCACTGCCCGATAGATTCTTGCCTGGCACTCCTAAAGGCGATTTGTCCAACCAGTCAAACAAATCCTATTGCCTGAAGTTCCAGTATATTGATCGGTAGGTCTTGACTCCCCCAGAGTCCAGACCCCTTCAGTACATCCGTGCCCAAAACACCTCCCCAACCGAACAGGCTGGCAACCAGGGGGACCACCGCCCAGTACAGGGGAAGGAAGAATTATCTAGAAACTGTGGATTCTTGTCCCACTTAGCAAGAATCTCCCTTTGCAGAGGCTCAAGTGGAACTGTGCATACGGAACCGCCTCGAAGGTAGACACCACCAGGCACAACGCCCGCACGCAAGTCCAGAAAGGAGACCGACTGCTGAACAACAGGAGCCGAGTCGTATCCTGCAGCTTTGGAGTTTTTGTTACTCTGGAAGAAAAAATACCCAAGCTGAACCCGATCCAGAGTCAGACCCATAGTCCAACTTGGTGGACGGAACCAGAGCAGATTTTTGGAAGTTCAATTTCCAGCTGAACTCCTACAGAATGTCCAGGTTGTCCTTTAGAGCAGTGGGAGACCCTGCTCGCTGAAGAAGATAGTCAATCCCCCGTTGCCGCTACATTGCCAACACTGGGGCCAACACTTTTGTTAATACCAGTTTGAGCTGAGGCGAACCAAAGGGTAATGCCATGAACTAAGTATGCTCCTCACATATGGCAAGTGGAGGATGACTGATGACGGACATATAATGGAATATAAAGGTAGCGTCCTTGATGTGGGGATGCCACTATTGTACGAATGGACCCTATTTGAAACTTCTGTTTCCTTCCTGGGAAACTGTAAACAGGTTTGACTAGAAGCCTTAAAAAGGTTTCGATTTTAGAACCGGAACAATCACCAAGACTTGCACCGCCCCGAAGAGACCTTGCAGGCAGTCTGGAGACAAACACAGACTGGAAGGAAAGAACTCACTGGAGGATAAGACCGAAAACCCGATCTTGTAGCCGGACCGGATCTGCTTGTGGACCCACCTGTCTAGAATCAGGAAGGTCCATGAGTCCAGAAAGGGAAGACACCCTCCCACCTCAGACATGGGTGAGGGTGCCCCTTCAGAAGAGGGCTTGTCTGCAGGTTTGGAAGAACCCACTCTGTGACGAGACTCCTCGCCCCTGGCAGCCTATGGAAGAAGAGTACTCTTCCCCCAGTAAGACCCTTAAGGATATCATCCAGGAAGATCCAAACAGGCGATCCCCTAAAAAAATGGGAGAACAGATAAGGCAGTCTTGGAAGACTGGTCTGCAGATCAGCGTTTTAGCCATTATCATGCGCCGAAGGACCACTGCTGTCACGGACAGCCGAGAAACCAAGGGAACCGCATCCAGTACCACAGACAAAACTGCAACCCCTGGACCAACTGGTCTGCCAGCTCGCAAGGGCAAGCTGTTCCTCCTTCAGATCCTGGCGCAAAAGCTTTGCCTGCTCCGTTAAAGCCTGGGACACCAATGCTATGGTGAACACCAGCCTAAGGACCAAACTGGCCACAGGAAACATGTGGCGGACCAAAGTCTTGGCTCTCCCGCCAAAGGTGTCTTTAAAAACTGGAGACTCCTCCACCGGAATTAAAGTGGAGTTATTCGGCCTGAAAACACAGGTGGGAATGTCCACTTTTTTTTTTTTTTTTTAAACAGGGACTCTTCAAATGATACAGTCTAGCAAAAACACTTAGGCTCCGACATAATGTGGTTAGGTCACGGACACTGACAATTTTGTAAGTAGGCGGAAAAATGGGACACCTTTTTCCGCTTTTGGGGAGCTGCGGGTACCTTCGACACAGCAGCAGATGCATCCTCCAATTTTTTTAAAATTGCCCGCATCAATACAATCAGTGCATCCACCAGCGCCGTTGCATGTACAGCTGCAGTAGAAGAGGAAACATCCTCACTATCAGAGCACTTGAAGTGCATGGACGTAGACCCAGTAGGCTTGCAACATACTAAGCTCACCCTGAAACATAATGATTGTTGCATAGACACAAAAAAGGCAGGTGAGGGTCGCCGACTGCAATCCCGAAAGGGGACGTCGACCCATGGCCCACGAATGGACCACCTACTAGACCCTGTGAAAAAAAAAAAAAAAAAAAAAAAAAAAAAAAAAGGAGGGGGGGTCGCCCTCCAAGCTCCTCCGTGAAAATAAATGGTCCCGCACAGGCAAGGTAAACAGTGCTAAAGGGGGGGGGGGGGGGAGCCCTACGCAAAATGGCGCCATGCTATCAAACAAAGGTAGTCATCTCCACAGCACCCCGTGTCCTACACCTGTAGGGGGCAGCATAACCCAATGGTCAAGAAGATTCTGGAGCTGTGTCCGTCAATGAACAAAAGAGAAATTGATATTGTATGATTTCCGGTTTGGTTTATAACCTTAAAAAAAAGGATTGGAAAGAGATAAATATTGTAATTGCTCTTCTCACTATAAAATATTTTTCTTCTAGTTCATCTTCTAGTAGATCATCTGGAGTATACTGCTAACTACAGAAAACATTTTGACACCGGCACAAAAAAAAAAAAAAAAAAAAAGGAAGATCAGCCTGCTGTATCTTCTCCCACTCCCAGCATACATCAGTTTTGTAAAAAAGCAGTGCCGAGGGTAAGTCCATAAGCACAGGACGGGCACTGTACAAAAATCCAGTTTCCTTTTTGGTCCTAAAAGGAGAGGTATGGGATTTGAAAGAAAACAAACTTCCCTACCTACCTCTATGCTGCAGCATCAAAGTCAAGATGCAGCAGTCCCATGCTAGCTCTAAGACCAAATACTGAGCAATTATATGACTGCTGATCGCTCAGTTCTCAATATTCTCAGAGCAGAGCAGTGAATGCCAATCCCTGCTCTCTGCTTCCCTAGTGCTTACTAGAGTGCCAAGCTGGGGAGGGGGTGGGAGCGGTCGGAGCTGTCAGATAGGCAGTGGGATAGATCCAGAAAATATTTTCAGGATCTTTATAGAGTCTGGTATAGCAACAGCCTACTTTCACCTGACCCTGGACACAGGAGAATGAAAGAACTCCTGTGACTCACAAATAAGTATGGCCAAAAAAGCTTTGGCCATACTTTCCTTTTTCAGGGACACAGGATTAGGATTTATTGAGATACCCGAAAGCAGCCCAACTGGAGGATGGGCAACACAGCAAACAAAATGCTAACAAGCCAAACTTTAAACAAACCGAGGACTGCTTGCAACTCGAAGAGCTGCCTGAAGAGCCTTCCGCCCAAAGCAAGCATCAGAAGAAGGATTCATCTGGTAAAACTTAGAAAACGTGTGAACAGAAGACGAGGTGGAATGCCTGCAAATCTAGGAAAACGTTGCCTGATGCCAAAAGCTCCCACAGATCCAATAGAGTGTGCCTAGACCGAATGGGACCATCAGGGAAGACAAAGTAGCAGATAGATATGCACAGTTCAGACTACATCCAGAAAAAGAAGGGAAATCTCTTGATATACAGTTTAAACAAGAATACCCTGGGTAAGGTGAAAAGCTGAAACCGCCCTGGGAAGGAAGGAGAAGCAATGATAGATCTTACAGATTCCATCCAGAATTTTGGAAGAACCCATGGCTTTGGGATGGCGAAATGTTTTGAATACAAACCTTGAAAGATTCATCTGAAGGAACTGGTACAGCTACTCCTTGTGTCAAAAGTTGGTGCACATTTGTCGATTGCTGGATTGAAGACCTTAAATAATTTGCCTAAAACCCACTTATTTCACTTTCTGCAATTCAGGCACACATTTCAGGCTCGTGTTCAAGGACCCTGTTTTGGGGAAAAACAATCTAGAGTGGGGATCTGAGAATGGATTCCATGTGCTTGTATGAACGGTTGATATTACATGCTAATGGCCATTAGTGCTCTGGTGAGTGCAGAAGTGTGAAGGATCACTGCTTTTTGGCTGCACAGTGAACAAATTACAAAGCTGGGAATCACTATCACATAAAGGTCTTAAGAGGATTCTTTATAGGATCTTTGGACTTTTATTGGACTTTTGGATATTATAAGAGCACTAGAACTTTATAGCTACTTTGTTTGCACATTATATGTTTTCTGTATATGGTTATATTCGGCTATAGATTGATGCACGTTTTATCTTAATGTAATCTATGCACTTTTTTCTATTCATATCATATTTTGATGCACTTTATATTGGACTGCTGCACATTTTTTTTGGTTTATAAGACTTGTTGGGCTTAGAGGGCCAAGTCTTAATGTAGGATACTCGTCGACCAAAAATTTCCTGCTGAACTAGCCAACTTTCGGACATGTTTACCGTTGTTTTGTATCCAACAGAAGCTGGTCTAATGACCGTCTTCTGTCATACAGTCATGCTTAAAAAACAGTATTTTATCAGCACTTGCAGCCAATGGCTGCACACGCCGATTGTCTGATTACAATAGTGCAACCGGGGACATACCTGCATCAACATCTCAAAAAAAATTTAATTTAGGTTTTAAAGTTGAAGCCTGGATATGGTGAGAAGGTTCTCTGCATTTTAAAGAGGTAGAGCGGGATTTGGAATCTTTAACTGTGGAGGTGGAACAATCTCTTCTGGGACATCTTTGATGAATTTGTAAAGTTCATCCCGAAAAGGATATCCGCCTTCAAAAGGGCATATGTATCAGGCTCCGCCCCCCTCCCCTCCCCCTCCTTAAAGGTAGCTTTAGCTGCTCAAGCTTTGAGGCACAAGATTCTGTGCATGTGAACAGAGATTGGAGAATTCTGAAAATTAGTTTCATTACTTGCTCTTGCTTCCCCACAATAGAGCAGAGCAGAAGATCATTACTGTAATTGCTCCGTTAAGGAACGGTCCATGAACGCAGAATATTGGTTGTTCATTGCCATGGTCCAGAAATAGCTGGCTACATAGCTGGGCCTGCAATAGTCAAAGATAAAATGATAACTTAGTTAAGCCAAGAGTGATTTCTCGAACAGAAAAAAGGGTCTAAACTTGCAACACTTGCGAAAGACTCACAGAGCGGGATAGGGAAGGAGCCCAGGGGGGAATGTCCTCAAAATCTTTGTCAGTGTCAACTTGAAGGTACAAGTCTATAACCTAGGATCTATGAATTCTCAGCCTGTGTTTTTTACTGTATGATTAAGATAAGCAGCTGCTATAACGTAGGTGCTGACTGTATTCCTGTAGCTGTAGAAGACAGCAGCAGGAATTCAGCAATGTGCTGCATGCATTTTTTCATGGATAAGACAGGTGGGAATATTCATCCAGGAGGCAATGCAGTTATCACATCCTCTAGACACTTTGACTAGAAGGAGAAAAAAAATGTCACACACACACTTAAAGGAACACTTTTTAATCAGAGTATAGCATCAAGTCAATTAAACTTCAGGGATACTGATCTGGTCAGTTAAGTAGCAGAGGGGGTTGTTAATTTCATTAACACCAAAGCAGCTGAAACTGATTAACAGGGGCACTAGATGGGCAACCAACAATGAGATGACCTCCAAAACAGGAATGGTTTTACTGGTTGAGGCAAGTGACATTTTTTTCCTTATTCATCTTTTCTGACTGCTTTTCACTAGTTTTGCATTTGACTAGGGTCAGTGTCACTACTGGTAGCGTGAGGCGATACCTGGACTCTATAGGAGGTTGAACAGGCAGTCTAACTCCTCCAGGATGGCACATCAATATGAGTCATTGCCAGGTTTGCGGTGTTTCTCAGCACAGTCAGAAGAGCATGGAGGAGATTCCAGGAGACAGGAAGTTACTCTAGGAGAGCTTAACAGGGCCGTAGAAGGTCCTTAACCCATCAGCAGGATCGGTATCTGCTCCTTTGTGCAAGGAGGAACGGAATGCGCACTGCCAGAGCCCTACAAAATGACCTCCATCAGGCTACTGGTGTGAGCGTCTGACCAAACAATCAGAAACAGACTTCATGAGGGTAGCCTGAGGTCCCGACGTCATCTAGTGGGCCCTGTGCTCACAGCCCGGCACCGTGGAGCTTGATTGGCATTTGCCATTGAACACCAGAATTTGCAGGTCTGCCACTGGTGCCCTGAGCTTTTCAAAGATGAGAGCAGGTTCATCCATAGCACATGTGACAGACGTGAAAGGGTCTGGAGAAGCCATGGAAAACGTTATGTTGCCTGTAACATTGTTCAGCATGACTGGTTTGGTGGTGGGTCAGAGCTCTGGGACTACACGTCCAGCGCGGCTCACGTCCGGACACTTCCCCCTTTATTAAAGATTTGTCTGCGAGCCAGATGCAGTCATCAAAAGAGCCACGTCTGGCTCGCGAGCCATAGGTTCCCTACCCCTGGGCTAGACAATGGCACCCTGACTGCCATTAGGTATTGGGATAAAATACTTGGACCCATTGTCAGACCCTATGCTGGTGTAGTGGGCCCTGGGTTCACGAAAATGCTCGGCTTCATGTGATGAGAGTATGCAGCCGGTTCATAGAGGATGAAGGAATTGAATGGCCCCCACGCTTGCCTGATCTAAATCCAATAGAACACCACTGGGACATTATGTTTCGGTCCATTCGACGACGCCAGGTTGCACCTTAGTTTGTTCAGGAGCTCAGTGATGCCCTGGTTCAGATCTGGGAGGAAAAACCCCAGAATACCATCCGTTGTCTTATTAGGAGCATGCCCCGATGTTGTCAGGCATGCATGCAAGCACGTGGTGGCCTTACAAACTACTGAATACTATTTTGAGTTGCTGCAATGAAATTTCAGCAAAATGCTGAGTGCCTGAAGCAAACAGAGGCCTGCCCCACATAGTGTGGGCAGGAAATGGTTCACAAGGTATACACCAAGTGTAATAAATCTGGAAACAGTTAGATATCCTAGGGCAATAAACAGATCTTGAAAGAAGTTTCAGGCAAAAAAAAAAAATGAATATTTTTTTTTTCTTTTTAAAACAATTCACAAGATTTTTTTTTTTTGGCGGAGACTCTTCAAAAGACATTTTTGCCAGTGTTCCATCACCTGAAAATAACTGCATATAACGCATGATCTAGGATTACAAGTTCAGTCTCTTGTATTGTAGGAATAAGATATAGCCTTTACCAGTAAATCTTAAGTCAGGGGGCTCAACTCAACGCCCCTGGGCCACATATGGCCCGTGGAGTCTTCAGATGTGGCCCGTGATCTCAAATCAGTGAAGCGCATGCTCTGGGATGGTGGGTCGGCAAGCCCAGAACGTGATCAACGGGTTGCTGAACCGTCATCCAAGAGCATCAGAGTGCATCGAGCTGGCACAGACAGTGGATGAAGCAGCGGACGCCGAGAGAGCAGGAGCCACATAGGCCAATGCTTCCTCTGTAGCGCCGGTTCCTGTTCCAGGAGGAGTAATACCAAGGGCACTTCGCCTGCAACCTTTCTAGCAGACTGGAGAGTGATACCAACATAAGGTGGAAGAAGAAAAGGGTCAGTGTTTTAAATAACACATACTCCTGAATGCAGGAGTTTTTGTTTGCTTTCAGAAAGTGCACAACACATGCAAGATATAATAGAAGTCTATGGCAAAGCACAACTAACCCGCAGAAAAGCTGCAGGTGCACTGCACCGGAGGTGCTTGTAAACCGCAGTGTATCACTGGGAATAGAGCCTTATAGGGGGCTCAGTACAGTAAGGGCTTGTTTACATTTGCAGTTTGGGGGATGGTAAAACCCCATAGTGGAGGCGTGTTTTTAAGTAGGATGGAAGATTGGCCCTTGGGACAGCAGATCCTCCCTGAGGGGAAGCCTCCAAGGAAACGTCGGGAACCAGCCGCACCAGGTCAGCGTACCAGGCCCGGCAAGACCTGTCCAGGGCCACTAAAATTACCAAAAACCCTTCTGCATCGATCCTGTAGAGGTCTTGGCAGAAGCTTGAGAGGAGGGAAAGCGTAAATCAGACGATACAGATACCACAGAGCCACCAGCGCGCCTGCCAAAGGATCCCGTGACCAAGCCAAGAACCTATGTACCTTTCTATTGAGCCGAGATGCCAACAGATCCACCTCGGGGGTGCCCTCATGGAGACACAACCGATGAAACACTTCCGGAGGAAGTGACCATTCCCTCTGGTCTAACGCCTGCTGACTGAGGTAATCCGCCCTAGGAATGTGAACAGCGGAGAGGGCTGGAACAAAAAGTTCTGCCCACCAGAGAATGCCAGCTACCTCCAGAGCCATCCAGACACTTCTTGTGCCCCCTTGGAGATTTGACATAAACCACGGCCATGGCATTGCCTAATTGAAAGCGCACTGGACAGCCTTGTAGACAAGCCATCCAATGTTCCAGGCACAGCCTGATTCCCCGTAACTCAGGACATTGATTAGTAGTCTGGATTCTTCCAGGGTCCAGACCCCCTGAGCAGAACTTCTGCTGAGGATGCCTCCCCACATGGACAGGCTGGCATCCAAGGTGACCACTGTGTAATACAATGGTAGGAAGGATTTTGCCCTGCCTGAGCGCCGGAGAACGAGGCCACCAAATCTCTCGTACCCTGGCTCAGCTAGATTTGGTTGTCCAGAGACTGCAGATTCTTGTCCCATATGATGAGAATCTCCCCTTGCAGGGACCTTGTATTGAACTGCGCAAACTTGACCCCCTCAAAAGGTTGACACCATCAGGCCCAGCACCCGCATACAATCTAGGAAGGATGACCATCTGCTGGTCAGCAGAAGACGAACTGCAACCTGCAGTGTCTGAAGTTTGTCTGGAGGAAGAAATACTCTGGCTAAGGACCAAGGCTGACTTCTGAATTCAGAATCCAGCCGAACTCCTTCAGCGTTCGTATGGTGAGCTCCAGGGTTTTCGCCAGCAAAGCAGAAGACCCTGCTTGCAGAGGAGATCATATAAATAGCTCAGGATCTTGATTCCCCCGCTGGCGTAACAATGCCAGTACCTGAGCCAACACTTTAGTGAAGACCTGGGGAGCGGAGGCTAGACCAAATGTAACGCCCCAAACTGATAATGTTCCTCTCCCACTGCAATGCGGGGGAAGGGTTGGTGACAGACACATTGGAATGTGAAGGTAGGCATCTTTGATGTCTATAGAGGCAAGGAAATTCCCTTGACGCAGGGAAGCCACCACTGTGCGAATGGATGAGGTCCAGGATTAGACTCACCTTGCCCTCCTTCCTGGGAACTGTAAATCACCTGAAAATGTTCCACATTTGGAACTGAGACAATCACCCCTTGAAGCAAGAGATCTTGCACTGCCCCAAAGAGGGCCTGTAAGCAGACTGGGGACAGTCGCATGTTAGAAGGAAGGAAAGAACCTTTCTGGAGGGCAAGCATGAAACACGATCTTCTATCCGGATCGTATGACTTTGTGGACCCACTTGTACCAGGGAAGGCTACCGGTCCTGAAACCAGCAAAGAAGTCCCCCCCCAGATACGGGTGAGGACGCACCTTCATACTGAAGGAGCGTTGTCTGCGGTTCTGGAGTAGCCCGTTCTCGACTTGCTAGACCCGGTTGCTTGAATCCATCAGAGTTCCCCCCCACCCCGAAAGGCTTCGATCCCTTGTCAGTCGATCCTGAAACTTATGAGCCGAAAAGGAGGGACCACGTCTGCGACGAGGGTCCTTGCCCTTAGTAGCCTGTGGAAGAAAGGTACTCTTCCCCCCCTGTGAGACCCTTAATGCTGTCATCCAGTGTAGCATCAAACAGGCGATCTCCTTGAAAAGAAAGAACAGCCAGCGCTTTTTAAGTCCAGTCCGTAGACCAGCATTTTTAGCCGAAAGGACACGCCGAAGGATCACTGCCGAAACAGAGAGTCGAGCCACATCCAAAGATGCAGCACAGAGAAACTGAAACCCCTGGACCAGCTGGTCCACCAGCTCAGCAAAGGCAGGTGGGAGCTGTTCTCGCCTCAGGTCATGGCATAAAAGCTTAACCCACTCAGCCAGAGTTTGCGACACCAGGGCAATGGTAAACATGGCCTTAATGCCGAGCCAGCCAGGGTGAACATATTGCGGGCAACTGCCTCTGCCTTTGTTTTCAGCCGGGTGCTTAAATGGCGGAGACTCTTCAACCGGAACCATGGTTGCTTTTTTAACTTGGAAACTGGAGGTTCCACCACCAGTGGAACAGAGCACTTTCAGGGACTCTTCATAGGGGTATTGCCTAGCAAACCGCTTAGGGACCCCAAGGATATGCTTTGGTCATCCTTACTCTGAAAATTCTTTCAAATTAGGCGGAGAAAGAGGAACACCCACAGTGTCTACCGAAATTTAGAGGAGCCTGGGGGGAAGAGGGGGGGGAGGAAGAGGGGCAACCAGGGGTCTCACCGTCCCAGGAAAAGGCCTCACGTCCACCTCAAAACCCACCAGGCGGAAGAGGAGGGACAGCTACTTACCATACCATGGAAACAGGGTGGGCACCGCTCCGGACAGCCCACCCCTCCATCGGAATGGGGGGCTGTTGGCCAGGAGGAACGCTGCGTTTCAGGCCGAGGCCAGATCGTATGCGCCCTCACGGGACGTTTAACTCGCAGGCCAGCCCCCGTCCAGTATGGCTATGTCATGGCAAATTATAGGAAGGCGCCTGGCTCTTTTTAAAGATATATCTGAACCTGCTGCCCTTTTAATTGTGAAAACAATATAAAATATGGGACGTAGATGAAAAAGGCGCTGGTGATCTTTTATATTTACTGGAATAAAACTTGTTCAGGGTAGCACGTGTATTAAATATGTATTAAAAGTGCTTATTAGTGAATAAATTATTAAAGGTAATAGATATATTTTAAAGTGCACAACTCAAAATTAAAAATATTTCTGTTGCTTATTGGTAAATAAATATATAAATAGTTATATATAAATAAATAAATAAATAAATAAATAAATATATTGTACATGCAACAAGCAAATCAATTATATAAATATATAATATTCCGTGCAGCAAGCAAATAAAAGTGCTTAATAGTGCGTGCATAAAAAACTCATCAAATATAAACAGATATATTCGTGCTCTCCAGTGCAAAATAATTATATAGCAAGTGTCTCTGCAATTCGTGCAAAAAATATGCTCCTTAAAGTGCTTCAGGTGGTGGGGTGTGACACACGTGGCCTCTTACCAGCTTCCAATGAGTCACAATGACTCCCAACGCCTGTGATCCCTTTAATTGGGTGGATCAGACCTCTCCTCGATATCTTTTGGGATGGATATCTGCTCCTACATTAGGCATGTATGGACCATATAGTCCGCATAAAGATAAACAAAAAAAGCCTCCAATAGTGAAATATTGTATGCTTTATTTGAAAATTAATAAAAAGGTATACAGTTGGTCCCTTACTATTAGTTGTGCCCTCCTGGCACTGGGCAATTCGGCAGTACACAAAATCTTTCAGTAGTGGGGAATCGTATCCGAGGATCTGCAGCTTCCTCTTAGTTTTCCTCTCACTGTGCTGTGTGCGGCGGTCGGCGAGCGTCCCTGCCTCTGCTACGAATGCCTGTGTGTTTTGCTTCCGGGTTTGTCAGTAACCACAATGCATTTCGCATCTGTGCGTCATCAGGCGGCTACTGTTCCCCGGAGTCTCTTTCCTTAAGTGTCACGGACCTTCTTTTGATTGGCTATTACTCAGTATGTTATCGGCATCTTGTTTACAATTTATTTTCAGCTAACACTTATTGCCAATTGTTTCTTTACTTTAATAGTGGCGATCTATATGGGGATTTGTAAATTTTTTTCATGTCCTCGGATTTATGCTGCATATCCGTCGTATACGTTCCCCTTACTCACATGTATCATACAATTTTCATAACAGTTCATAAAAAGCTATTAAATATATCACAATCCATTAACATACAATATAAAACTTTATTAATTATCAAAAATTATTAAAAATTATTAAAATTATCTTTTTGTTTTTAGCTTTATTTAAAACCATTATATGGACTAGTTTCTTATATTTATAGCGCCATCTAGTGGAAATTTTTTGGGAATCAAGATTAGTTAGGTTCTAAAATGGGAATATTTTCCAATATTTATAATCGGACGGCTCTAATCTTATAATTTAAATATTTTTTAAAATTTCTAAAATATATAAATATATATAAACATGTTGTACAAAGTACTAGATAGTATTACAGATTAAAAATTAAAATTTTTTAAAATAGCTAAAATGTCAAGGGATATATGTATAAAAAGAGATGGATTTTTATTCTGAATATCTATAAAATTCTATTATTAAAAATTATTAAGAAAACAATTTAAATCTATGTCCGCATTTAGCCCCAAGGGTTTTAATGTTTTTAAACGATGTATCCAGACGGTTTCATTCTGTGATATTTTCTTCCGCATGTCTGCGCCTCTCCAATGATTAAATATTTTATCAATCCCACAAAACCAAAGGAGGGAAGGATCCTGGTTGTGGTGTAGTCTGAAATGATTGGATAGGCTGTGCTTTTTGAAACTTTTAATATTATCGACATGTTCTCCTATCCTTGTTGCTAAAGTGCGAGTAGTGCGTCCAATGTATTTAAGTCCACAGGGACAAATGCACATATATGTAACGAATTTGGTGTCGCAAGTAATAAATTGTTTTATCTCAAACTCTCGGTTGTCTGAAGAGAAAAACTTATGTTCTATTCTTTTCTTAAATTTGCTTATCCTGCAGGCTTTACATCTTCTGCATCTATAGAAACCATTTTTTGCAAAGAACATTTGTTGTCTTTTAGGTGGATCCGGAACATTTTTTTTTTTTTTTTTTTGCTAACATATTACGTAATCCCGGAGCCCTTTTGTAGATAAATTTAGGGTATTTAGGGAGTAATGGATTTCAACGTGTCATCTCTTAATAAAATATGCCAATTTCTCTTTATACACTTCTCAACTTCTTTATATTGTGTATTAAACCCCGTAATGAAAGCCAGTTCGAAGTTCGATTTTCCTTTTTTCTTCTTTTTCTTCTTCAGAAGGTCTTCTCTCATTACTTCGGATATTTTCTTCTGGGTTTGTTTCAACTCTTTCTCTTTATAACCTTTTTCTTTAAATCTTTCTATTAGTTTGTCTGTCTGTATATTGTAGTCTTTCAGATCTGTACAGTTCCTTCTTATCCGGGTGAATTGTCCCTTGGGTATTGCCTGTATCCATGCCGGATGGTGGCAACTCCTTTTGGAGATATATCCATTTGTGTCCACCTTTTTAAAGAAGGTTCTAGTATTTAAAGTGCCGTTGTGCTTGTATATCTCCAGATCTAGAAATTGTATTGTATTCTTATCTGTGTTACCTGTAAATTTTATCTGGTATTTATTTTTATTCATTTTTTTAAAAAATTGTTCAAGAGACTCCTGGGATCCTTCCCACACAACCAAGATATCGTCCAGATAACGACGATAGTACCTCAGCTGTTGTGGGTATTTTGAGTAGATTTCTTCTTCTTCCCATTTGGCTAAGAATATATTCGCTACGCTAGGAGCATAACGTGCTCCCATCGCTACACCTTTTATTTGGTTGTAATACTCATTCTTATACCAAAAATGATGGTTTGACATTGCCATATTTAGGCCTTCCAATAAAAATTCTCTTTGTGTGTCTTTCAAATTTGTGTAATTTTCTAAAGCCCATTTGGTAGCGTTTAATGCGTCCTTCTGTTTAATATTCGTATAAAGTGATTCTACATCAATTGATGCCAGTATCGTTTTTTCGGTGATATTTATACTTTCTAGTGACACTATTGTTTCCTTGGTGTCCTTTAAAAAGGATCTTCCAATCGCTGCTATCGGCTGTAAAAATGTGTCCAAATATTCACCAATCCTGGCGTATAAAGATTCAATGCCACTAATTATTGGCCTTCCCGGTGGCTGTTGTAGATTCTTATGGATCTTCGGGATTTGGTAGATCACCGGCATGCGTGGGGCTTTTATATTCAGATATTTTCCTTCCTTTTTATTAAGGAGGCCTTTTTTTAGTCCTTTGTTGATCCACTGTACCATTTTTGCTTTCAATTTATTAGTTGGGTTTCCAGATAATTTCACATATGTTTCTTGATCATTTACAATACGGTCTAATTCTTTAGTATAGTCCTCTTTTGTGAGGATCACCAAGCCCCCTCCTTTATCAGCTGATCTGATAATAATATTTTTCCTTTTTTCCAAACTTCTAATGGCTTCCCAGATTTCTTTCGTATTTCTAGTAGGTTTTCTTTTCAGCATTTGTACTTCTTTTTGGACAATATTCCTGAAAACTTGGATATATTGGTAAGTACTAGATTTGGGGTTAAATATTGATTTGTTCCGGAGTTGGGTGTGTTGGTATTCTGGTTCTTCTTCTTCTCCTATCCCTTTTTTATGTTGTTCTGCGAAAAATTTCTTAATGTTCAATTTGCGTGTAAATTTTTCTAGATCTATAAATGTTTCAAAATGGTCTAAAGATTTGGCAGGGGCAAATTTCAAACCTTCTTGTAATATATTCATTTCAGATGTTGTCAGTTCCACCCCTGCTAGGTTAAAAATCCCTTGTTCTAGCCGTCCCTTTTTCGTTTTCTTTCTCCCTCCTCTACATCCTCTTTTCTTGCGTTTTCCCGCATATTGGCCCAGTAGTTGTCTTTCCAGGATCTCTCTTCCCCCTGTTGCTTATATTGTCCTGAGGGCCCTGGCTTTTGTCCATCTTGAGGATGTGGATATATGTACTGTCCCGAGGGTCCTGGTTTTTGGCCATCGGAGGGGTGTGGATAATTATATTGATTATTCCTGTAATCTTGATATGAGGGAAGTCGTTCTCTTTCTCTATATGTTCCTGAAGGTTCCTGTCTCGATCCCTCTGGAGGGTAGTTGTAGTATTCTTGGTCATTTCTATAAGATGATGGTCTTTCTCCTCCTCTGGATTGTTGATAGTTATTATAGTTATCATATTGGTAGTTGTTATTTTTTCTGTATCCTCTCCCTCTTCCGCGTCCTCTTCCTCTCCCCCTACCTCTACCTCTCACAGGTTTGAATTGAGGTGGTTGGAAAGTATGCTGGGGAGCGTAAGGTGTAGAGTTCGGATTTCTCCGTTCATAATTGTGGTTTTCCCTTGCTTTTGGGTAATCCACATATCTGGGAGTGGAAAATTCTTCTCTATCTCCTAGAGGTGAAAATCTATTACTGGTGGGAACCAGAATAGTATTCACTGTAGTGTCTCCCTCATCATCCTCACAAATAGTGGGGGTCATCTCCTCTCTCCGTAAATTACTATGGGGTGTTACCCTAAAGTCTTTCATAAGATTATACCTTACTTCAGTGTTAGTCTGTTCTCTTTCTGGAGATGATTCCCTAGAATTGGCGCCAATCATCTCTTGCCATTTATAAACTGAGCCTTTTTTATAGTCCTCAATATCCCGCTGATATTTTTTAATTTTTTTCCTTTTTATCTCAATATCATATTGTGCTATATGTTTTTGCATCATTGTAATTTTATCTTTATACTCTTGTGTGTCATTAAGTGGAGCTAATTTGTCTTTGATGTTCTGTATCTTTGATTCTATAATGGTTAATTTGGTTTTCCTTCTCTTTGTTAAGAGTTCCATTAGTTGCTTTTCTTTGCTATTAAAGAATTTGAACCATTCCTCCATAGAGAAATTTTAAAAAATATTTAAATTATAAGATTAGAGCCGTCCGATTATAAATATTGGAAAATATTCCCATTTTAGAACCTAACTAATCTTGATTCCCAAAAAATTTCCACTAGATGGCGCTATAAATATAAGAAACTAGTCCATATAATGGTTTTAAATAAAGCTAAAAACAAAAAGATAATTTTAATAATTTTTAATAATTTTTGATAATTAATAAAGTTTTATATTGTATGTTAATGGATTGTGATATATTTAATAGCTTTTTATGAACTGTTATGAAAATTGTATGATACATGTGAGTAAGGGGAACGTATACGACGGATATGCAGCATAAATCCGAGGACATGAAAAAAATTTACAAATCCCCATATATGACTCCCAGAAAGAGAACAGACTAACACTGAAGTAAGGTATAATCTTATGAAAGACTTTAGGGTAACACCCCATAGTAATTTACGGAGAGAGGAGATGACCCCCACTATTTGTGAGGATGATGAGGGAGACACTACAGTGAATACTATTCTGGTTCCCACCAGTAATAGATTTTCACCTCTAGGAGATAGAGAAGAATTTTCCACTCCCAGATATGTGGATTACCCAAAAGCAAGGGAAAACCACAATTATGAACGGAGAAATCCGAACTCTACACCTTACGCTCCCCAGCATACTTTCCAACCACCTCAATTCAAACCTGTGAGAGGTAGAGGTAGGGGGAGAGGAAGAGGACGCGGAAGAGGGAGAGGATACAGAAAAAATAACAACTACCAATATGATAACTATAATAACTATCAACAATCCAGAGGAGGAGAAAGACCATCATCTTATAGAAATGACCAAGAATACTACAACTACCCTCCAGAGGGATCGAGACAGGAACCTTCAGGAACATATAGAGAAAGAGAACGACTTCCCTCATATCAAGATTACAGGAATAATCAATATAATTATCCACACCCCTCCGATGGCCAAAAACCAGGACCCTCGGGACAGTACATATATCCACATCCTCAAGATGGACAAAAGCCAGGGCCCTCAGGACAATATAAGCAACAGGGGGAAGAGAGATCCTGGAAAGACAACTACTGGGCCAATATGCGGGAAAACGCAAGAAAAGAGGATGTAGAGGAGGGAGAAAGAAAACGAAAAAGGGACGGCTAGAACAAGGGATTTTTAACCTAGCAGGGGTGGAACTGACAACATCTGAAATGAATATATTACAAGAAGGTTTGAAATTTGCCCCTGCCAAATCTTTAGACCATTTTGAAACATTTATAGATCTAGAAAAATTTACACGCAAATTGAACATTAAGAAATTTTTCGCAGAACAACATAAAAAAGGGATAGGAGAAGAAGAAGAACCAGAATACCAACACACCCAACTCCGGAACAAATCAATATTTAACCCCAAATCTAGTACTTACCAATATATCCAAGTTTTCAGGAATATTGTCCAAAAAGAAGTACAAATGCTGAAAAGAAAACCTACTAGAAATACGAAAGAAATCTGGGAAGCCATTAGAAGTTTGGAAAAAAGGAAAAATATTATTATCAGATCAGCTGATAAAGGAGGGGGCTTGGTGATCCTCACAAAAGAGGACTATACTAAAGAATTAGACCGTATTGTAAATGATCAAGAAACATATGTGAAATTATCTGGAAACCCAACTAATAAATTGAAAGCAAAAATGGTACAGTGGATCAACAAAGGACTAAAAAAAGGCCTCCTTAATAAAAAGGAAGGAAAATATCTGAATATAAAAGCCCCACGCATGCCGGTGATCTACCAAATCCCGAAGATCCATAAGAATCTACAACAGCCACCGGGAAGGCCAATAATTAATGGCATTGAATCTTTATACGCCAGGATTGGTGAATATTTGGACACATTTTTACAGCCGATAGCAGCGATTGGAAGATCCTTTTTAAAGGACACCAAGGAAACAATAGTGTCACTAGAAAGTATAAATATCACCGAAAAAACGATACTGGCATCAATTGATGTAGAATCACTTTATACGAATATTAAACAGAAGGACGCATTAAACGCTACCAAATGGGCTTTAGAAAATTACACAAATTTGAAAGACACACAAAGAGAATTTTTATTGGAAGGCCTAAATATGGCAATGTCAAACCATCATTTTTGGTATAAGAATGAGTATTACAACCAAATAAAAGGTGTAGCGATGGGAGCACGTTATGCTCCTAGCGTAGCGAATATATTCTTAGCCAAATGGGAAGAAGAAGAAATCTACTCAAAATACCCACAACAGCTGAGGTACTATCGTCGTTATCTGGACGATATCTTGGTTGTGTGGGAAGGATCCCAGGAGTCTCTTGAACAATTTTTTAAAAAAATGAATAAAAATAAATACCAGATAAAATTTACAGGTAACACAGATAAGAATACAATACAATTTCTAGATCTGGAGATATACAAGCACAACGGCACTTTAAATACTAGAACCTTCTTTAAAAAGGTGGACACAAATGGATATATCTCCAAAAGGAGTTGCCACCATCCGGCATGGATACAGGCAATACCCAAGGGACAATTCACCCGGATAAGAAGGAACTGTACAGATCTGAAAGACTACAATATACAGACAGACAAACTAATAGAAAGATTTAAAGAAAAAGGTTATAAAGAGAAAGAGTTGAAACAAACCCAGAAGAAAATATCCGAAGTAATGAGAGAAGACCTTCTGAAGAAGAAAAAGAAGAAAAAAGGAAAATCGAACTTCGAACTGGCTTTCATTACGGGGTTTAATACACAATATAAAGAAGTTGAGAAGTGTATAAAGAGAAATTGGCATATTTTATTAAGAGATGACACGTTGAAATCATTACTCCCTAAATACCCTAAATTTATCTACAAAAGGGCTCCGGGATTACGTAATATGTTAGCAAAAAAAAAAAAAAAAAAAATGTTCCGGATCCACCTAAAAGACAACAAATGTTCTTTGCAAAAAATGGTTTCTATAGATGCAGAAGATGTAAAGCCTGCAGGATAAGCAAATTTAAGAAAAGAATAGAACATAAGTTTTTCTCTTCAGACAACCGAGAGTTTGAGATAAAACAATTTATTACTTGCGACACCAAATTCGTTACATATATGTGCATTTGTCCCTGTGGACTTAAATACATTGGACGCACTACTCGCACTTTAGCAACAAGGATAGGAGAACATGTCGATAATATTAAAAAAGGTTTCAAAAAGCACAGCCTATCCAATCATTTCAGACTACACCACAACCAGGATCCTTCCCTCCTTTGGTTTTGTGGGATTGATAAAATATTTAATCATTGGAGAGGCGCAGACATGCGGAAGAAAATATCACAGAATGAAACCGTCTGGATACATCGTTTAAAAACATTAAAACCCTTGGGGCTAAATGCGGACATAGATTTAAATTGTTTTCTTAATAATTTTTAATAATAGAATTTTATAGATATTCAGAATAAAAATCCATCTCTTTTTATACATATATCCCTTGACATTTTAGCTATTTTAAAAAATTTTAATTTTTAATCTGTAATACTATCTAGTACTTTGTACAACATGTTTATATATATTTATATATTTTAGAAATTTTAAAAAATATTTAAATTATAAGATTAGAGCCGTCCGATTATAAATATTGGAAAATATTCCCATTTTAGAACCTAACTAATCTTGATTCCCAAAAAATTTCCACTAGATGGCGCTATAAATATAAGAAACTAGTCCATATAATTGTTTTAAATAAAGCTAAAAACAAAAAGATAATTTTAATAATTTTTAATAATTTTTGATAATTAATAAAGTTTTATATTGTATATTAATGGATTGTGATATATTTAATAGCTTTTTATGAACTGTTATGAAAATTGTATGATACATGTGAGTAAGGGGAACGTATACGACGGATATGCAGCATAAATCCGAGGACATGAAAAAAATTTACAAATCCCCATATAGATCGCCACTATTAAAGTAAAGAAACAATTGGCAATAAGTGTTAGCTGAAAATAAATTGTAAACAAGATGCCGATAACATACTGAGTAATAGCCAATCAAAAGAAGGTCCGTGACACTTAAGGAAAGAGACTCCGGGGAACAGTAGCCGCCTGATGACGCACAGATGCGAAATGCATTGTGGTTACTGACAAACCCGGAAGCAAAACACACAGGCATTCGTAGCAGAGGCAGGGACGCTCGCCGACCGCCGCACACAGCACAGTGAGAGGAAAACTAAGAGGAAGCTGCAGATCCTCGGATACGATTCCCCACTACTGAAAGATTTTGTGTACTGCCGAATTGCCCAGTGCCAGGAGGGCACAACTAATAGTAAGGGACCAACTGTATACCTTTTTATTAATTTTCAAATAAAGCATACAATATTTCACTATTGGAGGCTTTTTTTGTTTATCTTTATGCGGACTATATGGTCCATACATGCCTAATGTAGGAGCAGATATCCATCCCAAAAGATATCGAGGAGAGGTCTGATCCACCCAATTAAAGGGATCACAGGCGTTGGGAGTCATTGTGACTCATTGGAAGCTGGTAAGAGGCCACGTGTGTCACACCCCACCACCTGAAGCACTTTAAGGAGCATATTTTTTGCACGAATTGCAGAGACACTTGCTATATAATTATTTTGCACTGGAGAGCACGAATATATCTGTTTATATTTGATGAGTTTTTTATGCACGCACTATTAAGCACTTTTATTTGCTTGCTGCACGGAATATTATATATTTATATAATTGATTTGCTTGTTGCATGTACAATATATTTATTTATTTATTTATTTATATATAACTATTTATATATTTATTTACCAATAAGCAACAGAAATATTTTTAATTTTGAGTTGTGCACTTTAAAATATATCTATTACCTTTAATAATTTATTCACTAATAAGCACTTTTAATACATATTTAATACACGTGCTACCCTGAACAAGTTTTATTCCAGTAAATATAAAAGATCACCAGCGCCTTTTTCATCTACGTCCCATATGGCTATGTCATGGCCAACCTAGCACAGAGCGGAGGTCTACACAAGCTCGTTGGCCAGACTGGGATGACCACTGGATCTAGATTATCCAGCCCGTCGCCCAGTCCGGCAGTTGATTGCAGATTCTCATAGGAACAAAATAACACAGATAGGAAAAAATTCCATTTCAAAAAGGAAAAAACTGCAAGGACCAAAGATCCCAGCAAGGAACTAGGTCCTTACTCCTGACTAGGCAGAAAAAAAAAACTGAGTGGCTATAGCAGAGAGGGAGAATACCCCCTGGGACTGCCCATAGGCGTAGGCAAGCTTTTTCCTGCCTAGTGTCCTACTCCTCTAGGGGGCAGCATAACCCAATGGTTAAGAATGCCAGAAGCTGTGTCCATCAAAGAACGAAAGTGAAACAGTTATGCATTGGAAAAGCATTTCTGGACTGAGTAAGGTCCCTTGATAATGGCATAGGCCACAACAGATGTATAAGAGAAAGTTGTAATGTTGAAGGTGATCACATTTAGAATTCCAGTGGCTGGGGGTTACCTTGTGCAAATGGAATACTTATCTCCCAAACAGTCAAAGAAAGCAATAAAAGCCTGACAGCAGTTCTAACTCTTCCCAGTTCCATTCAAAACTAAACTGTTTTTGCTTGAATTGGGCTTTAACATTTTAGTAATGTGCAAATGAAACCATTCTGTCTGTCAGAAGGAAAAAGACAAGAGCCCTCGTAAGCTGTAGGAATCCTAGAGGGGTAGGAGAGTTTCAAATGCCAGCAGCTCACTGTCCCAATACATGGGGGAAGAGGCTTTCTATATAGAATGACTTAAAAACACTTACCTACTAATTTACCATCAAAACTGGGGTTGGTAGCAACTTTAAGACCAGGATGAGGCAGGAGGAAACAGCTGATGTTCGTAAAACAAGAGTGTATGTGTTTCCTGACATTTTGCAGCTCTTCATGCTGGTTCTGTTTCACCTGTTGATCAAAGCGAAATACAGGTTATATTTTCACGGTCTGTTAAAAGTGATCTCATGGCTATCCCCACATCACACCAAACCTAATCTCTGCTTCTCCTAAACACACCATTTGGGAGGAGGTGGTGGGTTATCAGCATTTTAGGACACTTATTCGCTTTAGGAAAATGTTTAACTGCACACAAAGTATTGCAAGTTTGTGTTTTTAGGATATCTTTAAACACGTACAGATAAAGTTGATCTCCAGACAAGGAGCTTAATATGCAGTTGAAATAAAGTTATGTGATCTATCTTACCTGTCAAAATATTTGTAGCACTGCTGAACCAGTTGTGTGCTCCACACATCAATGCATGGCTTTGTCATAGACTTCACTCTGCTTTACTGCAGTTACCACCACCTGATTGTTGACCCACCAAGCCTACTGAAAATGAGAATCAGCAATATTCTAATTAGGACATCTCTCTGTTCTCTCCTCCTGCAAGCATGTTCAGGAAGGAAGAGAGAGAGAGAGAGTGTACAATGCAGTAAAGTTTTTTCGTTCAGACTGCTGTCCTCCCTACAACAGTCCTCCTGTGCAGGGGATTACAGGAAATATAGGACATATTCCATTAACAGTATTTATGTGTAAAAAGTGTTACATTTTATTGATAAATACCTAACTGGATTCAGTTTATTTGCATTTGGTTGGAGTTTAGCTTTAAAGCGGTGATAAACCTGCTGGGGGGGGGGGGGGAACCTGCAAGATAAAAGCACACTGTGCTAGTATGCATCCCAAATGAAATACTTACCTTAGAACGAAGCCCTCTCAGTGGTCACCGCTGAGAGAGCTGACATCTCCCGTCCTTCCTTCTGGGATTGCGGGCTCCTGCACTGCGAGTTGTCAGAGCCGCAATGAGGGCTCTCCCTCGCATGCGCACGGGAGCCCTCGGTTCCAGCAAGAAGCTCGGTACGTCGGACCTTCAGAGCGCATGCACTGCTGACGTCAGTGGCTGCGTGCAGGGTGAATATCTCCTAAACCAAGCAAGTTTAGAAGATAATAATTTTACCTACAGGTAAGCCTTATCAAAGGCTTACCTGTAGGTAAAAATAAAAAAGAGAGATATACAACCACTTTAACTAAAGAACTCTGGTTTAAACATCCACCTTTCATTGGTTAGTAGGGCTTTGTGGCTTTTTATTTTATTTATTTTTTTATTCTGTGTGCATATAACTTTCATATGTGAGAAACAAGCAGGTGTTTTGTTTTCTATAAAGGGAAAAAAAAAAAAAAAAAAGAGGAATTTGGACGTCCCTGTAAATTTTACGTCTTGGGAGTACAGTACAGGACAAAAAAAAAATTATTCCCAGGTTATATGCTCGTACATTTAGGTGATTGGACACTGGCAAAGCTTTCAAGGGCACGCCCCCTCTGCGCCTCAACTATATATAACCCTACCCACTCTGAATCCTCAGTTTCATAGCAATAATGCAGAGTAACCAAGAAAGGAAAGGGAGGGTGGCTTTTGCCCTCTACTTCAAGATATGGAACAAGCAAGCAAGTCAAAATTTCTCTTATCTTACTCATACGGTACAGTACACAGGCAAAGTATTTATAGACCCTGTGATGTCCACAAGCAAGGAATGAGAAGGTTGGGTAAAAACTAGGAACACAAAAAACAGTGCCAACAAGCCCAACTTTAGAGTGCAGCTGCAAGAACCTTGCGTCTGAATATTGCAACCGCAAATGATTGGACATCCACCTGGTAGCACCTATAGATAGTATGAACAGAGGACTAGAGTGCTGGCCTTACACAGCTGGGTTACAGAGGCCTGGTGGCGAAATGCCCAAGGAACTCCCACCAATCCAGTGAAATTGGCTTTTAATAGCAGGAGGAGATTTGCCTTTGAGAAAGTAAGCTCTGGTGATCAGATTTCTTATCCATCTTCTAATGGAGGACTTGGAAGCAGGTTGTCTCTTGCAAAGTCCTGAAAGCAAAACACAGGGAATCCATCCTTATGATCAAAGCTGTAACTTCAAGGAAGACTAATGGCTTCAACTACATCCAAGCAATGAAGGGAAACTTTCTTTGGGTGCAGCGAATAAGGATGGTAGGACTATGTACAAATAAATTTGGAAGACTGATACCACCTTCGGAATAACCGATGGTCTTGGACGTAAGACAACCTTGTCTATACAAAGTATGAGGAACGGCTCCTTACAGTAGAAGGTGGCCAACTTAGAGACAAGTCTGACCGCCATGATAGGCTACTTTGCAGAAGAGGTTATCTGAGGGAATATCCATGATGGTTTTAAAGGGTGGTTTTTGCAGGGCAGAGAGAACCAATCTGAAATCCTAAGGAAGCACAGGGTGCTGCAAAGTGGGCTTAATGCAAGATACACCTGGAAGAAAAGTTATTACAAGGGAGAGTGAAGCCAGGGGTCTTTGAAACAAAATTGACAAGGTACTTCGAGAGTGCTTAAGGCCAAGTTCTGGTAAGGTCCTGACTGTAGGAATGCCAGAATGCGAGGCACAGAGTAAACTCTGGGACTGAAGTGTTTGATCACACCGGGCAAAGAAGGATTTCCAGTTACAATAGTAAATCTTGCTGGAAATGGCTTTTCTTGCTTTCAGCAAGGTAGGGAGGACAGACTTCAAGAACCTTTAATATTTTAAGACCTGGGTTTTAACAGCCATGCCGTTAAAGCTAGTGACTGAAGCAGGATGGAATAGAGGGCCTTGAGATTGCAGACAGGGATTGTCTGCTAGCAGGCTGAGTATGTCTGGGAACCAGGTTCCTCTGGGCCAGTTTTGTGCAATTAGAATCACCATTTTTTTATCTTAATGAACAGACAGGGCAGAATTCCCACTGGAGGGAACCTATAGATTAGCCTGGACAGAGCCCAGAAAATTATCAAAAGGCACCCAAGGCTAGAGAATCTTGGGTCCAAGCAACAAACAGGAGAAGTTTTGGTGTAGACATACTATCCTCCAGATTAAACAAGAAAGTTCCTTCAAGGCTGCATCCTTGATGATTGAAGTAGGCCACAGCCAAGGCATTGTGTGACTGTACCCTGATTGGACATCCTTGCAAAAGGGGTGTCCAATGTTGCAGAGCCATCCGAACTGCTCCGAGCAGGCTGTTGATGGGGAACTTGGCTTCCACAGGTGACCATATTCCTTGGACCTTGAGGGACTGAACACTACTCCCAGCCTGAAAGACCAGTGTCTGTTATTACTTTCCATTGAGAGGGAAGGAAAGACCTACCTATTGTTAGAGCTTGGCTTGAAATTTACCAAAATAGGGAGTTCCTTGTTTGGCTGGACAGAAGCATGGGAAGGTCGAAAAAAGGAGGTTGCTTGTTCTAGGTCAACAATATGTTGTGCTGGATAGGTCTTGAATGAAACTGGGCAAATGGCACAGCCTCAAAGGAGGCAACCACAGGGTCTAGAACTATCAAGGAAAATCATATTATGGGACGTTCCCTGTGATCTCTTCTTGAGCATGGGCTTTGAGACAAAGAATTTTCTTTTCAAAAAGCAAAATCCATGCTTGGTATGTTCCCAGGCCCAGACCCAAGTATTCTAGGAGAAGAGAAGGCTAAAGAGTTTTTTTTTATTGATCTAAGCCTTCAGCATTTCATATTGTCCTGTAACAGCTAAATATAAGAGAAGTCCTTCAGGAGAAGGTCCTCTAGATAGCCTGTGACCTGGTTGCCTTGAGTTCTGAGAAGGGCAAGAGGACATGCTAAGACTTTTATAGTAATGCAAAAAACTAGAAGTGATTGTCTGCCAATAGGAAGTGCAGAAAAGCACCGATGAGGTGAACAAATAAGAACATGCAGATAAGCATCTTGGATGCCATGTATTTCCCTTGTTTCATTGAGGCAATTGGCAACTTTGCAGATCCGTGCAGAATTTTGGAATTTGAAGATACAGCAGATAAAATAAATATTGAACACGTCACCATTTTTCTAGGTAAATAGATTTCTAAAGGTGCTATTGACATGAAATTTGTCAGTGACAGTCCATGCAATCCATACATTCAGAAATGTTCAGAAATTATATTTAGGTGTAATAAAATGGAATGAAGGGCAAATGTATTGAACACGCTAACTGAAATATATTTAATACTTTGTACAAAATCCTTGGTAGATAATGACAGTTTCAATACGCCTCCTGTATGGCGAAATAGAGAGGCTGAGCATCTGAAAGTCAATAGCACCACATCCTCTAATAGACATAGAATATACAGAACAGAGAGACGACTGGGGCTTTAGATTGGTGCAATATACAGTATAACAAACAATTTTATAAAACTATTCAATTTTAATGATACAAAATAGTGAAAACATTTGCTGAAAGAAAGTTTTTACATGCATTTCGGCAGTTAATTCAGTTTACTCAACATGATTTGCTATAAAAATAGCCTCTTCAGAAGATAACTCTTAGAAATGCTACTATGTAAACTTCAAACAGAGATACAACTATTTAAAAAAAAAGGATAATGGACAGAAGATATACAATATCAAAAATGGAAAAATTATATACAAAATCAAACACTGATGCTTACACTAGTAGGTCCCCAGGAGGAAAGCATCATCATGTATTCCTTTTTGAGGATATATGAAATACCCTGGCAAAGACACCTGAGCTTATTAAAATAGTGTCTGGAGGACAAGATCAGTAACCATAGGGGGAGATAAGAACCAAGAGTAGAATACCTGGCAAAGGACATATAGTTGTATTGTAAGATATCTATAGTCAAAACAAAAGTTTAAATATATTGATCATAAAAAGGTATGCCTATAAAAAATATATGAACAATCTATTTATCTCCCCTTCGATTGAATAGGGAAAGTGGCAGGGTCACAATGGAAAACTTAGGACCATTCGTAATACTGGAATTACAAACACATGAGATTTTCTTACCATTGGATAATGCAGGACAAAAAGACCGACCATAGCTTTTCCTAAGGAATCAATACAATGAAGATAATGAGCTCCCAAATTAGGCAAGCCTCAGTGTCTCCTAACAAGTAACATGTCATCCTCCTGCAGTACTGCCACGACAAAAGTGTCATTCCTGGTCCCATTTATATCTCCCCCCACCTCCCAGCGTCCAATGACTCTGATAGAGGTGCGGACGCCAATCGAGCCCAGTGCACATGCGCATGATGGAGTCTGTTCTGACTTCACGCGCTGGCGCCATTGAGTCGGTCGGCAGCATCCTGCTAGCCCGGACAGGGGCGGTGATAATGATCGCCCAAGCCTTAGGAAAGGAACTAGGCAGAGTGGAAATAGCAAAGCAGCATATTTGGGCATAAAGGACACCTATACCATGAAGCACCAGCCAGGCATACAAAGCAAAGTAATTCCACCATATCGGTGTCCCTAGGGTCCGTATAGTTACCCATCAATCCCACAATTCCATCCCATTATTTTGTTGGGTGTTTGTGGGATTGATGGGCAATTATTCCATTCTACTCTTGGTTCTTATCACACCCTATGGTTACCGATATCGTCCTCCAGACACTATTATAATAAGCTTAGGTGTCTCCTCCAGGGTATTGCATTTATCCTCAAAAATGTATACACTAGGATTCTTTCCTCCTGGGGACCTACTAGTGTAAGCATCAGTGTTTGGAATATATATATATATAAATATATATATACACACATACATATACACATACATACATACATACACACACACACACAGTGCCTTGCGAAAGTATTCGGCTCCCTTGAACTTTGCAACCTTTTGCCACATTTCAGGCTTCAAATATAAAGATATAAAACTTTAATTTTTTGTGAAGAATCAACAAGTGGGACACAATCATGAAGTGGAATGAAATTTATTGGATATTTCAAACTTTGTTACCAAATAAAAAACTGAAAAATTGGGTGTGCAAAATTATTCAGCCCCCTTAGCTTTATTTTCTTTCTCTGAAACCAATTGAGAGTTTCCTCTGATTGGGTTTGGGATCATGGTCTTGCTGAAATGTCCACCCCTCATTTCATCTTCATTATCCTGGTAAATGGCAGCAGAATTTTATCAAGAATGTCTAGGTACATTTTTCCGTTCATCCTTCCTTCAATGTCATGAAGTTTGTCTGCACCGTATGCTGAAAAACAGCACCACATTATGATGTTCCGACCTCCAAACTTCACTGTTGGTATGTCGTTTTCGGGGTGAGGTGCAGTGCCATTTGACCTCCAAACATGGGGTATTTTATGGTATCCAAACAATTCAATTTTGGTCTCATCTGACCAGACTATATTCTCCCAGAATTTCAAAGGCTTGTCTAAATGTTTTGTAGCAAACTTTAGATGAGCGTCAACATGCTTTTTCTTCAGCAAGTCTTGCGTAGTGAGCATGCATACAGGCAATGGCGGTTGAGAGCATTACCTACTGTTTTCTTTTGTACCTGCTAACTCCTGGTCTTTCTGAAGCTTTCCACATGTGGTCCTTGCCTCCTGGACAACTCTTCTGGTAATTCTTTTCACTCAGAAATCTTGCGAGGAGCACATGGCCGTGGCCAGTTTATGGTGAAATTATGTTCTTTCCACTTCCGGATTATGGCCCCAACAGCGCTCACTGGAACATTCAGACGTTTAAAAATCCTTCTGTAACCAATGCCATTAGTATGTTTTACAATAAGGTTGTGAAGGTCTTGAGAGAGCACTTTGCTTTTACCAATCATGAGAGTTTTCTTGTGCGACATCTTGGCAATGAGACACCTTTTTATAGGCCATCAATTGAGACTGATCCAGCTGATCTTAATTTGCACTGAAAGGGGTAAGATTGCTTTCTAATTACTGATAAGATTTCAGTTGGTGCCTTAGCTTTCCATGCCTTTTTGAACTTCCCTTTCTTCACGTGTTTAATACTTTTTTTCCCTGGGCCTTTCCATTTTATTGCACATAACTTAATTTCTAAACATATTTGTTTCTTTGTATGGATGGATGGATAGCATGGTTTGTTACCAACATGTGGTGAAAATGCCATGTCAATAGCACCTTTAGAAATAGATTTACCTAGAAAAATGGTGACGTGTTCAATAATTATTTTAACCGTTCTACTGGTTGATGAAGAATACCCAAGCTGCAGTTTGGAATCAAACTGGTTTAAATCAAATCCTTTGAAACTGTCTTGTGGAGGTACTGGCACAACTACTTCCCTGGGACAAGAGATGGTTTAGAGCAGGGATCTCCAAACTATGGCCCTCAAGCTGTTGCGAAACTACATGGTCCATGAGGCATTGTAAAACTGACATTTACAGACATGATTAGGCATGATGGGAATTTTAGTTCCTGAACAACTGTAGGGCCATAGTTTGGAGACCCCTGGTTTAAAGTGTTAAGCAAATCTGACTGTCTATGGGCAGTTTGTGGTGAATGTGAGAAAAGATAACAATGAAGGGGGTAAAGTTTTGAATTATGTTCTGTACCCCTTTGAAACCAAATTAAACCCACTGGTCTGGGAAACCTATGACTCAGAGAGAGGCAAACAGATGACACCCCCCCCCCCCCTCACACACACACACACTGGTAAGAGGACTTTGGGGAAGAATTGCTGGGCTTTGAGGCCCATGTCTTACAATAAAAGGAAGGACTGAACTTAAAGCTCAATGTGATTATAGACCTTTAATTTTTTTTTTAAACCAAAATAACAGACCTTTTCCTTACCTGCTCTGTGGAATAGTTTTCCACATAGCAGCCCGATCCTCCTTTTCTAGGGTCCCACGCCAGCGCTCCAGGCCCCTCCTCTTTGGTGAGTGCCTTTAGGGAAAGCCACTTTCCCTGGGACACCCGTGTGTGTGTTCGCTCCTGAGCCGCCCAGTCTGACTATTGACACAGATCGGACGACTCGGCCCTGCCCCCTGCTCAATCGTCACAGCATTTGACTTGCAGCAGTGGATGCCAAAGGCTGCTGCTATCAATATGCCCAATGAGGAGAGAGACAGCGGCAACAGCCGCAGCTCTCGTGCATGTTACTGGATCGGATCAGGCAAGAATAAGGGGGGTGCTGTGGGGTTTCTGCAGGACAGAAGGTTTTTTACTTTAATGCATAGAACACATTAGGTAAGAAAAACCTTAAAGCTTTAGTACCATTCTAAAGGTGAATTTCACTGCATCTGAGTACCACAAACCAAAAACGCTGTTCAGTTCATTTTTTAATATTCAAAGCAAACTGAGCCAGCCATCCATTCATATCTCCATGCTTTATTTTGCTGAGAATTTATGTTGAAAAACACCCCTAGCATTTCTGGCCAACAGTTTAAAACCAGTAAACAAAATATACTTTCCTATCTATTTACCAATGCTAGCAGTATAAGGATTAAAAATTGTGAGTGTTAACTGAGTGAGTGAAGTTCCACTTTAAATCTGGGTACAGCAGCTAGTTGCTCTGAATTTTGAACAAGTACAGGCTCCTGAACAGAAGAGGTTTGGGACCTTCTGCCATGGGGATAAAATCCTTCCTCCTGGGGGGAGTGACAAAGTGGGGGGGGGGGGGGATTAAAAAAAGGAAGAAATTTACACCCAAGCATTTAACCAATACCAAAAAATTTGGGTGGGTGGTATGCCTATTGAGAGCAATAATTCGAAGGCTTTCAGTTAACTCTAAACAGATTTCTTGTAATGGCTTGGGGTTTAAATTAATCTTCAGGCCTAAAATTTACACATTAACACGTGTGCATAATATAAAAAAAGATTGTGGCAGTGAAAGGGTTAAAATGTGCCTAACACTAAGCAGGATGTAGTATTTCAACAACCATCCACTGCTGTGCAAACTCATTGTACAATTAAAAGCTTTTATATGCTTATTGAACACTGTTGTAGGCACATTTAGGGTGCAGTTGCAAGTTTGGCAAAGGTGTCTTCAGGTACTGACACCAATTGGTAGATTCTGCGTATCAAAGGCTTTACACTTCTTGGATGGTGAGCACGCTCAAGTGTCCCACCAGCTGCACCAAGCCTAGAGCAGGCGTTTGGGAGACACCGTCATCTTGCCCATCGTATCTGTAAAGACACCACCCTTAATGCACTGCTCAGGTCTAGTGGCCAACTGCTAAACCTGAGCAATGTCACATGGAGGAGGGGTGACAGCACCCCTTTAAGCCCTGACACCAGACAGCATTAAGTATTTTAGCTCCGTAGGAGTAGAACTTGGCTGGGATTTACAGAGATGCAGTCACATTGAGGGGAGTAGGGGTTGGACAGGAGAAATTAAAAACCATGACTTTGTGAGACTGAGTAAGCTGACAATTTGTTCTCCATTGGTTACCTGCAATCGCTTTTCTAGAAAGAGGTTTCCACCTTCTAAGCCGTATTGATGTTCATAAGGATAACTCCAATCTCTGATCAAAAACATGAGGGTCTGTAATGACAATACATATTACGAAAAAAAAAAAATATATAAAAAAATAAAATTATACACCGACAATGCTTAATCTAGTATACCTATGAAATACCAACAAATAATCTAGTTCCTTGGATTAATAAATCAATAATTCAAAAGTTAAATAAAAATACTGTTGAAGTGCTAACAATCACAAAATGCATTGATGTCCATCTAGAGGTGCCTGCACATAACTGAAGTCGCTTTTATCCCTCCGGCTAAACCCAACTGTCATGCCATTCTCATCAGCCAAGGCTGAGGTTCATACTGACGAAGTGAGGCATCCTATCACAGTGATTGGTAAAATCACATTAAAAAAAGTAGTATTGTAACTGACCAATTAGAACTTGAGGGGATACAAAGCTGCTGTGTGTGTATATATACATACATACATACATACACACACATATACATACACATTATATATATATATATATACACACACACACACTATATATATATATATATATATATATATATATATATACATACATACACACACACACACACCACACTGTATATGCGCATGCATGCACCTTAAGGTGCCTATACTTTATACTTGACAGCCATGTACCACTTTAAAAGACAAGCTCAATGTCATAAAGATGTATAGATCAGAGCATGGTAGTGCAATGATGTACATTAAAGTTACTCCTCTTCCTATGACACGGAGATCTTTACATCTATAAACTCAGAGCAGGATCCTTCTGCTCGCAGCACACCGATTTGCAGGTGGCCAGGAATAATTGTTAACTGTACAGAAGTCAAAGGGCATTTCACTGACTTTCTGTGTGCAGAGTGGAGCACTAGAAACAGGCATGTGCTGGCTATCAGAGTTTACAGATGATATCTGGATTGGGGGAAGAAAGCACATGTAATTAACATGAAACTTCTTTTGCCACCATCTATTGAACTTTTATACAGACCTGGAGGACTTTTATAAATTGCTTGGGAAAGGTCAACGAGAAGCAATAGTTTAGTAATCAAATTGCTCCATGAGGTACCTCATCAGCTTGAAGACACTTTCCAACTCATCATTATTCCAGTTTTAAGGAACAATGACTGATGAGTGGACAGTCTCAAAGTTCAGCTATTTTTCAGTTTGTAATGGACATGTGTGACACACAGTACCAGCTTATCCCATAATCAGATGGCACTGATGAATCAATTGACATTTTCCCACAAAAATAATACACTTGTATCATTTACTGGTCTCCATATGATCTCTACTAACCCACACTATCAATTGTCACAATATACTGAATTGTGCAACAAGCTCTCCCTGTATCAGCAACAGAGTATATTCTGATACTAATTTACAGCTGTGCTCAAAAGCTTGGAGAATTGGTAATATACAGTTCGGTACCATTTTTAAAGAAAACATGAGTGAGCAGGCAAAACACATTTCATTTATTTCTTATGGGACTAGTTTTTAACTGTTGGTCATGGCGCAACTATTAGACAAAATATGGCAACAAGTGATCAAATGAAATGACCCCTGTTCAAAAGGTCTGCATACCCCTAATTCTTAATACTGAGTTTTGCCCCTTTAGAATCGATGACAGAGTGTGTGTCTTGTATTAGTGGTCTATATGGTCCCAAATTCTTGTGCGTGGTATAGATGCCCATTCTTCTTGGCAAAATGCCTTCAGGTCAGGAGACTGATGGCCACTCTAGAACCTCTGATTTAACCCCTGGGATCACGTAACTTCAAGCAATTATTATTGGTCTTGTGCTTAGGGTCATTGTCATGCTGAGAAGTCCAAGAACGTCTCATGTACAGCTTTCACGTAGAAGGATGCCATCTGTCTGCCAGTGTTTTTAATAACATGCTGCAGTCATCTTGCCATCAATTTTTACAAGATTCCCTGTGCCTTTAAAGCTTGCCCACCCAAAACATTGGTGAACCACCATCATGCTTCACAGTGTGGATGGTATTCTTGTCACTATAGGCCTTGTTGACCCCTCTCCAAACAAAGCGCTTACGGTTTTAAACGTAAAGCTCTATTTTGGTCTTGTCACTCCAGATTACAGTGTGCCAGGAGCGGAGAGGCATATCAAGGTGTTGTCAGACATATTGTAACTACAGTAGGCATCTTTTAAGGCATTAGCGCAGTAAAGGCTTCGCTCTGGCAACTCGACCATGCAGCTCATTTTTGTTCAAGTATCGTTGTATTATACTGCTTGAAACAAGCACACCATCTTTTTCCAGAGCAGCCTGTATTTCAAGGCTCTGGATATCTTTTTATATCATTTTTTTCTCTTTATAAAAGTGCCATTAGCTTGCTATGCAGGTCTTTTGCAATTCTTTTCTGCCCCCCTTGGCTCAGTATCTATGAAGGATAAGAAATAGTGGAAAAAACACTGGGTCAGGTGCAGTAGTAGCCAAATCTATAGATAACCACCCTAGATCATTAACTTTTCTAAAATTAGATGTGGATCAATAACCAAAATGCAATGAAACCCAGAAAAGAAAGCATGGACAGAGCCATGAAAAGAGGTAAAACGGAGATCCAAGTAATATTACTAGTCAAAAGACTATTGATGGAGACTTGAAAAAGAGACACTGTTGCAATAATAAAACACCAACTCCACCAAACACCAACATTGACAGTGACAGATAATGATAAATACACTATGTAGTGCCGAAACAACTAATCGATTATGAAAATGGTTAACTATTTTCATAATCGATTAGTTGGTTAGCCGATTAGTTGGCCTGCATACAGAATGCATTGTTTACGTATCAGGAAATACAGTGCAGCACACATACAGCTCAGTACACCATCCATATGTCAATATACACAGTGCAGCACACTTACAGCTCAGTATATCATCCATACATGTCAGTAAGTGCCTGAGAACTTGTAGTGGTTATCTGCTCTTTTTGTACTATAAATGGCTAATTTTAGTGTTTTTTTAACCCCATGACAGGTGATACAAAAAAGCATGCTGCTGCTACTAAAGGTCTTTGATCTGGTTCACACCTATGCGTTTATTTTATTGCTTTTTGTAGAAACGCACTACAGTCCATTTAACAGTTTTCTATAGGACACGTTCACATATATGCTTTTTTCAGCCACTGCGTATTTGGAAACGGTCAAGACTTTTTTTTCAAACGCAAAACTGTGCTCTTTTGCTTCAATAGACTTCAATAGAGAAGCTGCATATGAATTACAGGATCAATAGATCAAAATGCTTATCACATTATTGCAACAGTGTGTCTCTTTTTCAAGTCTTAATCAATAAAGTCTTCTAACTAGTTCTATTACTTGGATCTCCGTTTACCGCTTTCCATTGCTCGGCGCATGCTTTCTTTGCTGTGGCTCAGTATCTAGCCTGCTCAGTGCATCCACATGAGAGCCAACAAGCTCATTGACTATTTATACAAAGACACTAATGCAATTTTTTAACCACTTAAGCCCCGGAGGATTTGGCTGCTGAAAGACCAGGGGGTATTTTGCGATTCGGCACTGCGTGACTTTAACGGACAATTGTGCGGACATGCGATGCTGTACCCAAATGAAATTGACGTTTTTTTCCCCACAAAGCAGGGCTTTCTTTTGGTGGTATTTGATCACCTGTGCGATTTTTACTTTTTGCGCTATAAACAAAAAAAGAGCGACAATTTTGAAAAAATAACAATATTTTTCAAATTTTTTTTATATGAAATTCCCCAAAAAAAAAAAATTTAAAAATCTAAATTTTTTAACATTTTAGGCCAATTTGTTTTCTGCTACATATTTTTGGTAAAACAAAAAATCGCAATAAGCGTATTTTGATTGGTTTGCGCAAAAGTTACTGCGTTTACTAACTAAGGGAAAGATTTTTGTCTTTTTTTTTTTTTTTTTTTAACGAGTAATGGTGGTGATCTGCGATTTTTTTTGCGGGACTGCGACATTGCGGCGGACAGATCGGACCCTTGACTGACATTTTTGACACTTTTGGGGGTACCAGTGACATTACTACAGTAATCAGTGCTATACATATGCACTGTTACTGTAAAAATGACACTGGCAGGGAAGGGGTTAACTTTATTGGAGAGGGAGGGGTTAAATGTGTCCCTAGGGGTGTGCTTCTAACTGTAAAGGGGTGTGGCTAGTGATGTAACCACAGAGAAATAGGATCTTACATAGCAGGATCTTATGATCTCTGCTGTTACACCAGGCAGAATGACAGGCGGCTGTGTTTACATCAGCTGCCTGCCTTTCTCCCTCTCCACCAGGAGATCGCGAGACACGTGGACATGTTAGGGAACGAGTGGGGGCAGGAGCGCGCCTCTGGCGGCGCGCGCTCGCCCCCTAGAGGTTCTCAGGCTAGCGATGTAGTACTACGTCACTTTGCCTGTACGGGGCTGACCGCCGCAGTAAATAGTCGTGCGGCGGTCGGCAAGTGGTTAAAAGCCACAGATGTGGCATATTAACCTTTACCATTTTACCCTGTGTGTCACCTTGTGCATCAGTACCAAGACCAAACATTCCAGGGTATGGAATAGTGATTGACCGATATAATTTTTTCATTGCCGATATCGATTTTGGTCATTGCGTATTGGTATCGGCCGATATTTTCGTACCTTTAAAAACTTTTTTTTTTTTTTTGACAGGTACTCTTGTGGCGGGATCTGGGGGTCTAAAATACCCCAAACCCCTCCTCTGCACTTAAAAGCATTAAAAACGCCAAGTTTGGCTGTTTTGAATGCTGTAATTTTTTTGAATCTGGCACCAGTACCCGGAAGTGATGTTATGACATCACTTCCGGGTTTTAGCATGGAGACCCTATCAGAGCAGAATGCAGCTTTAATCAGGTCTTCGGCGACCGTGCAGGCTGGTTGCCCGGGTCTCCCGATGAGACGGGAGACCCGGGCGAGCCACGAAATGCAGCGGGAGGGGGTTGTCTCCTCCCGCTCCTTTTAATGACAGCCGAGCGGCTTCTCAGCTGCATCGGTTGTCATTACAAGACAGCCAACCGTCGGCTATGGACGCCGATACCGGGGTATGCCTCTAGCTGCAAGCATCACTCCCCTACAAACACTTTCCGAAATATCGGTAATATAGGCCACCTTGGTGGCCGATTCCGATATATCGGGGAAAGTGCATATCGGCCCACGATATATCGGCTTTGCCAATAAACAGTCAATCTCTAGTATGGAAAATATTGATCAGGACTGTTGGGGGATTTTGGTTAGCATTAGGATTTAAAAAGGATCCAAACTGTGTAATAATAAATGGCTTCATATGATCTCCATCCTTAAAAGATAGTTTTTTTGGTATGATCAGTCATATTTTCAATAGCATTGCCAAAATTTCACAATTTCTGCCAGGGTACGCAAACCTTTGAGCACAACTGTAGCATACAATACAGCCTCTTTCTTTTGTACAAATTTGATGTAAGTTACCTGAAAGGGTTTTTTGTAGATTTCTTCCATTGCAAGGCGTCCATACTCTGTAAAAAGCTAGAAAACCACACAGTAAGTTTTTAAAACCAGATACGCAACAATCAGAAAATTCCCTGGGTGAAGCCAGGAAATTAGGGCTTTTACAGTATAAAGCGTTTGCTTCTCATGAAATATTTAAATCAATAAGCTACCAATTAACCCTGAGTAACACTAGATGCAGAACACATATACAGAAACAGATACAAACACACCCAGCTTTGGTTATGCAATCCATTCTAAAAATGACTGGTTAATTCAGTTTTAAAAAGGAAAGCAGAACATGTGGGACAGGACAACTGATTAAGCTAAATACCCATCCAAAAAGGAATCAAGAATATACATTTCATTGAAAAATAATTAATTTCCAAAATTGCACACACACGGAAACATTACTCAATAAAAAAGTAACAATATTCCTTACACATACAGATGCCCAAACCACACCTTATATACAGGCCCACTAAAAATTAAAACAATCCTCAAGGCATAGGAATACTTAGAGGAGATCCTCCATTTCTACCTGTGTCTAAGATTTTAGTAATTTATAGGTAGCCTGAATATAAGGTGTGGTTTGGGGTCTGTATGTGTAACAGTGTTGATCGTATTGGGTGAAGTTTGGGTGTGTGGGATTTTGAAAACTTGTGGGATTTTGAAAACTTGTGGGATTTTGAAAACTTGTGGGATTTTGAAAACTTTTGGATGGGCTTTACTTACTGAAGTGTCCAGTCCTATATTTTCCTATTTTTCTTTTTGGATGATTTATTTAGTAGGGATCACCACCCAAATTTATGGAGTAGCATTTTGCCCCAACTGTCTGAAGGTTCCCATATCTGATTTTTAATTGTATGTGTTACTTCTGTTTTGTTTGTTCAATATTTACCCCAAAATGTACACATTTCTATCTGCTTCCCCTGAGAGCAATGCAAATAGGGCTTTCCTAACTTCAAAATGTTGTTCTACAAAAAGCTACCGATGGTGTCCATGGTCATTCAGAAATGTAAACTAGGCAATTCACTTAAAAAAAAAAAGGAGCAGTATGGACACATCACTGCTTCGAAAAACCAAAAAAAAAAACCCCAAAAAAAACAAAAGGGAAACTTTAACTGCCATGACCACCAATAACAAGGGGAGGGAATGATATGGTTAACTTTCCCTGCCACAGACTGTGTGTGTATGTGGGGGGGGGGGGGGGGGGTATAGTAATGACACCAGTGCTGGGGCTATGTTGCATCCACTGACACCAGTGTTGGGGTTATTGTGTCCACGGACATCAAAGTTAGGGGTTAGTATTGCATCCACCAACACCAATATCCGGGGATATTAATGTTTTAACTGACACCAATGTTGTAGGTTATTACATGCTCTGGCACCAGTGTCACAGATTTTTAATGCATCCACTGACATCAATATTGTGGGCTATTATTGCCTCCACTAACTTCAATGTTGGGGCCAATTACTGCATCCACTGACACTAATGTCGATGGGGTCCCAAAAACCCCGTTTTCTCTTATGTTTATTGACTGACACAGCTCTTCTGATTCTTGGCTACAGGGATGCACGTCCTAAAGCAGAGTCTCAATAAGGGGCATGCAAATCAAAAACAACCGTAGCAAAAAAGCAAAAATGTCAACTATCCAAAACAACCCTCAAGGGGCAAAACAGGAACCTCTAACCACTTGTCTTCTGGAAAGTTTTACCCCCTTCATGACCAGGCCATTTTTTGTGCTACTTTAACTGGCAATTGCTCAGTCATGCAAAGTTGTACACAAATTAAATTTATATATTTTTCTTCACACAAATTGAGCTTTCTTTTGGTGGCATTTGATCACCCCTGGGTTTTTATTTTTTTTATTATGTAAACCTAAAACTTTGAAAAGAAACACCCGATATTTTCTACTTTCTTTTAAAAAACACCAGGGATGTTCAACTCCTAGCACCCAATGCCCAGGACATGCAGTTCTCTGCGCCGGGAAAAAGTATTTGATCCCCTGTTGATTTTGTACGTTTGCCCACCGACAAAGAAATTATCAGTCTATAATTTTAAAGATGGGTTTATTTTAACAGTGAGAGACAGAACAAAAAAAAAAAAGAAAAAAAAAAAAAGTTTTGTAAGATCTTACTGTTACCTTTTTCTCTGATGTCCATCGACAGACGCAGCCTCATCTCCATGAGCTGAGTGGGTTTATGCTCCTCCCATCAGGAGTAGTCTAGGCAGGGATATTTGAATACATACGCCCAGGGGGCTGTCTCTCCAGGCATAAACCCCTACTACACAACCCAGCACACCAGTTTAGTTTAAAAGCATTGAAGACAACAGAACCAATCCCAAACAGAGGGGCGGGTGCAGCGTCTGTCGATGGACATCAGAGAAAGATTTTACGGTAAGATCTTACAAAAATCGTATTTTCTCTATCGTCCATCGACAGGCGCAGCCTCATCTTCATGAGCTGAGCGGGACATCCAAAAGCAGTATAGGCATGAGGGATGGGAAAACGCAACCAGACAGTAACGTCAACTCCAAAAGGCTAACCGTAGGCCAACCGGGCAACATGTAGATCAAACAGGAGCTCACCCAGAAAAAAGACCCCGAAGAGAAGTACAAACATTCTCTTACAAAACAGCAGCCTGCAAAACCTTGCGGCCAAAGGAGGCATATAAGAAGCCAACAAATCCACCTTGAAAAATTTGGTAAAGGTGTGCACAGACGACCAAGTCGCTGCCTTACAAACTTGTACAACAGAGGCCTGATGGCACTCAGCACTCTAGTAGAATGCACCTTCACAGGGAAAAAGAGGAACCTAACCCTTGACCGAATAAGCTTGAACAACCGTCTGCCTGATCCCTCTCGAAATGGTAGCAGCGGACGCAGCCAAACCTTTGCGAGGACCGTCCAGAAGGACAAAGAGTCCGACTTCCTGAAAGACTCAGTAACCGTCAGATAAACCCTTATCACCTTAACCACATCCAGAGAGTGCAAGGCAGCTTCCTTATGATGTTTAGGCTTAGGACATAAGGAAGGCAAGACAGTGTCTTCATTCAAATGAAAATCTGACACCACCTTCGGAACAAAGGACGGATTAAGTCGGAGGACCACTTTATCCCTGTGAACCACCAAATAAGGCGACTGACAGGACAAGGCCGCCAACTCAGAGACTCTGCGGGCAGAAGTGATAGCCACTAGGAAGGCAACCTTCTACGACAAAGAAAGCAGAGAAATCTCCCTTATATTCTCAAAAGGAGGCGTTTGAAGAACCGACAAAACCAGATTAAGATCCCACGGCAGTAACGGGGATCTCCTCGGAGGGACCAGATGAGGCACCCCCTGAACAAAGGTGCGAATCAATCTATGGAGTAGCCAACGGACGTTGGAAGTAAATAGTACAGGCTGAAACATGGCCCTTGATAGTACCCAACACCAAGCGCTGCTCAACCCCCTTTGGTAAAAAGGCCAAAACCCTAGCTATAGAAAACAAGCAAGGGTGCAGCTGCAGCGATTCACACCAAGAAATGTACAATTTCCACGTACAATGATAGATTTTCCTAGATGTCGACTTCCTGGCCTTCAAAAGGGTAGGAATCACCGAATCAGAAAGACCTCTATCCCTCAACACCTTGCATTCAACAGCCAGGCTGTTAAAGCCAGTGACCATAAAGCAGGAAGGAAGATCGGTCCCTGAGATAGCAGATCATCCTGCAAAAGGAAGATGCCATGGAAGATCCACAACCATTTTTACCAGCTTAGCGTACCAAGACAGTCAAGGCCAGTTTGGTGCCACCAGAACGTCCGGAATGCCCTCCATCGCCACCCTGTGAAGAAACCTTAGCAGGAGAACGAGCAGAGGTAAGGCATAGATCAGGCAATACTGACTCCAAAGAGCCATCAGAGCGTCGGCCAGAGGAGCCCAAAACCTGGCCACAAACCTCTGAACTTTCCTGTTGAGGCAAGATGCAAACAGATCCATGTTCGGGGTCCCCCACCGGACACACAGGAGATGAAACGCCTCCGGATGCAGGGACCACTCCCCCTGATCCAACACCTGACGATTCAGGTAATCCGCTTGCCAATTCTCCACACCCGGGATGTGGACTGCAGAAAGAGCCGGAACACTGTGTTCCGCCCATACCAGAATCTCGGCCACCTCCTTGGCTGCCAGGGCACTCCTGGTGACCCCTTGATTGATGTAAGCCACGGCCGTGGCATTGTTCGACTGGACCCGAATGGGAATGCCATGTAGCAGACTCGTCCAGTGAAGCAGGCAGAGCTTGATGGCTCTCAGCTCCAGAATATTGATCAGCAAGGAAGACTCTTCCGACGCCCAAATCCCCTAAGAGCTTCCCCAGCACTCCACTCAAGCCTGATAGGCTGGCGTCCGTGGTGACCACTGTCCAAAATACCGGCAGGAAGGACTTGCCATGGCACAGGACAGGTGACTGGAGCCACCGAGAGAGCCGACTTCATGAGATGGCTCAACCGAATCTTCAGGTCAAATGATGAGGATCTCTGTTCCATTTTGTCAGAATCTCTTTCTGCAACTGTCTCGTGTGAGACTGAGCAAACGGGACTGCTTTGAAGGTCCAGACCATCAGACCCAGGGCCCTCATACAAGCCCGCAAGGAAGACTGATCAGCCCCCATCAGCAATTGGACCACCCTTTGCAACTTCTGAAGCTTGTCCAAGGGAAGGTAGGCCTTCGCCAGAGCAGAGTCGAGGATCCGCCCCAGATAGGTGACCCGCACAGACGGAGTCAGGGCAGACTTGGTGACAATGATCGTCTACCCGAAGTCCTGAAGGGTCCGAATTGTAATGGAGAGGTTTTCCAGCAGATCCAAATGGGAACCTGCTCGCAACAGGAGATCGTACAGATACCCCACAACTGAGATACCTCGTCAACGTAACAAGGCCAGCATAGGGTCTAGGACCTTGGAAAAAACTCTGGGAGAGGAGGCAAGACCCAAAAGGGTAACACCACAAATTGAAAGTGCTCCTCTGCCACTGCAAAACGGAGGAATTGCTGATGTCCCTCGAATCTTTGAGATCGATGGAAGCCAGAAAATACCCCCCGATTCAAAGATACTGCCACCGACCAAATGGATTCCATTTGGAATTTCTGCACACGCACAAAGCAGTTCAGAGCCTTGAGGTTCAGGATTGGACGCACCTTGCCCTTCAGGATTGGACGCACGGTGAACAGGTTTGAATAGAAACCTGTTGGAGAACTGGAACAATCACCCCTTGAACCAGGCGATCTCACCCAGCCTCCTGCAGCTCCTTCAAACGCTCCAGAGACAGGTGAAGATTTGACTGAAAAAACCTGTCCCCTGGCCGGGAACAGAATTCGATCTTGTACCTGGAACAAGCCAGTTTGCGAACCCATTCGTCCTGAATGAAGGAAGTCCAGGGTTCCTGAAAGAAGCGCAGACCTCCCCCCACCCCAGAAACAGAAACGGGTGAAGGCGCCCCTTCATGCTGAAGAGGACTTGTCTGCAACACTGGACTGACCGGCCTTGGACTTGCCCCAGGGTTTCTTAGCACCTCCAGAAGTTCTTAACGGCTTAGCTTTTTCATGCGCCCCAGAGGCACGAATAAAACGTTTATGAGCAGAAAAGGAGAGGCCACGCTTCGGACGGGGTGTCTTACCCTTGGAGGATTGAGGAAGAAGAGTACTCTTCCCACCTGTCAGGCCCTTGATCAACTCATCTAATGAGTTGCCAAACAACCTGTTTCCCAGAAAGGGGAGATCAGCTAAGGCTTTTTTAGAAGCTTGGTCAGCCGACCAGCTTTTCAACCAGACCATGCGTCTTAAAACAATGCCCACGGCTGAGACCCTGACCACCAGGTGAGCCGCATCCATAGACGCATCACACAGGAACACCAGAGCCTGGATCACCTGGTCCAACAGTTCCAGCTGTTCCGGAGGAAAAGTCTCGGGGTCCAAAGACTCCCACAAACCCCTAATTCATTTTGTCACCATCTGTGAGACTAGCACAGATACAAAAACCGGTTTCAAAATGGAACCCGCCAGCACGTGAAGATAGCGGAAAGGGATTTCACCCGCCTGTCCACTGGATCCGTAAAAACTGGGGAATCCTTCACAGGCACAAGAGTAGATTTGTTTAATCTGGAAACAGGATGGTCCACTTTAGGTGGCACCGTCCAACAGTTGGAAACCTTTTCAGCAAAAGGATACCGGCGTTTAAAGCGTTTTGGCACCACTAACACGTGCTGAAAGCGCTGCCATTGGTCATTCACAATATCGTGAAAAGTGTCGGGACAAGGGAAAACCCTGTCAGCTTTTGTAGACTTCTGGGAGCCAAAAGCCACCCGCGTCCCTGCCGACGGTGGGCTCATCAGCCAATTTTAAAGTATCCCGCACTGAAATAATCAGGGCTTCCACCAAAGTGCGTTCCTGCACTGCAGCTGAAGAAGACAGGTCCCCTTCACCATCTGACTGCGAGGACAGTGACCCCTCAGGAAGGGGAGCATCCAGGGAAACCACATCAGCCTCTGAATCAGAAGACACCTCCACAGATGGAGAAGGCAGCGGCCGTTTACGGCTATCAAACTTTTTCATCACTAAATCAACTTTAGCCCCCGCAGGGATAGGGGGAAGGGACACAGACCGGGCAGACCAGGGGGGATCTCTTGGGAGGCGCAAATCCCATTATCCCCAGGGGAGGGCCCCCATCCCCTCAAGGCTAGCAGGGGCAAGGGGGGCACAGTTACTCACCATACCATGGACCGGGTAGGCTCCGCTCTGGGCAGACTGCCTCCAACCTGAAGTGGGGGTGCTGCCAGCCAAGAGATACGCTGCGACTCAGGGCGTTCTAGGTCGTTGCGTCCCGGCGAGGCATCCGCTCGCAGGCTCGTCCCCCTCCAGATAAGGGGGCACCGTCGTAGCTAGGCCTAGGTCAGAACTATAACCTGCTCACGCTCGTAGGCCAGACTGGGGGACCATAAGGATCTAGATTATCCAGTACGAAGCCCCAGCGGGCATCGTTGCTTGTAGATCACCAGGAAATTCTTCCCTGAACACTAGCTGGCAAGTAAAGAGAAATAAACGAAAATATTCTGAAAAGAATAAAAAAAACTGAGACCATAGTCCCAGCAGGAAACCTAGGTCTACTCCATCTCTAAGCAGAAATCAAACTGATTTGCTGGGTTGTGCAGTGGGGGTTTATGCCTGGGAGGGACAGCCCCAGGGCGTGTATATTCAAATTTTCCTGCCTAGACTACTCCTGATGGGAGGAGCATAAACCCACTTCGCTCATGGAGATGAGGCTGCGTCTGTCGATGGACGATAGAGAAAGTTATACATTTATTGGCATTTTAATGAGTGAAATACTGTATTTTCTGGCGTATAAGACTACTTTTGAACCTAAAAAAAATCCCCCCAAAATGGGGGGTCGTCTTATACGCCGAGTATAATATCTCCAAGGTAACCCAAGTATAAGTATTACCGGTAGATGAAAATTGGGGGGGTCTTCTTATACGCCGGAAAATACGGTATTTTATCCCCTATCAATCAGCAAGGTTTCTGGCTTCCAGATCTTTTCTATACAGGTAAAGGAGTTGCTCCCAATCTCAGCTTGTTAACTGTATAAAAGACATCCGTCCACAGAAGCAATCATATTCCAATCTCTCCTCCCTGGCCAAGACCAAAGAGCTAACCAAGGATGTCAAGGACAAGATTGTAGATCTACAAGTTGAAGTTTGGACAAAGCAGTTAGCTGCTCTGCGTTTTGAGGAGGTAGAGGCTCCTCTGTAGAGGGGGTTTGGAATTTTCCACTGTGGAAGGAAGACCCCCCCCTCACCTTATTTCTTTAATGAACTTGTGCCTCACAAAAAGACGTTCTCCTAAGGGCATACGTGTGAAGTGCCTTTCACAGGCAGCCACGGCATGTTTAAGGCGGAGATAGCAGGATCTACTACCAGGACAGACACTTTCTTCAAGAGAACACTGAAAGTGCATCAGCTGATTATATTGAACACAGACACTCTCATTCAGGAATCCGTATTCAAAAGACACCAGTAGGACTCAAAGATTGTTAAAATTCTTGCAATGTACACAGATCACCCAGAGGGGCCATTTTTTTTTGCCCCTCAACAAGTGGAGTTACTCATTAAGCCAAAAGTAATTTTTCCCGTAAAGTAGAGGAGGGTCCATAATCCCAGGACACAAGCAAAAAAAAAAGAACTCATGGAGTAGGGTATGTGTTGAAAGGCAATATTTCTTTTTGTTTTAATATCAAATGTTTCTGGATGGTTGAAACCAGACTACACCTGGCCTGGAATGCCAACAGAGCAAGTTTACCCAGCAGGGTGTTTGTGATAGGAAGTCATAAATGGGAATTCATATTTTAACAGGATGTTCTCGCAAACGCCTCCTGTTGTGAGGTAGGGTGTAGAGGAGCACCAGATAAGACCTCCTGGGGAGGTTACACCAACATCAAAGGCCAGCTGTTACTGAAAGATGACCCAGGTTAGAAACAGTGATTCATGGACGAATGGTGCCCCTAGTTGAGAATACAGCATGCTACCTGGAAAGATGGGCAAGAGTAGAAATACTTCTGGTTAATTAGGAAGGACGGCCTCTTATGGATTTTCATTTGACAGGTGGGCAGTGGATGTTTGTGTGGATGGTGTGTGAGTGAGCTTTAAAAGTAGTGGCCAGCTAGAGTTATTTCTCTTTGCTCTTTGTCCTGCAGCCCAGCCACATACAGAGCATAAAAGGATGAACTTGCGGTATTGTATCACCCCTGCTATACGCGCTGTAATATTCGTTTAGTGTTTTATGTTAGCATTTCTACTTTCTTTATAATAAATTAGATCCTTGCTTATTTAAGCAGTGTGTTCATTTTCATAGCCAACATTGATATTATATCTTCACCGTTAAAGTTATCAGAGCTTTGACAGACTAGCCAATTATAAGCATAGACAAGATAATCGATATTTATAATAGTTAATAGGGGATATCCAAGACCACAAAGAAAATGGCCTCTGCCCCCATCTATAACTGGCCTTCATAGCAAAGAACACATGGAAGGGCAACGCACATGAAACAAACAAAAATAAAATTCCCAGTTCAATTTGCTAACCAGTTTGCTTACCAACCAAATTAACCTGTCTAACAGTTCGCGTCAAAACAGGGGTTTAGTAGCACACATTTTCAAACGCATGTGTAAGCTGCAGGGCCACTCCACAGCTCCCTGTATTACCTGCAGTCCTAACTCTAGTGAAATTAGGAGAGTCTTCACAGTGGATTCACAGAGACTCCACTGTGAAGACTCATAAATTCACTAGTGTTAGGACTGCAGGTAATACAGGGAGTCGTGGAGTGGCCCTGCAGCTTACACATGCGTTTGAAAATGTGTGCTACTAAACCCCTGTTTTGACGCGAACTGTTATAAAGGTTAATTTGGATGGTAAGCAAACTGGCTAGCAAATTGAACTGGGAATTTTATTTTTGTTTGTTTCATGTGAGATCCAAGACCACCCCAGATTTCTCAAAAGTTTGTTAGTATCCCAACCCCTGAAGGTACAAGCCAATAACTAAGGGTCTACAAATTCTCAGCCTTTGTCCCATATGGCGCGGTTAAGTACATTCTTTTTTCTTTTTAACAGGCTGTATTTTGCATTATTATGGACTACCCTTATACATATATTATTGCATGTTATATGTAGGAACAAACATGAAGATCGACAAAGCATATAAAAGGAAAACGTTATTGCTCTTTTACATTTTTCTCATGTTGAGAACCCATTTAAAATAAGTGTCAACTATGCATGTGCTTTCTAGTGTGAACAAATTGAGGCCGTCCGTCCTACAGTCATCTCAAAATATATACCTGTAAATGCTGCAGATCATCTTCTTGAATGTTCTGCGACAAATTATACACCTGTAAGAAATACAATATATTATAGCGCTCCTCTTTCATCAGCAGTAAAAAAAAGTTATTTTAAAAAAATGATAGATAAATCTATAGTAAGAACCCAAATTGCAGCAGTATGCTTAATTGAAGAATTCTAAAGATCTAAGAACTCCTAAATAAACCTAAACTTTTAAATATTTTCTACTTTTCCTATCCATATCGTCTACTTTTCCTATCACAATGCCCATCATAGTCAGAAAAAAGAACACACACGATTGTTCAATCACCTAACCACAGCCTTTGCACTTCCATCTGACCAGAATTTTTTTTTTTCCCCCCATAACAATATTTTATTCGGTTTTAGTCTAGGTTAACAAATTAGGTTACATTTTTTGGAACCCATAGGGCTTTTAGCATTTTATTTAATTTAAATACATTCCTGTGCAAGCCTTTCACCCTCACACAATACGAGCTAGTCATTTGAAATGTGTTTTAACTGTTGCCTTAAAGTAGAACTAAAGGCACAAATACTTACTTCTACCCCAACGGTCTGATGCCTGCTAGATCCCTCGCCATTATCTTCTCCCTTGCTTCTTCCTGGTGCTGGACTTTGGCCACCTTGATTGGCAGGCGCAGGATGACGTCACCCCCTCACATGTGAAGGAGTCATTCATTTCGGCACACTGGCACTATGCTGAAAACGTAAACGGAGATGCGCAGCTCCGTTTATATTTTGGGGAAGATTGCGAACAAGCAGGTAAGTGTATTTTATCGCAGAAGAGACATTGCCATTGCTTTATATTGAAGCTTATACTGAGAGTTTTTAGTAAGTTTTAAAAAAGGATGGCATTTCTAGAAAGCAATTTTTCCTAAATATATGGTATCATTTGAGGAGACAAAGCCACAAATGCTTGCCATTTTTGGAGGAAAGGATCATCTTCTGATTTGCCTGGACCTGGTATCCTTCATTAACTCTTGATGGGGGAAAAAAAACTGCTATTAAGCCCTACAAGTTACTAGGTCCCTTGCAACCAGGGAAGAGCACAAGTGATGTTTTTGTTGGAAGTGGAATTTACAACTGTGTTATATCTTCAGTTTTTGGTGGCGCTGCATGTATTGAAGAAGCATTTGTCAGTTAGACATATGAATGTGGCGCTTAAAAGGGATGTTTATACTTTTTAGTTTTTTTGGGTGTAATAAATGAAATGGGATGTTAATTAGGTTTTAAGTTTTTTTAGGTGGAGCGATGGAAAATCATGATGGAGATGCTGGATATTCACATGTATTTTTACATCTTTTGAATGCGACACATATGGGTTGCTTAACAACGTTAATATTTTCAGTTTTGGGAGAGTAATTGAGAATCTTTTTAAGTTTGGGTGGAACACCTGAATGAAATGTTCGATATTCACATGGATCTGTGTGAGAACACTTTTTTTTTTTTCTGTGACGAAACGTCGTCAGGGCAACGGCGTACTGACGTCATCTGACTGCGACCCACGAGTGCGGACGAGCGGAGCCGTCCGGCCGGCGGCAACCTCCATTGCTCACCCATTCCTGGTCTTTGTAAGTTTTTTTGCTTTTATGGAATAAAATGCTTTTATGGTTTTACGCTATGGGAGCCCTTTTTTTCTTCTTATGGTGGTGATATCCTATATTGCTGAAACTTCTGAGACCTAGTTACCTACACCTCTGGTCGGATCCCCTGGTTATTCGTATACACACAGGCTTGGATTCAATTTGGGGTCGGTCTTTGGCCACTTGATTTACCCTACAGGCTTGATACAACTTCATATGTGGTAAGAGGCAACTCTCACAGGTGTGAAATTGCTGGCTCCTGAGTGGTACACTGGATTTGTTTAGTGCACTTTGGCTAATCTATATCTATCCAGGGTAAGAGGCGAATTCAGCTGGTGGTGGTTCAGCACGATTACCTTTTTTTCAACTTTTTCTTCACTGTGTCATTATTTTCTGTTTGGTAAGAGGCTACTCCAACCGATACACATTAATCACTCAAGGCATCAACCCTTAACCTCTCTGGTAGGGGTTATTCACCCTAAGTTCCCTATATTTTTGCATGATTTATTTATTTCATTTATTGTGGTGGAGGTCATATCACATCACAATTTTCATTTACCCACACCTTTGGTGATAGTCACAATTTGTTTGTTGGGTTTTACGCTATTGCGGTACTTTTTTTGCTTTTCATGATCCCATGTCCACTGAGTTGATCGATCATAGAAGCTTGGATCTACTGTCAAGGTGACAAGTTTCCACGCAGCGAGACTGCCTTTTCCTTACCTTCATCTGGTAAGCACATACCCTTAAGGGAGTTTGGTCCTGGAATTTATCAATAATATTGTTTTGGACTTTTATGGACTTCACATCTCCATCTAATATTTAGCGCGACTTATATGTATAATATAACTTTTTTTTTATTGATTGGCATTCACATTGATGGATATAGATGTGTATTTATAGACTTATTAGTGGGTTTTATTAGCACCTTATTATTTTACAAACTTGAGCTACTGAAGCCTGATGACGAATAGCCGAGACAACACCAACACTCCACTCTTATTTGGATGAGCCATCAATGAAAGGGTGGAACTCTTAAGTCATAAGTTTAGGAACTAAGCTGACGGGATACAATGAGAATTGTAAATGTGAAAACTCTGTGCTCCTTGTTTGGACCCTCAGGAAGCTGAACCAAGGAGAGCTTGAAATGTGCATGTACTTTTTCAGAAGTGTCAAATAAAGCCTGGTGTCCAATGGTCACATTTCTGATAAATCTTTACAACTAAAAGTACAGCAGGATATAGACAACCATATGAGTTGCAGCATAATGCAGGCCAGTTGGTTAATTCATTAATGGTTATTGCATTTGAAATTGGTTTGTATTTTTGTTTATTAAATATTGCATGCGATAATAAAAGGAGCCAAATCATCAATATAAAGTATCAAATGTGCGATAAATATTACAAATTTATTTAAACAGGTTCAGTAAATACCGCAACAAATTGAAATGAATGAATTTTAAAACTGAATTTGCAAAATAAAAAAATATATATGAATATATACGATAGATTACGCAGATTACACACATTTTTATTTATTATATCTATATCTATCTATATAATTTTTTTTATTTTTTTTTATTTTTTTTTTTTTTTAGACATACTTTGTTAATATAATTTGGAAAATCAACATATTGACATATCTAAAATCCTTTAGTATTATTGGTTCAAATTTGTGTTTACACAGGATGTGGTATCCCTTCTGTGTGCGGATAGAATATATATATATATATTATATATATATATATATATATATATATATATATATATATATATATATATATATATATATATATATATCTTAGTGAACTGACCCCTGGGTCACGCAAGGAGCTGTTCCATGGCTTTGGTTAAAACATAGTATCCAAAAGGCAAAGTAGGTGTCAAAAGCAGTGCTCAGTGCCCAAAGGTCACCTTACAGGCTACATCTGAAATCTTAAGGCCTGTGAGGGTCCAGGTACAGCCTTCAAAGCTGCTTCTGAATATAGACTGATCCAGATAAGGGCTGTGAAGAGACTAGCCAACGTTATTATCCAGTGCGAAAACCTCAGCCGGCTGTTACTTGTAGTTCCTCTGGATCTTGGTCCACAGGAACTAACTAGTGAAAAAAAATAAAAAGAAAAAACAAACTAACAAACTTTTCTATAATAGCTAAGACCGAAGTCCCAGCAAGAAACTAGGTCATATTCCTTAAACTAGGCAGAAACAAACTGATGATAGCAGGGTGTGTGGGGTTATGCCTGCAGGGACAGCCCCCATAGGTGTGGTTAAGCTTTTTTCCTACCTAGTGCCTATTCCTGATAGAAGCATAACCCTATAGTCTCTGACTAGATGGCGCTGCGTCTGTCGATGAACGATAGAGAAAGAGGGAATTTGATTCTCAGTGGAGCCGTGGCTGTGACAGACTAACAGCTCGAACCACATCCAGAGAGTGAATACCGACTCTCGAGGATGTTTTAGAGCAGGCATGTCTAACCCGCGGGCCGCATGTGGACCAGGCAAATGGGGCGCATGGACATCTGCAAGTGCCGTGCGATCTTTCGGCTGCCGCGGGAGACTTAGGATGTCTGCAGTCAGTGACAGAGCTGCTGATTCCTGTATAGTTCCAGCTCTGTCACAGGGGGAGTGATATGAAATGCACTCCGCCTGTGACAGGAGCCATACAGGAAGCAGCGGCTCTGCTCTCTACTGCAGCCACATGACCAGGAGTACCCCCCCATTACCAGCATTACCCGCCAGCAGAAAACACGCCAGCAGTCTGCAAAATAAGCAGAAAAGGGTATGTGCATTTGCGTGTGTAAATTGTTGCAATATGTTTTTTTAATAACTAGTTGTGTTTTGTCATATGTCATGTCCTTGTTCATACATGTAAGGACATGACATTTTCTGGCTGCCTAAAGGCCCGTACACACGATACGAAAATCGGAAGTAAAATTTCGTCTGGCGAATGATCTGCCGATTTTCGGATTGTTAGTATGGTGCTTTTCGACAGCCGATTACGAATTTTCCAACGGCAAAATCTGGATGTGCAGGCTATAAAATTTTTATCATACGTCAACACAACATCCGATTTTCGTTTAATTAGTACAGTTTTCGTCCGAAAAAAATCGTAAGAGCAAGACTAGGCATGCTCAGAAACGAAAGAACACATACAAAACAATTCAACACATGACATCCCTTCTGAAGTTGAATTCTGTCGTATGGGAATATTCGTATGAAAGTAACCTCTTCACTTTTGATATGAGACTAGCATGCAACAAATATTGGACGCAAGATCGTTTGATAATCTGATCGTGTGTACGAGGCTTTAGTCATATGTGCTAGGGGTGCAACTAGCCCCCAGCACAGAACTGTAAATATCCCAGCATGTGCAGTGTCTCTGACTCCTACCACCATGACCACTTCAAATCACTGAAGTGGTCATGGTGGTTAGAGTGTTCCTTTAATATCTCTCAGAAGAGGTAAACCGCTGTATACTGATTCCATTTAATTTGATAATTCTCTAGTTGTGTTAAATTTTTTTTTGGGGGGGGGGGGGGGGGCGCGGCGGCATTTTATTACTTGTATACCTTAACTATAGTATATATTTTATATGCGGCCCGAGAAAATTTCTCTACACTCAATGTGGCCCAGAGAAGCCATAAGGTTGTACACCCATGTTTTAGAGCAAAACAAAAAAAAGGACAGAAGCACTATGTCTTGATTGATGTGAAAATACACCACCTTAAGCAAAAATACCTTAGGCTGAAGGATGACCTTATCCCTGTGAATTACAAGGAAGAGCTCCTTATAATCTAAGGCAGCTAGCTCAGATGCCCTCCTGACAATGGTAACCGTGATCAGAAAAACCACCTTGCAAGTAAAGTCGGCAAAGGATATACCCCAAAATGTAGCCTGGGGTGATGACAGACTAAACTTAAAAGGTCTGGAATTTCCAAAACCCAAACGGCTGTAAAGGCCGACAGACGTGTCTCCCCCCCCCCCCACCGCCCCACTCAAAGAAATAGAGGCACCTTGACGTACAGAAGATTTGGAACCAGGCTTGGCTTGTTTGCAAGTTCAAGGCTTACATTAGAGATGCTTTTCTAGTGTGAACTTGGAAGACGTGCACTATGAGAGACACTTCATCTGGCTAGAGAATAGGGAATTACCTGCAGAAATCTTAGCCTTTGCTTTTCCTAGGCAACAGGGTGCTCCTACCCCCAGTGACCTTTTTAAAGAAAGGGTTGAGTTCCTCGCTGAAAAGACATCATCCTGCAAAAGGAATTCTCGCCAGCCACTTTTTGTAAGCTGGTTCTGCCGAGCAGTAAATAAAGTTGTTGTAAAGTCAGAAGGTTTTTTGGCTTAATGCATCAAGATAAAAAGCAGCCCCTCCCCCCCCCATACTTACCTAAGCCCATCTTGATCCAGCGATGTTGCAGGACTCTCCCTCTTCATTGGCGGAGAAGGCAGCATGGCACCATTGGCTCCCGCTGCTGTCAAAGTCAGTGAGCCAATGAGGAGAGAAGGGGGATGGGGCCAGGCCACAGTTCCGTGTCCGATTGGACACAAGGAGCTGTGGCTCGGCTGCCCCCATAGCAAGCTGCTTGTTGTGTGGCCACTCAACTGGAGGTAGGGGCCAGGAGTGCCGAAGAGGGACCAGAGAAGTGGATCTGGGCTGCTCTGTGCAAAACCACTGCACAGAGCAAGTATGACATGTTTGTCATTTTTAACAAAAACAAAACTGAGACTTTAGCATCACTTTAAGCCACAGAACTCTGGACAGATAGCAGGCCCACTCTATACATCTGACCCAAGAAGTCAGCCAGTTCATCTATACCCCTGGTGCCCAGAACGTGGCCCATGGGCTATTGAGCATCATATACAGTAGATAAAGTGGCAATGGGTTGCTGAGCACTGGAACGCTCTATGCTCACACACCGACAAAAAATGTACTGCGAGGCAGAGCTATTCCTACCCACATTACAAATAGAGTCTTGGCCTGGGGAGAGAAAGCTGCAAGGGTGTGTGTGATAAGTGATCGCTAATGCAGGCAAGGTAAAATTTCACTATTGTGTCTGACACCAATACTAGGGCTTATTAATGCATCCAATGACACCAATGTTGGGGGTTATTAATGCACGTACTGACATCAATGCTGGCTTGTTATTACGTCCACAGACACCAATGCTGGGGCTTACTATTGCGTCTACTGAAATCTGTTGGGGGTTATTATTGCACTTACTGATACCAATGATGGAGGTTATAGTACTCCACCTTTGTCCATGTGCATTGCGATATGCTGCAAAAAGTGCAGCAGGATTGAAACTTTGGTGCTTTGATGTGCGGAAATGCTGTGCTATTGCGCAGCCTTCTGGAAGGGTTGGGGGCTGCACTTAAGGCCCTTGATCAGTTTCAAGTTGTTCACCACTGATCTACACAATACCTCAAAGCAGGTGCTAAAAGAGCTCAGGGGCCATACAGATGGTACCCCATTCTTGGGAAATTTGTTTTGTCCAGACCACCAGAGTCTGACATACCACCATAGCAGTGATAACAGACTGAACTGTAAGACAAATCAGGGCAAAAAAATATTTGAAAAAAGGACCTCAAGTCTTTTATCCACAGCATCTTTAAAATCCAGGAGTTTTTCCACTGGTACAAATCAGAGGTCTGTTGAGGCAGGCAATAACCATATCAACACATTCGGCACCACACTTTGGAGGAGTCTATGAGATATTGTTAAAAGTAGGGATGCACCGAAATTAAAATTTTGGGCCGAAACCGAAAATGCAGGATGCCCTTGGCCGAAAACCGAAACCGAAAATGACTTTCCCCCAAAAAAAATTAAAATGGATAGAACAGGGGCATACACCAAAAACAGGCAGCGACGTACACCTGTCGCTGCCACCCTGTCACACTATATGTACTGTGATGGGCTTGCAACAGGTTAATTTAATTACCAATGGTATTTGTATTATGCAGCATGAGGGGGTTAATGTATTGTCACTGCTGGTCACTCATCTATTAGTGACCGACCAGTGGCAGGTAATTAACCCCTTTGTGCTGCATTAGTGCAACCAGTATCAGTGCAACCAGTGTTAATTAACACTGATACTGGTTGCACTAATGCAGCACAAAGGGGTTAATTAACTGCCACTGGTCGGTCACTAATGCATCAGTGACCTGCAGTGGCAATACATTAACCCCTCATGCTGCATAATACTAATATCATTGGTAAGCTGCCTCAGCATCCCTCCTCGGGTGTCCTTCATTCAAAAGTCCCGCCTCTGGCCGGCGGCCCGCCTCCCGGTGATGTCACTACTACGATCTGTGTTGAATGAAGTGACATACCGGGCGGGAGGGCGGGGCGAGCGGCCGCTATAGATAGAACCAGGGCCGGAGTGGGCCTCATATTCAGCCCTGGAGTTTCATGCCATAGACCGGCCCACAATATGGGGCTAATGTTGTAGTAACAACTGTTCCCCCATAGAATCTTTCATCTCACTAGCAGATGTTACTGCAACCGCTGGGAATTACAGATCACGACAGGGCAGACATCCCATTCCCCATACATTGCTTACTATCATGTTACATATACAGAAGGCAGAGAAAGCTTCTAAAGGGCCCCAATAATGGAGCAGATGCAGGGGGAGACACAGACCACCCCCCCCCCCCCCCCCACCAATAGAAAAGTCTCACACAGCATAATGTGCAAGTGTTGGCTCTCAGTATATACAGCACAATCTGCACCATTGACTATACTGTATACACAGGGGTGTGAAATCTGCATGAAAAGGATGATAATGGAAGATCTATACATCTGGAGCACAGCCATAGAACGATCCCAGCAAATATTATGGGTAGAGAAACATCTCCTCTAAATATGTATTTGTTATTAATTCAGAATGGAATTGATGTGAAGGATTTTCAGACCCCTGTGGTCAGATGAGCCCCTGGGCAGAGAAAACTTTTTCTTAGGGGGGAGAGGTAGCAATGATTAGTTTGGTGTTGGATGGCTGATCCCCAGCATTCAGATCCACATCAATCATGGGCACGGCGACTCCTGAACTGGGAGGACTAGGTGGTCGGAGGTCCCAGGAATATATCACAAGCATAGCTATTTAAACTTGTCCGGTATGGAGGACTGATGTGCATACAGTAGGTGTGCAATGGAGGAGTGGGGGCAACACATGCTTTGCATTAAAAAAAAAAAAAGAATCTCCCACCTTCCTGATGCAGCAGTGGACTGTGACTTGAGCTCAGAACACCTGGGAACCCCCTCCCCCTGCTCGGCTCGACTTTGCTTGCAGTCCCAGCCCGGCCAGTCCTCTCTGCAGCTCCCCTCCCTCCCCAGGCTGTGATTGGAGCTGCACCGGCTGAGCTCACGGCTGACAACTCACAGCGCCGCCGTTCATTGGCTGAGGGTGATTTCATTCCAAGCCCGGCTCGTGAAGGATGCTCCTGTACACTGGCAGCTGCAGTGTGTGCTATGACAACGGCCCTGGATAGAACTATGTGATCCATCCCTGTCAGCTCAGCGGGACTGTGTGTGAATGAGAAGTGACCTGACACCGGGCAGGGGGAGCGGCCGCTAATAACTATAACTATGTGAGAGCTTCACTTCACTGTCAGCGGAGATACATGCCTGACAGTGAAGTGAAGCTCTCACATAGTTACAGCTATTAGCGGCCGCTCCCCCTGCCCGGTGTCACGTCAGTTCTGTTCTCATTCACACATAGTCCCGCTGAGCTGACAGGGATGGATCACATAGTTCTAAGTATCTACAGCAGCTGTTCGCCCCGCCCCCCGCCTGGTATGTCCATTCACGCAGACATCTAGTAGTAGGGACGTCCTTCAGAGGCGGGCGGCCGGCCAGAGGCGGGACTTTTAAAACCTGCCCTGCGCCCTCCTCCTTCCTCATGGCGGCCATTATTTTCGGCAATGTTAACCCATTATCGGCCGAAATGGGATGGGCCCATTTTCGGACGATAATTTCGGTGGCCGAAATTTCGGTGCATCCCTAGTTAAAAGTGCTTAGACGGAGCATATACTTTTACAAAATGTTACAAGTCACTATACAGTAATGTCTTCCACGAGGGAGTGTACAGGAAAGGTAAAACAGTTTACCATTTTTAAGGGAACCCATACTGGTAAAATTAGGTAGAGAAATTTCCAGCAGCTCTAGTGCCAGACATGCTATTACCTCCTCAATCAACACCAAAATAGTATCAGAATTTTAGTAACAAAAAAGCAGGAGGGACTCCTCCTGAGAGGAAACCTCAGATTCAGCAGCCTCAAACTTCTCCTTTTCTCCCTTCTTGCTCACTTCTCTTCTCTATCATGCTCCAGTTATATGACCCCTGCCAGAGCGGTTTTAGAAACTATATAAAAGCAAGAAGGATTTATGGGACTTTAATTGAGGACAATTGGACATAAAAATATTCTTTATTTAATACCATGGATAATATAATATAAAACAACACTGTAGCATTAATGGATACAGGGATCAAATACACAGTAAATACAGCAATAAGACATCCAAAGTAAATACAATTTTTTCTAGGACCAAAAATGGATCACTCAAGAAAACAATGGGTCAAATATGATACATGCTCTGTGTGCTCACGATATTTAAATATATTATAGTTAGATGAAATATGAGTAATTGTAGGCTCGACGCGTTTCTAGGACCTCCGTCCACTCATCAGGAGCTTTGAAAATTTATCTAAGAATGAAAATATAAATTATATTGATATAATGGTGTAGGAGCAATAATGAGAAATCTTTATGGATTGGACACTACCTTAAGTCGTGTCATGTATCCAGGAGCCATCCAGTCTAAAACGGTAAGATCAAGGCCGGTCACAGGAAATGCCTGGCCCGGGGCTGAGGCATGGATCACAACTGGCAACACAAGGGCGAACAAGGAGGAAAGGACCATGATGGAATATGAATGAACCAATAGAGAGGCTTCAAGGATATAAATCCAGGAAATGATGATAAAGGCGCTTGGGGAGCATATACAGTCTAAAAAGATATTTATAAAATTTTTTGCGTAAATCTTTAAAATAAATCTACTGAGAAGAAACATTCTCAGAAATATATCTATAAATAAATAGAGTGTGTAGGGTCAGACGAATAAGCCCAAAGAGAAGTGCCTATAAATAATCAAAAAATTTTTGAATCAAAAGAGATTATGAATGCTTATGGTCAGAGCAATAGGCCAGTCACCCCCTCCCGATGCCTGTCTGTTTTTACATCCGGGCTGGGAGCGGGTTGCCACGCCCTTTATCGGCGCCATGCAGTGGTTGCATGGTACGGGACGTCTTTGGGCGTCCTGTTGCCAAGGCAACCCTTCCACCTTCCGGGACGTCAGAGGCGGGCTGCTTCTACCGACATCCGGTCTGGATTACCGGATGTGGGGGATACTTCAGCTGCCTATATAATGACGCCAGTATGGCGCTGGCATGATATCACTCCTGCACCTCGGACACACATTTTGGACGGACCGCTGATCACCTCTATTCGGGACTCTACATTTTCTGGTACTTCTGACCATTCAGTTCAATTTTATATTTTCATTCTTAGATAAATTTTCAAAGCTCCTGATGAGTGGACGGAGGTCCACGAAACGCGTTGAGCCTACAATTACTCATATTTCATCTAACTATAATATATTTAAATATCGTGAGCACACAGAGCATGCATCATATTTGACCCATTGTTTTCTTGAGTGATCCATTTTTGGTCCTAGAAAAAATTGTATTTACTTTGGATGTCTTATTTATTGCTGTATTTACTGTGTATTTGATCCCTGTATCCATTAATGCTACAGTGTTGTTTTATATTATATTATCCATGGTATTAAATAAAGAATATTTTTATGTCCGATTGTCCTCAATTAAAGTCCCATAAATCCTTCTTGCTTTTATACATTTACACTAAGGGATGGAGGCTTTTGGACAACTGTGGGCAAACCATACAAACTACTTTCCCGGTTTTAGAAACTAATTCTGGCGGACATAGGGGTTGAGGGTCACTTACGACCCTGAACACCTCTGGACTATATGAGGTCTGAGATCTGACCCATAAATGCAGACATGGATGCCACAAAATCATCCTTACTAAAAGGTCAGGAGGAATGAGGGATACCATATGGGGCACTGTAAATGTCTGAGGAGGGAGCAGAGTCAGCCAGGGAGCAACTAAAAATACTATGGAAAGCCGAATTCCCCCAGGGAGGGGTTAGTACAACCCATAAAACACAACTGTTAGCCAGGGCAATAGTTTGAACCAATATCCCTGTCCTTTTCCTTCTTAGGTATGCCATAGAAAAGAGCGGGGCCCTTAAAAAGGGATACTCCTGGTGACCTGGAAGGCAAAGAGGGTCAATATGGAGGCCCCCCCCCCTCCAATGAATGCACACTCAGAATGCACTGTCCCTGCGGAGTCCTGACCCCCTGTGAGCTCTGCACTGGCACCTGCAGAAGTGCTGTAACGTCCAGGATATTCAAACACAAAGCAGCCGAACAAAAAGATGGCCGCTGCACCATCCAGTACATTCGCAGTCTACTCAAGTGCTTAGGACTCCAGGGAGGGTGTAAGACCAACGAGGGCTGTCCGCAGAAATGTTCATGTAGTGGAGATAAGCCCTAAGCCACCATGTCAAGCCAGGTTGAGTAGTCACAGAAGAGGTGGATGAGGGGTGACAAAGGAAAAACAGTTCGGACACCCACTCACTGATGAAAGTGAGGAGGAAGGAAGGAACTACACCAGGAAAGAAAAGGAGGCACCTGGGGCGCATATTAACGATTGCCCTCGACCTGTAAAGTACTCTGAAATATCCAACACATTGCACTACATACTTAGGCAGGTGCCCAATGAAGGACCTGGTCCCCGTAGTGGCTTTCCAGGCCATCCTTGTGTTTTTTCTGGTGGAGTCCAGGTACAGTTCTAAGCATGGGGTATCGATCCACAGGCTGTACAAGATACCATGGCCAAAAAGCAAGAAGTTGACTGATGAATACAGTTAGACACCAGCAAAGAATTGAGGTATGCTGGGAGCAAGAGGGGTTTTATAGGCGTCCTCAGTTTTTTGCCAGTTTCCAAACAACTGAAGGTACCTGCCCATAACCAAGTCATCTGAATCTAGCCAGGTCCTGTACTGTATGAACAAGAAATCGTGGAAGTGTTTTTTTTTGGTGCCTCAAACCAAGAAAAATGGGACTTTATGGGCAAGTGGATGATAGTGCAGGTAGGTAGATAAGGTATAAGCAAAATAAATGATAGTAGAAATAAAAAACAATAATTTATTAACTACAATACTATTTCCATGTATTGTAAACAATTATTCGATGAACAATGTGCTTGGGGGAAGACCCAAGTGTGAAGGAAGTAAAAAGGTGATTCAGAAGAATCAGTGACAGTAGTGCAATAGTGACATTTCATAAGGATTTTTTTTGGCTGTTTTCCAATGGATGTTGAAAAAGGACAGATGTCCCCAAAAAAAATCCCAGGTTGCTGACGCGTTTCGGCTCTATCATGGGCCTTTTTCAAAGCGTTTAAGTCACTCAGTCTTTAATCTATGGGAATAAAATACAGGATTGTTTAGGTCCTCTAGGTACATTAGCGTCAAGTATATTAATTGTTTTTCAAGTTTAGAAAGAATTATATACATACACGGGTGTAGCCACTATTTCTGCGCAGAGCTCCCTTATCCAAGTTGCAATCACAGCGGTAATCGTGTCCTGCATAAAGCCTGGGGTGGTGTTAACAAGAGGGGTACTTGTTTTAATAGTGAGGATTAACACAGTAGGTCACAGGTTTTGGAAGAGTGTGATATCTTCACTTACAGTTGTACAGGCTGAAAGGGTTAAGCTTCCTCCACGGTTCTGGGGGTAGGTTTTCTCCCTCTCTCTTTGCCAAGTTCTTGGTCTATATTGTAATGTAATGTAATATAAGATGGTCCATTTTTTACAGTGTTGGTACCATAGTGACTGTATATAAGTACTGTGACTATATGGTGACAAATTTTTTCTTTGTTGTAATTGAGGGTGAAGAACATATTATACGTGTTGTTGTTCATGGCTTGAAGACGCTGCAAAGGCGCTGTTTTCCTCTTTGGCTAAAAATTCCTGCTCCCACGCTCCAAGGTATGTGTTCGCGTAAGACGGGGCACAACTTGTGCCCATTGCGACACCACACGTCTGCAAATAGTATATGCCGTTGAATATAAAGAAGCTGTTATTCAGGATGTAGTCCAGCATCATGGATTATAAAGTCATTACATTTTTTATCATGTCCACTTTGTTCTTCTAGGGTTTGTTTAATGACTTCCATTCCTTTCTTGTGCGGGATATTATTGTATAGGGCTTCAACATCGATTGTGATGAGGAATACATCATCTGGTATGGTAATACCATCAAGGATCTGGAGGAGGTGTCCCGTATCCCTAGTGTACGAGGGAAGTTTGGTTACGTGAGGTCTTATGTATGCATCTATAACTTTACTGGTGGTTGCCGTTCCCCGATATAATGGGCCTGCCCGGGGGGTTGTTTTTATCCTTGTGGATTTTAGGTAAAGCGTAGAAGGTCGGGGTTCTAGCGTGTTTTGTCCTCACAAACTGCCAAAGTGTTTGTGAGATCATTCTTTGATTCAGGGCTCCATCGATTTTTTTATAGAAATCCTCTTTATAGGTCTCCACCATGATGGGCATAATCTTTTTATAGCATCGTGTATTGTCCAGAATCCTCTGGCACATTGCTTTGTAGTCTTCATTGTCCATTAGCACAATGTTCCCCCCCTTATCAGAAGGTTTAATTGTGATGGACTCATTGCTCTTCAGTTCTTTCAGGGCAGTTTTTTGTTCCTTGGTGAGGTTTTGCATTGTCTTATTCCCTTTCAGTTTCTCGAGCTCTTTCGTTGTTTCCCTAACAAAGAGGGCTATTGAGGGGTTCTCATTCAGTGAGGGAAAGATATGGGATTTTTTCTTAAACATAGGGTATTTTGCTCCTTGTGGTTTTTCTGCCCCATCATCTTCGCTTCCGACAGGTGTATCCTCATCTGTCCAATCATCAATTGCTCCTTCTTCTAATAGGAGGTTCAGGTCTCTGATAGCCCTAAATTCGGCTGCTGTTAAGCTCGTTTGTGGTGTTTTGGCGGTTGTTTTTTTATTATATTGACTTTTAGGAGTAGGTTTTTCGCGAAAAGGTTAACGTCCTTGATTATTTCAAAGGTGTCAGTACCTCTGTTGGGGCAAAAGGAAAGTAGGGGCTGCCTGGGACCCACCAATCACCTTCAGGGAGAGGAGGGCCCCTCCTCCCGTGCTGGCGGACAGAGAGCGTCCCTCACTATGGGCCGAGCGACCTGCGCGCGCATCCATTGAGCGCAGGTGCAGAGACCGGTGCCACGTCACGCTCCTTGGAAGTCCTCCTACGTGCAGCGCCTACTGCGCATGCGAGAAGGACTTCATAAGGCCGGGGAACCATAGTCAGTCCTCACTTCTCTCGAGCAGAGAGAAGAGGACAGACCGAACCTGCGCCAGCCGGATGGACCATCTCCTACCAGACTTCTGCCAAAACGTAAGTTCCAATGGAACTCTTGCTCATTACCCTTAATAAACTTTGGGCACCAGAGTCACCTATTTCTACTGTATAAGCACAATGAGCTACAAGAACACTTATCCTGGAACTCGGCATTATAGTCACCATATAGTCACAGTACTTATATACAGTCACTATGGTACCAACACTGTAAAAAAACGAACCATCTTATATTACATTACAATATAGACCAAGAACTTGGCAAAGAGAGAGGGAGAAAACCTACCCCCAGAACCGTGGAGGAAGCTTAACCCTTTCAGCCTGTACAACTGTAAGTGAAGATATCACACTCTTCCAATACCTGTGACATACTGTGTTAATCCTCACTATTAAAACAAGTACCCCTCTTGTTAACACCACCCCAGGCTTTATGCAGGACACAATTCCCGCTGTGATTGCAACTTGGATAAGGGAGCTCTGCGCAGAAATAGTGGCTACACCCGTGTATGTATATAATTCTTTCTAAACTTGAAAAACAATATACTTGACGCTAACTGTAAACAATCCTGTATATTATTCCCATAGATTAAAGACTGAGTGACTTAAACGCTTTGAAAAAGGCCCATGATAGAGCCGAAACGCGTCAGCAACCTGGGATTTTTTTGGGGACATCTGTCCTTTTCAACATCCATTGGAAAACAGCCAAAAAAAAATCCTTATGAAATGTCACTATTGCACTACTGTCACTGATTCTTCTAAATCACCTTTTTACTTCCTTCACACTTGGGTCTTCCCACAAGCACATTGTTCACCGAATAATTGTTTACAATACATGGAAATAGTATTGTAGTTAATAAATTATTGTTTTTTATTTCTACTATCATTTATTTTGCTTATACCTTATCTACCTACCTGCACTATCATCCACTTGCCCATAAAGTCCCATTTTTCTTGGTTTGAGGCACCAAAAAAAACCCTTCCATATTCCACATAGGGACGGTGGCAGAACCTACTCATCTTATGTGTGCTAAAGAAATAAAACCACCCCTCGCCTGAACAAGTAATCGTTTTCCAAGTTTCCAGAACACTAGCAAAAAAATAAATGACATTTGGAAGCAGGGTTATACAGGAGCGGACGTAAGATTTTTTTTTTTTTTTAGTCCAATACTTACTACAATTTTGTGTCCCTCAATGATAAAGAAATGCAGGTTTATTTAAAGAGACAGCTGTATTAAGAAAAGACAAATTGTTCCAAATCCAAAAGCGTCGCTCAAAGGTAAAGGACGCTAGGTAATAAAAGTAATATAGCACAAATTTTTTTAAAATCCAGTCTTTCCCCAAATGCACATTAAAATTTTTAGTTCCGGTTTCGTTTGTGAATTGGACTTAACACATTACTGCACGATTTGTTGCGACATTTACCAACAATTCTTTTCTCTTTGTCGTTCACCGCAAAATAATTTGTTTTTTTTTTAATGAATTGGACTTTATTTACCGCATGCGATAATTTATGCAAATGAGTAACAAGATACCCTTACGTTATGCGGTAAAGCTTAGTGAATTTTTAGTTAGTGGTTTTTGTTTAACATCCTGTCTCAGTGTTACGCCTTTTTACTGTGTCAGAAGTGTTAGCCGTCACCCAGGCCTCTCACTTTTGCAAACAAAGGGGCTCACGGATGTTGGTTCTGAATGGAGAAAGTGGGTTTTGCAGTTTTCTCCAGGATTGGGTTCTACAGTACAGAGGTTTTGTAGAGACGTGGGGGGGATGAAGCTTCTATCTGTGTCCACATTTTACTTGAAACCACCATGTTGATTGTGCAGCTGTTCACAGCCTTTTACATATTCATGCTATCTATGGTTCGAGGCTGCTTCTCTGGAGACAAGGCTGTTGAAGGAGCAGCATTTGTGAACAGACACTAGGGACTGTGCCTTCTGATCTCACTGAGAGGTGATCTGACCAGGCCGTTGACTTTAGGCTCCAGTCACACTTTTGGGACTTGTCATGCAACTTTGGAGACCAAAGTCCCATGACAAGTCATTTCCCAAAGTTTCCAATGATAACCATTCATATACAGTATGTGCGACTTAAAGTTGCAGCAAATTCAAAGTAGCTCATGCACTACTTTGGTATGACTTTCATGCAACCTGAGGGTCATTGACATTAATGTTAACTCTCAAAATCTGCATGAAAGTTGTACCTGTATGTTATCCAGTGCAATAGTTGTGCAACAGTTATCCATTATCACTGGTCAAAGCCGTATCAAAGTCGCACCCATTCAAAGTTTCATTAAATTTGCACTCTAAAGTCAGCGCAACGTTGGAGTCCTAGAAGTGTAAATGGAGCCTAAGACTGTAATTAGACAGCAGCTTGTGCAACCCAAGGTTGGGTAGTTGGTTTGTCAAAAGGCTGAATGAGATGATGTGGTGAGTCTGTGCAGACAGGTTCAGAGACTATGCAGTCTGGATAGCCAGAAGGTTGAAAAAATTGGATTTTTGTCTTACCAAAAAATCCTTTTCTCTGATGTGCATTGATGGACACAGCTCCAGAATCTTCTTGACCATTGGGTTATGCTGCCCCCTACAGGAGTAGGACACTAGACAGGGAAAAAAAAAAAAAATTTACCACACCAATGGGGCAGTCCCAGGGGGTATACTCCCACACTCTGTTATAGGCATTCCGTTTTGCTGCAAGCAGTGTCAGAAGAAAGTAACCCAACTCAATAGAGGGGTGGGTGCGGTGTCCGTCAATGATCAGAAAAAAGGATTTTACAGTAAGACAAAAATCCAATTTTCTCTTTCTTTCATTGACAGACAGCTCTAGAACATTCTTGACAACTGGGACGTCCTAAAGCAGTGTTAAACATGAGGGGTGGGAAAAGACACAGCAGAAAAGGCAATTCCCAAAGGCTAAACCTAGCCAACCAGTGAACATGGAACTCAACCAGGAACTACTGGAGCTCACCTGAAAACATACACCCTCAAAGAGGACTAGTCCTCTCAAACAGCAGCCTGCAAATCCTTGCGGCCAAAAGCAGCATCCGCAGATGCCAGAACATCCACTTGGTAAAATTTAGTAAAAGTGAGCACAGGCGATCAGGTGGCCGCCTTGCACACCTGATGGTGAAAGGCCCAGGAGGCACTAAGCGCCCGTGTGGAAGGCACCTTAACAGGGAAAGGAGGCACCTGATCCCTAATTTAATAGGCCTGCACCACGGTCTGTCTGATCCATCAAGAAATGGTCGCAGCAGACACAGCCAACCATTTTCGAGGTGTATCCGTAAGGACAAATAGGGAGTCTGATTTCCTAAAAGACTCCGTAGCCGTCAGGGAATCAGGGGAATGCAAAGCAATTTCCTTAGGCTGCTTGGTCTTAGGGCAAAGTGAAGGCAGTAAAAGGTCTTCATTCAAATGGAAGTCAGAAACAACCTTAGGGAGGAACGACTGACAAGGGCGAGGCACCACTTTATCTCTGTGAACCACCAGATAGGGTGAACAACAGGACAATGCCGCCAGCTGTGACACCCTTCATGCAGAAGTAATAGCCACCAAAAAGGATACCTTCTGGGACAGCGAAAGCAGGGGAATCATTCAAATATTTTCGAAAGGAGGTTTCTGGAGAACAGACCGCACCTAATCAAAGGTCTCACAGAGACCACACTGGGGAAGCCCGTGAATAAATGTGAGAAACAAGGAATTTCTGGCCAAAGGTCACTGGAAGAAGCCCGCCAAGGCCGAAACCTGGCTCTTGATGGTACCCCCAAGGCACAACGCTGTTTAACCCCACGCTGGAGGAAGGCCAAGATCCGATCCACCGAAAAGGAGAAAGGATGAACCTCAAGAGAATCCCACCACGCGTCGTGTCTTGTCTTCCACGTAGGATGGTAAATCTTCCTAGAGGTAGACCAAGCCACAAACTTCTGCACCTTCCTGTTGAGACGAGACGAGAGGCCATCAAGTCCACCTCAAGAGTGCCCCAATGAAGACACAGCTGATGAAACACCTCCGGATGGAGTAATCAATCTCCCTGGTCCAACGTGATTTTCTGTCAAAATAGGAGGGGAAAAGGAAACCCCTTTGCCACTCTGGATGTGGCTTGTGAGTGCCAAAGGGACTCCAATTTTAAAGGTCCATTTTTAAGATCTCACACACAGATACAATCAATGCATCCACCAGCGCCTTTTCTTGAGCGACTACAGGAGTGGAGGAATCATTCTCATTATCTGAGAACTCAGAGCGCATGGTCACAGACCCAGCAGAGTGACCCACGTCCGCAGCTCCCGAATCATATTCAGGATCTAAGAGGACAGTTGAGGCAGGGGGGGGGGGGGGGGGGGGGGAGTTTTTTTGTTAGCTCATTGCCCAAAAATCACCTCCACTCGGGACACAAAGGACTCCGGGACTGCCGTCAGTGCATCAATGGATGGTTGGGACCCGAAGGGCCCTGCAGCCTTTGAGAGGGGATCAGGTGGGGAAAAGTGCTCGAAGGACTCAGAGTCAATAGGGGGACCCCACAAAAAAGGTGTAAAAAAATTCTGCTAAGGGACACCCCCACCACTCCGGCAGCACCAACCGGTCGCCAGTAACAGAGGACCTAATCGATCCTCAGCAGAGAGGGAGAGGACCCCACCAGACCCACCACCCAGCAGAAACAGGCACCTGCTGCCACCAGGATAATCTGCACTCCACGTGTGGCGATCAGAAAGTGAAAAGATCCAGGAGTCAGCACCAGGGGATGGGGGCTCCACTGTCATGGCTGCTGTTCTTTTCAATGGCAAACAACAGCAAATGGCAGTCAGACTACACAAAAATGGCGGCCGTGCATTGAGCACACAGGCTACAAGAAAATGGCGGCCCTGCGCAGCACCACAAGGCTCCCAGGTACCCACTAGGGATCCCTAGGCCTCAGAAAATGGAACAGGCAGGAAGGGGGGCCAACGGCAGGAGCCCCTACCAGATACAGCCGCCCCCCCCCCCACACAGCCGATCGCCCAGTCGCCGGCAGCGCACCCCTCTGCCCCTATTGCCAACACAGCACCTTGCCCACCCCAGGTGGTGAACCATGCAAATTCACAGCCTCAGCATATATGAAGGATTGGGGGGGCAGGTGGGGGGTGAGATGGCCCAAAGGGACCACCAAACCGATGGGGGTGCCTAACAGGAAGAGGGAGAACCCGGGGTCCGACCGTCCCATTGAGGGGCCCACGTCCACCCCAAAATCTCTCCAGGGGGGGGGGGGGAACAGTTACCATACCAGGAAGGCATCTCTCCAGGCAGAACCGCCTATCCAATAAAATGGGGACTGTCGGCAAGGAGGAACGCTGAGACTCGGACCGAGACCCGGTCGTGTGCGACCTTGCGAGACGTTTAACTCGCAAGCCAGCCCCATCCAGTGGGGCTATGCTGCGGCCGACCAAGCACGGCTAGAGTGGAGCTGAGGTCAATGGTCTCTGGCCAGACTGGGGTGACCACTGGATCTAGATTATCCAGCCCGTCACCCAGTTGATTGTAGATCTTACAGAAAACAAACCAGGAGAGAAAAAAAAATCCATCTTAAAAGAAAAAATTGCCAGGACCAGAGATCCCAGCAAGGAACTGGGTCCTTACTACGGACTAGGCAGGAAAAAAAACTGAATGCCTATAGCAGAGTGTGGGAGTATACCCCCTGGGACTGCCCCATAGGCGTGGTAAAGTATTTTTCCTGCCTAGTGTCCTACTCCTGTAGGGTGCAGCATAACCCAATGGTCAAGAAGATTGTGGAGCAGTGTGAATGAACGAAAGAGAAATGTATATTTGTCATTGTGACGCTGAAAAGGAAAGGTAATGCTGGAAGGGTAACCTTCCATGTGAGCTTTTAAACATTACTTTTGAATAAAAGTGGGCAAAAAGCCCTGAAAAACATACTTCACTGTCTGTACTGAAGTAAATTAAAGGCACTACACTTGAATGAACCCCCCAATCCCAAAACTTGACCTATAGTTTGCTGTGCACATTGTAATTAATAATCCTGCTTTACACAATGCTCTTACACAAGCTGAAGCCTATGTGCACAAAGCCTTAAAGATCATGAAAGAGCACTTGCTTTCAATTTATGAAAAAAAAAAAAAAAAAAAAAAAAAAAAAAAAAAAACACTTTCCATCCACATAAGCCATAAATATATGATTCTTGATTACAGAAATTTTTATTCATCATGACTTTACGAGTCCCTATTTAGAACTTAAGGTTCTGCGCATGGTTACATGCAAACTGCAGGCCTTGTATAATATAATCAATTTACATTGCAAAGTAATCTCTCTGATGTGTGTTGTGGTTTGCTTACAATTTATTACAAGACGCAGTTTGGACACATTTTCCATGAGGTAAGGGCCCTACAAGTACAACTTGCACTGCAATAAAATGTTTTTCAAAAACAAATAGGATATCTTTGAGCCTATTTCAATGCGAGTTAGCCCTGATGCGCTGCAAAAGGTTATATTCAGTGCGTACATGACAGTTGCAAATACAAGTAAAAATAATTTTATATATATTTATTTTACACACACATACAAAACACGTTATAAAGTAGCATAAAGGTTACCTGGACAGAGCTAGTCATTGTGCTTAAGGCAAACACCGTTGCACAATCTTTGATTGTTGACTGGCTGTCAAAGGCCCCTTGAGTATCCATGAGAATAACCGCAACCTGGGTGCAAAAACAAGCAGCTAAATATAACCAGCATAATAAAATGACAAGGTGAAAACAACCAAGATAAATGTAATATCAAGTTTAGCAGTATATTCCATTTTTCCCCAACAAGTAAAGCAGCAATCCATTTGTGGTATAACACGGACTACCAAACCCAGTTTAAATCTAGAACTAAAAAGGAATCCTCAAGCACTCCAAAGCAGACATTTTACCACCACCACAGCAAACTATATCTGGGCCTGAAAAGTAACACTGAAATACAGTAATACTCTGTTACAATTGACTACTTTTTATTTTGAGTCTTTACAATGGTACCGACCATGCTCTCTGTGCTTGCAAATACATTGCTACATCAGAAATTTCCAGGTCTGAAATTATAATTCCAGATTGCCTAAAAAAATATGGATTTTTCCTTTCAATTTACCTGTAAAATCCATTTCTTGGACTACATCACGGGACACAGAGCAGCCATATTCATTACTATCTGGGTTATATGCCACTTATAGGTGAATGGACACTGGCAACTAATTAAGACAGGAAGTCCCCCTCTATATAACCCCTCCCATACAGGAAGTACCTCAGTTTTGTTTTAAGCAATAAACATCCCAGACAAGAGGGGAGGGACCTCTGTGTCCTGTGATGTACTCCAAGAAATTGATTTTACAGGCAAGTTGTAGGAAAAATCCATATTTCTTTATCGTACATCACAGGACACAGAGGAGCCATTTTCATTACTAGCTGGCACGTCCCAAAGCAATCCACTTGAGGGGAGGGGGGACACTATAAAACACCACCATCAGACCGCAAAAGGAAGGAAGGAAGGCAGTATAATGTCCTGATGTAAATGAAAAGCGACCACCTTGGGCAAAAAACCTGGGTGTGGACATAGAATCACCCTATATTGATGCAATATCAAGAATGGCTCTTTACAAGAAAGAGCCATCAATTCGGATACCCTTCTGGCTGAAGTTACTGCAACCAAAAAAGGTTGTTTCTGTATACTGCCAGCACCAAATTTATATCCCAAGGACACAATGGTGGCCTCACTGGAGGAAGCATATGTAGCACCCCTTGAACAAAGGTTTGAACTAAGGAATGCAAAGCGATTGGTCTCTGGAAAAAAATGAGAAGGCTGAAATCAGACTCTTAATAGTGCCTAAGGCTAACTTCATAGCTACTCCTACTTGCAAGAAGGCTAGAATTCTCCCGATTATATATTTACGGGGATGCCATTTCCTGGCCTCACCAGGAAATTGTAAGGCTTCCAGACTCTAATAAATGCCTCTAGAGACTGTTTTCTAGCGTTTATCAGGGTAGAGACTGCAGGGCCAGATATACCTCACTCCCTAAACCACTTACCGACCGCCCTTCATTATACGTCGGTCCTTTAACGCTAAATACCGGGGTTATGGCAGCAGATTCGCCACGGGATCACCCTTACGGTGCGGAAGAGGTGCGCCCCCCCTCCCGCCGAGTGTCGGCTATTTTCCCCGCTTACCGGACCCGCGGGCAGCGGGGAAGACAATCTGGTCCCCGCTCCTCACAGACTGGAAGTCGAATGAGGGCAAGATGGCCCCCACTCGACTATGGTCTTGGAGGACCGGAGCGACGCCAAACGTTTTTGCCTAGTAACCGGTTTAAAGGGCCGATTTTTATTCCAGCATTTTTTTTTTTTTTTTTAGTGTAGTTGTGAGGTCTGAAGTCTTTTTGATACCAGATCTCACAATAAAGAGGTCCTGTCATGCCTATTTCTATAACAAGGGATGTTTACATTCCTTGTAATAGGAATCAAAATGATCAAAATTTTTATTAAAAAAAAAAAAAAAAAAAAAACTGTAAAATAAATAGGAAAAAAAATTAAAGCGCCCTGTCCCCGTTCGCAGAAGCAACAGCATACGCAAGTCCCGCCCACATATGTAAACTGTGTTCAAACCACATCTGAGGTATCGCCGCAATCGTTGGAGCAAGAGCAATAATTTGAGCCCTAGACCTCCTCTGTAATTCTAAGCTGGTAACCTGTAGCAAATTTTTAATAGTGTCGCCTATGGGAAGTTTTAAGTACCAATGTTTGTCGCCATTCCGCAAGCGTGCTCTATTTTGAAGAATGACATGTTGGTTATCTATTTACTCGGCGTAACATTATCTTTCACATTACGGAATTGGGCTAACTTTACTGTTCTCTTACTTTTTAATTCAAAAAAGTGAATTTTTTCCCAAAAAATTGCCTTTGGAAGACCGCTGCGCAAATACGGTGTGATAAAAAATATTGCAACGATCTCCATTTTATTCTCTAGGGTCTCTGCTAATGTTTGGGGGTTCCAAGTAGTTTTCTAGCAAAAAAAAAATGATTTTAGCTTGTAAACACCAAGAGTCAAAAATAGGCCCGGTCTTAAAGTGGTTAAGATCCAGGCTTCAATAGCCAAGCTGTCAAGTTTAGAAATTGTAAAGCAGGGTGGAATATTGGACCCTGAGAGAGCAGGTTCGGATGCAGTAGAAGAACCCAAGGCCTTGCCACTGCCAACTTTAGAATTTGTGCGTACCAAAGCCTCCTGGGCCACGCTGAAGCCACCAGGATTACTGATTTTCCCTCCACCTGGATCCTGCTTAGAAGACGCTGCAGCAGCTAAACCAGAGGAAAGGCATAGAATAGGGAAAATTCCTACCAAGGAGTCACCAAAGCATCCACTCCGACTGAGAGTGGATTCCTGGTCATGGACACAAACTTTTTCAACTTGTTGTTGAACCTGGATGTCAACAGATCTACGTTCAGGACCCCTCAGCATTGGCAGATCAATGCTAAGATCTTGGCCTGTAAGGACCGTTACCCCAGAAACATCTGCTGATGACTCAGTCTGCCTGCCAGTTTTCTATTTCTGGAATGAAAACCGCCGACAGGCATGACTCTTGGTGACTCACTGATGGTTGATATAAGCCACAGCCGTGGCATTGTCAGATTGTACCCTAACAGGCTAACCCTAAAGTCTGGACGTCCAGTACTTTAATGCCTGACAAACTGCTCGGAATTCCAGGCTATTGATGGGAAGGATTTTTTCTACCCAAGACCATTTTCCTTGGACAGTGGCTTCCTCCAGAACTGCCGGAGAGACTTGCATCTATAGTCGCCACTTTCCAAATTCCTGGTTATCAACCACCAACTTAGACTCTGACATACCCTTGGTACTAGAGACATGCAACAATCTAAGGCCTGGATTTTCTGCTACAGGCTGACAGAATGTTGTTCTGTAAAGGTCTGGTATGGAATTGAGCATAGGGAACTGCTTCGAAAGAGGACACCATCTTACTGAATAACCTCATGTAAAGACATACAGAAGGATACTTTTTCCTTCTTTCGGACCAAGCCCGATCCTTCAGGTCTATGACCTTTCTCACTGCTTCCATCAGTGAGGCCACCATTGTGTCCTTGGGATCTAAATTTGGTGCTGACAGTTATACAGAAACAGCCTTTTGAGCCCATGTGGCATATTCCTTTGGTTCTTTTGACCAGAAAGTTAGTCTTTTTGGTTGCAGTAACTCCAGCCAGGGGTTATCGGAATTGGCTGCTTTCTCTTGTAAAGAGCCATTTTTTTTTTTTTTTTTATTTTACATCGAGATCGGGTGATTCTACGTCCACATGATTCTACGTCCACACTCAGGTTTTTTGCCCACGGTGGGGTCTGTTTTTCATTTAAATCATGACATTATACAGCATTCCTTCTTTCCAAATCCTTAAACAGCAGAGGAAGAGGTCAGCTCAGATTCGTGAGACTGACCTTTTGTTCCTGCTGCCAGAAAGGCCTAGGAAAGGACAGGCAGCATCTAAGTCTACAATTTCTCAATGGATTTGCCCGGTTATTATCCAGGCGTATGACTTAAAAGGGTAGGTTCCACCTTTTCCGGTAAAGGAACATTCTACCAGAAGAGTAGGTGCCTTTTGGGCAGTTCGCCATCAAGCTTCTATGGCTCAGATTTGCAAGGCCGCCACTTGGTCTTTGGTGCATACGTTCACTAGATTCTATCAAGTGCATGTTAGGACCCAGGAGGAGTCTGCATTTGGCCGCAGTGTTCTTCAGGCAGCAATGTAGATCCTTTGCAGTCTGATGGTGGTGTTTTTATAGAGTCTCCCTCCTCTTAAGTGCATTGCTTTGGGACGTCCTAGATTGAATATGTCTGCTCTGTGTCCTGTGATGTACGAAAAAGAAATATGGATTTTTCCTACAACTTACCTGTAAAATCAATTTCTTGGAGTACATCACAGGACACAGTGGTCCCTCCCCTCTTGTGTGGGATGTTTATTGCTTGCTAGAAACCTGAGGTACTTCCTTTATGGGATGGGTTATATAGAGGGGGGACTTCCTGTCTTAATTAGTTGCCATTATCCATTCACCTATAGGTGGTGTATGACCACATAGTAATGAATATGGCTGCTCTGTGTCCCGTGATGTACTCCTAGAAATGGATTTTACAGGTAAGCTGTAGGAAAAATCCATATTTTCCTTGGGCAAAAAGAAAAAAAGCACAATATTCCCAATGCACACATTTCTGAAACTGGCTGTAAATGTAAACAGGTGCTGCAGCAACCACTGGCTGGAAACCAAAGACATTATTATTATTACATTATTATTATTATAATGCATTTATATAGTGACAGCAGTGCGCAGCACTTCACAAGGTTAGGGCAAACAGTACAGTTACAATACCATTCAATACAGAAAGAATCAGAGGGCCCTGCTCATTACAGCTTACAATCTAAAAGGGAGGGTCAAGTGATACAAAAGGTAATAACTAAGGGGGATGAGCTCATGAAGAAAATTAAAATACAGTTGTTAGGCGGAGGCCGGATAGGCTTCTCCGAAGAAAAAAGTTTTCAGGGATTGCTTAAAAGTGGATAGAGCAGGAGATAGACAGATCAGGTAGGGAACTCCAAAGGATGGAAGAGGTTCAGGAAAAGTCCTGGAGGCGAGCATGAGAGGAAAAAGACAAGGCAACTAGAGAGCAGGAGGTCTTGAGAGGAACAAAGAGAACAATTTGGTCGGTATTTTGAGACTAGGGGGCAGACTTGTGGATGGCTTTGTAAGTCATTATTCATATTTTGAACTTAATTAGTTGGGTGAGTTGCAGCAAATGGAGGGATTGGCAGTAAGGGGTAGAAGACACTGAGCGGTTGTAAGGTGGATCAGTGTGGCAGCAGCATTCATGGTGGACTGAAGAGGGTATAGCCTATTTAAAAGGTAAGCAAATGAGGAAGGAGTTGCAGTAGTGGAGGCGGGAGATGACCAGTGAGTGAATTAGGAGCTTAGTGGTGTCAATGGTTAGGAAGGGGTGTATTTTGGAGATGTTGGGGAGGTTGAGGTGGCAAGCTTTATAAAGTGATTGGATGTGAGGCCGAAAGGAGAGTCCAGGATAATGTCTAGCACTCTGACATGAGGGAATAGGTTGCTGGTTGTGCCATTGATCTTGACAGAGAAGTCAGGGAAGGGGCACATGGAGGGAAGAAATATTATAAGCTCGGTTTTGGACAGGTTGAGTTTGAGTAAGTGGTATGACATCCAGACATGTCTTTTAGTAAATTAATGATGTGTGAGGAGACTGATGGAGTGAGATAAGGGGTAGAGAGATCGATTTGGGTGTCGCCAGTGTAGAAATGATATATCAGCTGACCCAGGGAGGTGTAGATTGAGAATAGGAGAGATCCCAGAACAGGACCTTTGGGGACCCCCGACGGAGAAAGGAAGAGGAGAGGAGAAGAGGAAGTAGAATTGTAAGAACATGGATAGTACGGTGGGATAGGTAGGATGAGAGCCAATGAACAGCACAGTTACGGAGACCGAAGGAGTAAAAGGTAGATTCTAAGAAGTATGTAACCAGCACACCAAGAATCCCCAAAATGGGTGCAAAGCTTTATTCAGCAATTATATCCGTTACAAAAGCGATGTTTAGGAGCCTCACAGGACCCTTTATCTTTATTTTATTATTATGGTTTTATTTTTTAATTCTTGTTTTAATTTTCATTCTTTACATTTTTTCTTAAAAGTGGAGTTCCACCCAAAAATGGAACTTCCGCTTTAAGGTCTCCGGACCCCCTGACATGCCACATTTGGTATATCATTTTTTTGGGGGGAGCGGGTACCTAGATTTGACAGGTAACCGCTCCCGCTTCCGCTCGGGTTTATTAAAAGTCTGACATTTTATAGTAGTGAGCACCACTTTTTTTTTCCTATACAGGATTTAAAAGTAGCCAGATGTTCCCAAATTATAATTTGAAAGGAAAGGAAAGAGCGGGCCTGTAGGCCACAATTGACACCTAAGAGGTCGATGACATTCTCACATCCTTGGAGACATCGGTAAGGATAAACGGTCACCTTACTGAGCCCCAAAGCGAGTGTCTAGCCATTTTGTTTATAATCCCAGCAGGAGGAAAGCCTATACACATAGAAAACTCTGAACCATTTACCAACAATTGACTTTATGTCAAAGATCTGAGGAATATATTTTATCTCTCATGAAATCTAAAATGTTAGTTGCAAAAAGATAAAAGATAATTCCTTTTTTTAGTTCATAGTATTTTAGGCACTACCCACCTTCAGGATATTAAAAAATACAATTATTAAGTGGCTTCTAAATACTAAACAAGGACACCCATCCCTAGAGAGATTGTTGCATTGTAGAGTCTTTATACACTAAGCTCCTAACTAATCTGAATGCAATTGCGGTGTGTGTGTGTGTGTGTTTGCCAGACCAGTCAGCAGACAAACTTCTAGGCGGTGGCAAGCCACCATAAGTCATGTGTCTTGGTGGGCATGGGGAAAAGTGATTAAACACAAGGATACTAGCTTGTAGATAGCTTAAGGATTCCCAAAAGTGTTTGCTAATTGATAGAACTGTCCCCCAACTCAAAGTGCACCATACTGCACATAATACTTGTATCTGTCTGTGTGTGGCCAGCCAGTTACATTTCCGTGGAGTCTCCCTCTAGTGGTGGCCCCAGGTATTGCAGGCTGTGACAAGCCTCATAGCTGGTTTTACTTGCCTAAAATATTCTCCTCTCAATCCCTCTCACACCAAACAAGGTCCTCGCCTTGATTAGCTAGGTCACTGCAGGCATGCCTCTGACACTTGAGTTTCAAAAACCATGCTGTTAAAGCCAGCAACTGAGAGGCAAGAATAAACTGGAGGTCTTGAGCCAGTAAGTCTTTCCTGTTTGAAAGAGGCCACGGCTCGTCCAAGTATGCCTGTGCACTCCATCCTTCTGCGCCACTTTGGTGTGATGCAGAGGCGCAACTAGAACCTTCAGGGCCCCGTTTCAAGAAACGATGAAGGGCCCCCTGGCCGGGGCCCTTCCCTTCAAGCCTGGGGCTCTTCCCACTGATCCTGGGGCCCTTTACTCTCATTGCATGACCCTTTCACAAGTTCTGCAGTGGGCTCTCCCTTCCTGCCATCCTGGGGCCTCTTCACGGTGGTGGAATGCCAGGGCCCAGTCGCAAGTGTGACCTTTGCGATCCTGGGAAGTTCACCCAGTGGTGTCTGTAGTTTTTATTTTTTGGTACTTTAATTGTATTATTTTGTTTATCTCTTTAAAAGGTCACTGACTAGGACTCTGTCCATTCAGAAAAGGAAGGAGCTGGTATGTTACATATTTACCGAACCCTTCCTGGTTCTCGATTGTGACACATCCCCTGCAGGAGCCAGCAGGAGAGGGAAGGGGGGCAGCACAGTAGAGAAGGGGGCAGCACAGTAGAGAGGGAACCAGGGGAGCACACAGGGGGCCAGAGACAGCAGAACACAAGTGAACTGGATAGGAGGAGTGGCGGGGACAGCATACAGAGGAACCAATCTCCTCCATTTTTCTCCTGCAACTACAGGAGGAAAAAGGAGTACAGTAATTTCTCTACGTGCTGCCCCAGCCCCCCCCCCCCTCCTATCCAGGTGTACAAGGGAGCCGCAAAGGCCCCCTGGATCATGGGGCCCCATTGCAACTGCAACCCCTGCGACCCCTGTAGTTTTGCCCCTGGTGTGATGAGAATGCCGGGGCCCTTTTCTCCTCTATCCTGCACAGCAGATGAGGGAGGATCTCCATCAAAGGGAAGGCATTAACCAGATGGAATGGAGTCCAAGGATTCACTAGAGCATCTTCTGTCAAGAATATAGGATCCCTGGTTTTGGCAAGTTCAGCTTGTGTTTGAACCCGAAGGCCAGAGTGTCTTATCTGGTTTCCCCTACCTTAGGCAGATTTTGAAAGAACTCAGGATGCAGCGACCACTCTTAGAAGTCCTTCTGCCAACCATCTACTCCCGAAATGTGGCTAGCAGAGGGTGCGGGGATGTAAGTTTCGGACCATAACAATAAAAGACTTGTTATTTTAGGGCTGCTGAGCTTCTAGTGCCCTCTTGATTTATTTAGGCCATTGCTGTGGCACTCTACCTGTACTATGACTGGGTGATCTTGTAGAGGGGTCCGAAATTGTTGAGACAGACACTCTATTGGCTCTCAGTTACAGAATGTTGATGAGGCATTTTGACTCCAGTAGGGACTGTGTCCCTTTTACAGTCAGGGCGTTGCAAACTTCCCCAAAACGAATGCTTGCATCTGACAATACCATATTTCAAGCCCTGTTAGGGAATGACTTTCCCAAATCCAGAGCAGGAATGGAGATTCATCATACCAGAGAGCTTTGTTCGGCTGGACAGATTGGATCGCCTTTCCACATTTTGATAATGTTGGATTAAATATATCTGGTGTGATACAGAGCAAAGGTAACAACCACAACAAGGCTCAGAAATGAAGGGGTGCCATGGCCTGGGGGTCCAAGAGATAAACCTTGAGGAAATCCTCTGCTGCGGGAAGACAGACACTCCAGACAGTGCGAGGACTTAAGAGCAGACTTTACAAAGTTGATTATCCAGCCAAAATGTTTGAAGGAACTGGATAGACATTGGCAAAGAAAGTCTTTGCTGAGGAGTCCTTCAGTAGGAGGTCATCCAGGCAACCCGTGACAAGAATGCCCTGCGTTTGTAGACGAGCCAGATGCAGGACAAGCAATTTTGTGAATATTTGGGGTGTGGAGTAGAGCCGCAAACTGGAAGTGCTAGTTTCCCATAGAAAAACACAGGAAGCATTGGTGCAATGGGAAAATAAAGATAGGCATCTTATGTGTCTACGGATGCAAGAAATTCCCTTTCTCTGAGCAAAGCAATGGCAGATCTTGTAGATGCAATACCATCCAGAATATTGATACACAAAGAAATGGGTTTATGTATTTTATGTTCAGTATTGGGTGGATGCCTTTGTGACTGTAAATATGTTTGAATAGAAAGAACTGGTACAATCGCCACTTTGCAAAAAATTGGTGCAAGGCGGTCATGAAATCTTTGGTCTGAAGCTGGCAGATATTTGAAAAGGGAGGAGGGGGCAGAGATAGAAACTTTGACAGATTGGATCCAGAGGTCTGGGAAGTCTCATACTTATATGGCTGCAAATGCCAAAACAGCCATTCCCTCACTCCAAGGAGTGAAGGCGCCTCTTCATTGTGAGGGCTTCTGGGAAGGCTTGGGGGGCCAGGGCTTGTGATGAAAGTAGGTGTTAGGCCTTGGTTTGCAGATCAACACCTGGAGAAACAGAAAGACCTGCTTCTCTCCACAGAGGTAGAAGCTGTAAGAGACCTGAGCTTTTCCTTAAAGGGTAGGAGTACCTTTCCCCAAGTGACTTCCTTGATGAATTTGTCAGGGGATTCTCCAAACAGGTGTTTACCATTTAATGGCTTGTGTAGCAGTCATTTCTTACAAGCATCATGTTCAGCAAACCAAGCTTTTAGGCAGAAAATGTTATGCATATGCGCAGAAATAAAGATGTTGGAGACTTAGTAAATTACATTTTCAAGAGTATCAACAAAAAACAGTAGTGCTGAAGGCATCAGCTGTAGTTGTTCTAAGAGAGCAGGGTCTTCAAAGACAGGTTTCTGGTCTTAGTTTATGCGTCTCTACCACTTTTCGAGAGCCTGGCAAATAGACATGACAGCATTTGCCAACTGCAGAGCTGCACCTGAAAGAGCAAATAAGACCTATAAAAGCTTCAAAACATGTATAAAACAGAATTCCAAAAGCAGGGAACATCCTCAAGAGAAACTGGAAGGTGTTATTTGAGCACTAAAATGGCAGGAATAGACCATTTTAAATTACTTTTCATTAGGACAAATATCGGTAAAAGCTTAGCAGGAATATAAACCTTTCCAGGGCTGAGCTAGTCCCCATAAAGTGCATGTGTGCGTGTGTAAGGTAAGGTCTTTAGCCATTCTTAATACTCATAGGTGTCTGTTTTGGCTGTGGGGAATTAGGTGCTGTTAGGCAAAGACTAGTGTGAACCACATCAATTAGTGTGTCCACAGTGGAAAACATTTGGCACAAGGTCATAGCTCATAGGCTTCAGAAGAAAAAAAAATACTCACTACAAATGTCCTCAATACTTTCCTTCTCATCTTCCAAATGAGGTTCTATTTCGAATTCCTGAACAGGGTCAAGAGGAAAGGACTCTGAAGAGCCGGAAGTTCAGGTGGAGAAAATAATTTTACGGTAAGTTCTTTCAAAAATTCTATTTTTTCCCTCCTGAATCCTCTGACAGTCGCCGCCCTTTCAGTTAGCCTTCAGAGTGGGTAATGCGCCTCTCTGCAGGAGTAGGCTGGGCAGTGAAAAGGTTAACAAAAGCTTTTATACATAACACACCTCTAGGGGGCTGTTCCTCAGCTATTACCCATCAGCCACTAGGAGCTGCTCTTCAGTTTTGTAGCAAGCAGTACATAAAGACTATCAACCCCAAAAAGAAGAGGAGGGGCGGCGACTGTCAGAGGACTCGGAGAAAATAATTTTACGGTAAGTTCTTACAAAAATTCTATTTTCTCTTACGTCCTCCGACAGTCGCTGCCCTTTCAGTTAGCCTTCACGAGTGGGATGTCCCAAAGCAGTGCAGGTGTGAGGAGTGGGAAGACGCAACCAAAGAAAAGGCAATGTGCAACCAGGCCAGAGTCAAAAAACCTGAGCCAACAGGGCAACAAAAGCTCAACAGAAGCCAACCCTGGACAAGTACACCCCAAGAAGAGACAGAAACACACGTCTCTGCAAAAACAATCGCAGCGCACAAAACTTTGCGGCCAAATGAAGCATCCTAGGATGCCAGTACATCAAATCAGTAGAATTTTGAGAAAGTGCTACGCAGCACACCTTAGCCACAGGAAGCCTGATGGCGAAAAGACCAAGAGGCAATGATGGCTATAGTAGAACGTGCCCTCACAGGAAAAAGAAGGCACCGGAGCCCTTTAGTGAAAAGGCCCAAAACCAAAGTTTGTCCGATCCAAACCGGAAGAAACTGCAGCAGATGCAGCTGAACGCTTCCGAGGGCCCTCGGAAGGACAAACAGGGAATAAGACTTCCCAAAAGACTCAGTGGCAGACAGGCAAAAACCTGACTGCCCGGACCACATGCAAGGAACACAGGACAAAGTCCTTGGGATGCTTGGGCTACGCCCAAGGCGGAAGCAACGGGAGAAACAACGATGAGGTGGAAAGCAGACACCACCGCAGGAAGAAAAGACTGAGTGGCAGGAACAACAGCATCCGAGAGACCCTATCCTCTCGAAAACTTGGCTTTCAACAGCCATGCCGTCAAAGCCAGAGACTGTACAACAGGATGGAATATCGGCCCCGAGACAGTAGAACGTCTCACAGCGGCGGCTCGACAACCATCCGCCCAAGGCCTGAGTACCAAAAACGACAAGGCCAGTCTGGGGCCACAAAGATACTGGAACCCGTTCCGATGCCACTGGCGGGAGGAACTTTTACAGTAGTCGAACCGGAGGGAAGGCCGATACTGGTGTCAGGGCACCACCAACGCGTCCGTGGCAACTGCCAGAGGACACCGGGGTCTGGCGACGAACCTTCCCACCTCCATGTTGAGACGGGACGCAAACAAAACCCGTCCAGAGAGCCCCACCAGGCACACAGGAGGCGAAACACCCCCGGATGCAGGGATCATTCCCCCTGGTTCACGGACTGGCGATAAAGACAGTCCGCCTGCCAGTGCACCACTCCCAGAACGTGAATAGCCAAAGTGCTGGAAAGCGCAACTCGGCCCAAGACAGGACCTCGGCCACCGCCTGGGCCCCCTCGGTGCCCTCTTTGGCGAATGGCGTAAGCCACTGCCGTGGCGTTGTCCGAGTGAAACACGAACCGGGCGACCCTGAAACAGAGTCGTCCAAGGGAACAAGAAGAACATGATTGCTCTGAGCTCCAAGACGATACCGGCAAGGCTGATATCCGTGGTAATCACTGTCCCCAGCACAGGCAGAAAAGATTTGCCTTGCGCAAGAGCTGGCGACGGGAGCCAACCAAAAAGTCCACCCTTGTGAGGGGGCTCGAAGATATCCTCTCGTCTAATGACTGAGGATTTTGTCTCACCAGGCAAGAACCTCTGCTGACAGAGATCTCGTTGGGAACTGAGCAAACAGAGGCTTCGAAAGGCTGAAACCACCAGACCCAGGGACCGCCTGCAGGCCCGTAGAGAGGAGAGATAGTTGTCCCTGAAGGACCCGACCCAATCCCGGGGTCCTACCCTGGGAGAAAAAAAAAACTTGCGTAAGCGGAGTCCAGGACCAACCCCAGCCAACCGAGAAACTGATGGGGTCAGTGCTGACACCTGAAAGCTGATGGTCCACCCGAACTCCTGGAGCGTCTGAAACGCGACCTGTAGATCGCTTGACAGAGCGGCACACGAGCCTGCCCACAACAGAAGGTCGTCCAGAAAACCGAGGCCTGTAATCCCCTTCACGCACAGCAAAGCCAGCACCGGAGCCAAAACCTTGGCGATTACCCTGGGAGCCAAAGCGAGACCAAAGGGTAAGCCTCAAATAGAAAATGCTCCTCTGCCACTGCAAAGCAGAGATATCGCTGATGACCTCCGTAGCTAGGGATGTGCAGACACGCACACCTTCGATGGAGACCAGAAGCCCCCTGGACTCAACGATGCCCCCACCGACCGGATGGATGCCATCCAAACCTCTGCATCCGCACAAAGCGGTTCAGAGACTTGAGGTCCAGAAAACGGACACACTTTTCCCTCTTACCTGGGAACCGTGAACAGGTTGGAATATAGCCCATGAAACCTGTCCCGCTGAGGGACTGGAACAGTGACTCCTAGGGCGAGAATCTCTTGCAGCGCCTCCCTTGAGATCAGGTAATCGATCGGGAAACAGATTGAGATTTGAAGGAAGGAAACCTGTTTGCGGGGCGAGAACGAAACTCGAGCTTGCACCCTGAATGAAGCAGTTCGTGAACCCACCCGTCCTGAATTAGGGACAACCAGGGTTCCCGAAAAGTAACGCAGACGGCCCCCCACCCCCGAAAAGGGTAAGGGCATCCCTCAGGCGGAGGAGGACCGGCTTGACTGGTCTTGGGCTTCCCGGACCATGGCCTCTTGCACCGCCTGAGGCCTTGAAGGATTTACCTCTTTCCCGCGCTCCTAAGGCACGAAGGGACCCCCGAAGTGAAGGAAGGACACCGCCTGGTGCGGGGAGATTTCCCCTTTAGAGGTGTGGGGCCAAAGGGTACCCACACCACCCGTAAGACCTGCGAGCAACGCATCTAAGGCATTCTCAAGAAGCCGAATACCCATAAAAGGGACATCAGACACAGATTTTTAGGAAGCGCAGTCAGCCAACCAACATTCAACCACAAAAAAGTGGCGGATTGCGACCCCAACCGCAGGAACCGTGCTTTCAGAGGAGTCTCGCTCCAAGGCTGCATCACAAAAGGGTACATCACGGCTTGGGCCATGTGAGTCACCAGGTCAAGGGCAGTCGGAGAGACTGCCTGAGCCACCAAGGCACGCCTAAGCACCTTGGACCATTCCGTAACAGCTTGAGAAAACCATCACCGAAGCAAACCTAGATTTGAGCAGGGAACCTGCCACCAAACACATGTGGTGGGAAAGCGGCTCCACGCGCCTATCCCCCGGGTCCGTGAACACCGAGGAGTCCTCCACGGGCATAAACGTGGATGCATTTAACCCAGAAACAGTGCAGTCCACCTTCGGTGACACCGTCCAACACTTACCCACAGCATCCGCAAAGGGATAAGGGTAATTAAACCGCTTAAAAAAAAAAAAAAAAAAAAAAGGTAAAAACAAACCTACGCGCTGACCATCAACCAGATGTAGTAAAAAATGAGAGATAATAAATAGAGTAAGAGTAGATGGGACATACATATATCAAGATAAAATAGAATAAAATTGGTGCTCAATCACCCCCAATGTAGTAAAATAACAGGAATAAATAGTAATGACTTTAAAACCAAGCAAAGCAACTGCAAAAAACAATGAACAATAGTAAAAATATATAAGATGATTTTTTTGGGTGTTATGATTGGTTTTATAATTTGACTATTTATTGTCACTTCACCACTGTGATCTTTTAATATTGTGCACAATATCACTTTTATAGTGGGATTAGTTTTATTATTATTTCTTCTACTCCATATTGGATTTGACCATTCTTTGAAGCACGGTGCACTTTACTGTATTTATTTTATTTCCATCACTGTTTTGTCAGTGAACCCTTTTCACCTTTCCTTCGTGCCAATTTGTGAAATTATACACATTTCACTACGCACTATATCACTTTGTGATATTATTTCACTTCTATATATTTATATCTTTTGTCTACCCATTTATTGCATAATTTGCACGTTATTGCTATCATATATTTTTTACTATTGTGCATTGTTTTTTGCAGTTGCTTTGCTTGGTTTTAAAGTCATTACTATTTATTCCTGTTATTTTACTACATTGGGGGGGTGACTGAGTGCCGATTTTATTCTATTATTTTAATTAAACCGCTTAGGCACCGCCAGCATATGGATGATGCGAGGCCATAGGTCATTCACGGTTACGTGAAAACTACTCGGGGCAGGGAAAAAACCTGACTTGACTCCAAGGAGTTTTGGAGGACCCAAAATGAAACCCGCCAACCTGACTGGGTGGGCTCAGCAGCAATATTTCAAGTCTCCCTTCCTCCATTCCATCTGAATGGGAGGACTGGGATCCCTCAGGGGGGACATTGTCCGTGGCAACCAAATCAGGCTCTGAATCAGAAAAACCGAGAGGGCATCTGCCGTTTTTGGAGTAGTGCGTTCAGACAGCAGCAGATCATCCTGGACGCCAAGGTCGCCAGTGCAGCAGATAAGGAGGCCATGGAAGAGGATTCAGGGGTTCCTGAAGCACCAACCAGGCTTGTGGGGAATTTGCTATCCTGGGACTCCATTTTGCATTAAAAAAAAAAAAATTATTTAGGACACCGGCCCTTTAAAACGGCGGTTCCCGCGGTGCACACCGCAAATCTACACCGCCGGAGGAGACCCCTTTAAAATTGCTAAAGCAACAGAGAAAGAGCCGTCTTGCAGGAAAAAAAAAAAACAGAAAAACCGCCAAAAATCAGCCCCACAGTGACACAGTATACACTATCACCTCACACGCTGCTGCGGTGAAGGGAGAAGCGTCCACCCTTACTAGAGACCAATTCATGCCCTGAGCCACTATACAATGACTGCCAATTGAAAGTAAATGGGGAGGAAGCACTCACAAAATGGCCACCGCCCTTACTAGGCAGCAGCTCACAACAAAGATGGCACCCGAACCGGCGCCCACACTGAGAAAATGGCTGCCTGCCCATACAATGAGGCCAGATAGCCTGCCCTCACCTAAAATGGCGGACGAACGAACTGCGCCAGATTAGCACAAACCCAGGGACCTGGCCATCGCGGGGACACCTCAGAGGCACCACCCAGACATACAACAAGCCCCCACAACCCCCCCCCCCCCATCCAGGCAGTGTGCCCCACACAGCGCCTCCAGCGGGGGCAGGGAGGTAGGGGCCGCCAAAACGGCCAGGGAGGGGGGGGATACTACAGAGGCCACGGTTTTTTCTGCCTTCCCCTAGGAGTGGGCCCACAACCACCATATAACTGTCCTGGGGACACGGGGGTAGTATCACTCACCATTCCACGGATTGCAGGCTCCGCTCCGACACGGAACACCTCACACCCTGAGTGGGGGTGGCGGCAGCCAGGAAGGGATGCTAGCAACAAAGGGCGTTCCGGAGTTGCGACATCCCGGCGAAGATGGATTCTCCGCAGGCTCACCCCCGTCCTCAGGGGCACTGTCGTTGCGAGGCCTGGGCGCACCAATGACCTGCGACGCTCGTTGGCAGGCTTGGACTCCATAAGGATCTATATTATCCAGTGCAAAGTCCAGCTCTGCTGTCGCTTGTAGTCCTCCAGGGATCCTTCTGACTAACTAGCGATAGTGAATGAGGAAAGAAGTAAAAAGAAAAAATGGATTTTTGTAAGATCTTACCGTAAAATCCTTTTCTCTTAAGCTCATTGACAGACGTAGTCTTCTTGATTCTCAAGAGCTGGGTTATGTTGTCTCCGCAGGAGTAGGACTAGGCAGAAAGACAAAACGTTCTGGCTCCACCTTAGGGGCAGTCCCTGAGGGTATATCCTCCCTCTCTCTGCTACAGGGAATCAGTTCTGTTCTAAAGCAGTAACAGAGAATTTAACCCAACTCAATGATAGAGGGGCGGGTACTACGTCTGTCAATGAGCTTAAGAGAAAAGGATTTTACGGTAAGATCTTACAAAAATCCATTTTTCTCTATCGCTCATTGACAGACGTAGTCTTCTTGATTCTCAAGAGCTGGGACATCCAGAAGCAGTGCCACAAATGAGGGGTGGGATTGACAAAATCAAATCCAATCTAGAAGGCCCAACCGGTGCCAAACTAGAAGTTTTAAAGGCTCATTATAAACAAAGAATGAGACTAAAGAAAAATTTTCCAACGGAAAAAACCCTCGAGGTAGACCACTGGTCTCCTCAAATTGCGGCCTGCAAAACCTTGCGGCCAAACGAGGCATCAGACGATGCCATTACATCAACTTTATAATGTTTAGTAAAGGTATGCACCGACGACCAGGTAGCCGCCTTGCACACCTGGACCACTGACGCCTGATGGCGAAAGGCCCATGACGCACTAAGTGCCCGAGTGGAGTGCGCCTTAACAGGGAACGGGGGCTCCCGACCCTTAATAGAATAAGCCTGTACTACCGTCTGTCTGATCCATCTGGAAATGGTCGCGGCAGATGCAGGCAACCCCTTTTTGGGTCCATCTGGGATCACAAAAAGTGAATCCGTCTTGCGAAACGAGTCTGTCGTTTTCAAGTATACCCTGATCGCCCGGACCACATCCAAGGAGTGTAAAGCAAACTCTCGCGGATGACTGGGCTTAGGACACAGGGAAGGTAACACAATTTCTTCATTCAGATGAAATTCTGAAACCACTTTTGGTAGGAAGAATGGATTCGGACGAAGAACCACCTTATCTCTATTAACCACCAGATATGGTGAACGACAAGATAATGCGGCCAGTTCTGACACCCTGCGTGCAGAAGTAATAGCCACCAAGAAGGCCACCTTCTGGGACAACGTAGGTAGAGGAATCTCCCTAATATCTTCAAAGGGAGGTTTCTGAAGAACCGACAACACTAAATTAAGATCCCAGGGGGGTAACGGCGCGTGCACTGGCAGAGCCAGATGTCGCACCCCCTGGATGAAATTCCGCACCAAGGAATGAGTAGCCAAAGGCTTCTGAAAGAAGATAGCTAATGCTGAGACCTGACCCTTGATAGTACTCAAGGCCAGTTTCTGCTCAACCCCTTGTTGCAGAAAAGCTAATATTCGACTAATCGAATAAGACCGAGGACGGAACCCCAAAGGTTCACACCATGCAATGTAGGACTTCCATGTGCGATGATAAATCTTTCTGGAAGTCGCTTTCCTTGCTTCAACTAGAGTAGGAATAACTGAAGCTGACAATCCCTTGTCCTTCAGCACCTGGGTCTCAATAGCCAGGCCGTTAAAGCCAGCGATCGTAAAGCAGGATGGAAGATCGGTCCCTGAGACAGTAGGTCCTCCCTGAGAGGAAGTCTCCACGGGACGTCCGCCACCAGTCTGACCACGTCGGCGTACCAAGCTCGACGAGGCCAGTCCGGAGCTACCAGAATTACTGGAATTCCTTCCTCCTCTATCCTGCGAAGAAGTCTTGGCAGTAACGCGAGAGGAGGGAAGGCATACATTAGCTGGTATTGCCCCCACGGGGCGATCAGTGCGTCTGCGGTTTCTGCTAGAGGATCGCGGGAGCGAGCCACGAATCTCTGAACTTTCCTGTTGAATCGTGATGCCAACAGATCCACATCCGGGGTGCCCCACCGTAGGCACAACTGGTGGAAAACGTCTGGATGGAGGGACCATTCCCCCTGATCCAGAGTCTGACGGCTGAGATAATCTGCCTGCCAATTCTCCACCCCCGGAATGAACACCGTAGAGATTGCTGGAACAAATCGTTCCGCCCAGCGAAGAATGCAAGCCACTTCTTTGGCCGCTCGGACACTCTTGGTGCCCCCCTAGTGATTGACATAAGCCACGGCCGTGGCATTGTCCGACTGGATCCGAACCGGGCTGCCCTGGAGCTGCTCGGTCCAGTGAATCAGACAAAGTCTGATCGCTCTCAGTTCCAATACATTTATCGGTAACCTGGATTCTTCCGGGGACCAAAGTCCCTGGACAGATAACTGACCGAGAATTCCTCCCCATCCGGATAGACTGGCATCCGTGGTCACTATCGTCCAATATATTGGCAGAAATGACTTTCCCTGGCTGAGCATCGGAGACCGAAGCCACCAGACCAGAGACTCTCTGGTCTGTTTGCTCAATCGGATCTGATTGTCCAGGGATTCCGGATTCCGATTCCATCTGAGAAGAATCTCTTGCTGAAGAATTCGGGTATGGGACTGGGCAAATGGGACTGCTTCGAACGAAGCCACCATCAACCCCAGAACCCGCATGCAAGTCCGAAGGGAAGACCAGCTGTTGGACAGTAACAACTGGACTGCTGATTGAATCTTTCGGAGTTTCCCTACCGGAAGAAAAACTCTTGTCCTGACTGTGTCTAGAATTAGACCCAGATATTCGAGCCTCTGGGTGGGAACCAGAAATGACTTTTGCTGGTTCACCAGCCACCCGAATTCCTGTAAAGAAATCATAGTAATTTCTATGTTTTGTAGCAAGGTCTGAGGAGACTCTGCATGAAGCAGAAGATCGTCTAGGTAACCAAGGATCGATATGCCTCTTTGGCGCAGAAGTGCCAACATTGGGGCCAACACCTTTGTGAAGACCCGCGGAGCCGTGGCGAGACCGAAAGGTAACGCCACAAACTGATAGTGGTTCTCTTCTACGGAAAAGCGTAGAAACCGCTGATGTCCTGCGAAAATGGGAATGTGAAGATATGCGTCCTTGATGTCTATGGACGCTAGGACATCCCCTGGATGCAGGAAGGCTGCTACTGTGCGAATGGACTCCATTCTGAATCTTCTTATGTTGACAAAAGAATTGAGTGCCCTTAAGTCCAGAATTGGACGCACTTTGCCCTCTTTCCTGGGTATTGTAAATAGGTTTGAATAAAACCCTTGAAACCGTTCTGTCCAAGGAACGTGGACTACCACTCCTTGTTGTAGTAAATCTGTGACTGCTCTCCGCAGATCTTCTAAACGATCCGGGGATAGTCGGATATTGGAAGGGAAGAATCGCGCCGGTGGGAGAGATCGAAACTCGATCTTGTACCCTGACCTTATGACTTCGCAAACCCATTTGTCCGGGATTCTGGAAAGCCATGGATCCGAGAACCGGCGAAGACGTCCCCCCACCCCAGTTATGGGTGGGGGCGCACCTTCAGGCTTTGGACGGTTTATCTTCAGGTCTGGAGGGGCGGGCTTTTGCTTGCCCGACCAACGACCCCTGACGCCTCCTGCAGGAGCTTTGGAGGACTTAATTTTTTCACCCGCGGGACGAAAAAACCTCTTGTGAGCAGAAAAAGAAGGCCCTCGTCTTTGACGAGTTCCTTTACCTTTAAAATTTTGCGGTAAAAAGGTGCTCTTTCCACCCGTGAGATCCTTAATGATCTCATCTAAGTTGGCTCCAAATAGACGCTCTCCTAAAAAGGGGATATTAGCCAATGCTTTTTTGGAACCTTGGTCGGCTAACCAACCTTTTAGCCACAGTGTACGCCTGAGAACCACTGCTGAGACTGATGCTCGCGCCAATAATGGAGTGGCGTCTAACGCCGCATCACACACAAACTGTAACCCCTGTATCATTTGTTCCAACAAATCTGATACCGCCTGAGGGACCTCTTCTAAGTCCCGGCGTAACCACTTGGTCCATTCAGTTACAGCCTGCGAAACCAGACCAATAGCTATTATAGGTCTGAAAGCTGATCCAATCAAGGAAAACATGGTGCGAGACATAGCTTCTATCTTGCGATCCACTGGATCTTTAAAAGACGGAGTGTCTTCTAGAGGAATAACCGTGGCTTTATTCAATCTAGCAATTGGTGAATCCACCACAGGTGGTTCTGTCCATTTCTTAATGAGGGTTTCCTCAAACGGATAACGCCTGTCAATGCGTTTAGAAATAGTAAAAGTGCGTTTTGGCAGACGCCATTCTTCTTCGATTGGATTGCCAAAACACTTGGGCAATGGAAAAACCTTCGCCACTTTGATGCGTTTTTTAGTCCCAAAAGGGATTTCAGTTTCAGCTATTTCCGATGGAATACCCTGTAACCTTAAGGTTTCTTGAACAGATACAATGAGTGCGTTTACCAACGCTTCCTCTCGGGCTATGGCGGATGCCGAAACATCCTCCTCGCTGTCTGAAGAGACAGGACCCGAGACACCAATCCCAGATGAAGTACCTGCAACTGCAGAAATAGGCTCAGAGTCTGAATCCGAGGTTTCAGATAATAAGGGGTTAGGCGGGGGTCGCTTTCTTGCGCCCTGTCCCTGACAAGCCACTTCCACCCGGGACACAAAAGTTTCCATAATAGCTGACAATGATTCAATTGTCAGTGGGGTGCTGGAGGATCCCGCAGACCCCTCGAGGGGATCCGGAGGAGATACATGAGTGGCAGGGTCCATGTTAATTCAGGACACCTTTGCCAGCAAAAACAAAAAAACTTTTTCTCTTTTTTTTTTTTTTTTTTTTTGTGTGTCTCCCCCTAGCGCAATAGCGCCCCTCAGAGTACCTGCTTCTCGATCCCACAGAGAGAGAGAGGGACCCCCAAGGCTCACCAACCGATGCAGTGAAGTTTCCAACCAACTGCAGTCAGCGTCTGTCTTACACAGACTGGAAGGAGCTGTTGCTTTTTCCCCGGGTAGAAGGACGTGGCTCCGCCCCCTGTGTACGCCTTCCGGCGTTCCCAGCTCTCCACGAGGTAGCTGGGCTCACGAAACATGGCCGCCCCCATAGAAGAGACATAAGACTCCAAAAACATGGTGGCCGGCGTGACCTGAGGACATACATGCACTTGGTCTACGGCAAAATGGCGGCGGACCGCCGAAATCGTTTTCCCAGCACATCCACCTGCATCTCTGCTAAGAGGCGATATATGGATCTACAGGAGATACACTACAAATAAGGTAGGATTATACCTCCTATGTCTGCTGTAATGTTACAGTCTGCTGGGTAGAGTGTTAGCTCTCAAACCAAGTCCACTTCCCACAAACACATGCTGTATTACAAGGGGGACTTGTAAGTATCAGATATATACTGACCATATATGGAGGGGCCCATAATTCATACTGCCTCATAACGAGGAAAGAAAAAAAGGGAACGTTTACTCACCATACCGACCGACAGGCACCCTCTCTTCACAATACCCTCTCCACCGGGGTGGGGGTTTGTGGACCACTCCGGACGCCTCGACTCTCTGGTTCCTGGCGTCCAAGCGAGACTTTTAACTCGCAAGGTCAGTCCCTCCACTGGGACTCCGTCGCGGCCGACCCAGCGCGGAGCTCTGGTCTGCACGCGCTCGTAGGCAGAAAACCGGGGTGACCACTGGATCTCAACATCCAGCCCGTCGCACGGCCCCGCATACTTACTTGAATGTGTCGCGGCCGACCAAGCGCAATGCCATGGTCTGCGCGCGCTCGTAGGCCGGCTGGGGTGACCACAAGTGTCACCCAGTCCGGCATTTTTGCTTGAAGATCTCACAGGAAAAACACTGGAGAAAAACTACCTAAAAAATGTCTTTTTCTTAAAGAAAAAAGTCTTGCCAGGACCAAAAGATCCCAGCAAGGAACTTAGGTCCTTACTCCTGACTAGACAGAAAAAAACTGATTCCCTGTAGCAGAGAGAGGGAGGATATACCCTCAGGGACTGCCCCTAAGGTGGAGCCAGAACGTTTTGTCTTTCTGCCTAGTCCTACTCCTGCGGAGACAACATAACCCAGCTCTTGAGAATCAAGAAGACTACGTCTGTCAATGAGCGATAGAGAAATAACTTTTTGTAAAGAAAACCAGACGCAGGTCCCAGCAGGGAAACCTATGACCTACTTCCACGCTAGGCAGCAGAAAACTGAAGAGCAGCTCCTAGTGGCTGATGGGTAATAGCTGAGGAAAAGCCCCCTAGAGGTGTGTTATGTGTAAAAGCTTTTGTTAACCTTTTCACTGCCTAGCCTACTCCTGCAGAGAGGCACATTACCCACTTGTGAAGGCTAACTGAAAGGGCGGCGACTGTCAGAGGACGTAAGAGAAACAACCAGTTGATTATTCCAAAAAAAAAAAGACACAGGAAGGATTAGTGCAATAACTTACCTGTAATTTCTATATCCTGGAGTACAGTACAGCACGCAAGCAAATCATTTGTGGGTTATAGGCTCATACCTTCAGGTGATTGGACACTAGCAAAGCTGTTGAGGTCATGTCTCCCGAGTGCCTCCCCTATAACCCTACCCCACTCCAGGAATCCTCCGTTTTGTAGTAAGCAATGTAGAGTAACCAGGGAATGGAAAGGGAAGATGGCCTGTGTCTTGTACTGTACTCCAAGATATGGAATTTACATCTTTAACTGGTACAGTGAGAATCTTGTTTGAGAGTATGATGGCAGGATCATCATCAGAACACACCACTTCATGGAATACACTGTATAGCATAGACTTGTATAGAGTATAGAGTTTAACAATGCTCTTTTCTGGAGTGGGTCAATTGTCATAGGTTGCCGATTCTATTTATTAACAAACAGGGAATGTCTTTATAGATTTTGCAGGTCTTTTTGTATTCAAAGGGGTTGGCAAGACAGCAGAGAATCTACAATGCTAATGCTTTTGCGCACAGCAGCAGTGCACCTATCTACATTAGCAAGCATGTTGGATGAAGCGCCGGCCGTATTAAGGTATAAAAGTGGGGGGGGGGGGGGGGGGAGAGAAATCTTATGCAACTTCCTCCAGTACAGCCTCTATCTTCATCATTCCCTTCTGCATCAGCCTCATCTACAGCAAAAGTATCGGGATCGGACTCTGGTAGAGACAAAGGAAGCTGAAGGAGGGGCATGGTATTTTGTAGTCTTGGACAAAGATGGCAGTTTTAAGCCTCCTGTCAGGTAGGCTGCATTTTGCATGCCTGAAATAGATCATTGTAGAATTGAATGGAAAGACTACTGTTAAAATTGGTTCCTGCTCCGATGCAAGGGAAGCATTGTCGCTTTGAGATTGAGTGTTGTGCAGATCTTCTGCACAAGGAATGTTCGGCTGAGATTTTACTGTGGCTACCTTTCTTTTGGTCTCTGCCATAGCTACAGGTGCGAGTATTTCCCTGTGGGGTACTCATGGAGTGGGATGTGGAGTACAGGACAAGCATGTCTGAAAGGTGTATGTAGAAACCCAGGGGAGAACTGTAGAACCACGCAGACATTTAAAATGAAAAAACTTCTCCAGAAAAGAGCAGGCCCATAACACCCAATGATGCTTGCAAAATACTGGGGCTTCATGAAACGCGCACTGTACAATTAAAGCTGAAGTATCATCACCTTTTACCTACAGGTAAGCCTATAATAAGGCTTACCTGTAGGTACAAATAATATCTCCTAAACCTGCAAGGTTTAGGACCTTGAGAGCTCTTTGCCGGTTCCTTGCCAGAAAGTGAACTCCCGCACGCATGCACGGGAGTGACGTCATCGCAGCTCCGGCCACTCACAGCCCTGGAGCCGCCGAACCCGAAAGAGACGCCGAGGGAACACAACAGCTCCCTCAGCGGTGTCCTGGCGACCGTGTCGGGGCTTCGTTTTAAGGTAAGTATTTCATAATGAGCATACTAGCTCATTATATGCCTTTGTCCTGCAGGGTTTTTTTTTTTTTTTTTTTCGGTGAGGATACAACTGCTTTAAGATCTACAGGGAGTGCAGAATTATTAGGCAAATTTGTATTTTTGAGGATTAATTTTATTATTGAACAACAACCATGTTCTCAATGAACCCAAAAAACTCATTAATATCAAAGCTGACTATTTTTGGAAGTAGTTTTTAGTTTGTTTTTAGTTTTAGCTATTTTAGGGGGATATCTGTGTGTGCAGGTGACTATTACTGTGCATAATTATTAGGCAACTTAAAAATCAAATATACAGTATACCCATATCAATTATTTATTTTTACTAGTGAAACCAATATAACATCTCAACATTCACAAATATACAATATACATTTCTGACATTCAAAAACAAAACAAAAACAAATCAGTGACCAATATAGCCACCTTTCTTTGCAAGGACACTCAAAAGCCTGCCATCCATGGATTCTGTCAGTGTTTTGATCTGTTCACCATCAACATTGCGTGCAGCAGCAACCACAGCCTCCCAGACACTGATTGAGAGAGGTGTACTGTTTTCCCTCCTTGTAAATCTCACATTTGATGGACCACAGGTTCTCAATGGGGTTCAGATCAGGTGAACAAGGAGGCCATGTCATTAGCTTTTCTTCTTTTATACCCTTTCTTGCCAGCCACGCTGTGGAGTACTTGGACGCGTGTGATGGAGCATTGTCCTGCATGAAAATCATGTTTTTCTTGAAGGATGCAGATTTCTTCCTGTACCATTGCTTGAAGAAGGTGTCTTCCAGAAACTGGCAGTAGGACTGGGAGTTGAGCTTGACTCCATCCTCAACCTGAAAAGGCCCCACAAGCTCTTTGATGATACCAGCCCAAACCAGTACTCCACCTTGCTGGCGTCTGAGTCGGACTGGAGCTCTCTGCCCTTTACCGATCCAGCCACGGGCCCATCCATCTGGCCCATCAAGACTCACTCTCATTTCATCAGTCCATAAAACCTTTGAAAAATCAGTCTTGAGATATTTCTTGGCCCAGTCTTGACGTTTCAGCTTGTGTGTCTTGTTCAGTGGTGGTCGTCTTTCAGCCTCTTACCTTGGCCATGTCTCTGAGTATTGCACACCTTGTGCTTTTGGGCACTCCAGTGATGTTGCAGCTTTGAAATATGGCCAAACTGGTGGCAAGTGCCATCTTGGCAGCTGCACGCTTGACTTTTCTCAGTTCATGGGCTGTTATTTTGCGCCTTGGTTTTTCCACACGCTTCTTGCGACCCTGTTGACTATTTTGAATGAAATGCTTGATTGTTCGATGATCACGCTTCAGAAGCTTTGCAATTTTAAGAGTGCTGCATCCCTCTGCAAGATATCTCACTATTTTTGACTTTTCTGAGCCTGTCAAGTCCTTCTTTTGACCCATTTTGCCCAAGGAAAGGAAGTTGCCCAATAATTATGCACACCTGATATAGGGTGTTGATGTCAGACCACACCCCTTCTCATTACAGAGATGCACATCACCTAATATGCTTAATTGGTAGTAGGCTTTCGAGCCTATACAGCTTGGAGTAAGACAACATGCATAAAGAGGATGATGTGGTCAAAATACTCATTTGCCTAATAATTCTGCACTCCCTGTATATATTTTTTTTCATTTACAAAGCCAGACCAACACTTTGGTTTCTAAGAAAGTACAGCCTTATTTCTACATCTCAAGCTTAATCACTTGCCGAGCACGGACTGTAGGTTTTACTGCTATAGTACCGGCCGACTGCACAGAATCATGTATATATACACGTGTTTCTGCATTCCCGGATAGGGGGCGTGTGCGCACACATGCCGATCAGCGGTTCCCGGCCAATGATTCATGGCTGGGAGATGTTAACCCCTTCCCAGCCAGTATTATTACATTGTCCATGTATATTATTAACACTGGACGCTGTATAAGTGTCAGTGGCAGTTAACCAGTTCCCACAAAGAGTCAGTGTCAGATTGCCCACTGTCCCGCTATAAGTCGCTGATCCCTGCCATTAAGAGTATAAAAAAGATAAATACAAATTCCAGTATACATCTTATAGTTTGTAGACAGTATAAAACTTTCATGCAAACCAATCAAAATATACTTATTGGGATTTTTTTTTTCTTTTTTACCAAATACATGTAGCAGAATAAATTTTGGCCTAAATGTATGAAGAAATTTGATATTTATAAAACTTTTATTGGCTATGTTTTATAACAAAGTAAAAAATATATTTTTTTATTTTTCAAAAAACATATGCAAAAAATAAAAAAGCCCTGTAGTGATCAAATACAAAAAAAAAAAAAAAGTTTTGACAACCAAAGAATAAAATACAACACTGATTATGCATGCTATTTAGAAAGAGATAGCATTCAGTCGTATGTTATTACTGACATGGTAGTGCTATTTTATTTAAGTATATACAAGGCGCACACATAACTTGAATGGCAAGAAGAGCTGTACTATAGAGCTGTATTATATATGATTGGCATGTTATTTATCTCATTATAAATATCAATTAAAAAAAAAAAAAAAAAAAAAAAAAAAGTGTAAATACCCCTACTCTTTTTCATTTATAGCTAGGGTCTAGTTTAAAATTGTTGCGTGTTACTTCCAATAAAGGTTATTTTACGTTTCTGGATCATATTTTTTTTAAATTCATGATCTTAATTAAAAAAGTTGAACACACACACATATATACATTTTATATACAGTATATATTTTTTTAAACTGTCCATTTCAGTTTTTGGCAGAGCATCCTGAATTTTCGGTTTAGAACTTTGGTGAACTACTTGTAAAAATATTTCTTAGAAAGAAATAGGTATGCATATTTTTAGTATAAAGCATTGCTGGGGGTCACAGGGTAAATTTCCACCAGAAACACACTAAGGTTAATCGGAGCATGACCACACAGCGTGAGTATATTTCTAGCAGGAACATGTCTGTATGGCCAGGCAGCTTTCCAAAAGTTTTCATTACTTTCCTGTGATCATCATCTAAACCCGCCTTTTTCAATTCAGGGTGCCTTGGTAAAATGCCTAAAAATGTTTAAACAAATTGTATTACAATCAGCAGGTGGCTCAAGCCTGCTTTTTAGTTACAAAAAGCCACAGGTTTTCATTAAGCACCATTATGACTTTCTAGACACTGGCATCCTAACAACCAATGATGTCATCAGTTAAAAAAGGAGGCTGTCTGTTGCTTCACACAGCATCTATGTTTGGCTCTCCTGTGCCCCCCTCCATCAGTAATGGGGTGACATTCGCTGACTGATGGAGAGGAATTGAGGGAGAAGAGAAACACTGGAATACTAGTCAGTACCAGTGTGCAAAAGTGTATTTGCTTTGGGAGAATAAATCCCCTGTAACGTTGGGTGTCCTGCGTGTGGATGTTGCTACATTATATAAAGCTAATAGGATACTTTTTCACATTTTAGAATGAGGTGCCTCGAGACTGTCCATAATTTTAACGGGTGCCTTGAGATGGTCTATAAAATTTTAAAGAGTGCCTTGACTGAAAAAAAATGGGATTTTTGAATTACCGTAAAATACATTTCTCTGACGTTCATTGACGGATACAGCTCCTGACTCTTCTTAATCATTAGGTTATACTGCCCCCTACAGGAGTAGGACACTAGGCAGAAAAAAGCTTGACTAAGCCTATGGGCAGTCCCAGGAGGTATACTCCCACTCTCTGCTATAGGTACTCAGTTTTGTTACAAGCAGTGTCAGAAGAAAGCCAACTCCACAGAAGGGTGGGTGCTATGTCCGTCAATGAACATCAGAGAAATGGATTTTACGGTAAGTTAAAAATCCCATTTTCTCTTTCGTTCATTGACGGGCACAGCTCCTGATTCTTAACCATTGGGACGTCCCAAAGCAGTGTTAAACATGAGGGGTGGGAAAATATCAGAAAAAAATTTCCCAAGGCTAGCCATGGCCAACCAGGTAACAGAGCGCAGCCATAAACAACCGCAGCTCACCTAAAAAACAAATACACCCTCAAAGAGTACCAGGTCCTCTAAACAGCAGCCAGCAAAACCTTGCGGCCAAAAGAAGCATCTGCAGATGCCAACACAACCACTACAAAAAGTGTGCACTGATGACCAGGTGGCCGCCTAGCAAAACCTGCGTCACTGATGCTTAAAGAAACCAAGCACCCTAGTACAGTGCGACTAAAGAGGGAAAGGAGGAACCTGACCCCTGATGCAATAGGCCTGAACCATTGTTTGTCTGATCCATCTAGAAATGGTCGCAGAAGAAGTGGACAACCCTTTGTGAGGTCTGTCTGTGAGCGAAAATAGACTGTAGTTCTCACAGGAACAAAATAATTAAAAAAAAAAAAAAAAGGTAACAAAAATGACAAAAATTGCAAGGACCAGAGAGCTCAGCAACGAACTAGGTTCTTACTCCTGACTAGGCAGAAAAAACAGTGCCTATAGCTGAGAGTGGGTGTATACCCCTGGGACTGCCCATAGGCGTAGTCAAGCTTTTCCTGCCTAGTTTCCTACTCCTGTAAGGGGCAGTATAACCCAATAATTAAGAAGAATCAGGAGCTGTGTCCTTTAAAGAATGAAAGAGAAAGGTTGAGAAACACTGATATTAACTGATACATTGATATTAACAGTGACTAGGCTACGCTCTATAGAACAAACATGCCACTGCTGACCTCCTCCTGAAAATGCTAGATGCCTGACTGCTTCAGCATTTCCAGAGTAACAGACTCAGAACAGGTATGCATTCAAACAAGAATGAAGTCAGAACTCATTACCTGCATACATGTTCAGGGTCTGCATCTCAAACTATTGCTGTCAAAGGCAGGCAACTGGCATTTTCAAGAGGTCAGCAATAGCAGCCTCCCTTTTGCTCTGTCAGGTGTTCTTTGTAAACATAACAGGATTTGTCAGCAATACATAATGGAAAATAAAAAGGTCAGTTGGACCATCTAGAATCACAAGCCTCCCCATGCCTTTATATTATTTCTTCCTTTCCCTGCCCACAGAGTGGCAGCCTCTGCTACTGGAATCTTCCAGCAGGAAAGCCTCTCAAATATTTAAGCCATGTGCACTTGATGTGACCCTAAGGTCTGCCAAGTGGAGCTCTTATTACCCATTTGTAAAAGGAAGCAGCACATAAATTAAGCTGGAGAATTAATGCTCGACAGTCTTAAATGAAGTGAAACAAATCTGCTTATTTTTCCTTATGCCTCCTGCACACAGGACTCGCTCCATTGGAAGAAAAAGCAGCGTTAACCACTTTAAGACAGGAAGGATTTGCCCCCTTAATGACCAGGCCCTATTTTGCATTTCGGCACTGCGTTACTTTAACGGACAATTGCACGGTCGTGTGACGCTGTACCCAAACAACATTAATGTCCTTTTTCCCCACAAAAAGAGCTTTCTTTTGGTGGCATTTGATCACCTGTGCGATTTTTATTTTTTGCGCAAAAAAAAAAAAAAAATTCGCAATAAGCGTATTTTTGATTGGTTTGCACAAAAGTTGTCACGTCTACTAACTACGGGAAAGATTTAGGTCATTTTTATTGGTTTTTTTTTTTTTTACTAGTAATGGCATCGACCTGTGATTTTTGGCGGAACTGCGACATTGCGGCAGACAGATCAGACCCCTAACTGACATTTGACACTTTTGGGGTACCAGTGACATTACTACAGTAATCAGTGATTAAAATATGCACAGTTACTGTAATAATGACACTGGCAGGGAAGGGGTTAACCCTATGGGTGATCAATGGGTTAAATGTGAGCCTAGGGGAGTGATTCTAACTGTGGAGGGGCATGGCTTGTGAAATGACCATTAAGACATGTGCTCCTATAATTAGGGATCACATGAGCTCTGTGACCATTTCAGGGAGGACGGCCGGCTGTGTTTACAACAGCCGACCGTCCTCTCTCAGCGGAGAACGATCGTTGGTGTCAGGCTGGCAATCGGAGTCGCCCGACCTGTGCATCGGCTTCCCCGCTGCCAAGTGGAGGCGGGAGCGCCGGCACGCTCGCCCCCTAGTTTTCCGCCCGCGAGCAACATAGGTCTATGTTGGTTTGCGAAGGAGAGCCACCCTGCCGCAATACAAAGGCGGCAGGTGGTCGGAAAGTGGTTAAAAATGCACCTAAAGCCACACTATTAAGTTAAAGCAGTATTAAGCCCAAAACCAAAAATGTAATATATTGCTTAATGTTTAGATGTGGGGCTGCATTCGTTTTCCTTTTTCATGTTTTTAATTCCCTTTATTTTATTTCACCTGGTGATTCAGCCAGTAACACACTTCAGGGTTGATTTCTGGTCAGCTCTGCACAGAAACCTAACACCTTTCAGAAGAGTCGGTACTTTTAAATACAGGTAAGGTTGTGCTGTTTAATTAGCTTTGATTAAGGCCCCTATGAGCAGAAACATATAAACTGACTACACTGTTGGATGCTTTAAGGCTTGGTTCACACCTGCGCATTTTTTTAATGCTTTTCGCAGAAACGCACTACAGTCCACTTGTCATGGTTTCTTATAGGACACATTCACATCTATGCTTTTTTCAGCTACTGCGTTTTTGGAAAGGGTCAGGGGCTTTTTAAAAGCAAAACTGTGCGTTTTTGTTTAAGTAGATTTCAATGGGGAAGCTGAAGAAGTATGTAGTGCGTTTTTTTATTATGCCAAACACATTGGCCTAAAAAAAATGCATGAAAAATGCATGTGCAAAAAACGCAAAAAGCAGGTTTTGTAAAACCGTGTTTCCAATAAAGTCTTCTGTACATTCCCACGTTGGAGTGCCAGCTTTCATCTTTCAATAGGGATACTATTGTTCTTTAATATGCAGGCTTTGTGGCACTACAGAACCTCTACAGCTTATTACTTTGCAGTTTGATATCTCCCTCTGTCCTCCCCTCCTGTTTAGGACTAGTTTGTTCAGTCCTAGCTAGACCATGTTAACTCAGTCAGTGTTGGTACTTCACAGAGAAAGAGCTTAGGAAAGTCGATGCCTTTTTCAAAGACTGGAAAATCATCCTATGTAGTACAATAAGTTAAATTAAATTTGCATTGAATTCAACTTCTTCATCTTACTGAAGAGTTAAGCTGCCTTTGGATGCCACCAGGTGACCATACTCTCAGGACAGACTGAGTCTAAGGAGGTATGTCAATGCATAAAGTAGCATTTGAAACCGAATACCTACCAATCATGCAAGCTACTGTCGTTCATATGATTTGGATATTTAATTAGCCAAAGTTTGCTACAATAATAATGGGACCTTAGTACAACAACTTTGCACGTATCTCTGGCTTCAAGAATATTGCAGGAGTCAGAGTAGCACAATAATGTGCATTTAGGTGCAGGTTAGAGACACAGGTATGGTCAAGAAACATTTCCTTTATGACAAATCAGAGAAGTAGACCTTAAAACATATTGTATTAGTGAAAGACTTTGTCAGTAGCTATACATAGCACTTACTTTGGATCCATCATGCTTTTCAACAACAAACACTTCACTCCAGATCTGTATACCCGTGGTCTCTCGTTCACATCCGCCCCTCCACGTGAACCCAACCAATGGCTCATAACTTCCACCAATCCAACTTGATGCGCTCTGGGAAAAAAAAAAAATGATGAATCATTTCTTCTTACATTTTACAGTCACTAGTCTAGGTTGTCTTTTCAGAATTATTGAACCTATGGGAAATTTATAGAGGTGTGGCTATAAATGCTATGATTATAAATGTTCCTTCAAGAGGAGGTCATTGAGATATCCCACTAGGTGGATGAATGAAAGTTGTATACAATCTGCTCAACCTCACCAACAAAGTTTCACAGTTACATAGCTGATAAGACTGAATAAAGACACCAGTCCATCCAGTTCAATGTGAGGGTCTACAATTTTCCATATCCCTGTATAATATTAAAATTACAGGGATATACTGGTGCAATGAAGGACTTTGATTCACCCAGACACCTGAAGGTGCAATAAGAGTTCCTGCACTGAAGTTACAACTATTTATTTTCTGGCATGCAGCGAAAATCTAGAGTCTGCTAACTCTATCAGACTCTGGATTTTAGCTGTATACTGGAAAATTAAAAGAACTGGCTTCAGCTGTGTGCTGGAACTCTTATTGTATCCCATTTTTCAAATACCCCAAGAACGAAGTAGCACTAGGACAGGAGCAACTACTTTGGCCCCAGGTGCCATGGAAAGGCAAAAGGGTATGGCAACAAATTGAAAATGTTGCATGCTCACAGCAAAATGCATAAGTGTTGTTGATAAGGCAGTAAGATAGACATGTGTAAACAGGCATCCTTGGAGGCCATTACGGAAACTGGCTGATTCTAATGTGGAATCTAAAGGAATCTGTTGTGTATGATGTAAAAAAATCGGTGCTAATTCAAAATGTGATAAACACTGACAATAACGATGTCCACCACCGTGGATGGTGCTCTATGTAATTGAGCAATGATGCAAAAGAATAAAAGTATTCAAGGTGAAATCAACACTCAATCAAAAACTGTAAAACTAAGAATCTATACACACATACGTTTTTTCATCAATTTTTTATCACAGATTTTCATCATTCATTTACAGTTGTATTGATTATTGCCATTTATTATCAATTTTATTGATCATCTTCTGTGGGATTGCACCATATTTTTTGATCATTAAAATCGATAATAAATGGCAATCAATACAACTGTAAATGAATGATGATGAAAATCTGTGATAAAAAAATTGATGAAAAAACGTATGTGTGTATAGATTCTTAGTTTTACAGTTTTTGATTGAGTGTTGATTTCACCTTGAATACTTTTATCCTTTTGCATCATTGCTCAATTACATAGAGCACATCGTTATTGTCACAGTGTTTATCACATTTTGAATTAGCGCCGATTTTTTACATCATACACATATCAATTCACGGTGGGGACACCGATTAAGATTGGCAGCTTTTTCTTTATTTTATTTTTTTATTTTATTTTTATTTATTGGATTTTGAATTGATTCACTCCTATCAAACCCCTGCATTGATCCTCTTACTATATTCAAAGGAATCTGTTGAGAATCCTTTGATCCAGAATGGGCAAATGCCTTGGTTTGCCTTGGGGACAGTAAACCGGTTCTAGTAGAACCCCTGGACTATCCTCATTTGAAAAGGGGGAAATTACCAATTGAGACAGGAGCTGCTGCGAAACAGCATATAGATCTTTCTGTTTGTGAAGAGAGTAGCAAGGATGACAGCATGAGGCAAAGACTTAAAACTCTACTTCAAAGCCACTGGATACAACACTAAATCCAAACATCTTGAATTTCCTGTGACCAGATGGCGATAAGGCTGACATACATCTCCCACCTCCTTGGGGGGGGGGGGGGGGGGTGCATGCTCCCTGAATTGGTGGATTTTGAGGACCAATTTTTCAGAGAGAATTGGGACTTAGTTTGGACTTAGAGCCCAAGACAGATGAACTCTCTTTTTTGACTCAAGAGCCAAAAAGCATACATGCAGGAGCTCAGGCCTTCTTTGCCCAGGATAAAAAGGTTACTGTTAACCCTCCAACCCCCAACAGGGCATCCTGACAAGACGCTTCTTGCATGAAAGTTTACTTGAGCAAAATGAGTTCAGACCAGACTTTTAGCCTAAAAGAAAGTCGCAAGTGGCATTGACCTACTAGGTAAAACAAGGTCCTAAAGCAGACCTTCACTCAAAAGTGAAAAGTACCACTCATCCTCTCCACAACAAATTTGAAGGTTTCTTCTGTTTCCTGGTGAGCAGGTACCTTTTTTTGACGGGTATCTGATCCTAAATCTTTAAACCTTGCCTTGGCATGGACGACGTAACCTTTGGCATGGATTGACGCAAGTTGCAGCCTCTTGGGATAATGTCATACATCATAGGAAGCTGGAGGACCAGTCGTTCTGTGCCACACGATCTCCCGCATGCTCAATGGGCAGCTGGCTGTGAATCATCAGGGAGTCATAGCTGGCTCCCAAACCCAAGATGGCAGGCTGGGTACCCACAGCGCTAAGAAGAATCGACTATGGGGAAGATCGTGCTGGACTCCATGTGCCAGTAAGTATCTGTTTTTTTTAAAAGTTAGCAACTGCAGTAGTTGCAATTGGCAATTTCTTTTAAACCTGAGTGAAGTTTATCTTTAAGGAGAGGCTCTATTTGTTTACAGGGTCCTTGACATAATGGCATGAAATACCTATTGGTGTTGGGTGAAGTTTGGATTATTGCTAATTAACAAGGTTCTCTCACACTCACACATACTGTACATATTTTAGAAAGTGAGTATTTCATCTGCTTTTTAATTTTTTTTTTTCTTTTACAGGGCCTGGGTCCCATAGTAATATAGTGATCAGAGGGAGCAACACCACCACCCCGCAGGGGACACCTCATCAGAACAAGCTTCTTTTACAGGCTGGATTTGTTTTATTGTTTTCAGCACTTTTAAAAGGTTATAAAATCCCCTTAAATGGCTGCACCCATTACTATTTACTGTACTTTTAGCGGTGTACTGAATTTACAAAGATTTTATACTTTTATTAGTTCATTGGAAATTCTCATAAAAGGTTATTATGTGCTGCATGATTAATAAGTCTCTCCACTACACGTCTATGCATTTCAGGAACAGACGTTCAAGGCTGAAATGCTGCTGAACTAGGCGTGAAAAGTTTTTTTCTCTGGCGGCCCAGGTCATTTAAAGTATATCTTAGTGCAGGGACAAAAAATGTAACATATTTCAACTTACTAAAGTCCACAGATGTGGTGGCTACATATTTTCTTTAATTTTTTTGGCGTTTCACCCATTTTTAATTGGTGACAACGCACAATTACATGATCTATGAAAAGCAGCACTGTCATAACATTGGTCAAGATTTTAATTTGGTGCAAAAAGGTTATGAGGACACTGGATTTCTTGTAGGGTCGACAAGTATTTTTCTGTACTTGCAAAAACTGTACTTAAGTGGTATTAAACCCACTTCTACCACTTCAGCTCCAGATGGTTTTACCACCTTAATGATCAGGCCATTTTTTGCGATACGGCATTGCTTTGCATTAACTGACAATTGCACGGTTGTGCAACACTGTACCGAAATAAAAATTGATGTCCATTTTTCCCCACGAATAGAGCTTTCTTTTGGTGGCATTTGATCACTTCTGTGGTTTTTAATTTTTTGCACTATAAACAAAATAAAAAATATATTTTTTTATGTTCGGTTATAAAACAAAACCAATAATAAAAAAAAAAAAAAATTATATATATATATATTTTCATCAATTTAAGCCAATTTATATTCTGCTACATATTTTTGGTAAAAAAAATAAATAAATAAAATCTCAAAAAATGTATAGCGGGTGGTTTGCGCAAAAGTTATAGCATCTACAAACTATGGACTATTTATTTTTTTAGTAATGGCGGCGATTTTAAGCGGGACTGCGACTTCGTGGCGGACAAATCTGACACTAAGCGGCACTTTTTGGGGACCAGTGACACCAATACAGTGATGTATGAATGACACAGGCAGGGAAGGGTTTAACACCAAGGCAATCAAAGGGTTAAGTCTGCTCCGGGAAGAGAGAGCTGTGTTCCTGATTAGTAGGAACATAAGATCACTCTCTTCCTGTCTGACAGAACGGTGGTCTGCCTTGTTTACATAGTCATTCTCCTGAACAATCGCGGGTGGCCAGCGGCCGCACTGATTGGCTCCTGCTATGTCCAATCACATCGGGAGTGCGGCTCCGGTGGCACGCACATGCCCCCTAGAGCCCTTCTAAAAAAATCACGTACAGGTACGTGATTTTGCGCTTAAGGGCTGCCCTGCTGCAGTAAATGTACATGGGGCGGTCCTTAAGTGGTAAAAACTGTTGACAGATAGGGCTTTGATGATGGAAGGATTTCGGAAATAAGAGGTCAATGCTCTTTAATAAGAGTACATTCTTACATGTGGTTACGGTGAATTCTCATGGAGGGATTCTACTTTGATTTTGGAATGCAAGATTTCCTTTTCACCTAATCTAACTTATTTGGGATTCATTGCCTTTGACACTCTGACTTTTTTGCCTAATTTAATTTACAGCGCAACACGTATGTTTGTACACATTACAATATTGTTAAAAATATCTCACGTTATGGTGCAGCTTTCATTTGAATTGTGGTATATCATGAGCGCAAAATTTTATGGTTGTTTTTCTGTTTACAGCGCAAAAAAATAAACGCAGTGGTGATCAAATACCACCAAAGTAAAGCTCTATTTTTTTTTTTTTTTAAATCACAAAGGACATTCATTTATGAACCGTGCTCATTACCACACAAGTGTCAGTTAAAGGAACGCAGTGCTGTATCGCAAAAAATGGCCTGGTTATAAAAGGGGATAAATCTTCCGAAGGTCAAGTGGTTATTGTCTGGTACTCTTTGGCTATCCATTTCGCACTAATCTGCAGGAATTAGTATTGTATGCAGTTGAGCAATACAGTATGGCTTCTATAGCATCTCAAGAGTACAAAACAGACAACATAAGGGAGACACTGAAGTGAAAAACATGCAAGCTTAGGGTAATGTGGGAAGCCCTCTATGAATTTACATACAGAAAAAACAAAAAGATATGGCATTTTTAAAAGGCAACCCACCACACATGTAGTTAAAACAAAATAATACCTGCCCCTCAGTGCACAGAAAGGCATATGTTCTTTATTGCCTGTAGTGTGCTGGGGAAAAAAATCAAACTGGTATATTTTTTGGTTTACTAAATGGCCATGCTTTTGCAGCATGTCAAAAAATGCTTGAAAACCCATGCAAAAAAGTATGAATAGGACCGCAAAGAAAGACAAAATATCTTTACCTGACTATACATAAATCGAAGCATAAAATCGAGCAAAAAAGATTTCCCTTTGCGAAAAGCACCAGCTACAGACACAACCACCACATTCAAATCACGTATGTGTTCCTGCATCAAAACACGCTCCAGGGCCTTTTCATCAAGCTCAAAGTTATGGTCATCTTCGTGAGCCAAGACTATCTGGATGGGGCATGGCTTGTCCATCACCTCAGCGTCACAGTCTGAACCAAGCTGGAAGTCTTCCACATTATTTTCATCTGCAAAGAGAAAAAAAAAATGATTGCTACCTCAGAAAAGATAACCACTTTGGAAGCAACACATGGTCAGCTGACTAGAGGCAAAGTGATATTACGGATTGCAGTACACAAATACCAAGAATGATGACTCTGCATCCAATGCTGGCTAATTGCAGGCCATAAAAAGAAAAAATAGGTTTCTCACAGAGCATGGGAAAAAAAAAAAAGAGCTAAAAGTAAAATAAAATATTCCAAAAAACCCAAAATCAATTAACTAAAAGGGTGAAGGACAACTGTTTATTAACAGGTATTTAAGGCTATAAACTTTAAAACAAAACTATACAATCCTAACATTTAATAGAAAATCACAATACATCAGAATACAGACAGAGCTAAATACTAGGAGTTGAAACATTTGCACATTTATGCATGTATACATATAAAAAAAGGTCCTGGAACAGCTACTTGGCAGAGCAAACTTTAAACCCTTTAAAACCAACAGCAAAGCTGTCGCGCACACACAGATCAGAAAGGTGAAGACAGACATCAGCATTCATAAAAACTGTGTAGGAGAAACAGGAGAGATGCCAATGAGGCATGCTTGCATTTTATTTTCATTCTAAAGCAAGAGACAAGTTAGGTATACTGGTGGTTGTAGTAGTACACAGATGTAGGAACCACTAGTACAGCATGCTGGGACTTGTAGCAAATCATCTCAGTAATGTAGTAAGACAAAGGTGTCACCAGTGACATATGCTTTGATTTTAGCCCATGTCAGCGCCTATACATTTCCAGCCTCAGTTACCTTGGCAAACACCATTTTCTAGGAGACAAACAGTGGCCATTTTTGTGTCACAGAAATCATAAAACTACAATACACATTTGACTGCAGCACTTCCACGGGAAGTTAGCACACGTTTAGTAGTACTTGTCTAGCAAACCAATAGTTGGCCATGCCACTAGCATAATGTTCATTAGTGGGGTCAAATCAATGTTCGTTTCCAACCACAGTGAGAAGGATATTTGAGGGAGCAGAATACAAAAAATTTTTCCCTACAAAATATTGAAGTACTTTAAAACTATATTTATCAGGTCATCAAATGTACTTCCAATGTTCTAACCAACTAGTGTGATCTTGAAAATTCATGCCCTCTGGTTTCAATCACTGTTCTCTAGACCTTTGAGTGGCCATTCAATTTGCCTGTTGATAGGTCATCTATTCTGCGATGCTCCTCCCCCTACCCTTCTCTTAATCCTTGTACACACAGGCCGAAAATCAGTCGGTTCGGCAGGAACTGGCCCACTTTCGTCCTGTGTGTGAAGCGCTCGGTCTATCATTGAGACCGACTTCTGTAAAAACGGGCATGCTGGAAAACCAGCTTCCGACCAGCCAATGGCTGCCAGCACTGTTCAGTTTGATTAGGTGAGGGGGCAGTCCCCCTGTCAGAACTAGAGATGGGCTTGGGCGTTTATGGGATGCCACCAAGAAGCCAAAACACCAACACATCGTCTGAAATATTTGTCTTGTCTTATACGGTTTACTATGCTTTTTCACTGCTTTGTTTTCATAGCTTCATCACTTTTGTTTGTTTTTTCTTTTGTTTCACTAGGCACTAGTGTTTATTTTCCATTAGCACCTGTTTGGTGTTTTGGCTCCTACATCACTGCGCAGTAAGCCCCAGTTCACACTAAGGCGACCTGTGAGGCGACCTGGTCGCCTCACAGGTCGCCGTAGGTCGTCTCCCATAGGGAAGCTGCGGACCTGTTCTAAAAGGAGCGACACAAGTCGCTCCGACTTAGAAAAAGGGTCCGGAGCTTTTTTGGGGCGACCGCCATAGACTTCAATTTTATGAAGTCCGTGGCGGCCACTCCGAGGTCGCGGCGCGCTGCTCGCACCGCGACCTCAGAGGTCGCCCCCCCAAGTCGGATCGCGGCAATGTGAACGGGGCCTAACGCCTCATGTGTTTGATTCTTTCCAATGCTTTTTCAACACCGATTTTACTTCCATGGATGGTTTACATATCCTCTTTTTTCTCTATACATTTTTATACATGTGTTTTTACTCAGTGAGGTGGCATATACAGGATACCTTGATTGGCATTTAAATATACAGGATGCCTTGATTGGCATACAAAATGGTTGACTTCAACAAAATGTCTTTCGAGTTAATCTCATTTTGTCTTTGATTTCTTTACATGTGTCACTGAGCTTGCAAAAGCTAAAAATATATATAAGCTGAGATGTTCCTAACCGCAACAATATTCCCGTATCTGTCATAAGAGGAACTCTGCATAAAAGAAGGGAAAAGGAGGCGCAAACACCTAGTGCATTACCCGTGGTACTGTATAAAATGTTTTTTAATAAAATGCTGAATGCATACTCACAAACATGAAGAAATTAAAATCGTATTACAAATTCCTGTCACACGTGTGCTGGAACATGTCCTTGAAAATGCTACGGCTAACGCGTTTCGGGAGTCAAGCTCCCTTCTTCAGAGCTGGTCATAACATAGCAGATTGAAGTATATATAGAGAGTAGCTCAATGTTCCTCCACCTTTTCCCCTCCCTCCCCCCAGAGGGAGGGGGCGGGACCGTCCAGTGTCAACGGACCCACTCCTAATAAGCCTATATACCTTAGCCCTCATTATCTTTGTGGCCATTGGTTGTAGGTTTCATGGAACAGTTCAAATAAAAACGGCCTTTAGAACTTATATCAACAACCAGCAAAGGGGTCCACAGAGCAGGGAATGTGAGCCAGGAACAGCACCCGAGTGATTGTACAGACAAATGATCTGTAATATCATAAAATCGTGTGCGCATTCTGGGTATGCTTTTTCTGATGTGCAGATTAAGCCTTGAGTGTTATTAATGACTTACCCCTCCCAGAACTCTTTTGTAACTGCTCATGTCCACTTGTACTAAACATTGTGACAGTGCCCCAGTGCTGGCCGCTCGTCTTTTCACTCTCAGGGCCCCTCGCATGCCGGAATGTAGCCGATTCTGTGTATTCTAGCTCTATAGAATGCATAACCCTTCGGAAGATAGTGACTTCCGGGACCCGGAAAAAGAAAAAGCAAACAACCAGTGGCCACAAAGATAATGAGGGCTAAGGTATATAGGCTTATTAGGAGTGGGTCCGTTGACAATGGACGGTCCCGCCCCCCTCCCTCTGGGGGGAGGGGAAAGGGAGGGAAAAAGGTGGAGGAACATTGAGCTACTCTCTATATATACACTTCAATCTGCTATGTCATGACCAGCTCTGAAGAAGGGAGCTTGACTCCCGAAACGCGTTAGCGGTCGCATTTTCAAGGACATGTTCCAGCACACGTGTGACGGGAATTTGTAATAAGATTTTATTTCTTCATGTTTTGAGAGTATGCTTTCAGCATTTTATTAAAAAAAAAATTTATACAGTACCACGGGTAATGCACTAGGTGTTTGCGCCTCCTTGTCCTCTCTTTTATGCACCCGTTTTGGAGTTCCCTGCCTGAGGAGAGCACGCCAGTCTTCCCCTTTGGAGTGAGCTCTTGGCTGAAATATTTGTATAAGAGGAACTCTGTCTGGACAGCTGACCGATAAAAGTCCCTTGGGAAACTTCTCGATGAGCATCACCAAGAAAATTCCCTGATGACGGAAGATAACAATATAGATTAACCCTATGCTTACCATAATTGTTAACCATGATTGGACAAAAGATTTTAATAACAACCCATTTCTTGTACGTCAGATCTTAATGACAAACCCATTTTTGAGTATATTTAAACTCCAACTTGCTGTAATAAAATCAGGTCACTATGATTCAGCCATCTTGAGTCTGCCTGATCTCATTATATACATAGCTATTTATATTGTCTGATTTGGTATCACTGACTAACAGGTATTTTGCACCTGAGGAAAAATTCACCAACACTCAGATATTCCTTTTACTAGTTTACCATTGCACCAGTTCTTGGACTTTCCTTCTCCACTACTTCACGCAGCACTGGATTTCTTACTATATGGTTTCACTTCCTTTTCCTATTTTGTTAATGGGAATATAATTATTCAGTCACGCCCATATGTCACATATATTCACTTTTAATTCCAGGAGTGATACCAATTTCCACTGCTCTGTAGTGAGGAATATTTTCTACTTGCTTAGTGGAGTCTGATGGTTTCCCCCTCCCCTTCTCAACGCCTGGGAGGGAAATTAAGTGACCTATGGCTCTCCTTGTCCAGCATTCCAGCCATTTACACTCGATATGACTTGAAGCCGGGATCTGTTTAAAGTTCAACTCATACCTAGGACAATACACAGATATTTTCCTTCCTAATGTAAGTCCGGATTTTATTTTTATTTTTTTCTCATTCCTCTTTGTTTTAAAGCATTTGTTATCTATAGATTTGTTCCTATGGACCTCCTGATGAAGCGAGTATCTCCCACGAAACACGTAGAGGATTTCAGCACACATTGCAGTACCTGATAGCAACTGAGTCCCTTCAGTTGCTCCATTACTTTATTTTATTATTGCACCTGCTTGAATTTTTCATAATGCTTGTGCTTTTAATGTTTATATGACTGTATTTGATTATTAAAAATTATTTTATATTTTTTATATATACACCATGTGGTCAGCGGTTTCTCTCTTTAAAGTCCTTTGGGCCACTTCAACTGATTACGGGACTAAGAGATACCGAATTCACCTCACTGTGCAGCGCATGTAGCTCATCATTAAAGGATTTGTATGCTATGCCCTTTAAACTGTAACAAACCTCGGGCTGACTGCACTGGATGCTGCTCCAGCATTAGAAAACTGATTTAAAATACCTCAATCTTTTTCTATTAAGAAAACATATCTTAGCTGCATCTGTACCCACAATGGGGAGGATCTAGGCAGCTGTATGATTAGCTGAGACGCAGTTGCACTAAAAAAGGGATTTATCTTGGGTTGTCAAAGGACTGAATTGGTGTGGGGTTTAATAAAGCCCACAAAAGGGAAGGAGTTGTGAAGCGGAATGATCTGCAGGGCCACATTTATATATCTTTCCTCCCTAGGCCAACTGTTGTATGCTCCTCTCCTTGCCAATGTGACTGGCTAGCTTTGATACAACATTACCAGGAACAGGAGCCATAGCCACATCAGACACACCAAGACTAGGTGCAGTGGTCCTGGGGAAAAAAAAGAAAAAAGTCTGCCCATTCTGCACCAGTATACCTGGAACTAAAAGATGTGGGAAAATGTCCTCCTATACTGTCAACAGCTTAGTTCCAAGTGTACAGTCTGCGCGATTAACATTGGGGCTAACGTGCCACTCCAAGGAGCCTTGCTACCTTAAATCATGGCCTATCAATGCAGAACTTAAGGCCTGGTGATCAGCAGAGGCAACAGCTGCATCAATAGGGCAGTATTTCACTTGTGGCTTAAACAAGCACTAGTTTGACCCAAGGCATAGTACTGTATACCTAACTTAGGCATCAAACACTGCTGAGTTTAGGCAAGTTCTCATCCAGGATATGCTTCTAGGTATTTGATCTAATTTCAAGGACACTTTAAGCCTGTTACCATCGGATAATTACATTTTGCAGATGATATTTGGTACACAACTAAAGATGATTATTGCAACCACACAGAATACATGAAACGGCAAGCTAGTAGTCCTTATAAGCAGCAGCGCTTTCATAGTACTATTTCTATCCTTCAGAGAGGAGACAGAAATAGCAGCAAGTTCTGCTTAAGACTTTGCATTCCTCTGGGATGTGCTGCTACCACAATATGCAAACAGTCAATTTGATTAGGACAGAGGACTGGAGAACAGAGCAGAAAATAGACTACATTTCCCTGCTCATATAGTGTAGAGTTAACCCAATTATGCCATAATTTAACACCATGGGAGAACTGCACTACTTGGTCAGATTTTTAACAGAAATGAACATATTAAGCCAATTATGACAAGAGATTTTACTTATATTTAACCACATGCTCCTAAGCAATGAAACAGCTTTGGTTATCACTATAAAGCATAATGCTGATAAAAGGAACATATGTAAAGAAATTGCATTTCAAACTTGAAAAACTGAAAAGGCAGATAATAAAAAAGGGTTTCAAAACAGACTGCTATCTAGGAAACTGATATTTCCAGCTTGACTAACACTCCCCACATACGTTAGAATCCATTTTTACAATCTTCTTTAGATCTATGTAGTGCAAGGGCATGCCTGAATGGATACAAACTTGTTGGTTAGACTAGGTAAAAGCCAATATAGCAAAGCTTTGGAAAATCTTAGGATGATTCTACAAAGATCGTATAGTCATATCGTAAACACGTATGGATCTAGAACAGTGAACTAAAGGAGAAATGAGGGGTATAGGAGAATCCAAACACAAGGTTAGATGGGACCCAACCTTTTGGGTTCTCTGTCTTGAGCAGACAGTCTGGTAGCAATAGCACATCTTAGCAGTTCATTAAATTGTTTCTATCATGAGCTGGGATCATAGGAACACTGCCAATGGTTTTACTGGAGTCTGTAGATGCAATTTTTTTTCCAATTTTGAAATACAGCCGCCACAGTACTACAGTAGCAGAAATTCCACAGAATACTTTGTTGGGTGACCAACCAAAATAGGTTACAGGGTCTTCCAGAGAAATATTTGAGCATACAAAGACCAACAAGCACAGATGAGTGTGCCAACAACATCTATTTGTTGATATGACTGACCCATCTTCCGTGGATTTGGACTGAAAATTATTCAGGCATGAAGGACTAAGAGTAAATTAAAAACCCATTGGGGGAGATTTACTAAAACTGGAGTGTGCAAAATCTGGTGCAGCTGTGCATTGTAGCCAATACGTTTTTAACCTCAGCTTGTTCAATTATGCTTTGAAAAAACTGGAAGCTGATGGGTGCAGCTCTGCATAGAAATCAAAGTTTGCACTTTCCAGTTTTAGTAACTCAAACCCATTATGCCATAACTTCTGGGTTAAGGAAGTCGCACAATGGCTTTCTTGGGATTTAGATGTTTGAGTATCACTTGATTTAAAAAGTGGTTCTAAAGGCTGGAGATTTTTACCCCAATTCATTTTCTGCATTAAAGAACCTTCAGTATTCAGGTCCTCCACCAAGACCCCCCCCCCCCCCGTGTACTTACCTGAGCCCAATCTCAATCCAGCAATGTGCACGATAGCAGAGGCTCTATCCACTCTCTCCCTCACTGGCCAGAGGCAGCACCTGGAGCCATTGGCATCTATTAAAATATTCATTAAAAGATTTCTCTTCCATTATTTTCCTGGGGACAACCCAAAAATGTGGGATTTTCCTTCCACTTTCAACATGGTAAACACAGATCAAGAAGAGAAGGCGAATCTACTTCACAAGGCACATGGAGCCATACAAATTGACAAGTGTTCTAATCTCTCTTCACTCTATCCAAAATATACTTAAAAGGTTTTATCTTTAGTTATACTTTAAAGTAATAATTGAAAAAGAAGAAGGAGGTGCAAACACCTAGTGCATTACCCGTGGTCATCTTAAAAAGGTTTTATTAAAATACAAAAAAAATACTCACAAAACAAGAAGAGTAATAAAGCATTACGAGGGTCCACCACACGTAGAATGGATCATGTCCACAGCGGCCCTATCTACAGGGACATGATCCATACTACGTGTGGCAGACCCTCGTAATGCTATTTTACACTTCTCGTTTGGGAGTATGTTTTTTGTATTTTAATAAAACATTTTTAAGGTGACCACGGGTAATGCACTAGGTGTTTGTGTCGCCTCCTTTTTCATGTGCAAACGTTGGAGTTCCCTACTTGAGGACAGCGGCACGCCTATCATCCCCACTGGAGTGAGCGCTTGGCTGATGTGTTTGGTTTAAAGTAATAATTGCCTGTTTCAATGAGGGAGATGAGGGAGTGGGGGACGAGGCCAAGCAGTGCTGTGTGTGTCATTTAGACACACAGAGCCTGCTCGGTGGAAAGCCGGCACAAGTTTCCCCATAGCAAGCGGCTTGCTATAGGAGAACTCACTGGGGGAGGGAGGGAGAAGCCAGAAGCACTGGCGTGGTAACCCAGAAGAGGAGGATCAAGGCTGCAATGGTTTTAGCAAGTATAACAGGTTTGTTATTTTTATATCTGAACATTTACAGAGTCACTTTAATTACATTAAAGTATAGGTTACCCCAAACTTTGATATTCCTGATGTGCCTGTCTTACCATGTGTGCTTTGCAGCAGCCAGTGGGAGAGGAGAGGTGGGGAGAGGGGGGGGGGGGGGGGAGAGTCGCCAGGGCTGCAAGAGGATGGGTGGGGGTGGCACACAGGGGGATCATAGCTGCAAGGATGGGGGTGCTGGAAGGGGTGTGGGTGGCAAATTTTTGTAAACAATCCCTGTGTGGCTGCCCCTATAGCGACTGAAAGTGAGCAGGGAGGAAGAGAAGGAGAAGCCGATGCACTTTAAGGACAGACACAGGGGAATTGGTTCCAAGCATTGTGAATTTTGACCACCACAATAAGTTGTCCCCTTCCTGGCACTCTGATCACCACCCTTCACTTTCCAACCAATCCCCTTCCTGCAGGTTGAGGAGGCAGCAAGAGGGAACCAGATTTCGACAAGTGCTCCTTTTTACATCTATGTGTCTATCTTTGCGTGCATGTACTGGAATATACAGGCTTATAGATGTACATTACTGTTGATAATAACAGAAAACTATTTTTTACGCCTCTGCGCTTCTTTACTGATCTTTACTCAGCAGTGTGCACTGTGTCAGACTGCAATGCATCCGATTTGAGATCTTTAAAAAGCAAGGCATTTTTTTTACTCCAATGTGCAATAGGCCTTATACTCAAAATCTTGTTGACAAAAAAGTGAATGAAATGTTTCATAAAGACCTTGCATAAATGCACATAAAAAGGTGCGCACGTGTAAAATTGTGCTTCATTGCCAGTATATACGCACATAAATGACTGCAGTCAAATGTAAAATTTTCTATTCTTGTTTTACAGCTCTGTACTTCTTGCTCTTTATGCAGCTGTGTGCATGGTTCCATTGACTACAATGAGTCTTTATCCAGATCACTAAAGAACATGATAGTTTTTTACTCCTTTGTGCAAGAGGCCTTATGCACAGGATTTTGAGTAAAAGGTTTCATAAAGATCTTATATAAAAATGGCACGTAAGGCTATGCAAGAGTCAAAATCTTCATTGTCAGTATTGCAATATAGGCGTATATACTGTAGGTGTATAAAACACGCATACACAAGTTACTGAACTCAAATGTAAAATGTTCCAATTTTGTTTTGAGGCTCTGTACTCCTGCTCTATTACTCATTTTTACAAAGCAGTGTGTGTGTGGTTCCACAGACTACAAAAACGCTATACGCATTAAAAAAAAAAAAAAAAAAGAAAAAAAAGTGACTTTACACCTGTGTGCAAGAGGCCTTATAATAGTGATCTACTGTTCAATGTGATCAGCAATTAAAAGAAAACTACTGAGCTCATCTTTTGCCGAATGAGGAGCATACTTGCGATTTCTCTCCTGCTCTCAAACTTCCCAGTGTTTGACTAACAGCACTGTCCAATGTACCAAGCCTGACCGGCTCACAAAGATGCTTCCTTCTTCTGATTCAAGTTATTGGTTAAGAAAGTCTAATATACAGTCAATTTAAATTTTTTTTTTTTTTTAGAAATAAATGTCTGGATTAGACATGTTTTTATATACAACTGAACAGTTTAAGCAATTAACATGGTATTCATGGTGGCCAATTCTTTTTTTTCTTACTCAGCCAAATTTACTATAATCATGACAGGTATACTGTATTTTTTGTACCTTAAAACCACAACTTCCATAAATCTCACTGATTAAGGTTTACAGCTCTGACATAGTGCAGATTGGATCAATAGTCCAAAATTTAGGTAGAATGAGTCTAGTTTAGCTAGTCTTGCTTTGGAAGAATAACCCTGTTGGTTTTTGGATTCTTAAAGTAAAGCTATAGGCAACTTTTTTTTTTTTTTTGGATAGGAGCAAAGAAGGGTATAACAATTTTTTTTCGTCATCGGTTTCCCATTACGGAGATTTCCCTTCACTTCCTGTCCCATAGACAAAACAAGAAGTGAGAGGAAATCTCTGTAAATCAGTGGTTCTCAACTCCGGGCCTTGGGACCCACCAACAGGCCAGGTTTGCAAGATAACTGAAATACATGACAGGTGATATATTTTGCTGCTCAGTGACTGCAGTATTCTAGTTTGCATCTCCCCAAGGTGATACTTAAAATCTGGCCTGTTAGTGGGTCTTGAGGACCGAAGTTGAGAACCACTGCTGTATAATTAGGGGAATTCTGTGGGTATCACCAGGTCACTAGAACTACTGTCCCCATTAAAATATTGCTCTTCCATTACTTTCCTGGGGACAACCCAAAAATATGGGATTTTCCTTCCACTTTCAATTAACATGGGAAACAGATCAAAAAGAGAAGGCGAATCTCCTTAACAGGGCACAATAAAAATTGACAAGTGTTCTAATCCCTCTTCACTCTATCCAAAAACTTAAAAACGTTTTATCTTTAGTTATACTTTAAAATAATAATTGCCTGTTTTAATATGATGAAAGTATTGATCTATTTAATTAGTCCTTACAGCAGAAAGTACCTACCACAACTCACCTCTGTATTCCATCATTCCATATTTACACCCCAAGTAGAAGCAGTCCAAGCACTGGTTTCCCATGAAAAAGCTGTCATATCCAGCAAAGCTTCTCTGAAAGAGCAAAACTCCTACAGACATCACAAATATACTGCCTGGCCACACACTTTGAATTGTAAAACCAATATTCAGCCTTTAAGCTAGGACAACACATCACATATGATAGGTTGAAGTTCACACCTTCTAGTCTACACGACACGATAAGATGATCTGATAGAACTAGAAAGTACTGAATCATGAAAGTCACATAATCACAACTTTAAAGAAATTGGGCAATGTAGAATTTGTGTCAAGATATTAAAGAATTGCAAGATAAAAAGATGGTTTTATTAGCCACCATTAAACGCTACTGCCTGAGCATTACAAGGCCAGAATAAATAATTTATTCTAGCCAATGAAATGAAATACCCAAGAGCTTGATGCCTGTACAGTGAGGGGAAAAAGTATTTGATCCCCTGCTGATTTTGTACATTTGCCCACTGACAAAGAAATGATCAGCCTATATTGTAATGGTAGGTTTATTTTTCCAGTGAGAAAAAAAAAAAAAAAACGAATTTCAGAAAAGTTAAACAGATTTGTATTTTATGGAGTGAAATAAGGGTTTGATCCCCTATCAATCAGCAATATTTCTGGCTCCCAGGTGTATTCTATACAGGTAATAAGCTGAGATTAGGATCACTCTCAAAAGGGAGTGCTCCTTACTCTTAGCTTGTTACCTGTATAAAAAGACACCTGGCCACAAAAGCAATCAGATTCCAATCTCTCCACCATGGCCAAGACAAAAAAGAGCTGTCCAAGGATGTCAGGGTCAAGATTATAGACCTACACAAGGCTGGAATTGGCTATAAGACCATCGCCAAGCAGCTTGGTGAGAGGGTGACAGTTGGTGCGATTAGTCGCAAATGGAAGAAACACAAAATAACTGACATCTCCCCCGGTCTGGGGCTTCATGCAAGATATCACCTCGTGGAGTTTCCATGACCATGAGAACAGTGAGGAATCAGCCCAGAACTACACCGAAGAATCTTGTCAAGGATCTCAAGGCAGCTGGGACCATAGTCACAGAGAAAACAATTGGTAACACACTAAATTGTGAAGGACTGAAATCCTGTAGCGCCCGCAAGGTCCCCCTGCTCAAGAAAGCACTTGTACAGACCCATCTGAAGTTTGCTTATAAACATCTGAATGATTCAGAGGAGGAGAATTGGGTGAAAGTGTAGTGGTCAGATTAGATCAAAATCAAGCTCTTTGGCATCAAATCAACTCCCTGTGTTTGGAGGGGGAGGAATGCTGCCTATGACCTAGAGCTGCACGATTCTGGATAAAATGAGAATCAAATTTTTTGCTTAGAATAAATATCACGGTTCTCAGTGCAACATCTTTTACAGTATACAAAAAAATTGCACTAATTTTACTGTTTAGTTTTTTTTCCCCCAAAAAAGTTGTGCAAATACAGTGTAACATAAAATATTGCAATTTTTTCCTCTAGGTTTCTGCTAAAAACAAAACAAAAAAAAAAATGGAGGAGATCGATAGAGACAGCTATAGAGATAGATAGATATAAAATAAATGTTTGGGGTTTCTAAGTAATTTTCTAGAAAAAAAAATACTGATTTTAAACTTGTAAGCGACAAGTGTCAGAAAAATGGGATTTTTTGACTTACCGTAAAATCTATTTTTCTGAAGTTTATTGACAGACACAGCTCCTGATCTTGCTGATCATTGGGTTATACTGCCCCCTACAAGTTTAGGACACTAGGTAGGAAAAGAAGTTGACTACGCCTATGGGCAGTCCAAGGAGGTATACAACCCCTCTACTATTGGTACTCAGTTTTGTTACAAGCAGAAGTATTACGACTCCAATAGAGGGGTGGGTGCTGTATCCGTCAATGAACATCACAGTACGGTAAGTCAAAAATCCCATTTTCTCTTTCGTTCATTGACGGATACAGCTCCTGATCTTCTTGACCATTGGGAAGTCCCAAAGCAGCGTCAAAGGGGTGGGAACCGCAAGGAAAAAAATTCCCAAGGCTAAACTGTTGCCAACCAGGTAACAGAAGCTTAACCAAAAACAACTGGAGCCCACCTGAAAAACATTACACCACCAAAGAGGGAGCAGCCTGCAAATCCGTGCGGCCAAAAGAGATATCTGCAGATGCCAACAGATCCCCTTTATAAAATTTTGTGAAAGTGTGCACCGACAACCAAGTAGCAGACTTGGAACACCTGCATTACTGACACCTGATGACGGAAGGCCCAAGAAGCACTGAGCGCCCACGTAGAATGCACCTTCATAGGGAAAGGATGAGGGTGAACCCCAAAAGACTCACACCATGCAATGTACATCTTCCAAGTATGATGGTAGCGCTTCCTAGGAGGTAGATTTTCTAGCCTTTAACAGCATAGGAATCACAGATTCAGAAAAACCTATCCTTCAGCACATGGCTTTCAACACCCCAGGCCGTTAAAGCTAGCAACTGTAAAGCAGGATGGAAGATTGGCCCTTGGGACAGCAGATCCCCCCCTGAAAGGTAGTCTTTAAGGGGCGTCGGCGACCAGCTGCATCAGATCGGCGTACCAAGACCAGTGAAGCCAATACAGGGCCACTGGAATTCCTTCTGCCTCGATCCTGCGCAAGAGTCTCGGCAGAAGCTTGAGAGGAGGGTAGGCGTAAATCAGACAATACTGGACCCAGGGGGCCACCAGCGCGTCTGTGGCATCTGCTAGCAGATCCCATGACCGTGCCACAAACCTGTGCACCTTCCCATTGAGCCAAGAAGCCAACAGATTCAAAGCCGATAAACAAACCCCTCCGGATGTAGCGACCACTCCCCTTGGTCCAGCATCTCCCGACTGAGATAATCCGCCTGCCAATTTTCCACCACTGGAATGTGTACGGCGGAGGGGGCCGGAACGAAATGTTCTGCCCACCGAAGGATGCCGACTACCTCCAGAGCTGCCAAAACACTTCTTGTTCCACCCTGGCGATTGACAGCAGCCATGGCCGTGGTATTGTCCGATTGGATTCGCACCAGACACCCCTGAAGGTGATCCGTCCAGTTATTCAGGCACAGCCTGATCACTTGGAGTTCCAGGAGATTGATCGGGAGCTTGGTTTCTTCCAGTGTCTGAACTCCCTGAGCAGAGTTCTGACCTAAGACACCTCCCCAACCGGACAGACTGGCATCCGTGGTGACCACTGTCCAATACAGGGGGAGAAAATATTTGCCCTGGCGAAAAGCTAAAGAGCGAAGCCACCAGATTGAGACCCCTTTGTTTTTCAGCTCAGCTGGATTTGATTGTCCAGAGACTTCGGACACCCATTTGGCCAAGATCTCCCTTTGCAGGGACCTCGTATGAAACTGTGCAAAACGGGACTGCTTCGAAGGTAGAAACCATCAGGCCCAGCACCCTCATGCAAGTCTGGAGGGACGACCACCTGTTGGACTGCAAGAAATGAATTGCAGCATGCAACTTCTGGAGTTAGTCTAGAGGAAGAAAACACTTTGGCTTGAGCCAAGTCCAGAGTCAGACCCAGATAGTCCAGTTTCGTGGAAGGAACCAGAGCAGACTTCTGAAAAATTCAGAAGCTAGCCAAACTCCCTTAGAGTCCATATAGTGATGTACGCGTCATCCATCAGAGCAGTAGGAGGCTCTGCTCGCAAGAGAAGGTCATCCAGGTAGCCCATTCCTCGCTGACGTAACAACGCCAGCATGGGAGCCAACATCTTTGTGAAGGCCCAAGGAGCTGAGGCGAGACCAAAGGGTAACGCCACAAACTGATAATGCTCCTCTTCCACGGCACAGCGGAGGAAGCGTTGGTGACAGATACATATTAGAATGTGTAAGTAAGTGTCCTTGAGGTCGATAGAGGCAAGGATATCCCCCTGATGCAAGGATACCACTACCGTGCGATTAGACTCCATTCTGAACTTGCAACCGGAAAAAACTACCCCTTGAAGCAACAGGTCTTGCACTGCCCCGAAGAGGGCTTGCAATCGGTCTAGAGACAGATGCCCATTGACAGGAAGGAACCTCTCCGGAGGGTACAAAGGAAACTCGATCTTGTAGCCGGACCGTATCATTTCATTGACCCACTTGTCTTGCACCAAGGAGGTCCACGGCTCCAGAAACGTGCAAAGACGTCCCCCCACCCCAGGCACAGGCAAGAGTGCACCTTCATGCAGAAGGAGCCTTGTCTGTGGGTCTGGAGAAACCCACTTTGGACTTGTCAGACCAGGTTCGCTTGGATCCTCCCGAAGAGGCCTTAAAATGTTTTGAACCCTTGTCAGCCGACCCTGAGGTATGAAAAAATCTTCCTGTGAGCCCGAGAAGGAGGAGGTTCCTTACCCTTACTAGCCTGTGGAAGAAAGTCGCTATACCCCCCCCCCCCCCCGTGAGACTCAATGATGTCATCCAGGGTAGCTCCAAACAGGCGATCTCCATGAAAAGGAAGATCAGGTAAGGCTTTTCTGGTCCACAAACCAACATTTGAGCTACACAACACGCATAAGGACCACTGCCGAAACAGAGACAGACAGACAGTCTAGAAGTCAGGGGAGCCACATCCAAAGAGGCATCACAGATAAACTGCAGCCCCTGGACCAACTGGTCCACCAGCTCCACAAAGGCAGGGAGGAGCTGCTCACCCTCCAGGTCACGGCATAAAAGCTTAGCCCACTTGGCCAGAGTTTGCGACACCAGGGCAATGGTGAAGACCGGTCTGAGTGCCGAGCCAGCCACAGTGAACATACTGCAGGCCACAGCCTCTGCCTTTCTGTCAGCCGGATCCTTAAAAGCCGGCGATTCTTCCACCAGAATCATGGGTGCATGATTCAACCTTCTTAAGGAGGGACTCTTTAAAATGGGTATCTCATTGCAAATCGCTTAGGGACCACAAAAGGGACGTTTTGGACGTTCCCACTCTTGTGACAAATTAATCAAAATAGGAAGGAAAACACCTTCGCTGCTCTAGACAGCTTATGAGTCCCAAAAAGGGACCGGTGCCTCCACCGCAGCTTCAGCTGCGTCCCCCATTTTTTAAAGTCTCACACACAGACACAATCAATGCGTCCACCAGCACCTTTTGTACGCGGCTACAGGAGTGGAGGACTCATCCTCACTATCTGAGAACTCCGAGCGCGTGGCCGCAGAACCCTCAGGGCGGGTCCTTTCCAGGACGGCTATATCAGATTCAGAAGGAGACATATGAAGCAGGGGAAGGGGGAGCGTTTTTTCCTACCCTGCCGCCCAAAAGCCACCTCCACCTGGGACACAAAGGACTCCAGGACTGCCGTCAGTCATCAATGGATGGTTGGGACCGGGGGGGGGGTAACCCCACCAGGTCACCAGCCACAGAGCACCCGCCCGATCCTGCAGCTGACAGAGGGAGAAGACCTCAGACTCACCACCCCACCAGGCAGTCACTGGCGGCACCAGGATCAAAAGCATTCCACATGCAGCGTCCGGGAAGGAAAGAGGCCCAGGAGTCAGCACCAGGGTATACCGGGGGGGGGGGGGTCTCCCACAGCTAAAATGGCCACCCAGAAGGCTCCACAGTAATGGCCGCCATTTATTTCAATGCAGGACTAATGCAAAATGACCACCGCGGCTACACAAACATGGCTGCAAAACTATACAACAAAATGGCAGCTCACCAGGGCTCCCAGGAGGGATCCCTGGGCCCAGGCAAGACACAAAGAAGGGGGGCCGTGGCAGGACCACCCCCACCAGGTACAGCCCCCCCCCCAAGTGATCGCCCGGTTGCTAGCGGCAACCCCCCCCCCATCGCCACTACAGCAGCCTGCCCCAGGAGGTAGCCAGACCACCATACAACCCCAATATTGGTGGAGGGGGGATTGGGGGGAAGAGAGGGGGAAACTGATGACCCACAGGACCATCAGAACCAACGGAGGGCCTAACAGGAAGAAGGGGAACCCGGGGGTCCGTCTGTCCCAGGGAGGCGCCCGCATCCACCCCATAACCCTCCAGGGGGAGAGGGGGGGGGATAGCTACTCATCATACCAGGAACCAAGCAGGCACAGCTCCAGACAGAACCTCCTCGCCATCAAAATGGGGGGGCTGTCACCCAGGAGGAACACTGCGACGCAGGCCGAGACCCAGTCGTATGCGACCTCACAAGGCGTTTAGCTGGGGTTATGTCACTGCCGACCTAGCGTGGAGCTGCGGTCTGCGCATGCTTGTTGGCCAGACTAGGGTGACCACTGGATCTAGATTATCCAACCAGTCGCCCAGTCCGGCAGTTGATTGTGAGATCCCAGCAAGGAACTAGATCCTTACTCCTGACTAAGCAGAAATAAAACTAAGTACCTATAGCGGGGGGGGGGGGGGGGAGTATACCTCCTAAGAGTCCCATAGGCATAGTCAAGTTCTTTTTCTGCCTAGTGTCCTACTCCTGTAGGGGCAGTATAACCCAATGATCAGGAAGATCAGGAGCCGTGTCCGACAATGAATGAAAGAGGAAAAAGGCTGGGTCTTAAAGAGGTTAAACTGCCCTCACAGACGAAAGTTCATTCCTTTGATCTAAAAGAATGAAATACTACATTGTAAAACATTGTGTTTACAATTATCTCCCAACCTTGGCAATGTTGATAAAAAAAAAAAAAAAAAAAAAAACCTCCAAATGTTTGACAGCTGTGAGTGAGCAGAGAACAGCTCTGCTCTGTATGAATAGCGGAAATGCCATTTTAAAATCGTGAGGGGGGGGTGAATTAAGATCGCAATTTTTTAACGATTATTCCTACAGCTCTACTATGACCCCAAGAACACCGTCCCCACCGCCAAACATGGGAGGTGGAAACATTATGCTTTGGGGTGTTTTTCTGCCAAGGGAAATCTTATGCGAGAACCTCCTTCCCTCAGCCAGGGCATTAAAAATGGGTCGTGGATAGGTATTCCAGCATGATAATGACCAAAAACACATGGCCAAGGCAACAAAGGAGTGGCTCAAGAAGAAGCACATAAAGTCCTGGAGTGGCCTAGCTAGTCTCCAGACCTTAATCCGATAGAAAATATGTAGAGGGAGCTGAAGGTTTAAGTTACCAAACATCAGCCTCAAAACCTTAATGACTTGAAGAGGATCTGCAAAGAGGAGTGGGACAAAATCCCTCCTGAGATGTGTGCAAACCTTGGTGGCCAACTACAAGAATTAACCTGATTGCCAACTGAAGTTTTGCCACAAGTACTAAGCCATGTTTTGCAAAGAAGTAAAACACCTTTTCGCTCAATAAAACGAAAATCAATTCCTAATTTTTTTTTTAAATGAGTTCTGTATTTTTTTGTTATTCTGTCTCACTTAAAATAAGTCTACCAATAAAATTATAGACTGAACATTTCTTTGCCAGTGGGCAAAGTATAAAATTCACCAGGGGGATCATATCCATTTTTCCCCTCACTGTAAAAGCTTTAGACACTTTTACAAGTGCCAGGCATTGTTTCTGCAAAAAATGCTTCTGGCTTCTAGAAGAGTTAAAAACTTCCTGTGTGCATGAGGCCTACTTACTTCATTTAATTAATATAGGACTATACGATTTTATGCACCATGGGTGAGGCAGACGATTAGGATTTTCACCATTTATTTATTTAGACGCGCAAGACCATTTAATTAGAAGTGCACTTCTAAAATTTTTTACACACTGAAATTCTTCTATTTGTTTCCATTTAAATAGGAAAGAAATTTTAGAATAGATGAACACGAAACCACATGTAAAGCACAAAAACAAGGAGATCACAAGGAATTACAATTAGAGGGATTAATGTGGATATAAGGATTAAAAAGAGAAAAAAAAATCTCTCCATGCAATATAATACAACGGATACTACGCACATTTTAAGTGGATTGATAATTAAACATTAATGCTTATAGAAGCGTTTAATAAACGATTCAAAACAGAAAAGCTGCAGTATCAAGAGAAACTATATCAATCTACACCATACATCCCATAGGGTTGTCACACACTCAATTTGAGTGAGTATTGCCTGTGACAATTGAATTCCCTAGGGAGAACTATGGATAATTGTGATTAAAAGTGCTTATTATTGCAAACAAAACATGACCTAAGGACTTGCTAACCACACATGCATTGCTTAGGAACATCAGTTTCTGGCAGGTTCCTGGTTCAAGGACAGATATTCTTGGGGAGTCATCTCCATTTGTTGTTGCCTTTATTGATCTGTTAAAGCCACTTTTAAAAACTAAAAAGTACAAAAACATTAAAGCCTTCAGAAAAGCTACATCCTTTAAATGGCAAAATAAATGGCAAAAGAAAAAAAAAAAAAAAAACCCCACAAACAAAGAAAAAAACAAAACAAAAAGAAGAAGAAAAAAAACACAAAGGAGAAGAGAAGAGGAGATATAGATATATATATATACACACACACACACACACACACTTTTCATGTGACAACACTGAAGAAATTAGGGATGCGCCGATCCAATATTCGGATCGAAAATCGGCCCCGATCCGTACAAAATAGCTGGATCGGAGATCGGTAAAGTTCAGCCATCCCACGGGCCGATACGGTTTTTGCTGAGTAACGGCTCAGCCATCCCTTACTAGGTGCAGTACTAGTATGGGATGGGAGCTGCTACTTCCTGTATAGGTCCGGCTATCAGATGCACTCCGCCTGTGAATGGAGGAGCCACACACATGAAGCAGCGGCTTTGCAGCCGCTTGCTTTCTGTGTAGCCCTGGATCGGTTCCGTATCGGTATCGGCAATTTCACCTCGCCAGATATCGGTATCGGCTCCAAAAAAGCCGGATCGGTGCATCCCTGGAAAAAATTACACTTTGCTACAATGTAAAGTAGTGAGTGTACAGAATGTTAACAGTGTAAATTTGCTGTCCCCCTCAAAATAACCCAACAGCTATTAATGTCTAAGCCGCTGGCAACAAAAGTGAGTACAACCCTAAGTGAAAATGTCCAAATTGGGCCCAAAGTGTCAATATTTTGTATGGCCACCATTATTTTCCAGCACTGCCTTAACCCTCTTGGGCACCAGAGCTTCACAGGTTGCCACTGGAGTCCTCTTCTACACCTTCATGATGACACCACCGAGCTGGTGGATGTAAGAGACCTTGCGCTCCTACACCTGTTTTGAGGATGCCTCACAGATGCTCAACAGGGTTTAGGTCTGGAGACATGCTTGGCCAGTCCAACACCTTTACCCTCAGCTTCTTTAGCAAGGCAGTGGTCATCTTGGATGTGTTTGGGGTCGTTATGTTGGACTACTGCCCTGCAGCCAAGTCTTCGAAGGGAGGGATCATGTTCTGCTTCAGTATGTCACAGTACATGTTGGCATTCATGGTTCCCTCAAAGAACTGTAGCTCCCCAGTGGTGGCAGCACTCATGCAGCCCTAGACCATGACACTCCCACCACCATGTTTGACTGTAGGCAAGACACACTTGTCTTTGTACTCCTCACCTTGTTGTCGCCACACATGCTTGACACCATCTGAACCAAATAAGTTTCTGGGTCTCATAAGACCACAGGACATGGTTCCAGTAATCCATGTCCTTAGTTTGCTTGTCTTCAGCAAACTGTTTGCGGGCTTTGTGCATCATCTTTAGGCTACATTCACACCTGAGCGTAGCGTTTTCGCGCGTTTACCGCGATTTTTGTGCAGGCGTTTTTAGATTGAATAGAGACCAATGGAATACGCCTGTAATCTGCCCAAAAAGAAGCTCATGTACTTTTTTGAGCGTTTTGCTCACAGCGTCAAAACGCTCAGATGTGAAGAGGGGCCATTGAAATGAATAGGATTTGTCTTGTTGGGCGTTTTGGGAGCTGATCCTAGAGCAGAAAAACTCCCCAAAAACTCCCCAAAACGCCTACATGTGAACGGAGCCTTAGAAGAGGCTTCCTTCTGGGACAACAGCCATGCAGACCAATTGGATGTAATGTGTGGCATATGGTCTGAGCACTGACAGGCTGACTCCCCACCCCTTCAACTTCTGCAGCAATGCTGACAGCACGCATACTTCTACTTCCCAAAGTCAACCTCTGCATATGACGCTGAGCACGTGCACTTAACTCATTTGGCGAGGCCTGTTTTGAGTGGAACCTGTCCTGTTAAACAGCTGTATGGTCTTGGTCACTGTGCTGCAGCTCAGTTTCAGGGTCTTGGCAATCTTCATATAGCCTAGGCCATCTTTATGTAGAGCAACAATTCTTTTTTTTTTTTTTTTTTTCTTCAGATCCTCAGAGTTCTTTGCCATGAGGTGCCATGTTGATTTTCCAGTGACCAGTATGAGAGTGAGAACGATAACCCTAAATTTAACACACCTGCTCCCCATTCACACATGGGACCTTGTAACACTAATTTGGACATGTTCACTTAGAGGTTTACTCACTTTTGATACTGTATATATACACAGAAAACCTACTTACTTAAAATTATGTGTACCAGGTCACCATGTTTCAGACTGTAGGTAGTACACAGTACTGTGTTCCACCAGCAGTAGAGCCTTCCTATCCGTTCAGTTCACACTAGTGCGATTTCAGATGAGACTCGCACAGAATTACATGACAAAGGAAATCACATTGTTTTCAATGGTGCCAATTCACATCAAGACAACTCAGCAGGGTGCATTTTTGTATTCCTTTGGTGCAATTCCAGTGTGATTTTGGCCCCATTATTTATGCAAAACACATCAAAGTAGAATCCAAGTTATTCTATACTATATAATCGCACTTAAAGTTGGATCAAAATCTGATCACAGCAGTGTGAATCTGGGAAAGGTTTGCATCCTTTTCAGTTTTCCTAAACCTAAAAGAAAATGGACTCCGGTCTGGCCACGGATAAATCTAACGTCGTAAAAAGCAGAGACAAAAAATAAATAAATCATGGGCACAGTACTATTTGGTACCAAATCAACAGTGATCTGTTCATGCAACCCCTGCTGATCAGACTAGATAGCTCCTATGTGAAAGAAGCCGAATGTTTTTTTAGGTTGCGTTTTCATTCTTTTATTCTATCTATACAATCTTAGATTTATAACTAAATGTTGAATACATGGCAAAGATTCAGAGAGTACCATTAATTAGCTAAAGAGACAGAACAGAATATTTTACCTGCTTTGAAGCTTGGTTTACAGTATTTGACCAACTAGGATTTGACTTTAAATAAGTAGAAGTCATTCACTTGTAAATTTCAGCTTGAGCTACCGATCTGTATAACAGGTGTATTTTTTAATATCTAGGCTGAGAAAGGAATATATCAGAGGGGAGCCTAAATCTTCACCTGCACGATACATTTATGTGCAATATTAAGACTAAAAAATATATATTTTTTTTTTATTAGACAATAAGAAAAAAGTACTAAACTAATATTAAATTAATTTTTAGGTCTATGGGTTAGCTCCATGAAAACAGGTTTTCGCCACACTTAAACTGTCTGAACAAAAAAAAAAAAAAAAAAAAAAAGTCAGGAGGCTTTCATAAAAGTCCTTTTTGCACAGTGCTGAACGTGTGATTATTAGCTACTGCATACTACTTACACAGGTTACACCATTCCATTTGTAATATTATAATCACCACTTCAGGTTACAATTTGTAATTATAATAGAAAAACTCCTTCATGCACTGCTACCAGTTACAACGTTCTCAGCTATGAAAACTACAGGAACCTTACCCTCTATGTTACACCGTTTACAAAGAGGGAAAGATTATTGTAGCACTAGAATGACAATGCTGCTTTACCATTTACATGTCAAGTACTAAACCTTGTCACTATACAGGAAATGTGTTGCTTGCAGATCACAAGGGGAGAAGAAAAAAAAAAAAATTAAAAATAACGTAGCCACAACATCCAAGGACTAGTAAGCTGCAGTATATTAACCACTTGCCAACCAGGCTTTCTGTTGCACTTTTACATAATTAAATCAGTAATTTTTGCGAGAAAATTACTTGGAACCCCCAAACATACAATTTTTATTTAGCAGAGACCCTAGGGAATAAAATGGCAATTGCTGCAAAATTTTATGTCACGGTATTTGCGGTTGTTTTTCAAAGACAATTTAAAAAAACAAATAAAAAACATTTTAATGAATTCAAAAATAACACAATAATATACACCCCATTTTTTTGAAAAATGTGAAAAAGGATACACACTACGGTACTTAGTCTCCATAGGCAACATTTTCACATTCTGCTATATAACATTCCCAAAAAAATACAATTAAAAAAAAAAAAAAAAAAAACAAACATTTTAGGCCAATTTGTTTTCTGCTACATATTTTTGGTAAAAAAAAAAAAAATTAATTGCAGTAAGCGTACTTTGATTGGATTGCGCAAAAGTTGCTGCATCTACTAACTACGGGAAAGATTTGTCTTTTTTTTTTTAGCTAGTAATTGCGGCGATCTGTGATTTTTTGCGGGACTGCGACTTTGCGGCGGACAGATCGGACCCCTGACTGACATTTTTGGGGGGGGGGGGGGATCAGTGACATTACTACAGTAATCAGTGCTAAAAATATGTACTGTTACTGTAATGACACTGGCAGGGAAGGGGTTAACACAGTAAGTGATCAGGGGGTTATATGTGTACCTAGGGGTGTGTTTTTAACTGTATGGGGGCGTGGCTTGTGAAATGATCACAGAGAACTGGCACATAAGGCAGGCTGCTAGTGAACCAGACAGAGGGCTTATACAGCCCAGGACTGTATTGTCCATATAATTGAAATACATGTATGTTTCCCTTTCCTGCCTGGAGTTTGCCTTAGACTGAGGAGAGGTCAGTTGTGTCGCCACCAAGGACCCTTAGGCTGGGGAAATACACCCTATATCTGAACCACATAAAGAAAGGTGCTGCCCGTCCTATTCAAGCTATGTAATACAATACTAGATTTATTATATCTAGGAGTGAATATATATATATAAGGGCGAATATATCAGGGAGAGGGCCTTCACCTTTTGGGTCGGGACCCACCCCAAAAGCCTACAGTGGGGATAGCCACAGAAGCCCTGCCCCTGGTGACACAGTCTGGGACTTAATACATTGGATCCTATGCAAGAAATATATTTCTGATGTCTGTATAGTTTTTATATGATGAATACGGAAGCAATATTGTTCCAAGCAGCATCAGTATCGCTACAGCTTTGTCGCCTAGTACAAGTCACTATCAAGAAGGAAAACATCGGTCTGTTATGGTCTCTCAGGCCCTGAGGAAGCCTTGAGCGAAACGCGTCGGCTTGCTGGGGACCTACCGTGACTGAATCCAGCTTGAGACCCATTTTCCACCTTATACAGGCTCTGCTTTTTGGTTATAATCCCTTTTGGGGACATGTTTCTATACTACGAGTGACGTTAATTGGTTGATTTTATTACTGTATGTCATGTCAGTCCTCTGTTATCACATATGCATGGCAGTCCATGCTTGGTTTTATTGTTCTTTATACAAATAAAATGTAATTTTGGTTTTACAACCGGTTCCTTGTCTGATCCTTCTACTCCCACTGGCCCGCAAAGCCCCATCTTTTTCTATCCCTATTGTTTTGTTAATCTCTCACAGGGGTAAGGGCCTATACTACACGGTATTTTTGTATAGATCACAGAGACCTGTGTTCCTATATAGAAGGATCACAGGAGCTCTGTGATCATTCCAGAGAGAACAGTCAGCTGTGTTTACAACAGCTGCCCGTCCTCTCTCAGCAGGGAGTGATTGCAGGTGTCAGGCAGCAATCGGAGCCGCCTGCCCGATGCATCGGAGTTCCTGCTGACGAGTGGGGGCAGGAGTGCGCCGCCGGTGGCGCGTGCTCACCCCCTAGCTGCAGGCGCGTGACCGACGTATACCTATGTCGGTTCGCGCAGGAGGGCCGCCCTGCCGCAGTATAACTGCAGCGTGCGGTCCGGAAGTGGTTAAACGCCATTAGAAGGTTACCTGTTTAGAGTTACAGAGGAGGTCTAGCGCTATAATTACTGCTCTCACGCCAACATTCGCAGCGATAGCTCACATGTGGTGCGAACACCGTTGCATATGCCTGACGGGGGCCACTTTTTTTCTAATTTATGTTACTTTTATTTTGTCCCTTTAAGGCCCCATTCACACTAATGCGACGCAATTTTACCGCGATTTTGAAAGTAATGGCAAGGCTATATGCCTCAAAACGCATTAAAATCGTGGCAAAGTAGTGCAGGAACTACTTTGAAGTCGGTGCGACTTCAAAACGCACTGATATGAATGGGGCTCATTGAAAATAATGGAAAACGACTTGTCATGCGATTTTGCGGTCCAAAATCACGGGACAAGTCGCACTAGTGTGAATGTGGCCTAAACTTTTTCTTCTTTTAATCATTTTATTCCTACTACAAGGAATGTAAATATCCCTTGTAATAGAAAGGAGAACGAAAAGGAGAAAAAAAAAATCCTTTAGCTTTAAAAGCGAAAAGAATGAAAACCAAAAAAAAAAATCACCGGCCCAGGTAAACCTCTATTCTTCAGCACCTGGCTTTCAACAGACAAGCCGTCAAGGCCAGCGACTGTAAAGCAGGATGGAAGATTGGCCCTTGGCAACAGGATTTGCTAACAACCACACAAAGTTGGAATATATATTTTTTTAAGTGAATCATCCTTTTAAAAAATTCAGAGAAAAGTTTATAAAGGAAATCATACTGATCAGTAATAGACCAAGACCAAATTGCATGCTACAGGCTGCTATTGCATACTATTAAACTGCAAAATATTCCTAGAAGTGAAATAAAATGTTAGTAATTATTCTCATCCTTCTGACTTCAACATTGAACCTCTCTAGATACGGCATTTGTGAATATGAAAAAACATCCAATCCTGGTAATACAGCACAACTTCCCTAACATCTGCCATTAGCCAAAATGTAATATAGCTTTGATTTGTGTTTAATTAACATGTACCCAAGCCAAATTGATGTCTACCTCAATATTTTAGTGGATATTGATGTACTTGCATGTTCTCTGTTTGCCATTTTTTACCACAAGAGTCACTTAACCGATATTTATTTGTGCGGCTATTGAAAATTGCAAACAAGGTTGGAGAAGCAACACAGTTGTACCTGTATTTGCTCAGAAGGAAAAAAGAAGCAAATACAGGTACAACTGCCTTTTGGGTGCATTTGAAACCAAAGGCATGGGAACCTAGTGCTAAATGGTTACAGAAACCCTCATTTGACAAATCTGCTCAGATGGGTGGCTTTTTTCTTTAATAGGATTGGTGTATTTCATTAAAGGGTTAGTTCACCTTTATTAAAAAAAACCCCATTACCGGCCCAGGTACTCTCTGCAGTCCACAAAAAATTTCCATATCCTAAATGCCGATTTTTTCTGTGATAATATACTTATATGTCTCTCCCGTGCATAAGATTTTCTAAATATCCACTAGAGGGCTACCTACGGTAATAGCCAATTATTCCCCGCATACTTCCTATTGGCTAAAAACTTTGTCCTGGAGGTATATAGGGAAGCGAGACCGAGTAGCACGTGATCCCTGATGACGTCATAAGTTGGATGACGAAACGCGTCGGGACCCATGCTACGCCCTACGTCACTTCCGGTTTCTGTAATGCAGCCGGAACGCAAACCGGCTGCGGTGCTACTCCATTGAAGCTGTTCCTTGCAAACTGTAATGTAAGTGACTACATTTATTAAATCCTGGAATTATTACATACTACACCATGAGCTTCCTTTGTCTTCTTATGGCATACTGAAATCATTGTATACGATCTGAGGGGGGTACATAGCAGAATCCATATCAAGCCCTCTCTATACAGTGGAAGGACTCCCGGATATAAAGATAGCGGGGAGACGAGAGTCTAGAAGAGATACCGGGAATTCCTATAGATACCACTTACCTCTGCTAGACCCCAAGAAGTCATCTGGTAAGTGAGCTGGGCATCTGGTGACAGATTCTTCTTTCCCTCATTTGCATGAAGGATGCATCTTTGCTGAACAAAAAGCACCTTAAATCACTTAGATTTGTTTGTTGCACATTGCACTTTGAAGATAAAAGGACTTTATTTTTAATTTTTTGTTACTTTTTGCAATTTATATATCATTTTGCAGAGTCACTTTATGCTATAACACCTGGGGAAACCCATTTACTAGTATCAATTTATTTATTTATTAATTGTGATTTGTGGTTTATAATTTAATTTAACTTAATTTATTTTGTATATCAGATTGATTGTTGAGTATTAGATTCACAGATAGATAATATTGAGCGCTGCCCCCCCCCCTTGTTTCACAATTAATTTATAAACCTAAACCTTATTTATAAACCTAGGCGCGATCACGTGAGTAACAATTACTCACACCCACTTTTTGATCCGATTTAGAAAATATGCATTTATGCTCTTCCCATACCTGTAGACCATTTGTGCACCTCCTGAAGAATATAGAGTCTACAAACTATGAGACTTATTTATTTATATTTTACTAGCAATGGTGGCGTTCAGCGACTTATAGTGGGACTATGATATTGCGGGGACAATTTGGACACTTGACACTTTTTGGAGACCAGTGACATTAGTGATCAGTGCTAAAAGATATGCACTGTCACTGTACTAATGACACTGGCTGGGATGGGGTTAACATCAAGGGCAATCAAAGGGTTAACTGTGTACCTAGCTAGTGATTTTGTGCATTGTATCGGAGGTACTTTTACTAAGGGAAAGCACAGAACCATGTACCTGCTTTGCAGGAACACAGGATCAATGCCTTCCCTACTGACAGAACGGTGACCTGCCTTGTGTACAAAGGCAGATCAGCATTCTGCCTGTGTACTAAACAAATCAGTGAGAATTACCTACCCCGTGAGAAAAACCTACCCTCGTCACTTCCGGCCAGGAACAGCTGAGCAGCGCAGCAGTGCGCATGCTCACAGCCCCGGATACGTAATGGAGCAGCTGAGGATCAGACTAGTGCGCATGCTCACAGCCCCGGATACGTAATGGAGCAGCTGAGGATCAGACTAGTGCGCATGCTCACAGCCCCGGATACGTAATGGAGCAGCGGAGGATCAGACTAGTGCGCATGCGCACTAGTATGAAATGATCACGGTGTCCGTGAAAAAAACCTACCCACCTGGCGGTTACATTAAAACAGCTGTGCTGCAATACGAGTCATCTCCGCTCCTGTCCCTGTCACTTCCCTGATCTTGGCTAGTAAATATAAAAGCGGCTCTCGGCTCCGTGATTTATCTTTTCATACACCCGCCTCCGCTTTTATATTTAGTAGCCCAGATCCGGGAAGTGACAGGGACAGGAGCGGAGATGACTCATATTGCAGCAGAGCTGTTTTAATGTAACCGCTCACGTTACACACACTGCCATGAACCGGAAGTGACGAGGGTAGGTTTTTCTCACGGAACACCGGCGCACAGAGTCTGAAGAACACACAGGGAATTCCGCAGAACAAAAAAGGTAGGAATCTGCAACAAAGTTTGTTATAAACCTTCCAATGTACAGAGATCACCCAGAGTGAATGTTTTTTTTTTTTTTTTCTTAACAAAAAAGCGACGCTACTCTAAGTATGTACTGGTTCCTGTTACGTTTCCAAATAGTCATTTTTCTTTGTTTTCTATTTTTACATATGGTATCATGTAACACAACATATTACACAATCACACTGAGTTAAGTGTTACATTGGCCAAGAGCCAGATTTAATCACAGTGGGTACGATAATTATTCAGAGAAGGCTTGTTTGCCTGACCACAGTGCTTCTACCGTTATTTTTATTAGAAGTACCTTTTCGAGCTATAAAAACAGTAAAAAACTTTTTTGCATCATGTAGATAAAAGCCTAAAATAACTACTGTAACTAAACAACTTCTTTACATTTCTCAACAGAAGGCACAAAGGATAGGTAGTGTTACACAAACACTGATAAAAGTATAAAAGGGTGCCCAGCAAGCACAAATGAGGGAAACAGGCTATCATTTATTGTTTTTTTCTTAGTTTTCAGCTCCGGTATCATCACATTGTTTGGAAACTGTCTATAAGATATATGGATGTAGGATGTATGATAAATGTATCATCAGCTGCACAAAAGTCAGAGGCAGCATTAGGGGATAACTGATGATTGAGTGCCGGCAAGAACTGCATAGCACTCACAAAAAAATAGGTCATTCTTACCAGTATCTCTGTATCTTTCTATGATGGGCAATCTCTGGCAAAATTCAGCACAGCACATAAAAAAAAAAAAAAAAAAATCACAAAAACATACACTTCATTACCAATAGTATTGGGACACCTGCCTTTACATGAACAACTTTAATGGAATACCAGTCTTGAATTCCGTAGGGTTCTAAATGGAGTTGGCCCACCCTTTGCAGCTATCACAGCTTTAACTCTTCTGGCAAGGAGGTCCACAAGGTTTAGGAGTGAGTCTATGGGAATGTTTGACCATTCTTCCAGAAGCGCATTTGTGAGGTCAGGCACTGATGTGGACGAGAAGGTCTGGCTCGCAGTCTACGTTCTAATTCATCCCAAAGGTGTTGTATCCTGTGGAGATCAGGACTCTTTCAGGCCAGTTAAGTTCCTCCACCACAAATTTGCTCATTCATGTCTTTATGGACCTTGTTTAGACACAGCCATGGTTCAGCCCAGCCCCCTCTTGCTACTCATGAGCGGATTGTGATTGACAGCTGCGGCAGCCAATGGCACCAGCTGTTGTGTCTCAGCCAATAAGCGGGGGAGAGTCCAGGATGGCCAAGGTACTCGTGCACATCAATAGATCGAGATGGGGTCTCAGGTATTAGGGGGGCCGCTACACACAGAAGGTTTTTTTTTAATCTTTATGCATAGAATGCAGAAAAAAAAAACCTTCTGCCTGTCTTTAGAACCACTTAAAAGGGCTTGTAAAGTTAACATACACTATGCATTAAAGCGGAGTTCCGGGCACAAAATCGGTATTTTTTTTTTGTGCCCCTCCGCTAGCTACACAGAACCTAAAAAGGAATTGGATAGTTATTTTTTTTTTTTTTTTTTTGTACACTCACCTTGTAATCGAAGATCGTAAATACTCACCTCAGGGTACTTCCTCCTCCAGCGCCGAGGCTCACCCCGTCACTTCCTGCCTCGCGATGATTCCTGGGAGCTGAACGTCATCGTTCCCAGGAATCAATGCGACGGCACTGGCCCCGCACGTCAATTCCGGGCGACGCCGCACTCCCCTGCTAAACAGCTTCTGGGCATGCCCAGAAGCTGTTTAGGAATGCGGCGCCGCACCGGAAGTGACGAGAGGGGCCGGTGCGGCGCATTCTGGGAGAAGAAGACACCGAAGAGGACCGCGCCGGCTTCAGCTGCCCACAAGAGAGATGGAAACGCTGTGGAAGAAATTTTATAAGTAAGTATTTCTTCTTGCAGGTAAGTGCGAACCGGGACAGATCAGAGGCTAGCCATTGTGGAATGTGCTAGCCCTGACTGTCCCAGGGGTATGTTCATCAAAAAACGAGATCTGTGCCCGGAACTCCGCTTTAAGTTAAAAAGCCTTCTGTGTGCTGCCCCCCCAATGCTCTTGATCCAGCAATGTCAACGACTGTCTCAGCCGTCCAGTACTCCCCTCCTCATTGGCTAAGACAGGGCAGCGGTGCCATTGGCTCCCACTGCTGTCAAAGTCAGTTAGCCAATGAGGAGAGAGAGGGGGCAGGGCCGAACCACAGCTGTGTGCCTGAACGGATGCACAGAGCTGTGACTGGACTCAGGTGACCCCCATAGCAAGCTGCTTGCTGCAGGGGCACTCAAAGAGGCAGGGGCCAGGAGAGACGAAGAGGGACCCGAGAAGAGGAGGATCCAGGCTGCTCTGTGCAAAACTAACTGCACAATGGAGGTAAGTATGTTATTTTTTTATAAAAACACACAACACAGACTTTACAATCGTTTTGAGTCATTGTATTGTACCTAGAGAGGAGTAGCTTTGTCAACCTGAAAAGAGCTGACAACAGAAACACTTCCCCCTCCAACCCCAATAACATTGGTGCAAGGTGTCCTGTATTTTTTTCTTTTTGTATTATTTTATTTATTATTTAATTTATAAACACCTTACCTTGAGCCCCCGTTCACACTGGGGCGACCCGTCAGGCGACCTGGTCGCCTGACAGGTCGCCTTCCATAGAGAAGCTATGGACCCGTTCTAATAGGAGCGACACAAGTCGCTCCGACTTAGAAAAAGGGTCCGGAGCTTCTTTGGGGCGACCCGGAGCGACCTGCATAGACTTCAATGTTATGAAGTCCGTGCCGGCCGCTCCGAGGTCGCGGGGCGAGCAGCGCGCCGCGACCTATGAGGTCGCCCGGCAAAGTAGTGTCGCCCCAGTGTGAACGGGGCCTGATACTAAAGTACGCAGTTAATATTAGGCTATTCTGTACAATGACAAGAGTCCTAAACTGGCAACTTTTTTATTTAATAAGATTCACATCACCTCCTAACCAAGGGGTATATGTATAAAGAAGTTAATGTGAAGGTGTATCTTCCTGGTGCATTAAAGTAAAGTGACTGATTTATCTGCAGTAGGCGTTTGGTGAATTCAATGCTTTATAAAACATTTTTCCCCACCCCCAGTTGTCACCCATGGAGCCCATAACAGGCAGATAAGCAATATAAAAACTTTGTCCATAGATCTTTAAAATCCCAAGATTCTGTTAAAAACAGGCAGAAACCTGTTAACGCGGCAGGTTCCAAAAAACAGGATTCCAGCAAAGACAAAATTGAACATATACAAAAGAAAAACGTGTTTTCACAATTGCCATACATTTAAATTCCCTTTTCTGGTGATGACATACTGCACAGTTTCCATGGGAATTTCAGATAACAATAAGGAATCAATATCAAAATATGTAACAAGTACCCTGTGTATTCAAAAGCTTTCAAAGTCCATCAGTCTGCATTAGTTGCTTAATAACCTTCACACAGCAGAACATGTGGAGTTTTCCAGCTGCTTATCAAAAGCCAAGGAAAAAAAAAAAGCGATAGCAGTAGAATACAACTGATATGGAAAGAAACAGAACCTATGACAATCTGACCTTTATGACGAACTAAGGAAAAAAAAAAAAAAGCGCATACACTCGCAACCTGTCAGGAGGGATTTCTACCATATCCATTTTATAAATCCATCTAAGGGCGTTTTTCACTGCCCAGTGGGGTCCCGCTGCATGAGTTTCAGATGGGTTACCTGCGCTTTCCCATAGACTTCCAAGTTATCTGCGCACCAAAGATAAAAAATGCCTGAGTTCTGGTTTCCTTTCTGAAACCACACCAAAACTGCACGACCCCATAGAAGTCTATGGGGAAGAGCAGCCAACTCGCACGGAAACCGCATGTTAGCTGCGCTGCGCTTAAGCAAAAGCACAGCTGGGCAGTCGGACGCAGCCCTAAGAATTTACATATAAACGACAAGTGGGGCTTTTTTTAGCGGGAACACGGGAAAGGCAATTTCGGCACCTCCAGCACTGACTGGGGTGCTGGGGTATGCTGGATGGACTATTAATTCTGGTTGCTAGGGAATCATTTGTTGCTAGGGAGGTCTATTGTTGCTGGTGGGGGGGGGTCAATTGTTGCTTGGAGGTACCCACTGTTGAGGGAATGGTATATTGTTGCTGGCTACTGGAGGGACTATTGATGCTGGCTCCAGGGGGGGGGGGGGTCTACTGTATTGTTGCATTGGGGGTCTCCTGTTGTTGGCAATGATATTTTAATGTGGGGGGGTCTATTGTTTTTTGTGGGTGAATCTATTGTTCCTGTGGGGGGGGCTGTATTATTGCTGGCTGCAGAGGCTTGCGCTCGGAGGTAGGTACGGCCAGAGAAAAAAGGGTTGACTCGGAATACCTGCAATTCTCTGAGAAAATAAAAAGCCCTGCAGACAGGTATAAAAGTAGATTCAAACAGGCAGCTGGACCCCTAGGCACAATGCAAAATTAACTCGTAACTCAACCCTCCCATCTCGCTCTCTGATCTGCACATGCCATTGTTCTACATATGATCAGTTATGAGGCCAGCCATTTGACGGCTTGGCAGTTTGGTTGAGGACAAGCAAATGCAACAGCTAAATTTCAGGCATGCTGGGAATGATTAGTTTTGGAAAACCATTAAAATCAATGGATTTGGTTCCACTTTAAGCTGTCCATACACTAGTAGATTTGCGCTGAACATTTATACAAAAAAAAAAAAAATACAAAATAAAAAAGTATATTCAATTATTGACAAATGTCATTTGAAAATATTTAAAAAAATGTAACTTTTTTCTAACATTTACCTTTAAAACAAATGGACTTCACCATATGATAACCACAGTGTTAGAAGTTTGCTTAAACAAGAAACATTTTTGATCCCATCCCTTTGAATTGTCGGTTTCAGGCATCTGTATCTAGCCAACATATCGGGCAACTATTCATGGCTAGTCTGAAGCAGATGAAAGGTTTAAGGCTGTCCATACATGTTCAATTTTCTTGTACAATTTTCTGTTCGATTTACCACAAACCACATAAAATGAGGTCAACACTAAACAACACTTTCACTTGTATCCAATTAGGCAGGCCTTTGTACTACATAGTTGAAGGTAAATTTCAATATTGTAAGAAAATTGTATAATAAATAAATGGCCAGCCTTAACTTTTTCCTGACGAATATACGATATATGCGACCTCATGTGCTGCAGTAACAGAGAGCGCCAGGTCTCAGAGTAACGCTCAGGAACAAGTCCTGCCCCCATGTTTTTTTCCTTTTTTGAATGGAGGGAAAAAAATAAATAAATAAATAATAATTTAGTACCGGATATTGTTACATTGGAATTGCCTCTAAATCGCATCAAAAGTCACAACGTAAAACAGATTTAACGCATTTAATGCATTAGTGTGAACTAGGGCTGCACCGATTAATTTGTCTGTCGACTAATCTATCGATTATTTTTACGATTAGTCGACTAATCTGATTATTTTTACGATTAGTCGACTAATCTAATTATTTTTATTTTATTTTTTTGCTTAATTGAGTGTTTTTTTGATTAGCTAATTAATCCTGTAATTAATACAGACCCCTCAGTAAGCCCCCCTCCCAGTACAGACCCCTCAGTAAGCCCCCCTCCCAGTACAGACCCCTCAGTAAGCCCCCCTCCCAGTACAGACCCCTCAGTAAGCCCCCCTCCCAGTACAGACCCCTCAGTAAGCCCTCCCACCCAGTACAGACCCCTCAGTAAGCCCTCCCACCCAGTACAGACCCCTTAGTAAGCCCTCCCACCTAGTACAGACCACTTAGTAAGCCCCCCCTCCCAGTACAGACCCCTCAGTAAGCCCCCTCCCAGTACAGACCCCTCAGTAAGCCCTCCCACCTAGTACAGACCCCTCAGTAAGCCCCCCTCCCAGTACAGACCCCTCAGTAAGCCCCCCTCCCAGTACAGACCCTTCAGTAAGCCCTCCCACCCAGTACAGACCCCTCAGTAAGCCCTCCCACCCAGTACAGACCACTTAGTAAGCCCTCCCACCTAGTACAGACCACTTAGTAAGCCCACCCTCCCAGTACAGACCCCTCAGTAAGCCCCCTCCCAGTACAGACCCCTCAGTAAGCCCTCCCACCTAGTACAGACCATTACAAGCCGCCACAGTACAAGCCGCCATCTGGGTTTCAAACTTCAACCATAACTTTATTAATACGAACAAAAGCAAACCTGAAAAAAAATGTAAACTTTTTTTTCACTTGGTAGGTAGGCGAGTCCGGCCAGGGGGGCGTGTGAAATCACGTGTTGACGCGTCAACGCCTTTCACGCACGTCGACGATTTTTCGTAGTCTGCTACGTCGACGCGTCGTTGCAGCCCTAGTGTGAACCTAGCTTTAGGATGGATAAATAAAATGAAAAAGAAATTCACACCATAGCTGGGTACACACCACTTGTTTTTTTTTTTCGTTCGACGCAGCAGGTAAAACAAGACAAAAAAAAAAAAAACACAACAGCTCCGATGTCATTACAGCGATCTCCCCTGCTGAGCCATTGTGTTCAGACAGGGGGACGATGGCCACCCATCCCTCCCCAGCCAGAACACTCCAGTCACCACTGATCAGCTGCTGGTTTTCCAGCATGCACGTCTGACAGAAGCCGGCCGTCAGCTGCCATACCCACAGGCCGTGGTCGCCAGACATTCGGTGCGCATGTACTAGGCCTATTGTTTTTGGGACCTACTACAGATACAAACCACAAACACACATACACAGTATCCCTGCAATTGTCAGGAGCAGGATAATTTATTTTCGGTTGTTCTTTGGTGGTAGGTTATGGTCACGGCAAGAAATATTGTGCTAAATTTAAAAAAAAAAAAAAAAAAATTTTTATACTGGTCACTGAAAGTTCAAAATGGCACCTCATGGAAAAGAACTGTGAGGATATGAAAAAAAGAATTGTTGCTCTACATAAAGATGGCCTAGGCTATCAGAAGATTGCCAAGACCCTAAAACTGAGGTGCAGCACGGTGGCCAAGACCACAAGAAAGCCCGCAAACAGTTTGCTAAAGACAAGCTTACTGGAACCATGTCCCGTAATCTGATGAGACCAAGATAAACTTATTTGGTTCAGATGGTGTCAAGTGTGTTCGGCGGCAACCAGGTTAGGAGTACAAAGACAAGTGTGTGTTGCCTACAGTCAAGCATGGTGGTGGGAGTGTCATGGTCTGGGGCTGCATGAGTGCTGCTGGCACTGGGGAGCTATAGTTCACTGAGGGAATCATGAATGCCAACATGTACTGTGACATACTGAAGCAGAGCATGATCCCCTCCCTTCGGAGACTGGGCCGCAGGGCAGTATTCCAACATGATAACCCCAAACGCACCTTCAAGACGACCACTGCCTTGCTAAAGAAGCCAAGGGTAAAGGTGATGGACTGGACAAGCATGTCTCCAGACATAAACCCTATTGAGCATGTGTGAGGCATCTTCAAATGGAAGGTGGAGGAGCTCAAGGTCTCTAACCTCCACCAGCTCAGTGATGTCATGAAAGAGTGGAAGAGGACTCCAATGGCAACCTGCGACGATCTGATGAACTCCCAAGAGGGTTAAGGCAGTGCTGGGAAAAAATGGTGGCCACACAAGCTATTGACACTTTAGGCCCAATTTGGACATTTTCACTTAGAGGGGTACTCACATTTGTTGCCAGCAGATAATTTGATAGAGGCTGTGTGTTGAGCCATTTTGAGGGGACAGCAAGTTTCCACTGTTATAGCTGTACAATCACTACTTTACATTGTAGCAAAGGGTCATTTCTTCTGTGTTGTCACATGAAAAGATATAAAATATTTACAAAAATGCGTACTCACTTGTGAGATATAGATATATATTACACACACACACACACACACACACACACACACACACACACACATATATAATAAATATATAATTTTTTTTTTTATTACCCTTTTTAACTCTGTTATGAAGGGGTTAAGGAAACAAAATGCAATTGCTTTCTTTCCCCCTAAAGAATCATTGGTGGTGGTTTCCATGTCAGAGACATAAGAGTGTCAAATGTTCTGGCTGTTAAATGGATTTACCCACTTCCATCCCGGGCCAATTCTGACGCTCTTACTTGTAATAATCTTTTTTACTAGAAAATTACTCAGAACCCCCAAACATTATATATTTCCTCTATTTTTTTGTGTAGCAGCCTGGAAAGCATTGCACCCATGATGATATCGCGGGTGCCATGCAGGACTCCTACCAGACTGTGTAAGCTTTCTGCCTGTATATCGTAAAGGCAAGCAGTTTCACAAAGACAGGAAGAATCAACTACCTGGAGTGCTCAACAGCGCCGTGGTAGTTCATTGACAACTATAAGCCAACAGCCACAAAGGCTATCTGTATTTGTACTTTATTTATTCACAGGACTCTAAAGAAAAGAATGACGCAGCCCTGAAGGCGGAGCTCTTTTAAAGTACAAAATTGTACACATCTACAAGCAAACTTTTACAATTATTTCTTACACAAATGAACAGACACTACATTGTCCTTGCAGAGCAACCGTACACATGGCCACATTTCTGCACTTTCTGGAATCCCAGTTAAATCTCCAAAACAGAAAAGATAGCTGAAGACCAAATTCATGCAAATATACCATCAATATTTTAGAACATATAATAGATAAAATACATTACGTCCTGACAAAACAGAGTTAAAAAAAAATAAAAAATTAAATTAAATTCTTTATTACTTTATGAGCTGGTTCACAGCCAACATTTATTTATGCAATATTCGTAATGTTTCAATTTATTTTCAAATCACTCTGTGATCCATGTCACATGGCACAACACCTTACAAATAACATCTGACGCAATAAACGACCTTTGTAAAAAGATACCTCAGCAATGGCATGGGATATCAAACTAGAAAGAAGGATTTCCAAAACACCCCATAAAGAGGACAGCATTTCAAGTCTTGGGAGGTTCGTTTATTTTTTTGCTTTTTTAACCACAGTGCCATTCATTACCACGTCCATCTCGTGTAGCAGTGAGGAATTGTCCCAAGTCCCTACCTTCATTGGTCCCACAGTACAGATATGGCTCTTCTCCATATATTCCTATGGAAAATACACTAGGGAGCCAATGACCACACAAATGCTGACATCACCTGGCTCCATTGGTTTTCTATAAAAATGTATGGAGAATTCACTTTAGATAGACAAAATTATTTCCAGACTCTTGCTGTCAGCTGAACTCGGTTTTTTAGGACTGGGAGTGTTTTTAAACCAATTTTGCAGGGGTTTGGACTTTGATGGTTGGGGGCCTTGAATAGAGTGGACCTTCCAGTTTCATAGAAGTTCTGCTTTAGAATCTAACATTTCTGGAAAATTCTTAATGCGGCTTTTCAGTCATTTTTTCAACTTTCCATCTATTACATCTTCTGCCCTTGTTGTTTTAACTTTGGATAGTAATTTTTTTTTCCTGCCAGTAAATCCCTTATACAGCCCACTTCCTCTTTCTTGTCTGGTGAATTGCCTAGGCTAATGACATCATGCACAGCTCTCTCTCACGTGAGAATTTGCCAGGAAGGAAGGGGGGAGTGATAGGAGGACCAATGAGAGATGCAGAGCTGGAGGGGGGCAGAGATAACAGGAGAGAGCAGCGATCAAGGAGTATTCATCCACAGAGGAGAAATGAGCAGGTAAACAGAGGTGTGAAAAAAAAAAAAAAAAAAAAAAAAAAATTATATATATATATATATATATATATATATATATATATATATATATATATATATATATATATATATATATATATATATAATTATAGTATAATTTATTTATTTTATTTTTTCCACACCTGCTTATTTCTCCTCTGTGGATGAATACAATAGATATACAATTAGCTAGATACACACACACACACACACACACACACACACACACGTAAATCCAGGAAGTGAACAGTCAGTAGCTTCAGCTGCCCACAGTTAAAATGGCTGCAGCCAGACTTAGTGGAGGGAGATTTCTGCAGCATATTTGCCAAGTACATAATCACAGTATATATAAAATAATATGCAAAGTGGTTGGAGGAAAGCTTCAGAATGGCAAAGATGTTTTTATTCAAAATGATGTGCAGTTCCTCTTCAAGTCATGACTTAAGCTGGCCATACATGTATACAATTTTGGCTGAAACTGGTAGTTTTCAGAAAGATCATTCACCATTCATGCAGCTAGTTGACTCAACTTTAAAGGCTAATGTCGATGAATCAGTAGCGAAAACTTTTACCGTTTCAACTATATAGAGGATTTGACTTTGACGTTTCGACTATAATCTACACTGCCTTGTATTGCACATGTCCTTGCAATATAGATACACCAGAATTACATATGTGGCTAATGTCCGATCACGGAAATTTTTTTTAATCCATCGGTGGACAAGTCACTATCGAGCAACGAATAGTCATGTGCACCGCAAACAGACAAAATTTTATATGTGTATGGTCAGCTTAAGAGAGTGTTCAAAAATAAACACTAGTGAATAATAATAATAAAAAAAATAAAAAAAAAAACACACCCCCCCAAAAAAAAAAAAAAAAAAAACAAACAAAACAAACAATCTCCCCCCTAAATTTATCCTTTGAATTAATTTGCTTGTTTATTTTCACTGTATATATACACCTAGCAAAACACACACACACACACAGTATAGGTTTGTTTTAACATGTTTAAAAACAAAAGTTTTGGCGGGAAAAAAAAAAAGAAGACGATTATAAGAATTTAAAAGACGCATACTGATATACCATCCAACAAGACAAGAACTCCCTTCAAGAGCCTGCCAACACATTAGGGGGAAGTTTCTCATATTACAGGAGTCAAGCTGTTGGCGCGAGCGCACGCAAATATGCGTCCTCTCGGCGACCGGGCCTTGGCGCCAATTGGCCGCATATTTGCGTGGAATAGCGCAGACAGAGCAAACTCCCAGCACAGTGACTGGCTGCTAATGGAAACCGATCGGCTATTTTGCGATCATGTGACTGGTGTGACAGCCTATCATAGCCAAAGGCCCCGCCCAACTCAGAGCATTCTAAAGCCCTTAAAAAAGAGGAGAGCCAGAGCCAAGAGGTTAAAGAAATAAAATAAAGTTAGAGGATTCAAACCATTACAAATATACAGAATACAAAAAGAAAACTGAATTAGTGTTTTTATGGTCTCAATATACGTTGTAGAGAGGCCAGCCCATGCCACTGTTTAAGCCAGATTTTTGGAGAGGCGGGATGCTGATTGCACAGGTGTGGGCTGGGTTCATTACGGACCCCAGGTTAGAGCTCAGGGCTCCACCCAACAGACAGGATGTCTGTGCATGGTTGTCAGCTCTCCTCCCATCCTCTCTAGGAGTCAGAGAGGCTCTATGGTGGCAGCCAGAGTGTGAATGTCTGCAGGAGGCAGATGTAGTCCGCAACAGAGCAGCAAGGAGCTGATCATGAGTAAGCTATGAGAAAACTTGACTGGAAGAAAATAGGTGTGTTGGTCTGAGTAGTAGGCTTGAGGCCTAAAGCTGTGTGGCAAGTAGGCCAGAAAGCTGAAGCATTGTGCAAGTTACAGTAATGGTGGAACTCCTGTGTGGGAAATTGCCGTTTTTGTAAATTTTTTGATTCCTTTAAATAAAAGTGGGCTGCCATGCCCTTAAAAATGCAGTTCTGGACTGGCACACTCATTGAAAAACGCACCACTTGAGTCTAATCACCCCGATCCTTACAACATATTTGTATCGTTTCAAAAGCAACCCGCTCTAAAATTTCTCCCAGAATAAAAATATCATTTAACACATCATTTCAACACTTACATGCTCAATGAACTGTATTCTTCCTAATACAAAACGTGCAATACTGAGACTTGCTTGCTGTGTGAAAGGATACAGATGGCAACAATCCACTTTTCCCTTACCATAAGGTTTACCACATGAAAATGCCAATGTGAAAGAAACAAATAAAAAAAAATAAAAAAGTATATTTTTCTTCAATAGCCATGTTAAAGTCTAAATCTAAACAAAGGTGTTCTTTTTGCTTTTGTTCGGTAAGAATAGGGTTAGAACCTGTTTGGTTTTTACTACTATCTGTGTTTCCTGAGATTTTCTTTTCTTTGCAATGCAGGTGAAAGGGTGTCACTGGAACAATGAAACAAATGGGATCACGCTCCAAAAAGACAGACAACACCAAAGACACCATTTTTAGAGCAGTGGAAAAAAGGGTAGAGAACCTCTTTAAAGTCTTAATGTCATCTGTACTTTTTGGGCCAAAGACTTCCAAAGTCCCACTGTCACTATGACAAGAAATAAGACTATGTCACTATGACCCTCCCTTAAAAGGGGGAGTAAACCCAGTTTTTGAATTTATACCTCTAAATAAGGCTTACCTGTAGGTACAGTGAATATTTCCTAAACTTGCACGGTTTGAGATATTCACACTACATGCAGCTGGTGACATCACCAGCGCATGCACTCTGAATGACGGCATCCCGTGCCGTGGTCTGACTCCCGCGTGGGAGTGACATTCACACGCTGCGGCTAATCAGAAGGCCGGAGGATGTGAACCTGGAAGGAAGACTGGGATAAGATGGTAGCCCTGTCAGTGGCAGCCCCCCCACTGGAGGGCTTCGTTCTAAGGCAAGCATTTTTACAATGTGCTATTATGTGATGCATACCAGCACATTATGCCTTCACCTTGCAGGTAAAAAAAAAAAAAAACTCAAATGTAAAAAAAAAAAAAAAAAGCCGTTTGCCATTACCTTAATCTGCAACAGATGTAGACAGAGGGGTTTACATGCCATGGGCACACTGCTTCCCGCCAACAGAAAAGATTACCCAACATGTAGCAATTGGCAAGCCCAACACTACACATTCAAGTACCAAGGGAAGCACTGCAAATGTCCCGCAATTGCGTGAAATGCACGTGAATGTGGCACATTGATCAGCAAAAATGGGGTTAAATAGGTGGCGAGGCGGCTTCAGAGGAAAGGGAGATTTTAATAAAATATCCAGCTTTTCCTCCCCAAAACAGATGCATTGTGCATGTAAATTAGTCTCAACCCCACTGTCAGTTTATGTGTAACTTACCTCCCTTAGCTGTATACAGCAGGTATCTGTCTGATGTCACTCCTCCTGACTGAAATTCAAAGTTCTATGACTACTTCCCGTTTCCATCCTTTCGCAACCCTGATACTACATGTCCCATGATCCTTTGAGCCTCTCCATTCAGACAATGGTAGTCACTTGTCCCAGTTCTGGTAGTGGATAGGGCTGGGTCATAGGGTTACTGTGGGTGATTCTGGGCCATCATGTGGGTGGTGAAAGGTGTAAATATGTCCTACCTCCTCCTGTGTCATTCCTGTCTTGCAGCATGCCAACGAATAATTGCTCACTGCAAGACTACAGAGGAAAGGCTATGGGAGGGTATTATGAAGAGGTTTCCTTCATATTTAAATGAATCGCCTCAGAGAGCAGGGCTCTGGGAGAGGGTAGAGTCTGACTAAGGGGTCGGACTCTCCCTGGTCCCACTGGTTGGTATATTTAACTGGGCAGGACTGAATTCTAATTATAATCCATTCAATCCTGCCCAAAAGCAGCACAGCGAGCCTTCAGGACAGGCTGTGTATGAATGGGTTTCCTTCTTGAATAATGCTGTGATCTGTGAGGCAGGACATGGGAGGTTTGGACTCTTCCTGTAGGTGTGACTGGGCGGGGTGAATGCTAATTAGTATGTATTCCATCCCACCCACCATCAAAGCTATGAAGGAAGTTATATCATTTGCAGTGTATAAAAGACTACAAAGGGGGAGCGTTATAGACTCTAGATGCTGCAGGAAGTGGCTGTGGAAGGGACAAAGTCTATCAGCAGGATATACCGTGTAACATGACAAAGCCACAACTAAACCCAGAATATCATGGGCACACTGGGGATCTGCAGATAACACATGGTATAGAGGTATGAGTGATCATTCCATTTAGTTCTAGTGAAAAGAAAGTTGGAATCCAGCTTTAAATTAAAGTCCTGCCAACAGCAGAGTGCTTGAGATCATTTAGCAAAATAAATAAAAATGATGTATTAAATAAATAACCTGTTCACCTCTTCAATTTAGTTTCCCTTTCTTACTTGTGGTTTAGCTTCCTCAGATTCCTGAGGTAAGCCCTACTCACATGCTTTTATCCAGACCAATATCCACAGTGTCTTCACATTAGACAGGCCCCAATATTAGAACAATAAATTAGACATTTATACCTGAGGGTTTAAGCGCCGGTTCACATAGGAGCGACGCTACTTTCAGGGGCGACCTCCGACCTCGGAGCGGCTGCCACGGACTTCATAACATTGAAGTCTATGGCGGTCACCTCCTGGTCGCCCCAAAGAAGCTCCGGACCCTTTTTCTAGGTCGGAGCGACTTGTGTCGCTCCTATTAGAACGGGTCCGCAGCTTTCCTATGGGAGGCGACCTGCGGCGACCTGTGAGGCGACCTGGTCGCCCTAGTGTGAACCGGGGCTAATAGCCCATTAAAAAAAATAAAATAAACAAACAAATTCAGTGTAGCACAACACCTGGAACAACAATTCAAAATCTCTTAAAATTAGGTGTCTAACAGTTATTATAAGTAAATTAAATTCAGAATGTCACAAACGTGAGTACATCGCTCACATGTTTGTAAAGGTTGTATTGTATTTTTTCATGTGACACCACAGAAGAAATGACACTTTTCTACAAAGTAGTGAGTGTACAGCTTGTATAACAGTGTAAATTTGCTGTCCCCTCAAAATAACTCAACACACAGCTATTAATGTCTAAACCGCTGGCAACAAAAGTCAGTACATCCCCAAGTGAAAATGTCCAAATTGGGCCTAAAGTGTCAATATTTTGTGTGGCCACCGTTATTTTCCAGCACTGCCTTAACCCTCTTGGGCATGGAGTTCACCAGAGCTTCACAGGTTGCCACTGGAGTCCTCTTCCACTCCTCCATGATGACATCACGGAGCTGGTGGATGTAAGAGACTAGGGCTGAACGATAGTCAATGTGATATCGACTATCGTGCTGCGAGCGTGGGCGATAGTCACATCGCCGGAACATACGATATGGAAGGCAGAGAAGTCGGGAGACTCACCGTGGTGGTAGAACACAGCCTGATATCCGATCCGTCTCACATGTTCAGTCTGCCTGGCCTGCAGCTAGTTCTGATTGAGTGGCAAGCAGCACGCCGTGAGCAGTGGCACAGCGAACCAATCACGCGTACCTGCACACCTGATTGGTTTGCTGTGCCGCTACTCACGATGTGATTGGTTCGCTGTGCTCACGGCGCTCACCGCTCAGTCAGGACATTTCCTCATGTGGTAGGAGTGTAAGTACGACTTTTATGATGTGTTCTATTGTTCCAATCCTTGATATTCTTCCTTCAGAACAGAGAGGAAGACTCTGCATTGAAGGGGGCACGCTGTGGGTCGAGACCATAAAGCGATTACACCTTGAATAAAGGACTTACTAAAATGAGAAATTCTTCCAAGACCAATATAGATTTAGATGTAAGCGCGCTGCTGGAAAGGGCCGAAAAGATCCGGGTTTTACTAGACTGGCGGGCGTTTTTTACTATAATATGTGTTGGAAAATATAAGTTATATTTCCGAGGACCTCCAAAAAAATATCGCAATATATATCGTTGGGGAAAAAAATATTGCAATGTGATTTTTTTTCAATAACGTGCAGCCCTATTAGAGACCTTGCATTCCTCCACCTTCCGTTTGAGGATACCCCACAGATGCTCAATAGGGTTTAGGTCTGGAGACATGCTTGGCCAGTCCATCACCTTTACCCTCAGCTTCTTTAGCAAGGCAGTGGACGTCTTGGAGGTGTGTTTGGGGTCATTATGTTGCAATACTGCCCTGCGGCCCAGTCTCCAAAGGGAGGGGATCATGCACTGCTTCAGTATGTCACAGTACATGTTGGCATTCATGGTGCTCTCAATGAACTGTAGCTTCCCAGTGACGACAGCACTCATGCAGTAATCCATGTCCATGGTCTGCTTGTTTTCAGCAAACGGTTTGCGGGCTCTCTTGTGCATCATCTTTAGAAGAGGGTTCCTTCTGGGACGACAGCCATGCAGACCAATTTGATGCAGTGTGTGGCGTATGGTCTGAGCACTGACAAGCTGACCCCCCCCCCACCTCTTCAACCTCTGCAGCAATGCTGGCAGCACTCATACATCTATTTCCCAAAGACAACCTCTGGATAGGACACTGAGCACATGTACTCAACTTCTTTGGTCAACCATGGCGAGGCCTGTGCTGAGTGGAACCTGTCCTAATAAACTGCTGTATGGTCTTGGCCACTGTGCTGAAGCTCAGTTTTTAGGGTCTTGGCAATCTTCTTATAGCCTAGGCCATCATTATGTAGAGCAACAATTCTTTTTTCAAATCCTCAGAGTACTTTGCCATGAGGGGCCATGTTGAACTTCCAGTGACCAGTATAAGAGCGAAAGCGATAACACCAAATTTACCACACCTGCTCCCCAGTCACACCTGAAACCTTGTGTAACACTAACGAGTCACATGACACCAGGGAGGGGAAAATGGCTAGTTGGGCCCAATTTGGACATTTTCACTTAGGGGTGTACTCACTTTTGTTGCCAGCGGTTTAGACATGAATGACTGTGTGTTGAGTTATTTTGAAGGGAAAGCAAATTTACACTGTTATACAAGCTGTACACTCACTACTTTACATTGTGGCAAAGTGTAATTTTTTCAGTGTTGTCACATGAAAAGATATAATAAAATATTTACAAAAACGTGAGGGGTGTACTCACTTTTGTGCGATACTGTATGTCCAATTAACTCCCAGTAATAGATAAAAATGAAAAGAACTATTATGAAAAATAATAATGTGAAAATAATAAAACACCCAGTGTGTTCACGCTTCATGCATAGTGCATAGCCATCACCAGACCCATCACCAGAGTGCCTGCTCACCTCAATAAAATTAACAGCATGCTCATCACACTCCGACCCATATCTCGTCTCCGCCTTGATTCCCAATAGAGCCGTCCACTACTTGAAGCACTCCTTTAGTTCAGCTCCCATGTCATATGAGGCAATAGGGCATAGGCATAGTAGCTATACCAAGAGTTTATTGAAATACCCCACAATAAAACACTTAGAAGATAGCAAAATCAATAGCACTCAAAGAATATCCCCAGCCCTCTCACCACCATGTGCGGCGTGATCGTGTCACAGGCTCGGCTCCTCCAAAGATGCCAACAGGTTTGTTAGCATGCCAGTCTATGCAAATACAGATGTTACAGGTTTAAAGGGTAAGACCACCTTTTCATGAAAAATGAAAATGTGAACCAACTCCAGATATCTTGGCCAGACATCACTGCACATAGCTGCAAGGACCTGCGCTGCCGATGTAGCAATCCATACGCCGTAATACACCAGTCTAGAGTGACTATCCATCCTGATGCTCATTAGGGCAAGTGCTCATTGGTCAGTATTGTCACTTGGCTTGTCATTGTCAGTATACCCACACCCTGGGGGTTCTGTACTGCAGCATATAAAGCGCTACAGCAACAGTGTGGGTCATCACCCCCGCTAACTGCTGCAGGGTCCAAAGTTGTGTCCAGGATATTTGGAGCAAGCTTACCATTTCATTTTTCGTCCTCATTCAGTTAGAAAGATAAAGCTCATTGTCAGGCAGTGAACTATAAGCCTGTGTATTAAATCCTCCACTGATCTCACTATTAACCCTTTTACTGCCAGGTCCGTACAGCGTACATACCTACAAACACTGCTTGCAGCTGGCCAGGTCCGTACGCAGTACAGACCCAATTTCTCCCCCTGCTAGAAGCTCATGGTCACTTCAAAAACCATGAACTTATAACAGAAGTCTTCAGCAGAATCTGCTGCTGAACGATTCTATAACTCTGATCAGTGGATTAAAATCCGTTGATCAGAGTAATTATCCTAAAATGTGACCACCACCACCCCCCCCCCCCCATGGGGCCGCTTCACTCTCCCCAGCCAGCCAATCCCTGTCACCTAAAATTACTCCCCCACCTCCTTTCCTATCCTCTTTATCCCCCCCTCTTCCCCAGCCCTGATTTCCCCTCCCCCCCACACACACACCCGATCCCCCCCAAACCCGACCCCTTGCAGATACCTTTAGAAGCCAGCATCCCTCCTCTGCTGCTCCCACCGGCTCCAGGTGCTGCTGGGGCTTGGGGGGGGGGGGGGTTCACAGAATGTCCCCCCTCCCCATACTGGCCGATGTCCCCCCCCCCCCCCAAAATCCACACCCCTGGTGGCATCCCTCCCTTTCTCTCCCACCGCCTGCAGCTGCTGACAGGCGCTGTGTTTACCAGTCCCTCCCTGTAGCCCTGTAGTGCAGTGGACTACTGTGCCCACTGACAGATCAGCTGATCATAGTAAACAGAGTTTACTATGTGTCAAACTGTCAGTTTATGAATGGATAAGGAGTCTCTATACAGACTCCTTATCCATTCATGTAAAGTGCTGCAGAGAATGGACTTTAAGGGACGTATGGGTGTACCATACGTTCAATCAGGGGGCCAGGTGGGTCATGAATTGGAGTAACCGACCCAGCAAGTGTTCATTCTGATATGGCCAAATCCAACATGTTTCGGAATATATAAATTCCTTCTTCAAAGGAGAATGCGAACAGGTACTTAAAGCGGAGTTCCGGCCACGAAAATGTTTTTTCAATAAAAATACCTCAGGGACAGTCAGGGCTAGTACATTCCACAATGGATAGCCTCTGTACTGTCCCGGGTCGCACTTACCTTTTAGAAGAAATACTTTCCTTGAAAATTAATTCTCCAGCGCTGCCATCTCGGATGTGGGCAGCTGAAGCCAGCGCGTCCTCTTCTGCGTCCTCTTCTCCCAGAATGCGCCTGCACCGGCCCCGCTCGTCACTTCCGATGCGGGCGCATCATCCCTCCACAGCTTCTGGGCATGCCCAGAAGCTGTTTAGCAGGGAATAAAATATTTACAAAAAAAGGGGTGGGAGGGGTGTACTCACTTTTGTGAAATACTGTATATGGTAGCAGGATAGATCAAGTCAACAAACAAACATGAGCTGCAGCTCATGTTTGTGCATTGACTTGATCTATCCTGCTACCATATACATGGTTGGCCTCCAGATTTTTTTGATCCTTGTGGGTGCACAGCTGCGACAGAGATTGATTGGTCTGCTACTTCATTCCTGTGTTTCCCCCCATCTGGGGCCTGTATACTTTTGACCTTCATGTTGGGTGTTACATCCTGATCTGGTCATTATGGGGCACATCTCCATTTATTTATCTGCAACTTGTTAATTCTACTACATGATTACTCAAGTACCTGTTCGCATTCTCCTTTGAAGAAGGAATTTGTATATTCCGAAACATGTTGGATGTGGCCATATCAGGGTGAACGCTTGCTGGGGCGGTTACTTACTGTATGGCTGAATTTGCATCGCATTCAGATCAAACTCCTGCAGGACCCTATTTTTTGTCCACACCAGAATCGGATTGCATGGGTGTTCATACCCATGCAATTCAATTTCCTGTCCAAAATCACAGTCCACATTGCGATCTGCAGTGTCATTAACTTTGTATAGACACCCGCAGCAGTTCGCAGAGGGCAGTGTGAGCTGTCAGCGATTCAGGTGCAATGCGGGAACTGGCACTGGATTCGCAGGGATTCCTGCATCGCACCAGTGTGAACTGAGCCTGAGGGGACTTTTTACATTCTGGAAGCTGTAAGTGAAAAATGGTAACCTCTGGATTTTTAAACGTAAACTGTTGTTTTTATTTACAGTTGTGTACAGTTTACCATTTCACAAAAAAGTGCATTTTAAAAATGTACAAATTTTTGTTATTTATTAACCACTTTACCACCGGAGGATTTTGCTGTCATACGTCCAGGCCACTTTTTGCAATTCGGCACTGTGCGACTTTAACTGACAATTGCGCGGTCATGCAACGCCGTACCCAAACGAAATCTACGTCCTTTTCCCACAAACAGAGCTTTCTTTTGGTGGTATTTGATAACCTGTGCGATTTTCATTTTTTGCGATATTAATTAAAAAAAGCGACAATTTTGAAAAAACAACAATACTTTTCTACTTTGACAGTTAAAAAATATCCAATATATTCCATTTTTGTCATATATTTAGGCCAAAATGTATTTAGCTACATGTCTTTGACAAAAAAAAATTCTCAATGAGCGTACTTTTAACCGCTTTATGACCGGAAGGTTTTACCCCATTCCTGAACCAGGCCATATTTTGCGATTCGGCACTGCGTTAATTTAACGGACAATTGCGCGGTCGTGCGATGCTGTACCCAAATTAAATGTCCTTTTTTTTTCCCACAAATAGAGCTTTTTGGTGGCATTTGATCACCTGTGCGATTTTTACTTTTTGCGCTATAAACAAAAAAAGAGCGACAATTTTGAAAAAAAACAATATTTTTCACATTTTTTTTTATATAAAATTCCCCCCCAAAAAAAAAAAAAAAAAAAAAAAAAAAAAAAAAAAAAAAAAAAAAAAAAAAAAATCGCAATAAGCGTATTTTGATTGGTTTGCGCAAAAGTTATTGCGTTTACTAACTAAGGGAAAGATTTCTGTCATTTTTGGTGTTTTTTTTTTAACGAGTAATGGCGGCGATCTGCGATTTTTTTTTGCGGGATTGCGACATTGCGGCGGACAGATCGGACCCTTGACTGACATTTTTGACACTTTTGGATATGCACTGTTACTGTAAAAATGACACTGGCAGGGAAGGGGTTAATTTTTATTGGAGAGGGAGGGGTTAATGTATGCCTGGTGCTTACTAACGTGTGTGGGGGGAGGTGACTGAGTGACACAGGGACAGATCGCAGGTTCAGCTATGCTGAACCCTGCAATCTGTCCCTGCCCGTCACTTAAGAGATCCGCCCGTTTTGTTTACACAAGTGACGACGTTTACACAACGGACGATCGGGGAAGAGCGGTGGTGATTACCGCCGCTCCTCCCCTGGCCCGCCTCCCGCTGTAACTAAATACAGCGGGAGCGCACCGCCGAGAGGGAATGTCTGGTGACGTAGGTCTACGTAGCCAGACGATAACGAACCACTTTGCCTCAGTACAGTCAACGTGACTGGTCGGCAAGTGGTTAACTCAATACAGTTTTAACTTTTATTAGGAAATTCGTACATTTTGCCATGTATGAATCCACCATTAATGATTTTACTGTATTTTTAGCAAAAATATTGGATAAACATTTGCTCACATATCGCGGTGCCTTAAAAATCAGTAGCACCTTCTAGTTATTCTACTGGCCACGTGCATTCAGAAAATATATGTTTTTTTCCGAGGGGGGGGGGGTATTTTATAAACTCTGAAAGCTGCAAGTGAAAAAGAAAAACCTCCAGATTTTTTAGAGAAATTTTTGCGTGTGTCCGATTTTCACTATTTCTCAAAAGATGCAATTTAAAATGTACAAATATTTATTATTAACTCAATACAGGTTTAGCCTTTATATTTAGAAGGAACTTAGCAGAGATTTTGTAAAATTTGCTGTATTTGTATCTGCTAATACATTCAGAAAATGTATAGTTTGGGGGGGGCGGGGGGTCTTTTAACCACTTAAGCCCCGGAGGATTTGGCTGCTAAAGGACCAGGGGTTTTTTTGCGATTTTTTACTGCGTGACTTTAACGG